>NC_082724.1:69663539-70325565 GCF_030144855.1 Hypanus sabinus
GAGCAGGATTAAAGAAAACCCCCACGTGTTCTACAAGTACGTGAAGAGCAAGAGGATAAAATATGAGCAAATAGGACCGATCAAGTGTGACAGTGGAAAAGTGTATATGGAACCGGAGGAGATAGCAGAGATATTTAATGAATACTTTGCTTCAGTATTCACTACAGAGAAGGATCTTGGCAATTGTAGGGATGACTTACAGTGGTTTGAAAAGCTTGAACATATAGACAGTAAGAGGATGTGCTGGAGCTTTTGGAAAGCATCAAATTGGATAAGTGTCTGGGATCAGACAAGATGTACCCTAGGCTACTGTGGGAAGAGAGGGAGATTGTTGAGCCTCTGGCAATGATCTTTGCATCATCATTGGGAATGGGAGCGGTTCTGGATGATTGGAAGGTTAAAATGTTGTTCCCTTATTCATGAAAGGGTGTAGAGATAGCCCAGGAAATTATAGACCAGTGAGTCTTACTTCAGTGGTTAGTAAGTTGATAGAAAAGATCCTGAGAGGCAGGATTTATGAACATTTTGAGAGGCTTAGTATAGTCAGCATAGCTTAGTCAAAGGCAGGTCATGCCTTACGAGCCTGATTCAATTTTTTGGGATGTGACTAAACACATTGATGAAGTTAGAGATTTAGTGTATATGCATTTCAACAAGGCATTTGATAAGGTATCCCATGCAAGGCTTATTGAGAAAATAAAAAGACATGGGATCCAAGGGAACCTTGCTTTGTGGATCCAGAACTGTCTTGCCACAGAAGGTAAAGAGTGGTTTTAGACGGGTCATATTCTGCATGGAGGTCAGTGACCAGGGATCTGTTCTGGGACTCTTTCTCTTTGTGATTTTTATAAGTGACCTGGATGAAGAAGTGGAGGGATGGGTTGGTAAATTTGCTGATGACACAAAGGTTGGGGTGTTGTGGATAGTGTGGAGGGCTGTCAGAGTTTACAGCGGGTCATTGATAGGATGCGAAACTGGGCTGAGAAGTGGCAGATGGAGTTCAACCCAGTTAAGTATGAGGTGGTTCATTTTGGTAGGTCAAATATGATGGCAGAATATAGTATTAATGGTAAGACTCTTGGCATTGTGGAGGATCAGAGGGATCTTGGGGTCCAAGTTCATAGGACACTCAAAGCTGCTGTGCAGGTTGACTCTGTGGTTAAGAAGGCATACAGTGCTTTGGCCTTCATGAACTGTGGGATTGAGTTTAAGAGCTGAGAGGTAATGTTACAGCTATATAGGACCCTGGTCAGACCCCACTTGGAGTACTGTGCTCAGTTCTGGTCACCTTATTACAGGAAGGATGTGGATACTATAGAAAGTGTGCAGAGGAGATTTACAAGGATGTTGCCTGGATTGAGGAGCATGCCTTATGAGAATAGATTGAGTTAACGACCTTTTCTCCTTGGAGTGACAGAGGATGGGAGGTAACCTGATAGATGCATATAAGGTGATGAGAAGCATCGGCTGTGTGGATAGTCGGAAGCTTTTCCCGAGGGCTGAAATGACTAACATGAAAGGGCAGTTTTAAGCTGCCCTTTCATGTTAGAGAGGAGATGTCAGTGGTAAGTTTTTTACGCAGAGAGTGGTGAGTGCAAGGAATTGGCTGCCCGTGATGGTGGTGGAGGTGGATACAATAGGGTCTTTTAAGAGACTCTTGGATAGGTACATGGAGCTTAGAAAAATAGAGGGCTATTTCTAAAGTAAATACATGTTTGGCACAGCATTGTGGGCCGGAGGGTCTGTATTGTGTTGTAGGTTTTCTATGTTCTAAATCAAGAGTCCAAAAGAAAACATGAGTTTGCTTGGAGCTGAAAAAGGTGAGGGAGGTCTGAAGTAGGTTTTTTGCATCTATATTTATTTGGGAGATGGACTCAGTCTGTAGAAGTGAGGCAAAGTAGCAGTGAGGGCACGGACCCTATACAGACTACAGAGGAGGAGGAGGTATTTGCTGTCAAATTAGGATATTTGAATCACCAGTGCTTGACAAGGTGTTCCCTTGGATTCTGTGGGTGGCTAGTGTAGATATTACAGAAGCCCTAGCAAAGATATTTAAAACATGTTTAGCTACAGGTGAAGTACCAGAGGACTGGAGGATAGCTAATGTTGTTTAAGAAGGGCTTCAAGAGCAAGCCAGGAAACTACATACCTATGTACCTGACATCAGTAGTCAGAAAGTTATTGGAAGGTATTCTCAGGGACTTGATATATAAGTATTTGGATAGACAGAGGCTGATTAGGGATAGTCAGCATGGCTTTCTATCTGGTAAATCAGCTCTAATAGAGTTTTTTGAGGATGTTACTAGGAACGTTGTTGAAGGCAAGGCAGTGGATACTGTCTATATGGATTTTGGCAAGGCCGTGCATTGGAGCTTGATCAAGAAGGTTCAGTCGTGTAGCATTTACTATAATGATGTTGTAAATTGGATTAGACATTGGCTTCACGGAATAAGCCAGAGAGGGTTTATAGATGGTTGTCTTTCTGACTCAAGGCCTGTGACAGGTGGTGTGCTGCAGGGATCAGTGCTGGGTCCATTGTAGTTTGTCATCTGTATCAATGATCGGGATGATAATGTGTTAAACGTGATCAGCAACTTTGCATATGACACCAAGATTGGAGATGTAGTGAACAGCAAGGAAGACGATTAAAGCTTACAGCGGCATCTGGACCAGGTGGAGAAATAGGCTCAAAAATGGTGGATCAAATTTAATGCAGGCAAATGTTAGCAGTAGGGTACTGAGGAATGCTGTAGAACAGGGGAATCTGAGAATACAGATCCATAATTCCTGAAAGTAGTGTCAAAGCTAGATAAGGTTGTAAGGGAAGCTTTTGGCACATTGGCCTTCATAAATCAATGTATTGAGTACAGGAGTTGGGATGTTATGTTGAAATTATATTAGATGTTGGTGAGGCCTAATTTGGAGTATGTGTCTAGTTTTGGTCAGCTACCTACAAGAAATAAGATGAAAAGATAAATAAGAGTGCAGAGAAAATTTACGAGGATGTTGCTGGAACTTGATGTGAGTTAGAGGGAAAGGTTGAATAGGTTAGGACTTTATTCTCTAGAATGTAGAAATTTGAGAGGAGATTTGATAGAGATATACATAATACCCTATACAAAGGGAGGTGTGTAGAAAGTTGAGAAACAGAACCTCCAGGGTAGTAATCTCTGGATTGCTGCCCGTGCTATGCGTCAGTGTGGGTAAGAGTAGGATGATTTGGCAGGAGAATGCGTGGTTGAAGAACTGGTGCAGGGACAGAGGTTCAGATTTATGGACCATTGGGATCTCTTCTGGGGAAGGTATGAGCTGCATAAAAGGGATAGTTACACCTGAACCTGAGGGGGGACAATATCCTTGCGGGCAGGTTTGCCAGAGCTGTTCAGGAGGGTTTAACTAATTTGGCAGTGGGATGGGTACCTGAGTCATAATGCTAAGGTAGTTGGTTTATAAATAGAGGCATCGTGTAGTGAGACTGCTAGCAAGGAGAGGCTGATGATAGGGCAAAGTTGCAGTCAATTTTGCAGTAAAATAATGAAGTCAAATCATTAGCAAGAGGTGACATTGGTTCAGAAGGTGTTGAATCATTGTGTGTAGAGCTAAGGAACGGCAAAGACCCTGATGAGAGTTATATACAGACCCCCAAGCTGTAGTAAAGATATGGTCTACAAATTACAACGATGATAGAAAATGTATGCTAAAAGGACAATGTTACAATACTCATGAAGAATTTCAGTATGCAGGTAGATTGGAAAAATTAGGTTGGTGCTGGATCCCAAGAGGGAGAATTTCCAGAATGCCTACGAGATGGCTTTTTAGAAAAGCTTGTGTTTGATCCCACTAGGGGATTAGATGTTCTAGGTTAGGTATTGTGCAATGAACCTGGATTGATTAGCGAGTTTTAAGGTAAAAGAACGTTTAGGGGAAAATGATCATAATATGATTGAATTCACCCTGAAATTTGAGAAGGAGAAGCTGAAGTCAGATGTATTAGTATTACAGTGGAGTAAAGGGAATTACAGAGCCATGAGAGAGGCTGGCCAAAATTGATTGGAAAAGGATGCTGGTAGAGATGATGGCAGAGCCGCAATGGCTGGAATTTCTGGAAGCAATTCGGAAAGGATAAGATGTATACATCCCAAAGAGGAAGAGGTATTCTAAAGGCAATGACACAACCGTGGCTGACGAGAGAAGTCAAGGCCAACATAAAAGCCAAAGGGAGGACATATAAAAGAGCAAAAAATTAGTGGGAATTTGGAGGATTGGGAAGCTTTTAAAAACCAACAGAAGGCAACTAAACAGTTATTGAGAAGGAAAGGATGGAATACGAAGGTAAGCTAGCCAGTAATGCTAAAGAAGATACCAGAAGTTTGATCCATTTATCAGAAAGAATAGAACTTCTCCATAAAGTGTTTAAAATAGTTATTTGGTCATTTTGTTTACTGTCTGTCCCAAGAGGAATGGTCTGAACATTTTAAAATCTCCATATAGTTAAAGTACCACTTAGCATTAAATGTAGTAAATCCAATCAAATTAACATTTTGTGGTTAAGCATTTGCTAGAAACTTAACCACACATTACTACAAGAAGAAATTGGAGGCTCACTATCTTGGCATGTGATTCCCCAAAGCTTCTGCACACTTGAAATACATGATCTAAAGAGTGATTAAACAGTTTCCACCAGTTTGGATGAATGAATGGATGATGAGCTTTCAAGAATCTCATCACTATCCAGGATAGTGCAGCCTATGTGTTTGTCATCCTTGCACTTTTCAAACACTCTTTTATCATGGCTGCAGTGTTTACCATTAATGGTAAGCATTGTAGCAATTTAATGCCCTCTTTGAAAGCACCATCAAAACTTGTAATCAGTGCCACACCTACAAAGACAAGGGTAGCAAACAGCATTTGGATTCCAAGTCCATAGTTAAGTGAATGTGACTATACAATTAGAAATGTGGTAAACTTATGGTTTGCTTTCCTTCAATGGTTGGGGTGTTGAGTATAAATGTAAGGAAGTAATGCTGCAGCTGTATAAACTTGAGTCAAACAGCACTTGGAGCATTATGTTTAGTTCTGGTCACCCCATTATATAAAGGATGCAGAGATTGCGGAGAAGAGGCAGAAGAAGTTTCCCATGCATGAGCTATAATGAAACTTGGGCACTCTTGGGTTGTTCTCCCAAGAACATTTGAGGCTGAAAGGAGATCTGCTGGGGAGTTTTTTTTAATCATGAGAGGCATAGATAGGGTAGACAGTCAGAATCTGTACCCCAGGGTAGAAATATCAAATAACAGAGGGCATGCTTTTAAGGTTAGACATGCAAGTTTTTCTTTTATTCATAGTAGTTGGTGCCTGGAATAGGCTACTAGAAAGCAGGTGGATGTAGGCAGTTTGGTGGAGTTTAAGAGGCTTTTAAATAGACACATGAATACAAAGGGAATGGAGGGATATGAATGAAACAGAGGAAGAGAATACTTAGTATAAAGTAGCATCAAGTTTGGCACAACATCATGGGCCGAACTGCCTCTGCAGTGCCATACTGCTCTATGTTCTCTGTCCTTTGTTGCATTTGCTTCAGTAATGATTGATTCCATGGAGGTGCCTTTGTCTTCCTTTTTTAACTGTAGCTTCCTCATTACCATAATACAGAAGATAGAGCTTCTGACCTCAACTCATCTATTTCTTGCATCTTTGTTCTTACGCCTTCTCTTCTTGGTCAAGCCAAGAAAAGAATCTCCATTGGTTTTTACTTTCTATTCCATCAGTCTATGCACTCAGCTGAAAATTCCTCACAAAATCTGCCAGCTCCAATAAGACTCTATCATGAGGATACATTCCTCTCCCCTTCTATTTCTGCAATTAGAAGGGATCACGCTCTTCATGACTTCCTTCTTCATCCATCATTTTGCAATCATGTGGTATTTCCTGCATAACCACAGGATATTTTCTCCTCCCACTGGCCATTCTTTTTGGGTCAGATAGTAATTCATTTGCACTCTTCCAATCTGTTGTACAATCTATTGTAAAATTTTGTCTCCACTGCATTGGAGAAACCAAACAGAGATTGGGTGATCTCTTTGTGGAATACTTGAAGGAGCAATCCTGACCTTCCAATTGGCTGCCACTTTAATTCACCATCCCATTGCCACTCTGACATTTGCCTGTGGACTCCTGCAGTTACAATGAGGCCCAAAGCAAGCTAAGGAACCAAGTGCTTTCTTCTGTCTGTGCAGCTTGCAGCCTACAAGATTTGAAATTGAATTCTCTAAGATTAGGTAATTCTCTTCCTTTCTGTTTGTTTGAAATATAGCTACTTTTGCTTACCATACTTTTTTCCTTCTACTTGCATAAACTGGCTTGCTCATGTGTAACATTACACATATTATACAACATGAGCAATACAAAAGACAGAGAAAGGTACTTTTATCTGATTTTAAACTATCCATTAATTGCTTTATTTATTTATTGACATACATCACGGAGTAGGCTCTTTGAGCTGCGCAGCCCAGCGATCCCCCAATTTAATGCTAACCTAATCATGGGGCAATTTACAAAGACCAATTAATCTACCAAATGGCATGACTTTCAACTGTGAGTGGAAACTGGAGCACTCGGGGGAAACCCACGCGGTCACGGGGAGAATGTGCAAACTCCTTATGTGTGCAGTGGGAATTGAACCCGGGTTGCTGGTACTGTAAAGCATTGTGCTCACCACCACAGTACTGTGCCTCCCCTATATTATTTCATCTTATCAGAAAAATTCCTTTTGTCCCACCCATTGCTCTCCCAATCTTCTCTAATATATAAACTAGCTGGTCACTCTTTTTCCAGTTCTGACAAAAACTCCCAGATCTGAAACGTTAACTGTTTCTCCTTCCACAGATGCTGTGTGACCTACTGAGTTTTTTTCTGTTTTTATTTCAGATTTCCAGCAGTTGCTTTTTTTTTTTGTTGGCTGTGACTCATTTTGGTGAATTTTAGCACTGCACTACATTGAGTTTGATTTGAAACTATTTAGATTTTGGTTTTGCACTTTTTAATTGCCATTGTATTCTTTATAGAACTGAAGAAAAGAAGAGCCTCCTACAGTTTTTCAGAACCATCTCAATCTTTGCAAAATGGTATGAATATCGCCAAGCTACTTTTAGAAATTTCAAGGTAAGACAAAATAATTTTTAAAACAGTTATAAGATTTCTGTTTACGAATTTCTAGCATTTTACGAATATGACAACTATGTTGTGTTTTGAACTTGAAAACTCCAAAACAGGATCTAGCAATAAGGCAAGTGAATGTATAAAAATTGAACTGTATCATGCTGACAATGTCCAGCTGTCCCATGCTTGGTCACAAGTCCCCTAGTTATGAAAATATTTTCTAAGCTGGAACTTGCTGAGTGATATGCCATCACATTTGTCACTTTGCCTATTGCTGGTATCTAATGGTGGAAATAGAAGGAGGAGTTGGGTATTTGAACCCCTTGTGTCTGCTTTATACAGTTCCACTTTTCTATGTAGAACAGTACAGTACAGTAACAGGCCTTTCAGCCCACGATGTATTGAATCAATTAAATTAGCAGTCAAATGGCCAACTAAACTAATCCCTTCTGCCATATTCTTCCATTTCCCTCACATCCATGTGCCTATCTAAATATCTCTTAAAAATCTCTAATTTATCTGCACCTACCACCACCCTAGGCACCAGCCACCCACCATCTGTGTTTTAAAAAAAAACTTGCCCCTCACATCTCCTTTGAACTTACCCTTCTCGGGTCTTAGACATTTCAACTCTGGGAAAAAGATGCTGTCTGTCAACTCTATCTTTTCCTTTCATAATCTTATAAGCCTCTATAAGATCTCTCTTCAGCTTCTCTCTCCTTTCACTTTCAGGGAGCTATGAACTTGGACCCCTCTACTCATCAACAGTGTTGAGGGTCTTGACCTTCACGGTGTACCGTCTCTACATTTCTTGTACATGCTTCATATACATAAATATTTCCAACAACTATATTTCAAGTCTTTCTTAATCCTCCTAGTGTAGTTCCATGACTATCTGTGTGAAGGTTCATCCAACTGGCAGTTTTGTTTCATTCTGTCATTCTACATTGAATGGACATACTAATGCTGACATTACAATTATTTATTGTAACTTTTCTCAGGCATACAAAGCCCAAGTTGCAGTTACTATGGATCATATAATATTTATAATTTAGAAGATTATGATAATATACTGTAAATCATAGAAAGAGTGGAAGTTTGTTTAGAAAGGTCATAAATTTGTTTTAATGTTTTACATTAGTGATTTGTTTTAATGTCAATTATGGTTTAATAGGATTCTAATTTGGAAATTACATGATTTATTTCCTTTAAAATATTTACAAAACTTTTTCTGAAGATTCTCTTATTTATTTTAATAAATAGAATCCTGTTGAGAAAAATTAATGCTTGTAAGTGATGTGCAGCTACAATGTTATGAAATGACTACATGAAGAACTATGTTGAGTTCATTACTTTGACTGAATTAAATGCAGTTCAATATAGTACTGTATTTCAGAAACTAAAAGTCAAACAGTAATATGCGTAACTTTAATCAAATGTAAATCAATTTTAAAAACTTGCAGTTGCAATTTTTTCAGTAAATGAACTGAGTTTTTCACTGCCATGAAATAAACCCTTAGTGTTAAATTCTATTTAGAAAAAGCGGTGTTTTGTTAAATACGAGGGTGTTGGCATGAAACCTTGGTCTTCGCCCATAACCATTAAGTAGTTTCTGATTAAGTATTTTTCAGGAGTAGTGTACTCTCCCAAAATATGGTTTCCCAATAGGCAGCCTTCGCAAGCAGATGTAGCTATTGGGGTATTCTGCCAAATTGATAGGATTCTCTTCAAGCCGTATCTCAGTCAGCTGATCACGGATATAACTGGCATCCATGGGCTTGCAAAATGTATTATCCGTAATAGAAGATATATTGTTATGCTGAAAGATAAAAAGGTTACAGGTATTGTTAAATTTCAGTTAATTTAATACTTTAGTGGTCCTTGAGAAATATTGACTTGCAATCTTGATAAATGAATTGATGGATGTTTGCTCTGAGTCTTCTAGCTATATTCTAAATGGTCATATTTGTAGATTTTCAGAGCAGATATTTCACCTTGAAAATGTTTTCACCTGATTCAAAATTGTGCCCCCTAGAGCAATGCTGATTGATTATTCATTGCATATATTAGTATTTTGCAACTTCTTTTGCATTATTGACAAAAGATTCACTGTTCTTTGGCTAAGATGCATATCCAAACACCATACATGGAGTTTTGAACAACTATTGCTCTGCTATAGTTAGTGGAAATTTTTATTTTTAGGAAGGAATGCTGATTCTGTGTATTCTTCTACAAATGTAGAAAGATACACAGGATACATTACTTAATGCAACTAATTTGTACAGAATAAACTTTGTTTACAATTGATGATAAGAGGCTTTTTGGAAATTTAAGATACATGAGACTTGTGGCTGTGAAGAAACTCTGCCTTTTGTTTTAAAAAAAATCTTGTAAATACGCTTGTTTATAATTGCGCAATCCAGAAGATTAGTATAGTTGGATTATTGTCTACCACGAAAGTAGACATTGCAGTGGTTATTTATTAGACTGATTATTATTTACAATGTCATGTTATATTGATTAATTTCATTGAATGAAATTCAGCCTCTCTGCTCAAGAGATTTCTCTGACTACAGAAAATATCAGAAAAGTGAAAAATAGATTAAGTAAGCAAATTATATTGAGAAAAATGTAATAAGAGCATGTTGCTAGAATATTAACGATTCGCTAATTTCTATTTCTTTATGTTCTTTTTAATTTGCACAGTATAAATAAATATTCATAGGGTAGAAGCATGATAAAGCTTAGTTTCAATTTAAACATGTTAGATATCTAACCTGTAAATGAAGCACGCGAATACTCTGGGGTAAGTTATCGGGTACTTTATCCAGTTTGTTGTATCCTAGGTAAAGATACTGCAGTCTGGCCAAGTTCTGGGGAAAAAAAATCAGTTAGATTTGTTATCTCCAACTTTGAAGGTAGTGAAATGAAATACTTAAGTTTTGTGCTCAGTATAGTGCAGAATTTTCCATTAAATCGCACAATCTTGGAAACTGTTCACGTTGATTCCTGGGATGTATGAAGAGAGTTTGGACTCATTACAATATTTGTATTTTCTAAAGTTTAGAAGAATGAGAGGGGACCTCATTGGATTTTTTAAGATTCTGATGTGTTTGGATAGATTAGCTGCAAGGAATATTTTTCTGCTGTTGTCATCTAGAACAGATGTTACAATCTGAAGATGCAGGCTGGGCCATTAGGATGGGGTAAGAAACTGATACACAATTTTCATCTCAAACAGAAGTGAGCATCTGGAATTAAATACTGCAGAAGACATTTGAGGCCAAATCATTGAATAAAGACCTCTATCTGATATCAGTGGCTGAGGAGATAAAGGAATAGAAACATAGAAAACCTACAGCACAATACAGGCCCTTCAGCCCACAAAGCTGTGCTGAACATGTCCTGACCTTAGAAATTACCTAGGGTTATCTATAGCCCTCTATTTTTCTGAACTTGTTGTACCCGTCCAGGAGTCTCTTAAAAGACCCTATCGTATCTGCCTCCACCACTGTCGCCGGCAGCCCATTCCACGCACTCACCACTCTCAAAAAAAAAAACATCCCTAACATCTCCTCTGTACCTACTTCCAAGCACATTAAAACTGTGCCCTCTCGTGCTAGCCATTCCAGCCCTGGGAAAAAGCCTCTGACTATCCACACGACCAATGCCTCTCATCATCTTATACACCTCTATAGAATATAGAACAAAAACAGGAACAGGGTAGTAATTTAGATGATGGATAATTATGATCATATTGAATGATGAAGCCAGCTCCAAGATCTGAGTGGCATAAATAGAATGAAGCCAGTGTATTTCCATCCATCTGGACAATGGAGGGACTTTGGAAAATGCTATGTACGGTTATGTCAAAGGACAAAACAGATTGAGAAGGGGGTGGGGAAGATAGCTTTATCACATTCAAATTTAATTTTATGTAACTTTGAACTGTTCTATTTAATATTGTGATAAAGATGGAACCATATCAAGATACAAACAGACATTCAAGTGGTTTGCCTTAAATGACAATTGAACTTGAAAAGAGCTCTTCTACCCTTGCTTGATCAGCAAAGATCAGCAACAGAGAAGCACACCCAAAGGGAACTTAAAATAAGGAGGCCTAATATTCTTTACACATTACCTTAAAAGCATTGCGTTTTATTCCATTGCTTTTGATGCGGTTGTGTTGTGCATCCAACGTTATAAGTTTTGGTGGTAAAGCAGGCAGACGAGTGAGCCTGTTATCAGTAAGCGTCAAATATTCCAGTTCCGGAAGTTGTGCAAAGACCTTATCTTCTATTTCAGTAATTTGGTTTCCAGACAGATCAATCCCTCTCAGAGTTGCTATATATAATTTAAAAAAGATTGAAAAATGACTTGTGTATCAGTTTTACTATTTGATCAGAATAATTTCCTCAAAAATAAGTTTCTTGCTTATGCAATACATATTTTATAATTCCCTTTTTCAAATCGTTAACATCATCCATCCAATATGCAGCACCCACATGCCTGCACTGACACCACACGTGTTTGCATATGTGCACCACCCCATGTTCCTGACACTCACCAACATGCACATGTGGGCATGCACATTCCTCCAGCAGCAGCTGCTTATCTTTTGTGCGCGTTTGTGCCAAACACTGATTTCTGAATATAATTGTGTGTTCTAATACTTAGTCACTGGATTGTTCCCCTGAATCTTTTATCAGAAACCTGTACTCTCTTACTACTTAGAACATAGTAGTACAGCATAGGACAAGCCCTTAAGCTCATAATGTTGTGTAGACCTATGTAAAACTACTCCATGATCAACCTAATCCTTCACTTCAAAACAAACTATAGCCCTCCTTCTTTATCACATCCATGTGCTAGCTTAGAGTCTATTTAATATGCCTATTATATTCCCCTCTACTACCACTTCTGGCAGTGCGTTCCAGGCAGGTACACCTCTCTGGAAAGAAACCCTGCCTCTGACATCTTCTCTAAACTCTCCTCCATTAATCTCAAACAAATGTCCTCTGGCATTGGCCATTGCCACCATGAGGTTAAAGGTGTTGGTGGTTCTCTCTGCCAGTCTTTTAAAGTGTATTGCTTCACACTTTTCCGCAATGAACTCCATCAGACACTTATCCAACCAGCTCTGCATTCTGTCCATATCCTGTTGTAACTTGTGAAAATCTTTTACACTATCCACAACACCTCCAACCTTTGTGCAAACTTACTAATACATGCCTCCATTTCCTGATCCAAATTACATATAAAAACAACTAAGAGGTCACCAAACGTATCTCTGTAGAATACCACTGGTCACCAGCCTCCAGGCAGAATGCAGCCCATATGCTACCGCCCTCTGCCTTCTATGGACAAGCCAGTTCCGAATCAACACAGACAAGTTTCCTTGTGTCCCTTGTATCATGACTTTCTGGATGAACTGACCATGGAGAATGTTGTCAAATGCCTGACTAAAATCCATATAGTAGTAGGCAGCTGTCTATCCCAGGGGATCATGGGTTTGTGCCTCTGGTTGACTATATCCACTCCAGGGAGCAAGCCTGGGCAAGAAGATTTGAAGAACCGGCTGTTGTCCATGCAGCAGGTGCCCCCTCTCCATATCACTGATGTAGTCCAAGGGAAAGGCAAGCGCTGATACAGCTTGGCATCAGTGTTGTCACAAAGGATGCCAAAGTGAAGTTGTAAACAACATCAAACTGCCTTAAGGACCCTGGCTCCAGATTTCTTCCTCGGGGTCTACTCCCAAAGCCTTTCTCCATAGGTAGGTATGACTGCAAGGCAGCAGACATTTAAAATCAGATTCTCCTTCTCCTAGGCAGGCTGCTGCCCAAGGCTGACAAGCCCCACCTGCCCGAAGCAACTCGTTTTGAGGTGCCAGTGACCTAATGGAAAAGGAACTGGCCTCCTAAGCCTGGGATTGTGGGTTTGAGTCCCATCTGGCATGATGAAAATCATATACAGTACAGTGCCTATAAAAATTATTCACCCCCCCCCCCTTGGTTGGCTTAATGTTTTATTGTTTTATAACATTGAATCACAGTGGATTTAATTGGGCTTTTTTGATTCTGATCAACAGAAAAGGACTCTTTCCTGTTAAAGTGAAAACAGATCGCTACAAAGTGACCTAAATTAATTACAAATATAAAACACAAAATAATGGATTGCATAAGTATTCACCCCCTTCAGGTCAGTTTTTAGTAGATGCACCTTTGGCAGCAATTACAGCCTTGAGTCTGTGTTGACAGGTTTCTATCAGCTTTGCACATCTGGATACTGCAAATTTTCCCCATTCTTCTTTTCAAATCTATTCAAGCTCTGTCAGATTGCAAGGAGATTATGAGTGAACAGCTCTAATCAAGTCCAGCCACAAATTCTCAATTGGATTGAGGTCTGGACTCTGACTTGACCACTTCAGGGCATTTTTTGTTGTTTTTAAGCTATTCCTGTGTAGTTTTGGCTTAATGCTTGGGGTCATTTTCATGCTGGAAAACAAGTCATCTTGCAAGTTGCAGTTCTTTTGCAGATTGCATCAGGTTTTCCTGCAGGATTTCCCTGCATTTTACTGCATTCATTTTACCATCTACCATCAGAACCCTTCCAGGGTCTGCTGCAGTGAAGCAATCCCAACGCATGATGCAGCCACCACCACACTTCCCGGTAGGGATGGTGTGTTTCTTGATTGACTTAACTGTACTCCAAGGATATTAAGTGACATGGAAATCTTTCATGTATCAATCTCCTGAATTGACCTTCGACAGAGTTGCTTGGAGTGTTCTTTTGTCTTCATGGTGTAGCTTTTGTCAGGATACTGACTCACCAGCAGTTGGACCTTCCAGATCCAGATATATTTTCACTGCAGTCAATTGAAACACCTTGACTGTACACAGGTGATCTCCATTTAAATAATAATGTGACTTCTAAAACCAATTAGCTGCACCAGTGATGATTTGGTGTCTCATGTTAAAGGGAGTGAATACTTACACAATCAATTATTTTGTGTTTTATATTTGTAATTAATTTAGATCACTTTGTAGAGATCTGTTTACACTTAGACATGGAAGTCTTTTGGCTGATCATTGTCAAAAAAAGTCAAATTAAGTCACTGTGATTCAATGTTGTAAACCAATAAAACGTGAAAATTTCCAAGGAGGGGTGAATACTTTTATATCATGTATTTGGTTTTATTTTATCTTTTTTGACTTATAATATACATCTTCTTGTACTCTGTATTCTTCTATGTAGAAATTAATACAAATATTGAAAGAGAATACTTTTTATAGGCAGTGTACACCACATTCACCATTCCCCTCCCCACCGATGTGAGACTCATTGATCTGTAATTCCCAAGATTATTCCATAGAACCATAGCACCACAGAACATTACAGCACAGAAACAGGCCTTCTTGGCTGTGCCAAACCATTTTTCTGCCTAGTCCCACTGACCTGCCCATATCCCTCCATATACCTCTCAACCATTTACCTGTCCAAGTTTGTCTCAAATGTTAAAAGTGAACCCGCATTTACCACTTCATCTGGCAGCTCATTCCACACTCCCACCACTCTCTGTGTGAAGAAGCCCCCCCCCCCCCTGTGCTCCCTTTAAACTTTTCCCCCTTCACTCTTAACCCATGACCTCTGGGTTTTTTTTCTCCCCTAGCCTCAGTGGAAAAAGTCTGCTCTATCTATACCCATCATAATTTTATATACCTCTATCAAGTCTCCCCTCATTCTTCTACGCTCCAGGGAATAAAGTCCTAACCTATTAAACCTTTCTCTGTAACTCAGTTTCTCAAGTCCCGGCAACATCCTTATAAACCTTCTCTGCACTCTTTCAACCTTATTAATATCCTACCTGTAATTCGGTGACCAAAACTGCACACAATACTCCAAATTCGGCCTCACCAATGCCTTATACAACCTCGCCATAACATTCCAACTCTTATACTCAGTACTTTGATTTACAAAGGCCAATGTACCAAAAGCTCTCTTTACGACCCTATCTACCTGTGGTGCCACTTTTAGGGAATTTTGTATCTGTATTCCCAGATCCCTCTGTTCTACTGCACTCCTCAGTGCCCTACCATGTTCTACCTTGGTTTTTCCTTCCAAAGTGCAATACCTCACACTTGTCTGTATTAAACTCCATCTGCCATTTTTCAGCCCATTTTTCCAGCTGGTCAAGATCCCTCTGCAAGCTTTGAAAACCTTCCTCACTGTCCACTACACCTCCAATCTTTGTATCCAGCAAATTTGCTGATCCAATTTACCACAGTATCGTCCAGATCATTGATATAGATGATAAATAACAATGGATCCAGCAGTGATCCCTGTGGCACACCACTACTCACAGGTCTCCATTCAGGGAAGCAATCCTCCTCTACCACTCTCTGACTTCTCCCATTGAGCCAATGTCTAATCCAATTTACTACCTTACCATGTATAAGTAGCGAATGAATCTTCCTAACTGACCTCCCATGTGGGACCTTGTCAAAGGCCTTACTGAAGTCCATGTAGACAACATCCACTGCCTTCCCTTCATCCACTTTCCTTGCAACCTCCTCAAAAAAGCTCAATTAAGTTTGTTAAACATGACCTACCATGCATGAAGCTGTGTTGACTCTCCCTAATAATAAGTCCCTGTCCATCCAAATACTTGTCGATCCTATCTCTTAGTACTTCTTCCAATAATTTACCTACTACCGATGTCAAACTTACCAGCCTATAATTTTCCGGATTACTTTTAGAGCCCTTTTTAAACAACGGAACAACATGAGCTATCCTCCAATCCTCCGGCACCTCACCCGTAGATACCAACATTTTAAATATATCTGCCAGGGCCCCCGCAATTTCAAAACTAGTCTCCTTCAAGGTCCGAGGGAATACCCTGTAAGGTCCTGGGGATTTATCTACTCTGATTTTCCTCAAGATAGCAAGCACCTCCTATTCCTATTACATTTCTTGAATACTGGAACAACTATTGCCATCCTCCAATCCTCTGGTACCACTTTTGTAGCCAGTGAAGCCCTGAAGATTATTTTCATCACCCTGGAAATATCTTCCATTACTTCCCTTAGAAATCTGGGATACATCCTTTCTGGCCCCAGGAACTACTCTGATGTTTTTCAGAAGTTCCAACACTACCTTCTTCAAAGCGTCAACATGCTCCTGCACTGCACTGGCCTCACATTCATCAAAGTCCCTCCCTGAAGCAAAGTATTCATTAATGCCTCTCCTACCTCTTCTGCCTCCAGGCAAGTGCTTCCTGAGCAGTGCTGCTTGCACTCCAGTCATCATCCTGTTATTCAAGTATGTGTGGAGTTCAGGTTTCCTTAATCTTACATTGGCACATGGCCTTCTCATGTGCCCTTCTAGCTGTTCTCAGTCATCACTTAAGCTCCTTCCTGGCTACCTTATAATTCTCAGAAGCTTTGCCTGATTTTTGCTTCATAAATTTTACATATGCCTCCTCCTTCCTCTTGGCTAGATGTTTCACCTCTCTTATCAGTTCCTTCACCCTATCATCTATCCCCTCTCTTAGTGGGACAGACCTATGCAGTACCTCCTGCAAGTGGCCCCTAAGCAACCTCCACATTTCTGTGCTGCATTTCCCTGAAAACATCTGATCCCAATTTACACTCCCGATTTCCTGCTAGCACCATTGTAATTTGCCCTCTCCCAATTAAATACAATTCTTTCCTATTCTCTGCTCTTATTTGTTGTCCTTGCCTATGCTAAAGGTCTGGGAATTGTCACTATCTCAAAAATTTCTCACCCACTGAAAGGTCTGTTATTCGACCAACATCATTACTTTGTACCAGATCCAGTATGGCCTTTCCTTTAGAGGTCCTGTTCACATACTGTCAAAAGTCTTTCTTAGACACCTAACAAATTCTACTCAAACTAAACCTTTTGCACCAAGGAGGTGTCAATATTAGGGGAGATGAAGTCACCCATGACGACAACTCTGTTCTTTTTGCACCATTCCAAAATCTGCCTATTCCTCTGCTCTTCATGTTGCTTTTGGAGGTGGGGGGGCTAGGGGCTATAGAATAATTCTCATAGAGTGATTGCTTCTTTCTATTTCTGACCTCCACCCACAGTAACTCACTAAGTGATCTTTCCATGGCATCCTTCCTTTCTATAGCAATGATATTATCCCTGATTAGAAAAGCCACTCCCCAAGGCACTCCTCCCCACCTCTTTTTACTTATCTCTTATCCCCCCCCGCTGGCTTCGATTAAACTCTCCCTGAGTAGCTTTGGCAAACCTGTCCATGATAACATTGGTCACTGTTGAGTTCCTTTTGTATAGATTATACTTTCCCAAAAGTGATCCCATGATTCACAAATCTGAACCACTGCCCCCTGTACCATTTCATCTGCCAAATAATCCTTTACTTACCTTCACTGGCGCATGGTACAGTTAGCAAACCGGAGATTACTACTTTTGAAGTCTTGCTTCTAACTCCCTATATTAACTCCTCAGGACCTCATCTCTTTTCCTACCTATGTGTTTGTACCAATATGTTCTGCATCTTTCAGCTGCTCACCTTCCCTTTAAGAATGATGTGCATTTGATCTGAATCCGGCACCCGCGAGTCAACGTACAGTCTGGAATTCTCAATCTCAAGCCTGGCTGCTAAGATTTTCCCCTGGTAGGTTGCTCCCCCAGTTACTGAGAGTAAGTAATTAGAACTGGCAACCTTTGTAATTTCTTTCGATAGCTTATGAAATCTCTTAGCAACAGAACTGCATTTTGAATCCTTTCAACCATATCACATTGGCTATACATCTATTGTTCAAATCAATAAGTATGAAGAGTTGCACCACAGTTCTAATATAAATTTTCTATCATGTCATTGTCAGACTGGTGAGTGAATGATCTTGACCAAGTATTGCTTCAAGAGTAATGTTCAAACTCTAATATGAGGTTTGGAGCTGATTCATGATTGCTGAATCAAAATAAAAGTAATGTATTCTATACATTATTTTCTGAGATACTGTTTGAAAAGATCAATGGCAATAATATAATTAGATTTATCCTGTGTTTTGCATTGTTCCAAGATTTCAAAGTCGAAATCTTAACCACAAATTCCTCAAAAGAGAAAAATTAATCATTTTTAACTTTGTTTTTCTCTACACCATCTAGTTTATTTGTGCTGAAATCCATAAAACTTTGTATTATTAGTGCTGTACCTCAATAAGTCATAGTCTGAAGTAATTATTTTATATTTTGAAAGATCAATAATTTACATCAAAAGTTGTAAACATTACAACAGATTTTTACACAAGTAATTTTGTTTTTGTTGCCCATTAGCATTGTCAAATTATGTATATAGTTACATTTATTTATCTCCTCGTGTTATGTTATCTCTATTTTGCTTTTAGAACAAATATCAAAATGTACTCACGGAAATCGGCAAAATCTTTTACTGTGACTCTTTTAATATTGTTGAATCGTGCATAAATATATGATGTTTCCTTTGGCAAAATTGGAATTTCTTCAATCTCAGTCTCATCACAGTATACAGAGCCAGTTAGGCAGACACACAGAAGGCAAGTTGGCATGTCTGAAATATATATTTTTAAAGAATATCTCAATGGCTCCAATGAAATGTCATCATTAATAACCTCTTTAACATATATATCTATGAAGCTTGTACCTGCATTCAGATTGTCAGAGGATTTGTCTTTTATTAGTTACTTTGACTTGATCTACAATTCACAACTATCAGGTGTTGCAGTTTGACTTCAATTATAATTATGAAAATGTGGAATAATGTGCATTGTTGGTGTTTTCTCTATGATTCTTGTGACATTTTGAATCCAATTTGGCATTCTGATAGGGTATATAGTGGCATAGATTTTCCTAGTTTCAAATTGTTAGCATTGTTGAATCAAAATCAGCAAAATAAACTTACTGGTAGGCGTAGTAATGAAGCTACTCAATTTGAAACAATAATTAGGGTTTTACACAAGTGGTCAATTTGATGGTGATTATTTTCGAGTGTCATGTAGACTCATTGTGTTTGCTCAGTTGTCGCCATTTAAAATTATATATGTTGAAACTTACTTTCATTTTACTTTGAACAATGTGGGTTGAATTATGTATCAGTAAAAAACCTGGACATTTAATTATATTTAATATCTAAGGGACACAGTGTGTGTGTTTTTTGAGCCATCTATTGAAATTTATTTTTATTTACAGAAAGAAAAGAAGCAAATGTAATTTTGGCTTAACCAACAAATATAACTCTTTTACACATTCAGATTGAACTAAACAATATAATTAGTATTGTGTGCGGGATACAACCATTTAAAATTCTAAAGCCGACATATTTTATTGGGCCATTATTCATTGAATGGAATATTAGCAGATATATCTTACAGTCCTCATTTGCCATTGCAATTATTTGGAAGTTTTAAAGATGTATCTTGTTCACTGCTAATAGTTTATGGATGAAGCACTAATATTTTAACACTTAAATACAAGAGGTATTCAAATAATAAGATGAGAAAATAAGTTGGTTCTTACCTGCAGGATTATCTGGTTCTGGCGCTATTGTTGGGGACCTGATAAAACGTGAAAGTTCCACTTCTTGGCTCTTGTCAGTATCATCATGCCTTGAGGTGATAATTTCTTTTAGCTTTCAACAACAAAAAAATTCTTGTTCAAACATGTAGTTTGGATTTTTCCCATGTTATATCTACACCAACAATAAATCGTGTGCAGATTCCACAACAAAGCACCATGAAAAGTTTATGAGCAAAGCACTATAGCTGAGGGTAGAGACACCAGTGTATATTAGTATGTGCATGAGTTCTTATCTTAGCAATTTACATTGTTAGGCACTTATTTTCCACTATTAACTCCCTCATTCTTCTTTTCATTTATGTAGTTGTTAATGTGATCATTTTCTATATGATAAATAATTTTTAAAAAGTCCAAATGTATTTCTGTGGGATTTACAGAGTTTGAAGAAGGTTTCATTCCATGATGCTATAAATTATTAGGGAAATTTTGAGACAGGTGCAGAATACTGGCTGCTACACACCTTCCCTGCCTTTTTGAATAAATAGAGCTTCTTTTGGATTCATTTTGCTTCAAGACATTCTCAGAAATCAGTTTGCAACCTCCATGACAAACTTAGTTATCTTTTTTCTTATTTCTGGCAAATTCTTTAATGTCTGGAATGTTTTTATTTTCAAGCCAGATTTTGGAGGACATCCTGAACAGTACGGCTATTATTCTTGCCACTCATATTTTAATAATCTGTGAGTGATGCATAAATATAAAGCATTGCTTGAGTTTTGTGGACTAATAGATGTCAGACATGATTCAGTAGCATTGATAAAGAGGAATTAATTGATCTGGTGGGGGTGCCAGGAATTGCAGGGCATGATTTCAATATTAGTTATTCCATTTTGAAAAACATTTATACGAAGAGGGCAGCAGAAATCTGGAATTGCTCTTCCTTTCACCAGCTGTGGATAGAAGATCAATTACAGCTTTCAAGAATGATATTCCTGGTTCTTAAATGAATTATCCCTTTTAAAAAATGCTATCAAAACTTTCATCTTTGGCCATTTATTTTGTTTCACTGATAAGTATTTCCACGTGCCAATTGAAATCTTTTCCATGTTTATTTTCCATTCTCAGGAGTGCTTGAGGAATTTCTATAGAAGCTGCAAAGGAATGGCACAGGCCACTGACTTTGTAGAAACTTACTGTAAAAATTAAGCAGTTCAATGTGCAAGTTTCCCTTTTACCGATTTGATTTACAACCAAGCACAGGCAGTAGTGGGTCTTTGGCACCCTCTTACAATGATGTCATCAAGCAGGATTTACAGACAGTCAGAATGAAGAATTCTCTTAGACAGGAACCACGTTTTAAATATCTTGTGGAAAGTGAATTGCAGGTTGAGACATACACATGGCATGAAGGTAGAACATGAAATCTAAATATTTTTAAACTTTTAAAAAAATTTAATTTTTTTTCCTCAGAGATACTGATACCGTATTTCTCAAATATTTTTTCCTGTCCAAGAGGAACATTTGATAATGAATTCACCCTGGTTCACAATTGGAATATTCATTCAAAAAGGGCCTTATTTTTAATGATCACCTTAAAAACAATACATACAATATTGAAATTCATGCCAAATCACTAATTATGGGTTAATGAATCTCCGAAGACTGTAACAGCAGAGCTTCACAGAACAAATTCTAGATTATTGCAGTTAACTGTGTATAATTAGAAATCCAGGAATAATGCTGTTAATACAGAAAATGATTAGAAAGTGAAAATCCCTGATGCATGGAAAAGCTGAAATGAGAAGTATTGGTACGTTTAAGAGGAAGCATGGTAACTTGATGAAAGGGAATGGAACAGGAAATGTGTGATAGGCTTGGAGGAGGCCCATGTGAAACATAATCTCAGGTTTGGGTCAGTTTGATAAATTATATTTTGTTTTTGTTAGTAGCCAAATAGTTTGTTTGTTACTCTGTTAATACTCTGTACTAACAATGATGGTCAGAAATGCAGGAATTATATTTCTATTCATCTTGTTTTAAGAATCTCATGCATGGCTTTTGAAGTGTTTATCTATGGGAACGCACAGGCCAATGGTGTAAAGGCTTTGAAAATGACTAGAAGAATACAAGTATGGGCATATATGTGGAAATGGATGGGGGGGGAAATAAAAGATCTATGTAACATGCAAAAAAAAGAAAATTTTTGGATAAGAAATATCTGAATTAAAACCTGAACTGGACTATGGTTGATAATGGAGAGGATCGACAGGAAATAATAAAGTAGTGGTAAAGTTAATGGGTGAAAGTGTTGATCAGCCTAACTGCTTGGGGGAAAGTATCCAACATAGGTACATTTGGATGTGTAGGGACCATTGGCAGCAAATTCAGCTAGTGGGCCAAGTCCAGCACAATCTTGCCAATAATTATAATCCCTGTGGTCGTTCTTTTTAGAGTTGAAAAGTTAAGTCTCTTCAGTGGATTTTTAAAAATGTATACAAATGAAAATTCTCAGTTCTGTGGAATACTGATAAAATCACTGAACTGTACCCAAAAAGGGTCAGTCTACAATTATGAGGCAAAAAGCTGAGAATAAGAAATAAAATAAATATCATTAGCATTTTAACTGAGTTGCCAAATTTGGGAGTGTGAAACGAGAACAGTCTCAAGTGGATTTCTATTAAATCTAAGTTGCCTTGAATAATCTGTCTTTTTTTGTGTGGGAAAAGTTGCCTCATCACTGGATCGACCATTTGTACTTTTTCCTTCATTGGGCATTACTGAATGGAAAGCCAGTGATCTTGTGGAGATCATTACTGATGTGCTACCTGTCCCAGAAGAGTTTGTCTGTTATAAGTACTTTCTGGAATTTAGTAATTCTTTCATTCTGCACATGATATTCATGCTATGTGTAATGCACCACCACTTCACCTGCAGACTGACTGCATCTGGCCAGACTTAAGTGAAGATTGTAAAACAAAATATTTTTTTAATAACCTAGTTGTCAGATCTAATTTTTTAACCATTTTTACAAACCATTTTAAAATCAGATGTAGCAATTTAATGTGTTTTTTCATTTTAATAATGTCTAAGTGTGCATTCTGGTATTTTGCAGTGTTATAGTACATCATTTGGGGATTGATGCAATTTAATTATGAACAGCAACCAAAAAAAATCTACTCGTACTGATTTGGTCCAGAAAAAAGTTTTCCTCACATATTTTAGCACTCTTAAGTAAAGCCTATTTAGGATTCTAATAGCTTTTACATATTAGAAGTAACTTGTATATGTTGTGTGCAAGATACTTGACAATCACTCTGAGCAAAGCATTAAGCAGTGGAATGAGCTGATATGAAACTCATATCAGACCTGGTAGTAATAAATCTCTCAATAGTAATTAACTTCCATATTTTTCACATCAAAACTTGTTTGCTAAATTATTTGTAAATAATGCTGTAGTACTATAAAACTTTCAAGTGTTCCCCTTGTCTGACTTTTATTCAAACTTACTCTCTTGCTTAAGTATAGTTTAAGCAAGAGCGAGTTCTGAATAAAATAACATTGAACAGTTTTGAAGCAACATTATTTAATAATTTTGCCCACAAACATATTTTGCTGTCTTGAACATAAGTGATTATATGACTAAATAATTATTCCAGTCTGTTTATTTGTCTAAAAGACAATAACATTCATTAATGACTGTTCTGTAAATATTATTTCTGATCTATGTATCTTATACATTGCAAATGTAAATGTGAGTATCTTGATGATATAGAACCTAAGGCTAGTTGCCTAAATATTAAAGAATTACCTGTATTTGTTTTGTTTCTTGTAGTTCATCTTCATATTCATAATCAAGTTCTGCATCAAGAGAATCCATGTCCAAATAATGCACATTAAATTCCTCTTCCTTATTAGCTGGTGCTGTGAATACTAATTGTACAAATGTAATCACAAAAAGTAAAGGGCACACAGCATTCATTTTGGACCAAAGACCAAGAAAAGTAAGTTCTGAGAAAAATTGAAAAGCTGAAATACTGGACAGAGCAGTCCCTTGCTGTTGAAACGTAGAATCTGTCAAATCAGTATTTAAAGCTTTCACCGGCTGGTGCCAGAAGTTGCAGAAGAATGAGACTGCGTGATATTTCTTAACCCCCTGAACTCCATTCTTAGTTACAGTTGCAATAGTAGTCATGGTTCACACAGCCAGTCTCTGTAAATTCTAAACTGAACAATAAAAAGCTCATTATGTCGGTAGCGAAGCATATTTTGCAAACATTTCTGTGACATTCGGGATCTTGTGTTTTAAATTAACATTTTAAAGTGTGTTTTGATACAGTACACATGAATTGAATATAATTTGCCTAGTTGTGTAACATAGGGGCTGGCTTTAACTTTTGACATTTATCTGGCAAAGAACACTTAGTGCCAAAGAGTATCAAGCTCTGACCATACTAAATTTGGAAGGCTGGCTGATGGCAGGAATGGAAAAAAAATGTGTTTGCAGTATGTTTTTTATTTAGGGCTGGGAGAGCACTCTTGTCCTACTTATTTCCTTCCCTCCACCCAGACCTTTGCAAAAAATGTCCATTAAGGACTTTTTATTTATTTATTAATCTGGCCATTTCCTGATTGGAACTATCAGCCTGGAAAAGAGTATGCGTGTTGCTTGGTCTATCCATACATCATTCAAAATTCCTTTTCTTTGTGTGCTTTGCCCTAAGTATTATGAAAGATGTACAAAATCTGTGAATTTCAATTGCAAAATTCAATGTGTAACACTGATCAGCTTCCCTATGTATTGTGTGGAACTGATATAATTGATGTATGTTGTTCTCTGTTGACACTTTGCAACTTCTCACATTGTCAGCATGTGGTGCAACAGATGCAATCTATTACAACAACTTTGTTCCTGCATGAGAAGATTCCAGTTGAATGAATGGTTATTACAATGAAGTGTAGGGGTAGTAAAATGCTCTCAGAGGATTCTTAGGCATCTGAGCGGACTGGTGAGAGTGTGCCTGAAGGAAATATTTTCTTTGTGTACTGGGGCCAGAGAGAACCTCTAGAGCTACAGACACACATTCTTGACAGGGGTTTGCATGAAGGTGTCTGTAAAAACAGGAGTGTATTCTACAAATACCTGCGCTTTGGGGAAATCTGCTATGCTTTCTTCTGTGGACTGAAAAAGAGTGGATGGTTTCTTTCTTTTGAGTGCTTCCCTAATGTAGCAGGGAGCTTCAAACTGGGGTGGCAAAGATCCACAGCAACAGCGTGGTGTAATCCTGAAGAAAGCAAATTGAAAATATCCATGGAGAGAACAGTTGAGACAAACATAGGAGGTCATGAGTCTCATTAGGGACAAAAACGCTGCTTGAGTGTTAAATTTTTAAACACCATGGTTTCAGGAGAAGCATACTAAGTAAAAATTCAGTGAGAAAATAATTTTTTTTTCTCTGACCAGTGAAGTTGTAAATTTCACGAGAAACAAATCTTGTGTTTTGTGTAACTGCTTGGGGAAGTTTTATGCCCAAAAATGAGACCGGGCAGAAAGTCATGATATGTATCATAGTAAATAGTATCAAAGTAAAGTAGAAGTATTGTGACGCCCAGAATTATGCACATAACAGTCTGCTCCTGGTTCAGCAAATTTTCAACAGTAATAGGTTATTTATTTCAGAATTGTTCAAATGAATTTTTAATCCTGTATGTCCAGTTATGAACCATCTTGATCATTTTTCTTGTTTAAAATCTGATTTATGTCAGTCAAACTGTTAAGGTATGAAGAAATTGATATTCTTAAAGATTTTTGATGTATACTAATCTGTTTAGAAAGTGATCAGTTTACAAAGTCCATGAATGAATTATGTTTTTAATAAATTTAAAATGACAAAAACTTAATCATAAAATCACATCTTCTTCAAAACTACTTTGTACTAAAGTATGAGTAACACTTGAAAAGAATTGTTATAAACCCTTGCATTTCTTTCTGACAGCTACAGCTCATTCAAAAATAATTTAGAGAACTTTAATGGTGTAAGAGTTAACCAGTAAGTTCAACGCACAATAAATTTCCCCCCTATTTTGACCTCTGACCTCTGGGTTTTCTGTTTTATAAATTAAGTTGAGGGGTAGGAAATGTGTACTTAATACATTATGTAAAAAACATATGTACTAAAATATTGAAAATTTTAGTGCAAACATGAAAGTGGTATACTGTTCTGAACTGAGGCGTTGCAGTTTTGTGGTCTTGCTGCTTTTTATCATTGTAATCGGAAAAAACATGAGGATATTTGTAATGAATTTTTTGTTTGTTTCTCCCCCCAAGCCTTACTTTTGTCTATGTCATCGAGTCCATCAGGCTCCAGTGTATGCCATGTATAGAATGCAATACCATGATCCAGTTATTTTATTATCATTCTCAAATCCAGAATTTCTAATGGTAAAAGAGATGAAAAGCAGGCACCATGGGGACACCACAACCTGAAGTATTTTTGACAAATTGCTTACCATCCTCTCTTGGAAATACTTACAACTGAGTTAATCCTATTTGCATGAATTTGGCTTGTATCCCTGTAAACCTTTCCTATCCATGAACCTGTCCAAATTTCTTTTAAACATTGTAATTGTATCTGTCTCTACCACTTCCTGTGGGAGCTCATTCTATAAACCCATCACCATCTGTTTGGAAAAGCGTAACCCTCAGGTCCCATGTAAATATTTCCCCTCTTCCCTTACACCTTTGTCCTCTGGTATGGTAATCAGAACTGCATACAATATTCCATGTACGGTCTCAACACTGTTCTATACAATTGTAACAAAATAATTTTTCTGTTGTAGGCAATGCCCAATTCAGCAAGCATGCCAAATGCTTTCTACGCTACCCTGTCTCCTTGTGTTTACCTCATTGACTCTTTTCTACATTACTCCACAGGGTCCTGTTTGTGTCAAAATAAATAACAAAAACAATTCATTGTGCATTGTGTGCATTTTGACATAGACAAAAGAAAAATAACCATATCAACACTGGCACAATATAGTATGTATTCATCCAATATTAGCTTTAAAGCATCTAGTTGTCATGGATTAAAGACCTTTTTGTTAAAAGCTACTGTCATATTTGATATTTTAGTGCAACTCTGAAAGGTGGCTACATTATTAGAGTGTCTTATTTCAGGTGGCATATTATGTTAAAACACTTGTCTCTATGCTGAGGTAGATGTAAGCAAAACAAATGTCACTTTTAAGATTTTTCCTGCTGTTTCAGCCAATGTCATATATGGGACTTCCTATGTATAAGCTAGTTTCCTTGAGCCTCTAAAATCTGGTTAGTTTTCCAAAAAAAAACTAATTATCCTAAAGTAAATTGAGATTGGCTAAGTCTCTGATTGGGCTGTGTGTTAACGCAAACTAATTGTCTATATGCTGACAAATAATTAATGGTATTCTATTACTCTAGAACAGAGCATAGACCTAGAAGTAAGTGAAAGTGTACTGATCTATTGAAAAGTACCCAGCAACTGAAGTTGGTGATAAACATATTTAACCTGTCTCACCAGGTGTAAATAAATTGTATTGATATTTACTATAAAGCTACTGACTTCCAAAGCTACTTGTATTACACCTCTTTACTTCTTGAATTTTGTAAGAATGATGTCCCTTTCTCTCAAATTTTCCATCTCTACCATATCTGCTCTCAAGATGATATCGGGAATTCATTGGGTAGGGGAACAGGAGCTTCTGTGGGAGAGAACTAGAGTCCTGAATGGTATGTTGTCTCCCTGGTGCCATGGTCAGGGAATCTCGGATTGAGCTCATAGCATTCTTAAAGGGGAGAGTGAGTAGCTAGAAGTATTGGCCTATGTTGGTACCAATGACCGAGGCAGGAAGAGTGATGAAGTCCTGCAAAGTGAGTTCAGGGAGTTAGGTGCTAGGTTAAAGTTAGGATCTAGGGTTGTGATCTCAAGATTGCTACCCATACAGCATGTGGCCAGAAATAGGAAGATAATGCAGTTTAACACATGGCTCAGGAAATGGTACAGGAAGAAGCACTTCAGATTCTTGGATCATTGGGCTCTCTTCCTGGGAAGATCAGAATCAAGTTTATTATCACTGGCATGTGACGTGAAATTTGTTAACTTAACAACAGCAGTTTAATGCAATACATAATCTAGCAGATAATCTGTACATAATCAAGCTTGCAGCATGAACTGGACCAGCTGGGAAAATGGGTTGAATAATGGCAGTTGGAACTTAATGCAGACAAGTGTGAGCTTTTGCAATTTTTGAGGACAAACCAGAGAAGGACTTGTACAGTAAATGGCAGTGTACTGTGGAGTGTGGTAGGACAGAGGGATCTGAGAGATCCATAATTATTTGAAAGATTTGAAGTGGTGTCGCAGGTAGATGGGGTAATAAAGAGAGCTCTTGGCACATTGGCAATCATAAATCATTGAACTGAGTACAGGAGTTGAGACGTTATAATAAAGTGGTATAAGACACTGGTGAGGCCTAATTTGAAGGAAGTGCTGGTCACCTACCTACAGGAAAGATAACATTAAGACTGAAAAAGAGAAGAGAAAATGTTGATGTGACTTGAGGACCTGAATTATAGGGAAAGGTTAAAAAGTTTAAGACCTTATTCCCTGGAATGTAGGAGACTGAGCAGGAGATTTGATAGAAATAAACAAAATTCTGAGGTGTACAAATAGGGGAAATGCTAGCAGGCTTTTTCCACTGAGGTTTGGTAAGATTAGAACTGGACATAACTTAAGGGTAAAAATTGAAATATTAAAGGAGAACCAGAGGAGAGACACCTTCACACAGAGGGTGGTGAGAATGTGGAATGAGCTGCCAGTGGAAGTGGTGGATGTGGTTCAATTTCAGTGTTTAAGAGAAATTTGGATAAGTAATTATCTAAGTATGGAAGGTTACGGTCCAGGTGTGGGTTGTTGGGGCTAGACAGAATTACAGTTTGGTATGGATTAGATAGGCCGAAGGCCCTGTTTCTATGATGTGCTTTATGGGGCCTTCAACTCTAGGACATCTGAAATGTCTTCCTTTTTTTCAGGAAATGCAGTTTCCCCTCCACTGTGAGTAATGGAGACCTCCCTTGCATCTCTGCTCTTTCTTGGACTTTCATTCTTACCACATCTCCAAAAGCTCTTCTCGACTTTGCCTTTTACCCTACCAGCTTCCACATCAGGCACATTATCCTTTGACATTTCTGCCAGTTGTAACGAGATCCCACTGCCAACTATTCTGCTTCTCAACTAACCCGACTGTCAAGGAACTGTACAAGATGATCAGCACCCTTGAGACTACACACCTGGAGTCTGCCTTTATCATCACCAGTGTCTTTAATAGAGCGTCGCTGACTAAAGTCTCTCTGAAGTTTTGCCAATACATCCAGGTGAGCACACGGGGAAATAGCATAAACGACCACTACTACTCTCCCTTCTGTAATGCTTACAAAGCACTCCTTCAACCCCCATTTGGAAAATCGGATCACTCCTCCATCTTGCTGCTGCCCAAAGTACAGGCAGAAGCTGAAACAAGAGATGGCCATAGTTAAAACTGTCCACTGTTGGTCTGATGACATCAACTGGAATGTCTTCCATGATGAGGATATCTCCGAGTTCACGGATGAAGTCACGAGTTTCATCCAGAAGTGTGATTAGGATGTTGACCCACAGAAATTGATCTGGGTCTATCCAAACCAGAAACCCTGGATCAACAGTTCCGTGCGAGCAGCATTTGCCACGCAACACAAAGCTTATGTTGCCGGTAATCAGCAGGAGCTCAAGAAATGCAGTTACGATCAGCACAAGGTCATCAAGGCAGCGAAACGACAATACAGAGACAAGATCCAGACGCATCTTTCCACCAACAACACACGCAGTTTATGGCAAGGTCTGCACACTATCGCAGACTTCAAAGCTGAACGCAGTGGAGTTTCCAGTGTTGCTGCCTCTCTCCCAGACAAGCTAAATCTTTTTTACGCTCGATTTGATGTGGCCAACACTGAGCCTCGGAGGAGACCTACAGCTGATGCGACTTGCAGCTCGGTCATCTCTGAGGCCAAAGTACTCAGGTGTTTCCAACAAGTGGGCAGTCGCAAGCCCTCAGGACCGGACAGCATCCCAGGACGGGTATGCAGGATGTGTGCGGCACAACTGGCTGATGTGTTTACAGGTATTTTTAATCTCTCCCTCTCCCAGTGTAGAGTGCCCTCCTGCTTCAAAACACCCACCATTCTTCCTGTACCTAAAAAGACCAAGGTAACATGTCTGAATGACTGGCGTCCTGTTGCACTCACCTCATTAATAAGCAAATGCTTTGAGAGGAGGCTGGTCAAGGATTACATCTGCAGCAAGCTGCTACCCACACTGGACCCCCTACAATTTGCCTACCCACACAACCAATGGACAGATGACGCAATAGCCACAGCTTTACACACTGTCCTTACACATCTGGAGAAGGATGCTTATGTGAGAATGCTGTTCTTCAACTACAGTTCAGCATTCAACACCATAATTTCCTCCAGGCTCGACAAGAAGCTCGGAGACCTCGGTCTTCACCCTGCCTTGTGTAGCTGGATCCTGGACTTCCTGTCAGATCACTGGCAGGTGTTAAGAGTGGGCTCCCTCATTTCTGCCCGTCTGACCCTCAACACAGGTGCCCCTCAGAATGTGTACTAAGTTCCCTCCTTTACTCTCTGTAAACCCTTGACTGTGTTGCCATCCACAGCTCCCATCTGCTATTTAAATTTGGTGACGATACTACACTGATTGGCCTAATGTTAAATAATGATGAGGCAGCCGACAGAGAAGAAGTCATCACCCTGACACAGTGGTGTCAAGAAAACAACCTCTCCCTCAATGTCGCAAAAACAAAGGAGCTGGTTGTGGACTACAGGAGGAATGGAGACAGGCTCACCCCTATTGACATCAATGGATCTGGGGTTGAGAGGGTGAACAGCTTTAAGTTCCTCAACGTAAGCATCACTGAGGATCTCATGTAGTATGTGCATACCGGCTGTGTGGTGAAAAAGACACAACAGCACCTCTTTCACCTTAGACGGTTGAAGAGTTTGGTATGGACCCCTCATCCTAAGAACTTTCTACAGAGCATCCTGACTGGCTGCATCACTGACTGGTATGAGAACTGTATTTCCCTCAATGGCAGGACTCTGCAGAGAGTGGTGCGGACAGCCCAGCACATCTGTAGATGTGAAGTTCCCACTATTCAGGACCTTTACAAAGACAGATGTGTACAAAAGGGCCCAAAGGATCACCGGGGACCCAAGTCACCCCGACCACAAACTGTTCCAGCTGCTAGCATCCGGGAAATGGTACCGCAGCATAAAAGCCAGGATCAGCAGGCTCCGTGACAGCTTCTTCCACCAGACCATCAGAATGCTTAACTAATGCTGACACAACTGTGTTTCTGTTATATTGACTATCCTGTTGTACATACTATTTCTTATAAATTACACATTTAGATGGAAAGATAACATAAAGATTTTTACTCATGTATATGAAGGATGTACGTAATAAAGTCAATTCAATTCTCCCTAGCTGCTTCTGTCTTCTGCAGGGCCACTCCCTCCATGAGTCCCTGGGGCTTTCATCTTTCCTATTGCAACCCCTCTGATCCCTGGTACTTTCTCCTACAACTGCAAGGGGTGTGACACATCCTCTCTCACCACCATCCAGTTATCTAAACAGTCTTACTTCCAGGTGAGGCATAGATTCATGTGCACCTCTTACTACATTCAGTGCTCCAAATGTAGCCTGCTCTTGATCTTGATCTCAGTGAGAACAAGTGCAAACTAGGCAACTAGTCACAGAAAGCCTGTGTTCAGTCCACCTGAGCTCCCAGTTGCATGTCATTTCAACTGCTTTGCCATTCTCACATCTACTCTGCTGTCAGGGTGAGGCCCAACACAAACTATAACAACAAATCTATTCTGCCAGGGTAGTTTGCAAACAAATGGCATGAACCTTGAATTTTCCATTTTCAGTTAACACTCATCTCTTTTTTTGCACCTGCACCCCCTCTTTGCTTTCGGTCCTGCTGCGACTCCCCCACCCCCACTATTTTATCCTCTTTCCTAAGAAACCCCTCCAGACCCCATCATTGATTTTCATGCCTCTTTCCCTCCCGATTCCATCACATTACCACCCACACATTCAACCAACAGTTCTTTCTCGCATTTACCCCCCTCTCCACCCTCATGGTTCCAGTTCCATCTGCCTTTCAGCTTTTCCATTGTGGTTCCTGTTATCAGTTATCAGATTCCAGCGCTGGCAGCCAGGCTTTGTTTTCCTGCTTATTATCTAGCGGCAGCTATCTCCACCTTCACCATCACTTCCTAGCTTCTGACTTGATTTTCCTCATTTTTGTTTTTGGTCTGTTTCTATGTATCATCTACTTGCCCATGTCTCCTAAATAGAAATGCTTGAGAGTAGTTTTGATAGTTATTTAAAATTATGAAGCTTGTAGACAGACAAAGAGAGAGAAACTATTCCTAATGGCAAAGTTATCATGAACTAGGGGAAGTGAAATGAAGGTGTTTGGCAAAATAACCATAATGAGGAGGTGGTAGAAAGTTAAACAGCATGTGTGTTGGGTTGGCAAATGCACAGTCAAGATAGTGCTGAAGGCAGACTTAGCTATGGCAGTGCTTTGGGAAGAAGGTTAGAGGGCAGAATGAGCTGTACTGCTCTCCCTGAGAGCTGGTATTGACATGATGGTCATAATTATTTTATGAATCTGTAAAGTGAATGAACCATCATCCTGCAGTTCATTTAAAAGGAAATAAGGTGCTAAGAATTCTTGAAACGGTATGGTGAATGAGAGCAAAATTACAAAAGATAGTTCATGAAGGCAAACGTGGTGGAATCATAAACATAAGAGATTCTGGCAGATGTTGGAAATTTTGAGCAATACAAACAAAATACTGAAGAAACTGGATCTCAGCCTGATCAGCCCTTGTTTATTCCCCATCGTAGATGCTGGTTGACTTGCTGAGTTCTTCCAGCATTTTGTGATGGAATACTTTGTTTAAACTTACATTGATATATGGTGGGAAATTTGTCTTTTGTCAAAAGTGGTTTGTTTGCAAATAGTACTCATCCTTCCACATTTAGCTCCACTACAAAATTATTTGATAATGCAGTTGATTGAAACTGAATTCTTCCCATTTTCCTCAGTGCAAGCTGCCTCATAGCTTCAGCACCCAAGGTTCAATGCTAATCTCTGATTCTGACTGTGTATGCAGTTTGAAAGTTCTCCATCTCCCTGTGCACTGTAGTTTTGTCCCAGTTCCCAAAGACATGCAGGTTGGTTGGCTGATGTAAATTGAGCCCTGAACCCAACATATAAATATAATTGCAAAGAAAGCTTGACAATGCCTGTATTTATTCAGTAGTCTGTGGAAATTGTGTGTCAGCAAAAACCTTGGCAAATGTCAAGAAATGTGTGGTAGAAAGTGTGCTGACTGGTTGGATTACGGCCTGATTTGGGAACACCAATGCTTTTGAGTGGAAAGTCCTACAAAATTTCAGGATTTGGCCCAGTACATAACAGGTAAAACTCTCCCAACCATTGAACACATTTACTTGAAACATTGCCATAGAAAAACAGCATCCGTCATCAAAGATTCTCACCATTCAGGCCATGCTCTTTCCTCACTGCTGCAATCAGGTAGAAGGTACATATGCCTCAGGACTTGCACCATCAGGTTCAAAAACAGTTGCTATCCCTCAATCATTAGACTCTTGAACAAAAGGGATAACTGCACTCATTCTGCTTCTGGTGTTCCCACAAACATTGATCTCACTTTAAGGACTCTTTATCTTGTTATTTCATGTTCTCATTTTTATTGCTATTTATTTATATTTTCATTTGCACTGTTTGTGTTCATTCATCCTGTTTATAGTTACTGTTCTATAAATTGGCTAAGTTTGCCCACAGAAGAAGAATCTCAGGGTTGTTTGTAGTGACATGTATGTACTTTGATAATAAATTTTACTTTGAATTTTCAACTACAGGTGGGTGGCTGGTAGGAACCATGACACCTGAGGAAGAATAGGTTATAGTCATTAAGTGCGGGAATAGGATTGCTTTATAGATTTGATGGGCTGAATGACCTCTAAAATGTCTTCAGGAAGAATGAGGATCAATAGTTTTAAGTTTCAGAAAATATTAGAGTTCATGTTTCACTTTGAACTGACATTTTGCAGTTAGACGCTAAAATGGAATCCCTTGTGGTTTCTGGACCAAGATGATAAATAAGACCATAAGATACAGGAGCAGAATCAGGCCATTTTCCCATTGAGTCGGCTGTGCCCTTTCATCATGGCTGATCCAATTTTCCTCTCAGCCCCAATATCCTGCCTTCTCTCTGTATTCCTTCATGCCCTGATCAATCAAGAATCTATCAACCCTCTCCTTAAACATACATAAAGACTTGGCCCCCACAGCTGCCTGTGGTAAAGAATTCCACAGATTCACCACTCTTTGGCTAAATAAATTCCTCTTCATCTCCATTCTAAAAGGACACCCCTCTATCTGTGATTGTGTCCTCTGGTCTTAGACTCACCCACCATAGGAAACATCCTCTCCACATCTTCTCTATCAAGGCCTTTCACCATTCAATAGGTTTCAATGAGGTCACCCCTCATTCTTCTGAATTCTAGTGAATGCAGACCCAGAGGCATCAAATACTCTTCTTATGACAAGCCATTCAATCCTGGAATCATTTTTGTGAGCCTTCTTTAAAACCTCTCCAGTTTCAGCACATCCTTTCTCAGTTAAGGGACCCAAACTGCTCACAATAATCCCAAGTGAGGCCTCACCAGTGCCAGATAAGGTCTTAGTATTACACATCCTTGCTTTAATATCCTAGTCCTCTCGAAATAAATGCCAGCATTGCATTTGGCTTCCTCACCACAGACTCAAACTGCAAATTAACCTTTAGGGAATCCTGCACAAGGACTCCCAAGTCCCTTTGCGCCCAGTTTCTTTTTTGTATTTTCTCTCCTTTTAGAAATTTTCATTTTTTCTAACAAAGTGCGTGGGGAACATTCACTTCCCGACACTGTGTTCCATCTGTCATTTCCTTCTGTAGCTTCTCTACTTCCTCAAGACTATCTGCCCTCCACCTATCTTCATATCACCTGCAAACTTTGCAACAAAGCCATCAACTCTATCATGCAAATCATTGACATATAATGTAAAAAGAATTGGTCCCAATACAGACCTCTGCGGATCACCACTAGCCACTGGCAGCCAACCAGAAAAGGCTCCCTTTATTCCCACTCTCTGCCTCCTGCCAATCAGCCAATACTTTTTCCATGTTCAATCTTTCCTGAAATACCATGGGCTCATAGCTCGTTAAGCAGCCTCATGTGTGGCACTTTGTCAAAGGCCCTCTGAAAATCCAAGTGACAACATTAACTGATTCTCCTTTGTCTATGCTGCTTGTTTCTTCAAGGATTTCCAACAGATTTGTCAAGCAAGATGATGGACAAAATAGTTTGTTTTTGATTAATAGTTTTTGAACTTCATAATTGGAAGTTAAATATTGGATGTATTTTGTATGCATAGGTTTGGCCACTTAGCATGCCATGTTAACCATATATAACCATATAACAATTACAGCACAGAAATAGGCCATCTCAGCCCTTCTAGTCCGTGCCGAACGCTTACTCTCAACTAGTCCCACTGACCTGCACTCAGCCCATAACCCTCCATTCCTTTCCTGTCCATATACCTATCCAATTTTACTTTAAATTACAATATCGAACCTGCCTCTATCGCTTCTACTGGAAGCTCGTTCCACACAGTTACCACTCTCTGAGTAAAGAAGTTGCCCCTTTTGTTACCCCTAAACTTTTGCCCCCTAACTCTCAACTCATGTCCTCTTGTTTGAATCTCCCCTACTCTCAATGGAAAAAGCCTATCAATGTCAACTCTATTGATCCCCCTCATAATTTTAAATACCTCTATCAAGTTCCCCCTCAACCTTCTACGCTCCAAAGAATAAAGACCTAACTTGTTCAATCTTTCCCTGTAACTTAGGTGCTGAAACCCAGGTAACATTCTAGTAAATCTCCTCTGTACTCTCTCTATTTTGTTGACATCTTTCCTATAATTCGGTGATCAGAACTGTACACAATACTCCAAATTTGGCCTTAACAATGCCTTGTACAATTTTAACATTACATCCCAACTCCTATACTCGATGCTCTGATTTATAAAGGCTAGCATACCAAAAGCTTTCTTCACCACCCTATCCCCATGAGATTCCACCTTCAGGGAATTGTGCACCGTTTTTCCTAGATCACTCTGTTCCACTGCATTCTTCATTGCCCTGCCATTTACCATGTATGTCCTATTTGGATTATTCCTACTAAAATGTGGTACCTCACACTTATCAGCATTAAACTCCATTCTAACTGGCCTAAACCTCTCTGCAACCTTTGAAAATCTACTCCATTATCCACAATGCCACCTATCTTAGTATCATCTGCATACTTACTAATCCAATTTACCACCCTATCATCCAGATCATTAATGTATATCACAACATTGGACCCCATACAGATCCCTGAGGCACACCACTAGTCACCGGCCTCCAACCTGACAAACAGTTATCCACCACCACTCTGGCATCTCCCATCCAACTACTGTTGACTCAATTTTACTACTTCAATAATAACACTTAAAGATTGAACCTTCCTAACTAACCTTTCATGCGGAACCTTGTCAAAGGCCTTACTGAAGTCCATATAGTCAACATCCACTGCTGTACCCTCATCAACTTTCCTAGTGACCTTTTCAAAAAATTCAATAAGATTTGTCAAACATGACCTTCCACGCACAAATACATGTTGACTGTTCCTAATCAGACCCTGTCTATCCTGATAATTACATATACCATCTCTAAGAATACTTTCCATTAATTTACCCACCACTGATGTCAAACTTGCAGGCCTATAATTGCTAGTTTTACTCTTAGAACCCATTTTAAACAGTGGAACAACATGAGTAATACGCCAATCTTCTGGCACCATCCCTATTTCTAATGACATTTGAAATATTTATGTTTGAGCCCCTGCTATTTTTACACTAACTTCCCTCAAGGTCCTAGGGAAATCCTGTTAGGACCCGGAGATTTATCCACTTTATATTCCTTAAAAGCGCCAGCACTTCCTCCTTTTTAATCATCATAGTTTCCATAACTTCCCTACTTGTTTCCTTTACCTTAAACAATTCAATATCCTTCTCCTTAGTGAATACTGAAGAAAAGAAATTGTTCAAAATCTCCCCCATCTCTTTTGGCTTCACACATAACTGTCCACTCTGATTCTCTAAGGGATCGATTTTATCCCTCACTATCCTTTTGCTATTAATATAGCTGTAGAAACCCTTTGGATTTACTTTCACCTTACTTGCCAAAGCAACCTCGTATCTTCTTTTAGCTTTTCTTAATTTCTTTCTTAAGATTCTTTTTACATTCTTTATATTCCTCAAGCACCTCACATGCTGCCTACATTAACTGTAGATCGCTCTCTTTTTCTGAACCAAGTTTCCAATATCCCTTGAAAACCATGGCTCTCTCAAATTAACCTTTCCTTTCAACCTAACAGGAACATAAAGATTCTGTACCCTCAAAATTTCTCCTTTAAATGACCTCCATTTCGCTATTACATCCTTCGCATAAAACAAATTGTCCCAATCCACTCTTTCTAAACCCTTTCGCATCTCATCAAAGTTAGCCTTTCTCCAATCAAAAATCTCAACCCTGGGTCCAGACTTATCCTTCTCCATAATTATATTGAAACTAATGGCATTGTGATCACTGGACCCGAAGTGCTCCCCAACACATACTTCCGTCACCTGACCTATCTCATTCCCTAACAGGAGATCCAACACTGCCCCTTTTCTAGTCAGTACTGTGTTGCTGCAAAAAAACTATCCTGCACATATTTTACAAACTCCAAACCATCCATCCCTTTTACAGTATGAGCTTCCCAGTCTATGTGTCGAAAATTAAAATCTCCCACAATTACAACCCTATGGTCTACAAATATCTGCTATCTCCTTACAAATTTGCTGCTCCAGTTCTCGCTCCCCATTTGGTGGTCTATAATACACCCCTATAAGTGTTACTACACTTTTCCCATTCCTCAATTCCACCCAAATAGTCTCCCTAGATGAGCCCTCTAATCTATCCTGTCAGAGCCCCGCTGTAATATTTTCTCCAACAAGCAATGCAACCTCCCCCTCTTGCCCCTCCAATTCTATCACACCTGAAGCAATGAAATCCAGGAATATTTAGTTGCCAGTCACACCCCTCTTGCAACCATGTTTCACTAATAGCTACAACATCATAGTTCCAGGTATCAATCCATGCTCTAAGCTCATCCACCTTTCTTACAATGCTCCTAGCATTAAAATAAATGCAATTAAGATAATCTCCACCTCTTCCTCTCTGTTTATCTGTAACAGTGCAAACAACTTTACTATCTTCTTTTTCTTCCTTCTCCCATACATCTTTTCCTACACTCTGGTTCCCCTCCCCCCTTGTTTCTAATTTAAATCCACTGGAGCCTCTCTAGCAAACCTAACTGCATGAATATTTGTCCCCCTCCAGTTCAGATGTAACAGGTCCCACCTTCCCTGAAAATCTGCCCAATTATTTATAAATCTGAAGCCCTCCCTCCTGCACCATGTCTTAAGCCACGTGTTGATCTGCGCAATCTTACTATTTCTAAACCCACCTGCACGTGGCACTGGTTGCAATCCTGAGATTGCTATCCTGGAGGTCCTGTTATTTAACTTGGCACCTAGCTCCCTAAACTCACCTTTCAGAACCTCCTCACTCTTCGGACCTTACATGGACCATGACATCCAGCTGCTCACCCTCCCTCTTGAGAATACGGAGAACACGATCCGAGATATCGTGGACCCTGGCACCAGGGATGCAACAGACCACCCGGGATTCTCGATCTCTTCCACAGAACCTCCTATCTGTCCCTCTGACTATCGAATCCCCTATCACTACTGCTCTCCTCTTTTCCCCCCTACCCTTCTGAGCTGAGGGTCCAGTCTCGGTGCCAGAGACGCAACCACTGGTAGGTCCCTGGTAGGTCGTCCCCACCAACAGTATCCAAAACGGTATACTTATTGATGGGAATGGCCACAGGTGTGCTCTGCTCTTCCTGTCTATTCCCCTTCCCTCTCCTGACAGTTACCCAGCTACCTGTCCTGACTCTTAGGGGTGACTATCTCCCTGTAACTCCTGTTTTTGACAGCGTCTGCCTTCCGAATGATCTGAAGTTCATCCACCTCCAGCTCCATTTCCCTAACACGGTTTGTCAGGAGCTGCAGCTGGATGCACCTTTCACAGGTGTAGTCATCAGGGACAATTGTGCTCACCCTGACTTCCCACATCCTGCAAACAGAGCACTCAACTGCCCTAACTGCTGCCTCCATTCCCTACTCCTAAGCTAATTAGATTAATTAAAGGAGTTTACCCAGCCTTACCTCACTTGGAGTTAAGCTCGTCCTCAGCCTCTGCTCGCTTTTTAAATTCTCCCGCTGATCTCAGAGGCCGACTTTCACGCGCTTGTGCAGTCATGCCCTGTTGAAACCTCACCTCTGCCTCTCCTTGCCGAAGCCTGATTGAGCTAAAGCCGTCCCGCTCTCCCTCAGCCCACTCTAATGATGGCCGCTGTGTATGGCAGTCTTTTTTATAAACCTTTGGCGCGCTAGATCACGTGCCATTGCAGTCCAGCCTCTTTTCCCCGAACAATTTAAAATAAAACATTGGTAATTTTGTTGGTAATTTTTGTAATTAGAGCAATGGGCATGTGACCAAAATAAGTAATTTGGTAGATGTCTGAGAACAGGTAGATGAACAAAAATATATGGTTTGCAGATATTCAGCCCAAAATTATTCTCCTAAGTCAAGCAAGTAAATGCTTATTTTCAGGCTTTCTGAATGAGTTTGTAATTTTATTGCTAATACAAACTAAAACAGTACATGCACTGGAAACCAGTGCCACTTGCTTTCGATTGCTTTTAAGATGATAAAAATATTGTTTCTCAATATTGGACAATTAAACATCTGCCCAGAATCTTCCACCATTGGCTTAATACATATTTAAAATGACATACTGGGTCAGATTTCATATAGTTACTTTAATCATCTTTCTAAGTTCAAATGAGTAATTCATAGCACTGTTCAATTTAACTGTTCTCCTCAGATATTTTAATAGATACCTTCACCATCTATTCAAACGAAAGTGTGTGATGTAATTGTTCTCTTTTCATTATTCCCACACCCATTCTTGAGTTCAAGGACAAGTTAGTTTTACTCCACTTCTGTGGATTTTGAGGCTAATGTAGAAACATAGAAAATCTACAGTACCTAACATGTACTTACTTTAGAAATTACCCAGGGTTATGCAAAGCCCTCTATTTTTCTAAGCTCCATGTACCTATCCAGAAGTCTCTCAAAAGACCCTACTGTATTTGCCTCCACCACCATTGCCAGCAGCCCTATTCCATGCACTCACCACCCTCTGCATTAAAAAAAACCTACCCCTGACCTACCCCTATCTCCTCTGTACCTACTTCCAAGCACTTTAAAACTGTGCCCACTCATGTTAGCCATTTCAGCCCTGGGAAAAAGTTTCTGACTATCCACATGATCAATGTCTCTCATCATCTTAAACACCTCTATCAGGTCACCTCTAATCCTCGGTCGCTCCAAGGAGAGAAGGCCGAGTTCACCCAACCTATTCTCATAAGGCATTCTCCTCAATCCAGGCTACATCCTGCACCCTTTCTATAGTTTCCACCTCCTTCCTGTAGTGAGGTGACCAGAACTGAGCACATTATTCCAAGTGGGGTCTGACCAGGGTCCTATATAGCTGTATCATTACCTCTTGGCTCTTCAACTCAATCCCACAGTTCATGAAGGCCAATGCACCATATCCCTTCTTAACCACAGAGTCAACCTGCACAGCAGCTTTGAATGTCCTATGGACTCAGACCCCAAGATCCCTCTGATCCTCCACAGTGCTATCATATATATGACCTACCAAAGTAAACCACCTCACACTTGCCTAGGTTGAAATCCATCTGCCACTTCTCAGCCCAGTTTTGCATCCTATCAATGTCCCGCTGTAACCTCTGACAGCCCTCCACACTCTCCAACCTTTGTGTCATCAGCATATTTACTAACCCATCCCTCCACTTCCACATCCAGGTCATTTATAAAAATCACAAAGAGGAGGGGTCCCAGAACAGATCCCTGAGGCACACCATTGGTCACTGACATCCATGCAGAATATGACCCATCTACATCCACACTTTCCCTTCTGTGGGTAAGCCAATTTGGGATCCACAAAGCAAGGTCCCCTTGGATCCCATGCCTTCTTACTTTCTCAATAAGCCTTGTATGGTGTACCTTATCAAATGCCTTGCTGAAATCCGTATACACTACATTTACTGCTCTATCTTCATCAATGTGTTCAGTCACATCCTCAAAAAATTCAATCAGACTCGTAAGGCACGACCTGCCTTTGACAAAGCCATGCTGACTATGCCTAATCATATTATGTCACACAAAATATTCATAAATCTTGCCTCTCAGGTCCTTTTTCATCAACTTACCAACCACTGAAGTAAGTTTCACTGGTCTATAATTTCCCGGGCTAACACCCTTTCTTGAATAAAGAAAACATTCGCAACCCTTCAATCCTCTGGAACCTCTCCTGTCCCCATTGATGATGCAGAGATCATCGCCAGAGGCTCAGCAATCTGCTCCTTTGCCTTCCACAGTATCTGGGGTACATCTCATCCCGTCCCGGCAACTTACCCAACTTGATGCTTTCCAAAAGCTCCAGCACATCCTCTTTCTTAATATCTATATGCTCAAGCTTTTCAATCCGCTGTAAGTCATCGCTACAATGGCCAAGATCCTTTTCTGTAGTGAATACTGAAGCAAAGTATTCATAAAGTTCCTCTGCTATCTCCTCCGATTTCATATATGCTTTCCCACTGTCACACTTGATTGGTCCTATTCTTGCACGTCTTATCCTCTTGCTCTTCACATACTTGTATAATGCTTTGTGGTTTTCTTTAATCCTGCCTGCCAAGGCCTTCTTATGGCCCCTTTTGGCTCTCCTAATTTCACTCTTAAGCTCCTTCCTGATAGCCTTATAATCATCTTGATCTCTAACATTACTAGTTTTTTGAACCTTGCGTAAGCATTTCTTCTTGACTAGATTTACAACAACCTTTCTACACCACAGCTCCTGTCCCTACCATCCTTTTCCTGCCTCATTGGAACGTACCTATGCAAAACACCATGCAAATAGCCCCTGCACATTTGCCACACTTCTGCTATACATTTTCCTGACACCATCTGTTCACAATTTATGCTTCCAAGTCCCTGCCTGATAGCTTCATATTTCCCCTTACTCCAATTAAATGGATTCCTAACTTGTCAGTTCCTATCCCTCTCCAATGCTATGGTAAAGGAGATAGAATTGTGATCACTATCTCCAAAATGCTCTCCCTCTAAGAGACCAGGTTCATTTCCCAATACCAGATCAAGTACAGCCTCTCCTCTTGTAGGCTTATCTATGTATTGTGTCGGGAAACCTTCTATAACACACCTAACAAACTCCACCCCAACGCTAATCAATATTTGAGAAATTAAAATCTCCCATCATGACAACCCTGTTCTTATTACACCTTTCCAGAATCTGTCTCCCTGTCTGCTCCTCAATGTCCCTGTTACTATTGGGTAGTCTATAAAAATACACCCAGCAGAGTTATTGACCCTTTCCTGTTTCTAACTTCCACCCACAGAGACTCAATAGACAATCCCTCCATGACTTCCTCTTTTTCTGCAGCCATGACACTATCTCTCATCAGCAGTACCATGTCCCCACCAGTTTTGCCTCCCTCCCTATCCTTTCTGAAACATCTAAAGCCTGGCACTTGAAGTAACCATTCCTGCCCCAGAGCCATCCAAGTCTCTGTAATGACCACAACATCACAGCTCCAAGTACTGATCCATGCTCTGAGCTTATCCACTTTGTTCATGATACTTCTTGCATTAAAATAAACACATTTCAAACCATCAGTCTGAGCGTATCCCTTCTCTGTCACCTGCCTATCCTTCCTATCGCACTGTCTCTAAGCTTGCTCTATTTGTGAGCCAAACGTCCCTTCGTCTATCTCTTCAGTTTAGTTCCCACCCCCAAGCGATTCTAGTTTAAACTCTCCCCAATAGCCTTAGCAAACCTCCCTGCCAGGATATTGGTCCCCCTCAGATTTAAGTGCAACCTGCCCTTTTTGTACAGGTCATGCCTGCCCCAAAAGAGGTACCAATGATCCAGAAATCTGAGTCCCTGCCCCCTGCTCCAATCCCTCAGCCACGTATTTGTCCTCCACCTCACTCTATTCCTCTACTTCCTGTCGCATGGCACAGCCAGTAATCCTGAGATTACTACCTTTGAGGTCCTGCTTCTCAACTTCCTTCTTAACTCCCTGTAGTTTGTTTTCAGGACCTCTTCCCTTTTCCTATCTATGTTATTGGTACCAATGAAGCTGTTGTGTTCTTTGCTATTGTGGGGAGAAGGTGCTTGACCAGGTGGGTAATGAATAGATTTGGAGGGGCTAACTTCTTTCCACTGTTTGTTGAAGGTGTCATTGTGCTTCTGGGAAATGAATTTGTGACGACCGTTCTGAATGTTGCTCCAACGTATTCAGTGGTCTGTATGCCAGTGATTCTTGTGAGTTCAATGGAGGTGTCCCTCTTTTGTATGGTGGCTTTGAAAATATACTTAAATCTTTTTCCATTGTGAACCTGATAATATCTTGTTGTTTGAGGATTCTGATGATGAGCATGCAACCAAAGTGATCTGCATGTCAAAGCCAAATGACTATAATTTGTGCCTCATTTTGGTCTGTGAGAGGACGTTATATTGTTGCCATTTCACCTGCTGTGAATCAGTGTCACCCAAGGTTTCACCATTTTGAAGTATCTAAATGACATTTGAATAAATGCACATTTAGAACTGAAGCTGCAAGTTATTGTTGACTGATCCTCAAGCATGCAAGTGCTTTGGCCTTGTATTTAACGAACACAAAACCAAAGGATTCTATCAATCTGATTCCTTCCCACTCCTAGTATACAGCATCAGTCTCCAACAGCAAAGGTCTGCAATGACCTTTACTATTTCCATATTGTTTTCCTAGAAAATGTACACCATTTCCCAGATCTTGTGAGCCACCTCTTAATGAAGGCAAACGTAGTGAAATTCACCATTGTCATCAGTGTCACAATAAAAGCTTTGGCTGTCTGAGTAAAAGAATGTTTGACGATCAAGACCTCAAATCCAAAACAAAGTTCTACTGGGCAGTATTGATCCCACTTCATTGATATACTTCTAAAGCATGGACTGCTAACATCAGGCACCTCGAAGTACTGGAGAGCTACCAGCAACATCGTCAGTTAAATACCAAGATATAGCTTTAATTTTGGAGTAAATATTTTTACTATTGCTTAGTTGTTAACATTTGCTCTATCTAATACATGTGCCATTTCCTTATTACATAAGATGTGAATTAAATTGACAGAGTTCATACTAAGGTGGCTATCTATTCACCATTTCAAATTAATTGTATATGTATACTAAATTCACCAGTTCCCTTCCATCCTACCTCTTCTTTGACTGACATACTATACCCACTTGCTTCATCCTGTCCCTTTTTCAAAGTCTACCAATTGTCGTTTGCATTGCATTTTCTTCACTGTCCCTTTCTTCACCTATTTCCATTTGCCTTGGTGGAAGTACAGTATTACTTTACAAAGAGCTGAAGTACTAAGATTCTCAAAGGCAATATACATACATAGTCATTTTTTCTCTTCCTGGCATGTATTCTGTCAATGTTTGTCTCAAAATGGTTATGACTTTTTTGAAATTTTAGCATGTTTACTATACATTTTATTTGTTAAAATAAAATTGTTGAAGGAATATGAATGGGTCTTCCATCTTTGCGAGGAAAATGCTTACTTTGTTGATGATATATAGTGATAGCTATGAGAAAATATGCAATACATTAGTAAATAAAGATATTACAGTTGGATACAAAGGCATATGTATGTAATCATACCCTCTTGTTCCTTGCGGACAAAATTATCCATTTGAGTGTCACATTGAAAATGTCATACTTAGCTATAATATTTCAAGAAATAGGCTTAATAATAACAAAAAGATCTTGAGAATTAAAATCAGTAACATCAATATGAGTATTTAATCCTACAGAACTTCATCTCAGATGTTGGATTGTTAACTCAATCTTCCTTTTTTGAGAAAGTGATTATCTGTTATAGTTGTCAATGATGGAATGATTTAGATATGTCAGTCATTGGATTTTAAAGAGGAAATGATTGATGAGTGTGTTATAAGAAGAAAGGTTCTTTCATGAAGGGGTTGAGAAGAAAATTGGATCAGCCATGATGAAACGGCGGAGATGACGCAATGGGCCAAATGGCCTAATTCTGCTCCTACATCTTATGGTATAATGAATACTGCTTTTTATGCAAGTGTTTAAGCTTTTCAATTAGATTTACTCAGATATTCTAAAGAAACCCTAAAGATAAAGTTTTTTAAACATGTTGACTTCACAATATTATCATTCACTTATTGCGGATGAATGCTGTATTGTATAGTCAAGTATTTGAGAACAGTTGTACATGGATAAAAATGAGCAAGGGGCTGGCATAGGTAAAACTGCAAGAGAGGTGTGATATTGGATATTTAGAGTGGAAGACTATCTTTGGTTAATGTGTAGGTTGGTGGTTGACTTGGACATAATTATTCCCCTGCAACAATTGTTCTCTCCACCTATTTCAATGATTTTGACTTGGTTTTTTATATTTATGAGCAACCTTGCTATTTATTTACTTGACCATCAATCTTTCCTTAATCAGTAATGTTCATGTTATATTCAAGATTACTTTGATAATTTGAGTATCACTGGTATAATAATTACAAATAAGAACTAGAATATATGTCATTGACTTTTTTTTGGAACACTTCTCCTGGTTCAGTATTAGTTGCATTGTGCATAGATCTACTGTAAGATGAGATCAGAAGTTGCAAAGTTAAGTTCTGAGAGTAGGTAATACTGTTTCTTCATGAATCTTGAAATCTAGTGGCATTGCACATTTAATATTTATCTGATGATGTCCCATCTAATAAAGATGAATGTCTTTTTCCTGAAATAAAAAAAAATAATGCTGGAAATACTCAGCGGGTCAGGGAACATCTGTAGAGAGGGAAGAAGAGTTTTTTTCAGGTTATAAAGGGAAGAGATTAGAACATGCCTATGGAATTTCATCACATTGTAGATGGGTCAGAAATGATGTGGATTGATTCATTAAATTTACATGGTGGTTGGATAAAAGATGATGAGAATGAAAGTTATCTTGTTTCTGGGAAGAAGGAGAAGGGATGAGAGCATAAATTTCATAAATATAAAGGACATGATCTTGAGCACTGGTAACTTTTTCATTTAACTCTTAATTGAATTTTTGCCAAATGCTTAATTTGAAAAATTACTTGAAAATAAGAGTTAAATGATTGCACTTGTATTCACTTGTCATGATTTTTGAGACAATTTGAAGTAATTAGACAATGGAGAAATTAAACAATAAGAATTATACATTTTTGCTTAAGTAGCTTATATGTAGTAGAAAAAGTAGCTTCATACTATGTTTTGGAAGTTGTTAGTGCATAATATAGATTATAATTAGTAATTAATTCAATGATCTGATTTTCAAATTGGTGTTCCAGCCAATTCAGGTGCTTCTTGGGTTTCAACAACTGGTATAGTATCCTGTTCACCAAAAACAAAGTTTCGAAGACGAGGAAAACAGGCATAGATATATGTATTTAAAGGGCCTCGCAGCTTATTTTTCTCAAGCCGAATATAGGTCAGATGGTTTGGATTCATTATGTCGGTTGTAGGACACATCAAGGTAACATTAAGCGCTGTAAAGTAAAAGAAAGACATTATTAGCAATCAAATGAACATTGTGTGACATTTATAGATATTACTGTACTTTAAAGGAAGATTGCAGTGGGTTCACTATCATCATGGAATGGATCAGAGTCTCCTCCAATTACAAAACATTGGATTGAACAGTTGGTGATCCATATTCATGGAAAAAAATCACAAATTTAATCTCTCATATGGTTTAGTAGTTCAAGTGCTAATTTTGGTGCCATATCTTCCTTAATTTCTCAAGATTAGATAAGGAAACGTCAAGTTGGCATTTTATAAATTTTAAAGTCATAAAGTTATTCACAGAAACAGACCCTTTGACTGAACTCGTCCACACCAACCAAGGTGCCTACTTGTGCTAGTCCCATTTGCTTGTGTTTGGCCCCCATTTCTTTAAACCCTTCCTATTCATATACCTGTCCAAATGTCTTTTTAAGCATTATAATTGTACTCAGCTCTACCACTTTCTCTGGAACTTACTCCTTATACCTACTACCATCTGTGTGAAAAAAAAATCATATCTCACTTAAATCTTTCCCCTCTTATCGTAAACCAATGACCTCTAAACACAAGAAATTCTGCAGATGCTCTAACTCCAAATCAACATGCACAAAATGTGCCAGGAGCTTAGCAGGTCAGACAGCATCCACGGAAATGAATAAACAGTCCATGTTCAGGTCAAGACCTTTCTTCAGGACTGGAAAGGAAGGGCGAAGATGCCAAAATTAAAAGATGGGGGGAGGGGAAAGAGGATAGCTGGAAAGTGATAGGTGAAGCCAGGTGGGTGGGAGAGAAAGGAATCTGATAGGAGAGGAGGACCATAGGAGAAAGAGAAGGAGGAGGGGACCCAGGGGGAGCTGATCGGTAGGTGAGAAAAGGTAAGAGGTCAGAGTGGGGAATAGAAGAAGAGGGGAGAGGGTATTTTCTTTTACCAAAAGGAGAAATTGATATTGATGCCATCAGGTTGATGGCTACACGGTGTAACTCCTCAACCCTGACCGTGGCCTCATTGTGGCACAAGAGGAAGCCGTGGGCTAACATGTCGGAACGGGAATGGAAATCGGAATTAAAATGCTTGGTCACCAGGAAGTTCTGCTTTTGCTGAATGGGGCAGAGATGCTCGATGAAGTAGTCCCCAAATTTACCAGTAGCAGAGGCTGCATCGGGAGCACCAGATACAATAGAAGACCCCAGCAGATTGGCAGGTGACGTTTTGCCTCACCTGGAACGACTGTCAGGCCCCTAAATGGAGGTGAGGAAGGAGGTATATGAGCAGGTGTAGCACTTTGACATCCTGCAGAAGTAAGTGCCGAGATGGAAATTAATGTGGAGGAATGAATGGACAAGGGAATCATGAAGGGGACAATCCCTGTGGAAAGCAAAGAGTGGGGACAAATATACATATGTAATTGGTGGTAGGATCTCTTTGGAGACGTGTTGGATATGGAGGCTCATGGAATGGTAGCTGATGACAAAAGAAACACTATTACTGTTAAGCCTGCGAGAAGATGGGGTGAGCACAGTTGTCCAGGAAATGGAAGAGATATAGGTGAGGGCAACATCAATGGTGGAGTAAGGGAATCTCTGTTCTTTGAAGAAGGCTATGACTATTCACCTTCATTATACTATTCATGATTTTATAAACCACCTTTACTCCAGGAGAAATATTCCAGCCTATCTAGTCTATCCTTGTAACTCATACACTCCAGTCCTAGCAATATCCTCCTCTGCAACCTCTCTGGATTACTCAAGTCATTACAAATAGCATGGCAACCTGAAATGCACGTAATCCAAGTCCATTCTCTCCAACATCATGTATAGTTGTAACATGATGTCCCAACTCCTATACTGAATGCTTAACCAATGAAAGCAAACATGGCATACACCTTCTTTACAGCCCATCTATTTGTATTGTCACTTTCAGTGAACTATTTACTCATACTCCTTGACTTATCTGTTCTGCAATACTACCCAGGGCTCCTTGTTGTGGTTCAGTGCATCTCTTTGCACTTGTCTAAATTAAACACCAACTGCCATTCTTTTGCCCACTTTCCCAGTTGATCTCAAATCTGTTATTGCAGAACTATTTTCACTGTTCAATCTACCACTAATTTTGTTGTCATTCACAACCTTACTAATCATGCACCATTTTCTCATCCAAATTATTGATATAAATGGAAACCAGCAGTGGACCCACCACTGATTCCTGTGGTTCCTGTGATTCCACTAGTTACAGGTCTCCAGTCTGAAAAATAACCCTCCAGTACCACCATATATCTCCTACTAAAAAGCCATTTTTGTCTCTAGCTCACCTTAATCCCATGTGATCGAGTCTTCTGGACCAGTCTATCAAGTGGATCTTTGTCAAAGGCCTTGCTAAAGTCCATGTAGTCAATCTTTACTGCCCTGTCCATGTCAACCCTCTTGATAACCTCTTCAGGCAACTTGGTACAATTTCCTTGCGGGCCATACAAAGCCATGCTGACTCCAGTTACTTTCCCACTACTGATGTTTAGCTCACTTTATTCAAAGTTCATTGAAAAAAAACATTTTCCTCCCAGCCGACAATAATTACTGAACCAAAATGTATCCTGAGTAACTAAAATATAAAAACTTTTGAGTGAAGTATTGATTTCACTTCTCTTAATCACTATAACCGAATAAAGTTCCCATTCAACAAGCTTCATCAACTCATTACAAATTCATCTCTCTCATGCTTAGGTCAGAATAGCTGCAATTTTAAGCTGACATTCCAAATCATTTGTGCTTCTCACATTTCCTTTTGACATAGAAGTAGGCCACTTAGCCCGTCGAGTCTTTGCCAGGTCCCAGACAAATCCCATCAATCCCATCCTACATTTATATTCAAACTTGGTCGCTGGAGCTGCAAAGCATTGGCATTAACTGTTGGTGCTAATTTTAAATTTCTTTGCTACTTATGTGAAGATGAAGTAGTATAAATATTCTACCCTTGACATCTGAATAATAATAATATTTTAACAAAATTTGATGATTTTTCCGAGGTCAATTATAGTTTCAATCATGATTTGCCATTAAAAAGTACATTATACTTCACCACTATCAGCTCAGACTTCATACAGTGCTTATTAATTTTGCACAAACTTTTCAAAAACATTCCCATTTACTGATGTTAAGCTAGTTAGCTTGTAGTTTTATCACATGTTCTTCATGTACTAGGATGTGCTATTTGCCATCATACAGTTTTCTGACACTTGTGTATCTTAAGAAGATTGAAAACTCATCCCCAGTTCTTGAGCATTTTAAATACATCCCATTTCGGTCAGTTTTTCCTGGCATCTTCTCCGATTTAATTTTCTTCTTATAAATGCCCCACAACCTTGCTCTTTGTAACACAAAACCAGACAAGGAGGCACAATCTGCTTCTGTTACATTAACCCACTTGGTCTCCATCTATGTGCTTTGTTATGCACATTCCTCCCATGAACATTTTTATAGCTGACAAATGATTTGCATTGCCTCTTTCCCAGTGGGATTAACTGCCTCAGACCTGAATGTTACATTTATTTCTCTTTGTACAGAAGCTGTCTGACATGCTGTCCTGTTTCTGGTATTTTCTGCTTTTTATCTCTCACCCTCCAACATCATCCCTCTTCTTTGCCACATCCTTTTTGAATAAGTGTCAACATTCTCTTCTTGGTAATGAATGATGTAAAGTATTATGTCAGTATTCAGGATGTATCTCTTGTTTGTCTACAATGCCTTTTCCTTTCTTAGCCACCCTTTAGTTGATGCCACCAAATTGTAATCCTAAAGGAATATTTGTATTTGCGGCTTGGTTGGGATGAGAGTTGAAATTTTGTCACTGAATCTAAATGAAGGTTATTTATCAAAGGAAAAAAAGTAGTCAAGAGTTGATGCAAAAACTGGGGCATTATGTGGATGGACCTTATAGAATGTAACAGGAATGTTGTAAATATGCAGCAGATCATTCAGAATTTTTCAGATTAGTTTTCTTTAAATATATCCTATCTGAAAAATTCATTGTTTCTTTATCCACAGATCCATACTGTCTGCTGAGTATTTACATCACTGCTCCAAAGAATAATTATACCACTATGATTAAAAAAAATATTTCAGGGCAGCACGATAGCACAGTGGTTGGCACACTTTACAGTACAGGCAACCCGAGTTATATTCCCACCGCTGCCTGTAAGGAGTTTGTACGTTCTCCCCGTGACTGCATAGGTTGCTTCTGGATGCTCTGGTTTCCTCCCACAGTCAGAAGACATACCAGTTGGTAAATTAATTGGTCATTGTAAATTATCCCATTAGTAAGCTAGGATTAAATCAGGTGATTGCTGGGTGGCATGGCTCAAAGGGCCAGAAGGGCCTGTTCCATGCAACATTTCAATGAAAATTCCAACATTTGCTATATATTGTTTTTATAAAACACGTTCTTTCTTGAACTTAATTCACTTTGGTGAGTCGTTTTCAGGTTAGCACCACCTCAGTATGAACATGCATCTAATAGAATTACTTAAAAAATCATTACACTTGGTTAGTAAGAATGTAACATAATAGTATGCATACTTGTAAAGTCATTATTGTTCAGATACAGGTGTTCTAGATTTCTTGAAACGTAGAAAGTTTTAGTCAGTTGGTTGTGACCTAGATTCAGTTCCATTAGTTTTGAGAGGTTGAACACGCCATATGGAACTTGTTTAAGCTTATTGCGTGCCATCCTTAATGAAATGAGATTTGGAGTTTTTCTGAAGTAATTTGCTGGGATGGACGATATAGAGTTGTTTTCAACTGAAAGTTGTAGTAGAGAAGCTGGAAGGTCTCCAGGCATGGATTTGAGTTTGTTACTGCGCAGGTTTAACTGTAGGAGACTCTTCATTTTCCCAAGCTGATTTCCCTTGACTGCACCATCAGGGAGTCGGTTATTACCAAGATCCAAAATTGTAACATTTATCAATGATCGTATAGTTTCAGCAGGTAGTTTAGTAATTTTGTTGAAACCCAAAGAAAGTCTTTCAAGACTGTTAGGTAGTGGAGCTGGGATTTCTTCAAGTTTGTTGTATGCTAGGTTAAGAGTAATCAGATGTTTGAGTTTGCCAAAAACACCTTTGGCGATCTTGGAAGACTTCAATTTATTGCGACTTAAATTAATTTCTTGAAGCAATGTTGCATTAACAAAAGCATTTTCTGGAACACTTTCTATTTCATTGAACTGAAGGAAAAGATATCTCACATGCGGTGGAATATTGGGAATATTTGTGAGTTTTCGATTATCACAGTACATAGCCAAAGGAAATGATGGTACACACCGACATTCAGGAGCACACTCTCTGGGAAATGATCTATATAGTTCAAAATCTATGGGTGTACGAATGCTTCGTTGATGTTGTTGTGAAGACAGATAATTGGCATCTTGACAAAGAATATTTACACCGAAGAGAAGTATGAAAATTGTCAGCCTTGTGATGAAGGCCATTCTTATGGTGACAGTTTTGTCTCTATTGAAATTAAAATGAAGGCAAGAGAATGGAGAATAAATAACAAAGGAGCAATTAGTTGATATAACAAAATAAGCAGTGACAATGATACAATTCTCTTTTACATAAACCAAAAAGATTCATTCTTATACATAGCATCCTGCTGTAACTTGATGGGGTGATTCTGGAATGGTCAAAAATAACTGGAAGCGAACCTTCTTTTAGATGCTTTCAATAACAGAATAATAACTCAAGCATTCCACTTGAATATATATTACTTCCAGACGATGTTGATGTTTTTTTCACCAGACTGAGATGAATAATTGAATGCCTCTGGATAAGCACTGTACTTTCAGTACTGAGGGTTAAATAACATTCTTACTATTAAAATTCCTAAGTGTTTATTTTTACTCTATTGATGATTTCTGTCATTAATTTTCTCTGAAGGCATTAGCAATTTTAATTGTAATAGGTATTATAATAATAAAAATGGACCCACCTGTGTGATAGGGACTGCAGACTGTAAGTTTCTTTCTTTCAATTCAAACTGTCTAACATCACCTAGTTTTCTTTATATACTTTAGAAATTGGAGAATCTGCATATGAGTAATCAAATAGGTTACCTGCCAGCTTTCACTAACAGAGCTTTGAAAAATTGATTATGGAAATTAATTAGAAAGGAAGTGACAATGTAACAATTTTAGAGAATACCAACAAGATCCATTGTACAAGTACTGCTCCACAACTGCAGCTGTCTTGGCTATACTTTAAGTGACAATCTTCAATGCAAACTCAGAGTGTAAATTAGTGTAGGTGGCTGGCCTCATTAGAAAATATCTATGTTGTTTTGTAACCAAATTGGTTCAGTTTTTTTTTCTTCATTTTTGTGGGTATCCTAACTACATGCTTGCTAAGACTATCTGGTGATCTATTATGAATATCTACTCCTGTTCGAACATCTATTCCAATTATTTTTGTGTGTAGCAACAGAATAAATGGCTATGCCCACTTATATGGAATTGATTCTGGTAGAATTGGGAATCCTTGCCTTGGCCACAATCGATAGAGCACTTCAGATATTTCAGCTATGGCAACTGAATATAATTTTGTTGGTGAAGGCTCTTTAGTGAGCAAATTGATGAATTGCTTTACTAAAAAGTCATGTAACAAGCTTCCTCTGCTGCAACTGGTTTTACAATAATGAAGTATGCAATTAGGCTTTATTCCGGAGGGGGGAATAACTTAAAATTTTCATTCACTTTAAATGTTTTCAACTTGTGGAATATCATTCAGTAATATCATCAGTTTTCTAGTCATAGTCACCGTATAAAGTGCTCCTATCAGCTAATCCTCAGCTTGCAAGAATTTCATAAAGTATTCATTGAAAAACTGTTCAATTCTGAATATGGCATCTATATCTCTATTTAGAGCATCAATGATTGTAATTGCCTTCCATGAGATTAGCTGCATAGTTAGCAATATTTCATCCGAAGGGAAAGCAGGACATTACATCCATAAAAATATACATGTCCTTTTGAAGATGAGAAGTATTTTTCTCAGGATGTATTTGGAAAAATAAGTAATGATTTGCCTTTTGCAGATTAGGTAATCCAGGACCTTACAAAATCTTTGGAGGATTGTTGTGCTATAGCCTCATTGCCAAGGCCGTCTTCTGATCATCTGCATTAAGCTGATGTTGACAACTAAGTCTATGTACGCTGCGAGAGCAGAACATTTTGATCATATGAGTGCTATCCTACAGAACACAAGGAGCAATATGTATAATAGGTCTAAATAGAGTGGATGTGGAGAGAATGTTTCTTATAGTGGGGGAGTCTAGGTCCAGAGGGAACAAGGGCACTATTTAGAACAGAGATGAGGAGAAATTTCTTTAGCTACAGGATAATAAATCTGTGGAACTCATTGCCACAGATGGCTCTGGAGGCCAAGTCATTGAGTATATTTAAAGTAGAGGTTGATCAGTTTCTTGATTAGTCAAGGTGTTACAGGTTACAAGGTAAAGGCAAGAGAATCGGATTGAGAGGGATAATAAATCATCCATGATGGATTGAAGGAATAGACATGATGGGTCAAATGACCTAATTCTGCTCCTATATCTTGTGGTCTTATGGTCTATACTACTTTACAAATATTGTACTCTTTAAATTGTCTGAACACATGTGAAATCTAGTACTGAAAGAGAATAAGTTTCCTTCTAAACTCAGTAAGTTCCATAACATTGTCTGATCTGCTGTATATCAGCTTATGATCTTCTGAAGCTGATGTCCATGCTTACTTATTTTTCAACATGTTGACCACTTTTGATTAAGCTTTACTCATTCTTCTCCTTTTGGTTCAGCTGATTTAAAATTCTTTTACCTGTTTCCTAGCTTGCATCAAGATATGTTCAACCATTTACTAATTGACAGACGAGCAGTTTGTAGATTTTAAAACAATTTCTGCCTCTTCTGCAATTCTTACAGATATCTACACTTCTGATTCTGGTTTTCATACAAAAACCTTTTTGTTCTGAAAACAGTTGTACTAATTTGAGGCTTGGCCTTGTAAAAATGAGATCTTCCTTTCCTTTTGAAACAAAGTAAAAAAATATATTCTTGACTCTGCAAAATAACAGTATAGTTTAAAATACGTTGTTCACCATTGTATAAAGCACATTTTTGAATTAATTTGCCTGTATTCTCCTATAATAACAAAATGATTGTGTTGTTTTTTTGTAGTAAGATGTGAGACAGCTGACTGTAAGCAGGTTCATCTTGTACTTCTAATAGTGAGGGACAAATCTAACCCTTTTTACTTGGGGAGAAGTTCAGATAAGAAGACAATTGATATAAAGTAAGTTACCTTTATGTAAATTGATGGATCATGATTTCCACAGGTCACAACAAGGCATTACTAAGAAAAAGGAAATAGAGACTGATGCATTTTTTACAGGCATGCAAAGTTGTAGAGGAGGATTCACAATGGGCATTCAGCTCAAAATGCTGTTGAATGCATTGTTTGGATCCAATTGTTATTCTCGGATCTTAATTTGCAGCTAACCTAAAGGACCCAGTTAATTCGGAATTAATTGCAAATGGGTGATGAAACTGCAGAGCTATAATAATAATAATCCTCCAGAATACTGCTGAGTTTTTCTTTGTTAATTAAGGACTAAATCTTTATGCCATCAGTTTTGATGACTACTAGGATGACCATCCCTACAGTACCTCTTTTTTAAGGCAGTCAGAACTGCTTGTTGTTTGTGAATCAGTATTGAATGATGGAAAATTTGGCTGGGAAAATCTACTGAAAGAGGACTAAGTGTAGTGGCAAGTGTTAAGGTTGTTATATTGATCTCTGTAACTTAACAGAGAACGAATGTGTTCATTGATAAATGCATCATCTAATGTGGTTTGTAAGATGAGAAAGTATGTCAAATGTTATTTCTTGGTCTTTGTTGATAATGCTAGATGGTGGAAACAGTGCATCTGGGTGCTAAATCTTATTAGAGTCTCCAAAGTGAGGTGGGGGTGGAGTGGGGTAAGGGAAAAGCAACCTGTGACATTCTGATTACAGCTCAATATGTTTCTGATTGTGCTTAGTCATAACACTCAACATTCCATATTAAGAATAACAGGTGCCTATGAAACTCAAAGTAAAGAAATGTAACTTCCTATATCTTTTATTCATTGCACAACATTTATTGCGTTTGATTTTCACTTCTGTGTCAAATTCTGCAAATCCTTTTATTTTCTATTGCCAATCCATTACTATGCAGTTCTTTTCCTAGGCTTTGTAAGTTATACATTCCTGCTTAATTTTGTTTTATAATTTTAAGAATAATTGCGTCTTAAAATTTGAAACTTAATAGTTTTTCAAGATCAATGTTAAATTGCTATCTTATTTTATTAGGTACATTTATTTTTTCCCCTAATTAGAATGTGTTTATATATTAATTAATGACAGTGTAGCAAATTCTGCTAATTAATTATACTAACCCAATGTTTTCTCTGTGAGTTTGTTTTTGTGGATTGTAGTATTTTATTATTACTGGGCAAAGGTATTTCCAAATGGTTAAATCTGTCTTGGATATTATTCGTTACATACAGTTTAACAATTGTGGTACTGCTAAAGTTGTGGATTAAAGATTTCAAGTTCTAGGTAGTTGTATTGTTATCTCTTTCTTGCTCAACAGTGTCATTTGTGACAATATAATTTTTTTTAAATGCTGAAAACTTTACACAGTTACAAATATTTACAAAGATATTGAAACACAGATTTTCCATAATTTCCAACTTAAAATTGAAAGAAACATTAGTTGCCATAACCCAGTAAAACTACTACCTGAAATTGGCAATCCTAACTAATCCTTAAGTTAACCATGAAGTTTTGCTGAGATAAAAATAGGTCATAACTGCATTCGTACATTTATGAGCTTCATCTGAATGAATGCCTAAACTGCCATTTCTTAATAAGTTCTTTTGACATAGCACACAAAATCAGTTTTTCTTCCACCATGTAAACTGGGTTTAAAAGAAAATGAAATGGAACTTTTTCTGGTTATAGTGTTAGAAAATACCTTTCGTTGAATTGAAGGCCCAGGCCACATAGAAACATTAAATCTTGAAGTTAACATTTCAATATTAATGCAGCATCAGCTGTTGCATTTTCTTGCTTTTTGATGCAGAATCTAAATCATTATCCAGATTATGAAAATTAATATTAGTGAAATATATTGGTGTCATTCTCTGGAGGATTCCCAATATAATAAAACTAACTTACAAATTTGTATTAAATTTAGAAATAAAAGCCTTTTCCTATTATTTAAACATGCCACTGAATCTTAATTTTATTATTCTTTATCATGGAATAGCATGAAAAATATCTTTCAAATACATTGCATGAAAGATGAAAAATTACATAAATGGAAGATGAAATCAATTGCTGCTCTCAACTTCTGAATTAAACATTTCATCATATCTGATAAAGCTATTTGGTTGCATTTTGAGAGTTGAAAATCTTAATGCATAAATCATTTATAGATTCTCAGGCAAGATGATTCACAGAACAAAAAATGTAATATGATTGTGAAAAATACACCTTTGATATTGGTTTTCTTTACTAGTCTTACCTTTACCTTAGAAGCAGTGCTCAGCTGTTGGTGTCTTCATTGTATAGATTAATCTGGAAACCAAAAGCCATTTGTTCACTGACTGTGCTCAGTTTTATGGTTAAATGTTTTTGTCAGCTTTTATGAATAAGGAATCTGGAATATTTCCTCTGAGACAAAGCATAAGGAATTAATAGAGGGCTTAAATGGAACAATATGGGTTGGGTTTATTCTTGTGTCTGGATATGCCAAGTTTATTTGACTGTTAATTCAATTGAGTTGTTCATGAGATCTGAAGACATAACCTTTTCACTAATAGAATTTGGAAGTCTATAAACATAGCTCAAGAAAATTTGGGAAAAAAAAAGGAAATCTGTGCAAGAGCCTTAATAGTTTCTCTTATGAGGAGCTCAGAAGAGGCACCATACAGGTCACAACACTCATTGGCATGATTGAAGGCCTTTTTCTATGCTGTAAAACACTATGAGCTGCTTCTTACCCAGCCATGCAGTTCTAAGGCTTAATGCAGTTATTTGGACAGAATGCTCATGTAACAAAAACATTGATGAATAATTTTGATACCACAATTAACATAGAAAATTACTCAGTAAATATTGATAAGCATAAGGCCTGGAAAAAATACCATAAATGATAATCTTCCTTGCAGTGTTACTGTAAGTCAGAATCAGGTTAAATGTTTCTAGTATATGTCATGAAATCTGTTGTTCTGTGGCAGCAGTGCATTGTAATACATAACAAAAAACTATAAGTTCCAATAAATTTATATAAATATAAATTAAATAAATAGATCATAAATAGAGGGGGAAGGGCTGTTCACTCATGATTTCCAAGCAATCTGACAGAGCTTGAGCAGTTTTGTAAAGGAGAATGGGGGAAAAATTGTGAAGTCCAGATGTGCAAAGCTATTCAAACAGACTCAAGGCTGTAGTTGTTGTCAAAGGTGCATTTAGTAAATACTGACTTGAAGGGGGTAAATACTTAATGCAATCAATTATTTTGTGTTTTATATTTGTAATTTATTTCGATCACTTTGTAGAGATCTGTTTTCACTTCGACACGAAAGAGTCTTTTTCTGTGGATCAGTTTCAAAGAAAGCCAAATTAAATCCACTGTGATTCAGTGTTGCAAAACGATAAAACATGAAACCTTCCAAGGAGGACAAATACTTTTTATAGGGACTGTATATGTCACCATATACTCCTCTGAGATTCATTTTCTTGCGGGCATACTCAGTAAATCCAATAACCATAATAGAATCAATGAAAGATCACACCAAAAGGGTGACAGCCAGTGTGCAAAAGACAACAATCTGTGAAAGTACAAGCAAGAAATAAAAGAAATAATACTAAATAAGCAATAAGTATCTGATGACCACAATGCCATTAGTTTCAAAGTAAGTATGCAAAGAGAAAGGTCTGGTCCGCAGGTTGGAGATTTTAAATTGGAGAAGGGCCAATTTTGGTTATATCAGAAATGATCTGGCAAGTGTGGATTGGGTTAGGCTGTTTTCTGGCAAAGGTGTACTCGGAAGCCTTCAAAAATGAAATTTTAACACAACAAAGCTTGTATGTGCCTGTGAACAAAAACAAGTGTAGGGAACCTTCATTTTCAAGAGATATTGAGGCCCTGGTTAAGAGAATAAGGAGGTGCATAGCAGGTATAGACAAGTAGGAAATACAAGAAGGAAATCAGGATAAAAGAAAACATGAAGTTGCTCTAGCAGACAAGATGAAGGGGAATCTTCAGGGATCCTACAGGTATATTAAGAGCAAAAGGACCAGTGGTAATCCAAAACAGATGGGGGAGATCTTAATTGCATTCCTTGCATCTGTATTTACTCAGGAGACAGATACAGCGTCTATAGCAAAGCAGGATCAACTTCATGGACCTTATACATATTACAGAGGAAGAGGTGTTTGCTACCCTGAGGTAAATCAAGGAGAATAAAACCCCAGGGCCTGAGGTTTAGGCCCAAGTTATTCCCTCGGACCCTACGGGAGGCAAATATAGAAATTGCCAGGGCCCTATTAGAGATATTTGAAACATCCTTAGCAACAGGAGAGGATTGGATGATAGTCAATGTTGTTCTGCTGTTTAAAAAAAGGCTCTAAACTGAAACCAGAAAATTATAGGCTGGTGAGTCTGACATCAGTTGTGGGAAAGTTATTGGAAGGTATTCTGAGGGACCAGATATGCAAGTATTTAGACAGACATTGACTGTTTAAGGATAGTCAGCATGGCTTTGTGTGTAGTAGGTCATGTCTAACCAATCTTATGGAGTTTTTTGAGGAAGTTACCAGGAAAGTGGATGAAGTCGACATCCACTGCTTTGATTACATGGACTTTAGTAAGGCACTTGATGTGGTCCCACATGCGGGGTAAGGGGGGGGGGGAGTAGTGGTGGCACTGGTCAAGAAGGGTCAGTTGCTCGGCATTCAGAATGTGGTACTAAATTGGATTGGACATTAGCTTTGAAGAAGAAGCCACAGAGTGGTCATAGAGAGTTGCCTCTATGACTGGGGGTCTGTGACTAGTGGAGTGCCACAGGGATCAGTGCTAGGTCCTTTGTTGTTTGCCATCGACATCAATGATCTTGATGATAACTGGATCAACAAATTTGCCAATGACATCAAGATTGGGGGTGTCGTGGACAGTGAGAAAGGTTATCATGGCTTACAAAGGGCTCTGCATCAGCTGGAAAAATAGTCTGAAAAATGGCAGATGGAATTTAATGCAGATAAATGTGAGGTTTTCCATTTCAGTCGTATTAACCTGGGTAAGTCTCACACTGTGAACAGTAGGGCACTAAGAAGTGTGGTTGAATAAAGGGATCTGGGAATACATGTACATAATTTGTTGAAAGTGGCATCACAGGTGGAGGTAAAGAAAGCTTTGGCTTTCATAAATAAATGTATTGAGTACAGAAGAAGGAATCACACACAAAATGCTGGGGAACTCACCAGGTCAGCCAACATCTATGGATAAGAATATAGTCAATGTTTTGGGCTGAAACCCTTCATTAGGACATGGATGCTGCCTGGCCTGCTGAATTCCTCCAATATTTTGTGTGTGTTGCTTGGATTTCCAGCATTTGCAGATTTTCTCTAGTTTATGACAGAAGAAGGGATGTTATGTTTAAGTTATATAAAAAATTGGTGAGGCTTAATTTGGAGTATTGTGTGCAGTTTTGGTGTCCTACCTACAAGAAAGATGTAAACAAGGTTGAAAGAGTGCAGAGAAAATTTACAAGGATGTAATCAGGTCTGGAGGACCTGAGTTACAAGTAAAGATTGAATATGTTAGGACTGTACCCTTTAGAAAATAGAAGATTGAAAGGAGATTTGATGGAAGTATGCAAAATTATGAACGGTTAGAAATGGTAAATGTAAGCAGGCTTTTTCCACTGAGGTTGGGTGGGATAACAGCCAGAAGTCATGGTTTAAGGCTGAAAGGTAAGACGTGCTCGCTTCGGCAGCACATATACTAAAATTGGAACGATACAGAGAAGATTAGAATGGCCCCTGCGTAAGGATGACATGCAAATTCGTGAAGCGTTCCAAAATTTAAAAAAAAGGTAAGAGGTTTAGGGAAACATAAGTGGAAAATTCTTCACTCAGAGGTTCCTGAGAGTATGGAATGAGCTCCCAGCGTGTGGTCCATGTGAGCTCTATTTCAAAGTTTAAGAGAAGTTTTGGTAGGTACATGGATAGAAAGTATTTGAAGGGCAATGGTCCCAGTGTAGGTCATTGGGAGTAGCATGGACTAGATGTGACATAGGGTCTGATTCTGTGCTGTACTTCTCTAAATGTAGTCAGATGACAATAAACCTGAACTTCTATTCTACTTTGTTATATAACCATATAACATATAACAATTACAGCATGGAAACAGGCCATCTCAGCCCTTCTAGTCCAGTGCGTCTGTTGTGGGCACAGTAAATGTTAGACTGTGATATGTGGAGCATGTTACTCTATATATAAGAATTAGCATCTGCTCTGCTGGCAGGCACATTAGAGTGGAACTACGACAGTTCTCAGGCAGGAGTTGTTATGTCTCATCACCAACCTTTCAAAGCACTTCATCACCGTGGATGTAAGTGCTACTGGACAATAGACATTAGGGCAGATTACCACATTCTTTTTAGACACCAATATAAGTGAAGCTTACTTGAAGCAGCTGGGTACCTCAGACTGTAGAAGTGAGAGGTTAAAGATCTCACTGAACCCTCCAGCCAATTGATCAGTATAGTTCTTTAGCACTTGACCAGGTACCCTTCTGGGCTGGATGCTTTCCATGGGTTCACCCTCCTGAAAAATGCGCTCATGTCAGCCTCAGAGATTGACACTTCAAAAAAAAAATCAATCAGTTGGTCAGCCATACTGACTATCTTCGAATCTGTGCCTTTTCATCTTCCCTTTCAAAATTCTTTCCAGCAACATCCCTGCTACTAATGTTGGACTCACTGGCCTATAACTATCTGGCATATCCCTGCTTTCCCTTTGTTGAATAGAGGAACTACACTGGCTGACATACAGTCAGTCATTTTGCCAGTGAAGAATTAAAGATCTCTGTTAGAGTCCTAGCAGTTTCTTACCTCGTTTCTCACAGCAGCTGGTCTACACCTATTCAGCTCCTGAGGATTTACTGCCATCCTCTGCAACCAAGTTTGTATGTTCCCTTCCATGTGAGCATGGGTTTCCTCCAGGTACTTCAGTTTTTCCCACAGTCCAAAGACATACTGGTTACTAGGTTAGTTGTAAATTGTCCCATGATTAGGATGGGGTTAAATCAGTGGGTTGCTGGGTGGCAAGACTTGAAGGACTGGAAGGGCCTCTTCCACACTGTATCTCTAAATAAATAAATTATCCTCTTTTAAAATCCATCAGATGCCTAATATGTTCTTTTTTAAAACAAAAACTTATTCTAGAATCTCATCGTCCTCTTCCCAGAATTCTCCAAATATCATCTCCTTCTCTTGTGTGAATACATATGGGATTAATTCATTGAAGACCTATTTCACATCCTTGAGCTCCAAACATAGAATGGTACTTTGAACTCTTATTAGCCCTACTGTGCCTGCCTTTTTGTTGGCTATGTGGAACAGTCCATGGTCCAAGCCTATACTTGGATACACCTGTTACTTGTAAAAATGCCATCCCCTTCTCTCAATTCCACCATCTCTGCTGCATCTGCTCTCAGGATGAGGCTTTTCATTCCAGGATGAAGGAGATGTCTTCCTTTTTTAAAGAAAGGTGCTTCCCTTCCTCCACCATCAACTTTGCTCTCAAACGCATCTCTCCCATTTCATGCACTTCTACCCTCACCCCATCTGCCCGCCACCCCACTGGGGATAGGGTTCCTCTTGTCCTCACCTACCAACCCACCAGCCTCTGTGTCCAACATATAATTTTCCGTAACTTCCACCATTTCCAATGGGATCCCACTACCAAGCACATCTTTCCCTCCCCCCCACTTCCTGCTTTCCACAGGGATTGCTCCCGACGCAACTCCCTTGTCCACTCGTCCCCCCCACCCCCATCCCTTCCCACCGATCTCTCTCTTGGCACTTCTTCTTGCAAGCGGAACAAGTGCTATACCTGCCCTTACACTTCCTCCCTCACCACCATTCAGGGCCCCAGACAGTCCTTTCAGGTGAGGGGACTCTTCACCTGTGAGTCTGCTAGTCTGATATATTGTGTCTGGTGCTCCTGGTGCAGCCTTTTATATATTGGTGAGACCCAACACAGATTGGGAGACCATTTCACTGAACACCCGCGCTCTGTCCGCCAGAGGAAGCAGGATCTCCTAGTGGCCACACATTTTAATTCCATGTCCCATTCCCAATCCGATATGTCAATCCATGGCCTCCTCTACTGTCGAAATGAAGCCACTCTCAAGTTGGAGGAATACCACCTTATATTCCATCTGGGTAGCCTCCAACCTGATGGCATGAACATTGATTTCTCTAACTTCCATTAATGCCCCTCCTCCCCCATCCCCAATTTTTATTTTTTTTCTCTCTCTTCCCCTCTCACAATAACTCCTTGCCTGTTCTCCATCTTCCTCTGGTGCTCCCCACCCCCTTTCTTTCTTCCATGGCCTTCCGTCCTATGATACTCCCCCTTCTCCAGCCTTGTATCCCTTTTGCCAATCAATTTTCCAACTCTTAACTTCATCCTCCCCCTCCTGTCTTCTCCTATTATTTTGGGTCTACCACTCCCTCTCCCACTTTCAAATCTCAACCCAAAACATCGACTGTACTTCTTCCTGGAGATGCTGCCTGGCCTGCTGCATTCCACCAGCATTTTGTGTGTGTTGCTTGAATTTCCAGCATCTGCAGATTTTCTCGTGTTAGCCCTACTGTTTCCCCAGTTACCCTCTGACCCATAATATTATTAGGGCTTTTCTTTAATTTTCTATGCCCTTTCTTTACCATTCTATTTTTAAATTATCTTTATATCTCTTGACATCCAGGATTTCTTGAACTTGTTCTTCTTATCCTAAATTGTTAAGAGACCATGTTAGCACCGAACTTTTGATTGGCTTTCACGTCAGGTGTAGTCCTATTTGCAAAGTAACTGCTCCCAGTTGGATTGGTCTTCCTCCAATTCAGCACGTTATTTGCCAGTTCATCCTTATCCTTTTTTACAACTACCTTGAAATTTATGACTACCATCTTTAAAATATCCTACCACTGATATTCTAGCTTGCTTGTCAGGTTTCACTATGATTTCATTCAGTAATGCTTCTTCTCTTGTAGGAGACATTTAGAACAGGCTACATGGAGTAGGAGCTAATATAGGTAGATCAGATAGTGTCAAGAGGATTTTGGTCAAGGTGATATTTGATTTAATAAAGCTCAACAAGAGACTATTGAAGTAATCAATGTGTAATTAGGAGTGGGTGAAAGCTTCAGCAACAGGTTAATTGGGATAAGACAAAGGTAAATAAAGTCATTTTGATTAAAATAAATACAGGCCATTCCTGGGTTATGAATGCCCAATTTGTGGGCATGTACATGTACAAACCATGATGTTATTAAATTCAATTGCCTGAATTAGCTCAATTACATTAATTCCTACAAATGTCATAATTAGTTTCCTTTACCTCTCCGTGATAGTAATTGTTCTTTCTTATAAATCTTACAGGCTTTTGATGACATTCATCACAAAACTGTGGAAATATAGTTAATAGGTGCAGTAAATTTTGTGTATTACCCAATTTATGACCATAAGATAAGGAGCAGATTTAGGCCTTTTGGCCCATCAAGTCTGCTCCCGCCATTTCATCATGGCTGATCCATTTTCCATCTTGGGTCCAATCTCCTGCCTTATCCCCGTATCCTTTCAGGGCCAAACTAATCAAGAATCTTGTGTTTAAGTTGACTTGAGTCTGCAAAAACAGAACCCATTCTTTATCTGGGGATGGCTTTTATAAGATTTGCAATGAATCAGAATCTGGTTTAATATCACTGGCATATGTTGTGAAATTTGTTGTTTTGCAGAAGCAGTATACTGTATTGCAATACATAATAATAAAAGCAATAAATTACAATAAAATATTATATAAAAAGTAAAATTAATAGTGCAAAAAGAGAAGGAAAGTAATGGTTCAATTTAAGACCAAATAGGAAGCAAATGTTAAATGTTTCTGTCAATCTGTCAATGATTGGGAGTGGAGGACTGGATGAGTAGCAGATGGGTTTAGTTGTGAGGGTAACATGGGTTTGGTGAGAAGGTATATCTAAACTGCTTTTTACTTCATTGTTTTGCTGGAGTTATTTGCAGCTCACCCAAAACAGGATATTGGTTGAGTATTGGTAAAGCCATTGCTATCGATACTTAGCATTGATTGGATTGCTGTTTTTGGAACCAAGTAGAGAACAAGTATGATCTAAATCCTTCCGAATCCTATTTTTCCCCTGCCTCACACATTCACAATCTCAGTTCTTTATTTGTATCTTTATCTTAATCTGCCTCTCCATTCCAAATTGTCCCTACAAATTAGGGTGCTGTAACAATAAATAGGCTACTGCAGCATCAAGAAGCTTAAGAAGATAAGGAGTAAAGTCAAAATGAGAGATGAGGAAGGAAATATTGGGGAAAGAAAACTGAAACAGAAAGAAAGAAAAGTGAATTGAAAGGGATCACATAAAGAGAACTAAAGGAGACAGTAGTGGAATTAAAATTATTTAAATTGAATTGGATTGGCACTGCACCCCATTGATTGCTGGGCACTGCAGCGTATCTGTGGACATCAACTTCCTTCTATTAAGGACACTTACAGCAGCAGGTGCAGAAAGAAAGCCTGGATGATTATCGGGCACACCAGTCACCCCAACCACAAACTGCTTCAGCTGTTTCTGTCTGGCAAATGGTACCACAGCATTAAAACCAGGACCATCAGGGTACAAGACAACTTCTTTCGACAAGCCATTAGACTTATAACTTCACATGGCTGTACATTGCGATGAAGCCATAGTGCAAACATTTCTACTCCTTCAAGTTGTAGGATGAATACAAGATTTAAGTACATTCAATTTGATTAAAAATTCAATTCACATACTGAGAACAAGGACATGGAGAGGAACGCACCTAACAAACCCCACCCCATCTAAACCCCTCGCTCCAGGGACATGCCAATCGAAACTAAAATTTAAAAATTTAATTAAAATTTTAATTAAAATTAAAATCTCTCACCACAACAACGCTGTTATTCATTTCATTTTAAAATTTTTTAATAATTATTATTGAAGATTAACAAAAAAGATACATTAAGTCAATATGTCATTATGTACAATAAAGAATTAAATTAGCAAATAACTGATTAACAAAGCTAAGCAATGTATCAATAATAATAAGAAAAAATAAAGCGTTAAGAATATTTTTTTGAAAGAAAAATAAAGAGCCCCTACTAACTGAAAAAAAGAACAAAAAGAACTGCATTTGGGAGCACAACCCTGGAGCTATACATCATACAAGCTTCCATAATAGAAAAACTCAAATCCATTTAACGAAAAATCGGAAGGAAACCATATTAATGAACTCAAATCAGATGATAGTAGCGGGCGAATGAACACCACCTTTTCTCAAAATCAAATCGAGGATCAGAGGTTCGACTTCTGATTTTCTTCAAAATAAGACTGTAACGTTCTCCTTCGCGTGTAACTGATAACGTTGAATTCAACGTCGAGATAAACCACAGTCAATGAGAACCAGATCACAATAAGATTAACCATTTACTGTTCACTCTTCACATTAACATATGGTGAAAACTGTTGATAAAACAATACAAGATTGATACAGTATTTGTTCCTTCCTTAATATCACATTTCAATTGTAAATACTTGTAAAGGTGACTATAACTACATTACACTAAGGTGCAGTATACAGGGAGAGTTTACCTGCTCCATTGACTACTTTAAATACACTTCCATGCAAACTATCCGCAACTCTTTAACTAACGAAAGCATAAACATTATCGACCGTCATTACTTCTAACAGGATCGGCATTAACATCTTAGTTCAATATATCGATTATCTATTAACTTACAGCGTTGCTCTCACTGTGATTTCTCATGCCTGCAAAACAACTTCTGCTCAGGTGTGCCTCGTGGTGAGCCCCCACCCTCGCGCTAATTTCAAACCGGTACTTTCCCACAAGACGCGGCGAAACCGGATGTGACGTCATCACATGCCGATATATTTTACATGCAATGAATATACTTTAAACACTTCTAATTCTAACTAGAAAATACTATCGAATGAATTACTAAGCAAAAATATTATAAAGTAAATAACTGTCGTAAAGACAGCACACTCCCCGCTTGACCTTCGTAAGGTCACAATGAGCAGGGTACAAAACTTAGTCTCTTAATCAGTCATTGGGTAGAAGTAGAATAACTTCTGTAACTGGCCTTTGGTAAATTTTCACATCGCCTTGGTCGGTAGTCTTCAATTCGATCTTCCTGACATGTCCATCCTCGCTAGGGAATGTAGCAGTGATTCTGGCCGTTGGCCAGCTGTTGCGGGCGATTTGCTTGTCCCTGAGCAGGTCTAAGTCTCCAACTTGAAGATTCCTGCGGGGTTCTGACCACTTTTGTCTCTGTTGCAACAAAGGTAGATATTTTTGTCTCCAGCGAGACCAGAACTGATTTGCCAGAGCCTGGACTTGTCTCCATTGCTTTGTGTACAAATCCTTGTCTGAGAAGTCTCCTGGTGGAGGAGGTGTTCCTGCCTTCTGTGTAGGGAGCATTGATGGCGAAGGTATGAAGGGGTTTTCTGGGTCAGAAGACACAGGTAGGGGTGTTTGTGCGTTTATAATGGCTGTGACCTCTGCCATTAGAGTGCACAGTACCTCATGGGTCAATCGGGTGCGTTGCTGCATCTCAGGTTTCCTTTTCCGGGTTTTCCGTAAGGACGTGAACCGTTTGACTGCCTGCTCTTTGTTATCTGGTGAACGCTGGCGTAGTTCTCTGAAAGGCAATGGGGCAACCCCATTATTTGCTTCATCTCTGAAGACCTTGGTGTCTTTGGGTTTTAAAAAAATGGTATCTTGAGCTGATTGTTCAAGTTTGTTTCCGTGCTCGGTTTGAACGAAAACTGACTGACCTAGCGTCTCGTCGGTTACTTTACACTTGGTAATGTCTTGTTGTGCTTCCTTGATATACATGGAACTTGTGCAGGGTTGAAAAATCGAATGGCGGCCACTCTCTAGCACATTGGTCTTGAGTGTGTCAACCGTCGGTTTGTGTACGTCACCGAGACACTCCTCTCCTATCACCACCCAGCCCAGATCCAGACGTTGCGCGAAGGGGGCGTCGAGTGGTCCATTGACCTGCTGCCTAACCTTGTGTACCTGGATAACATCTCTTCCTAATAGCAGGAGTATTTCCGCTTTTGGATCCAGTTTGGCGATGTGGTGGAGATGTGGCTGGTGTAGCACCGCACTTGGTGTCGGGATCTCAGCGCGGTTATTCATGATTCCATCGCACTCTAAGAGCGGAGGGAGACAGATGACGACTTTACCGTCCAGGGACTCGATCTGGATGCCTTCTGCCTTCCTTCCTTGGGTTTCCATGTTGCCTGAGCAAGTTTTGAGGTAGTATGGGAACTGCTCACTCTCAATGTTGAACAATTTAAAGAACTCTGGACTGACTAGTGAGTGATTGCTCTGATCGTCCAGAATCACATAGGCTTTGATTGCCTTGTCTTTGGCTCCTTTAGGGTACACCTTAGTGAGGCAGATCTTGGAACAAGAACGGCTTGACTGAGCTTGACCGCAAACTTCTGTACAGTTCGAGCTGACAATTGTTGTCCTGGAGTGAGCCTCTCCCTTCCCGCCGTCCTGTTGTGGGGGTGAAGGAGCGTTGTCGGTTTGCGGTGGACAATCCTTGCTAGGGTCGTTGTTAGTTGTAAGGGCTTCAGTCTTGAGCACTGAGGCGGGTTTAGCAATGTTGAAAACATTCGAAGAGGATCTACTTGGCTTGGTGTAAATCGTACTGCTTCTTGGACCCACGAGGCTAGGGTCGTTTCGTTTCTTTGCCTCCCTGCACACAAACCTAGCGAGCAGCTCAAAGGGAGGTGGTTGATCATCGTGCTCTTCCTTGTAATCTAAAGCAACGGACAGCCACCTGTCCTGCAGCTCAAAAGGAAGTTTGTCCACGACTTGTCTAATCCCGAATGGAGTATCTAGGTATACTAGACCAGCTGAGTAGCCATCTTCTTTGGCGCCTTGGATCTCCATGAGTAAATCTCCGAATTCTCTTAACTTAATGTGATCTTTGGCTGACACCTCAGGAAAGTTTCCCAGACGTCGATATAGCGCCGCTTCAATAGCTTTGGGGGACCCATAGTCCTCCCGAATTCTCTCCCACGCTTTGCTTAAGGCTAGTTCGGGTTTGTTGATGTACACTGAACGTATGCGTCTCACCTGGTCGCGTGATTCTTTCCCCAGCCATTTCGCCATAAGATCCAACCTTTGGGTTGCACTGAGCTGGACTCCGTCGATCGCGTTGGTGAATGTGGAGTACCATGCACGGTAATTTTCAGGTTTATCGTCAAACTGGTACAGTCCCGAAGTGATGAGATCCCGTCGTGCTAAATACTGCATCGTGGGATCGGCTGTAAGCGGCATGCGGGCTGGAGAAGTACGTTGGCGCCTATATGACTGAGAGCGCATGTTTCTCATGGAATTTGCCATCCTGGATCCGACCTCCGCGTCTCTTCGCTTCGAACTTTGTAAGTTTGGTGTCAAGAAGTATCGGTTGTCAGCTCTTTCATTCTTGACTTCATCACGGAGCCACGAGGGTAAATTTTCTTCCTCGTATGGATGTGATGCAATCGTGACTCTCTGAGGTTCCTCGTAGCTGGGGAAGTTATCGAATACGTATGGAGAGGGGAGACGAGCCTGCCTGTCTATTTGATATTGTACATAGTCGCTTGTGCGTTCCAGTCTGGTCCTTTCTAAAGTAGATCTTACTTCGGTCAGATCACGCGACCCTTCAGGTTCTTCTATGTACTCTGCTTCCGCCATGGCAGCTTCTTCTTCTCTTTCTAGCTGCAGCACTTGCAACTCTGTCGATATTTTTGCCATTTCCAACTGGGTTTCGGCTTCTCGGGTGGCCCATTCCAACTGGGTTTCGGCTTCTCTGGCGGCCCATTCCTTCTGGGTTTCGGCTTCTCTGGCGGCCTCTTCTCTTTGTCTGGCGGCCCTTTCGGCTTCTCTGGCAGCCTTTTCTTTCTGGATTTCGGCTTCTCTGGCAGCCTTTTCTTTCTGGATTGTGGCTTCTCTGGTGGCCTGTTTCATTTTCAAAACTGCTTCTTGTCTGGCGTAACGCAGTCGCACCTTGGCAGCTTCTGCCTTGGCTCTTGCCTGGGTGGACTTACTTGATGTCGCTCTACTGCCCTTGTCGCTGGGCGCCATCGACTTGATCCCGGATCGAGCTGACATTGCAGCACTTGGAACACCTGATAACGCCTGGGTGGGCTTACTTGATGTCGGTTTACCGCCCTTGTCGCTGGGCGGCGTCGACTTGATGCTGGATTGAGCTGACATTGCAGCACTTGAAACACCTGATAATGCCGCTTTTTCACTGTAATGTTCTCCTTCGCGTGTAACTGATAACGTCGAATTCAACGTCGAGATAAACCACAGTCAATGAGAACCAGATCGCAATAAGATTAACCATTTACTGTTCACTCTTCACATTAACATATGGTGAAAACTGTTGATAAAACAATACAAGATTGATACAGTATTTGTTCCTTCCTTAATATCACATTTCAATTGTAAATACTTGTAAAGGTGACTATAACTACATTACACTAAGGTGCAGTATACAGGGAGAGTTTACCTGCTCCATTGACTACTTTAAATACACTTCCATGCAAACTATCCGCAACTCTTTAACTAACGAAAGCATAAACATTATCGACCGTCATTACTTCTAACAGGATCGGCATTAACATCTTAGTTCAATATATCGATTATCTATTAACTTACAGCGTTGCTCTCACTGTGATTTCTCATGCCTGCAAAACAACTTCTGCTCAGGTGTGCCTCGTGGTGAGCCCCCACCCTCGCGCTAATTTCAAACCGGTACTTTCCCACAAGACGCGGCGAAACCGGATGTGACGTCATCGCATGCCGATATATTTTACATGCAATGAATATACTTTAAACACTTCTAATTCTAACTAGAAAATACTATCGAATGAATTACTAAGCAAAAATATTATAAAGTAAATAACTGTCGTAAAGACAGCACAAAAGACATAAAGTTAGCATCACTCTGTCGTGCAGAGTCACAGCATAAAAAGAGAAAGGAGAGCGAGAATGCAAGAAAGGCGCTCTTTGCGAACCCTCACCAGTTCACAAAGAGATTGTTTGAATAAAATAAGAGCGGGCAGCTTAACATCTCTCAACAAGAACTTAAGGATCACCTGACAAGCACTTACTCTAACGCACAGCGGGAGGCTCCTTTGCTTGACATTTCTGGGCTTGTGAAGCCTACCGAGCCAGGAGTGAAGTTTGATCTGTCAGAACCCAAACTGGCAGAAGTTGAGCGGTTCATCAAAAAGGCAAGGTCAGGTTCAGTGCCAGGACCTAATGGAGTGCTATATAAGCTGTTCAAGAAGTGTGAAGAGCTGAGGAAATACTTGTGGAGATTGTTAAAAGTGGTGTGGAGACAAGGTGTTGTTCCTTTGTCATGGAGTGAGGCTGAAGGAGTACACATCCCGAAGGAAGAAATTTCTATTACGTTGAATAAGTTCCGACCAGTTTCACTCCTGAATGTAGAGGGGAAGATTATGTTTGGCATTCTAGCAGAAAGAATATCTTCATTTGTGATAGAGAATGTATTGGTAAATACATTTGTTCAGAAGGCAGGAATACCAGGCTTTCCGGGGTGCCTTGACCATACTAGTACGATATGGCATACCATCCAGGAGTCAAAGGGGTTGAGAAGAAATCTGGCAGTAGTTTGGCTTGATGTTGCAAATGCGTATGGTTCCGTTCCCCATGTCTTGATTGAGTTTGCGATGGAATTCCGATGGATTCCTGCTAAGGTGAGGAACTTTGTTATGCAGTACTACAACGATTTCCGGATGAGGTTTTCCACTCAGCAGTTTACAACTGGGTGGCAGAGCTTGGACATTGGTATCCCAATGGGATGTGCGATTTCACCCATCCTTTTTGTGTTAGCCATGGAGGTCATTGTGAGGGCTGCAGAATCAGTGGGACCAGGTGTTGCACTTGATGGCGGAGGGGAGTTGCCACCAATATGAGCGTTCATGGACGATCTCACCCTTTTGGGTCCTAGCACGGAGGCAGTGGAAAGTGTACTATCTAGACTCGAGGAGCTAATAGATTGGGGAAGAATGAAGTTCAAGACCAAGAAGTGAAGGAGCCTTGTTCGTAGGAGAGGAAAGCTGGTTGACTTTCATTTCACCCTGTGAAATATGATTCCATCCATTCGGGACCAAACAGTTAAGAGCCTCGGGCGATGGTACACAGAGGAGCTCAAAGACACCAAGCGGGTTCGAGAGACAGGAGAACAGATCAGCAGAGGTGTGATGTCTGTCGACAAGTGTGGCTTGCCTAGCAAGTTGAAGTTGTGGTGCTTGCAGTACGGACTGATGCCACGGATAATGTGATCACTAACTGTCTATGAAGTGGCAATGTCCCATGTTGAGGCAATGGAACGGAAGATCAACAAGTATGTGAAGGAGTGGCTTGGAGTACCGAGCAGCCTCACTAATATTGCAATCCGCAGTAGCCAGACAAAGCTTACCATCCCAGTGCAATCCCTTGTTGAAGAGGTCAAGGTAGCAAAGATAGAATCATTCTTGATGCATCGAGACTCAAAAGACCCTGTCATCAAGAACATCCAGCCGGATGTGAGATCAGGCAGGAAGTGGTCAGCCCAGGCAGCAGTCGATGAGGCAGAGTCTAGATTGAAACACAAGGAGACGGTTGGGGCTACCCAGCTAGGCCGCCAGGGTCTTGGATGGACAACCCACAAGTGGTGGTCATCTTCTACAGGTAAGGAGCGTCGTGAGCTTGTAACGCAAGAAATACGAGAGGTAGAAGAGGTAAGCTAAAGCAGCTGGCCTGACCAAGCAAGGGGCTTGGACCTGGTGGGAACTTGAATGTCCTGTGGCAGATGGAACCACTCCGCACTTCTTTTCTGTATAGAGCTCCCAACACCTGCCAGCCTCAACACCTGGTATGAAGATAAGACAGACAGGTGTGCTGCTTGTGGTGAGAAGGGAACACTTCAGCATATTTCAAGTGCATGCAGAGTCAATCTTTCCAGTGGCATGTACACTTGGAGACAGAACAACGTTCTCAAAGTTGTAACAGAAGCGGTTGAACAGGGAGTACTGCAGCACAACTTAACTCATGCCCCATGCTGCTCAGAACATCACATATCATTTGTGAAAGAAGTCAAGGGTGTACAGCACAGGCCCACGATCAAGCAGACTTTCTTCAGCCAGTGATTGGTGTGTCAAGGCCAACCTGGATGGGAAAGGCAGTTTCCCAGAGCAAATAGTTTTCACCACATTCCATCCAGATATAATCGTCTGGTCTGACACCAGTAGAGAAGTGGTTATTGGTGAGCACCCAGTCCCCTGGGAAGACAACATCGATGAAGCCCACGAGCGCAGTTAACCAAGTATGCAGAATTAAGATCAGAGTGCAGAGACAGAGGGTGGAAGGTCTCATGCTATCCATTCGAAGTAGGGTGCCGTGGCTTTATTGCGTTCACTTTCCAGAAGTGGCTGCGTGACCTTGGCTTTACTAGAAGAGAGATCAAGTCAACCCGCAGGGCTGTAGCTGAGGCAGCAGAGGCAGGATCATCATGGGTGTGGACCAAGTACGTCCAGAGGGGCAGATAGTCGGACAGTGTATCCATCTTTTGTAAACTCTTCAGTAGCTGCATAGATACCTGAAGAGTAGACTATCTGTTAAGTGGAAGCGACCAACAACTCTGATAGAGGCAGATGCCAATTTGTTAAGCTCATCAGTGGGAGGTGGTGCTTTAGCACTGCTGGCCCACCACCTTGAGGGAGTCTTGATCACGAGTGGGCCAAAACTCCTGAAGACAGGTGGCAGATCAACTGATGATAGCACAGGACAGTTAACATCTCAGTCCACGTGTATTTTCAATTCTTAGTTCTAGCATCGCCTGAGAAAACCATTGTATCAAAGTAGGAGCAGAAGCATCTTTCCATTTCACAAATTTATAATTTATTGTTGCAACAGCACAATTACCCTTCACTTAAGATTAAGCAAGGTTGGGCGAGAGAGCTTAACATGATCCTGATAACAGAAGATTGGTTGCGGATTTTGAAGTTGGTTAACTCTTCTTCGATTTGTGCTAATCACTCTTTAATTCAATTTAAAATTGTACATTGTTACTATTTGACAAAGGAGAGACTGTCTAAAATGTTTCCTAATGTTGATAGTCAGTGTGACAGCTGTAAAAGCAAGACAGCCACATTGGCACATATGTTTTGGTCGAGTTCTGTACTGAAACATTTTTGGAAGTCTATTTTCTCTACAATTTCTAAAGCTTTAAAGTTTTAAAAATTAAAAATTATTTTACAACCTAATAAATTGACAGTTTTATTTGGTATAATCCCGCAATATATTCTTGGTATTTCTCCATCAGACCCACATGTAATTGCATTTGTTACATTATTGGCCAGAAAGGTTGTTTTGTTGAAATAGAAAGACAATCCTTTTATTATTACACCTTTCCAGAATTTGTCTCCCTATCTGCTCCTCAATGTCCCTGTTACCATTGGGTTGTCTATAAAAAACACCCAGTAGAGTTATTGACTTCCATCCACAGAGACTCCGTAGACAATGTCTTCCTCCTTTTCTATGGCCATGACACTATCTCTGATCAACAATGCCATGCCTTCACCTCTTTTGTCTCCCTCCCTGTCCTTTCTGAAGCATCTAAAGCCTTGCACTCGAAGTAATCATTCCTGCCCCTGAGCCAACCAAGTCTCTGTAATGGTCACAACATAATAGCCCCAAGTACTGATCCACTCCCTAAGCTCATCCGCTTTGTTCATGATGCTTCTTGCATTAAAGTAGACACATCTCAAACCATCGGTCTGAGAGTGTCCCTACTTGATCACCTGCCTATCCTCCCTCTTGCACTGTCTCCAAGCTTTCTCTATTTGTAAGCCGACCACTTCTTCCTCCATCTCTTCAATTTGGTTCCCACCCGTCAGCAATCCCAGTTTAAACTCTCCCCAATAGCCTTAGCAAACCACCCCACCAGGATATTGGTTCCCCTGGGATTCAAGTACAACCCATCCTTTTTGTACAGGTCACTCTTGCCCCAAAAGAGGTCCCAATGATCCAGAAATCTCAATCCCTGTCCCCTGCTTCAATTCCTCAGCAACATATTTATCTTCCACTTCACTCCATTCCTATACACACTGTCTCGTGGCATAGGCAGTAATCCCAAGACGACTATGTTTGTGGTCCTGCTTCTCAGCTTCCTTCCTAACTCCGTGTAGTCTACTTTCAAGACCTCTTTGCTTTTCCTGCCTTTGTCGTTGGTACCAATATGTACCAGGACCTCTGGCTGTTCTACTTCCCACTTCAGGATATCGTGGACGCGATCAGAAACATTGCGGACCCTGGCACCTGGAAGGCAACCTGCCATCCGTGCTTCTTTCCTGCGTCCACAGAATTGCCTGTCTGACCCCCTAACTATAGAATCCACTATCACTGCTGCCATCCTCTTCCTTTCCCTACCCTTCTGAGCCACAGGGCCAGACTCTGTGCCAAAGATGTAGCCATGTTGCTTACCCCAGTTAGGCTGTCTCCCCCAACAGTACTCCAGCAGGAGTACTTATGTCAAGGGGTACAGCCACAGGGGTGATCTCTAGCATCTGACTCCTGCCCTTCCGTCTCCTGACTGTTACCCACCTTTTTGTCTCGCCAGGCCCTGGGGTGACTACCTGCCGATAGTTCTTCTCTATCACCTCCTCACTCTCCCTGACCAGACGAAGGTCATCGAGCTGCATCTCCATTTCCCTAACACGGTTCCTCAGGAGCTGCAGCTCGACGCACCTGGCACAGATTTGGCTGTCTGGGAGGCTGGGAGTCTTGCGGACTTCCTACATCTGACACCAAGCACAGAACACCGGCCTCACACACGTACTTCCTGTCTGTATTCTACTCAAGCAACCTACCTTGCCTCAATTGTTATCACTGAAGCCCTGTTGAGCCAGAGCCTTCCTACCCTGTCTCCCTCTACTCCATCGCCCGCTTCTCCAATGCCCTCTCTGTCAGGCTGTCTCCGTTTAAACTCTTCTCACTGTTCTAACTGGCTGAGGTTCACGTGCTTGTGCAGTTGTGCTCCGATCAAACCACTGAAGAAATGGTGGAATTATACTGACATTTTGATAGTAAGTACTACTTGGGGAAAACCTGTCCAGGATGCCATGCAAGTGCTTCCTAAAAAGTCTCCATATTTCCATCGTGCATTTCCCTGAGTACATTTGTTCCCAATTTTCACACCCAAATTCCTGGCTAATAGCATCATAATTTGTCGCCATTCATTTAAATACTTGTCCATATCGTCTGCTCCCATCCCTTTCGAAGGCTATGGTAAGGATTGGGGAGTTTATTTATTTTATTTTATTGAGGTATAGCACAGTAACAGGCTCTTCTGCCTAACTGATCCATGTCGCTGCAATGCACCCAAGTGACCATTTAATCTACTAACCTGTACATCGTCAGCATTTGGAGGGAAACAGGAGCACCAGAGGAAACCGACACAGTCACAGGGAGGATGTCCAAACTCCTTACAGACAACAGTGGGAATAAAACCTGGATGCTCAATTTATGACCGAACAGGAAGCTAATTTTGGGAATCACCAGTGGCACCACCTGGAAGAGCAGCCTTGGGCCTATTTCATGTATTATACGTGATACGCCCATGAAACCTGGGTATGTTGTTCTAGCATGATAATCCATTGAATGTCATGCACACAATAATACTGCACTATGCACCTTGATCAAAATGGTGGAGGTCTCTTGTGTAAAAACTAACCAAATACACATTTTGCTTATTGAAAATTTTACACCAGACACTGCAGTGGCCCACATATTCAGTACTCTGATGCCACCAGTGTAGAATTTTCTTGTTCCCCCGCTGATAATATGAATGTTGCAGATTCTTCCCACATCCAAAGCACTGGCTAGACCATAAGACACTGGAGCAGAATTAGGCCATTCGGATTATCAAGTCTGCTCCAGTTAGTAGCTTTATTGTAAATGCCCCTTGTGGGTATAGTTAGATAGAGGAGAAAGTAGGGAGTGGAAAAGTCAAGGAGAGAGCTGAGGAGGAAGAGAGAGAAATTCAAGGAGAAGGAAAGGAAGGAAAGAGCAGAGAGTAAAAGGAATGGAGGGAGAGTAACGGTTGGAGAAGAGAGCAGTAGGAAGAGGAGGATGGAGAGGGAGTTGAGGAGGGCGAAAGAGCGAAAAGGGAGAGGGAGGGCAAGAGGGTAAATAAAAGGGCAGAGAGTGTGGATGTGGGAGAAAGAGGAGAGTGAAGGGGAGAGGGATGAAGCAATGGCGCAGAGAAAGAGAATAGTCAAGTTCTGACATCATATTTCTGGCAATGTATACACAGCTTTCTGCTGATGACTAGGAGTGGGTAAACTACCTGATAATTTAACCCCCTCTTATGCAGCAGTCAGCTGAAGATGATTTGGAGGAGAAGTGCTCTGCATGGAGTGAAGGATAATACCATGCTGGTATTGGTAAGAATCATTCATATGTGGTATACATTGTTAGAGCCAGAAGGAAAAGTCTTGTGATTTGAAGTATGAAGTAATCTGTACATGCATTAGCAGAGAAGTATCACTGAAGGAAGCTCACAGTTGGAAACTTGCATGTTTAGAGTATGCATTGGAAAAATTGATGTGGGAGAGTAGTTATGAACAATGAAGGGGCTTAAGGACATTTGTCAAAAAGCAGTGAAGTCAGGAGGTCTCTAATCCTCACCTACGATGCCACTTTCAAGGGATTATGGATCTATATTCCCAGATCTCTCTGTTCGATCACATTAGTCAGTACCCTACCATTCACTGCGTTAAGTCCTACCCTAGTCTGTCCTCCCAAAATGATGCACCTCACACTTGTCTGCATTAAATTCCAAATGCCATTTCTTGGCCCATGTTTCTAGCAAATCTAGATCCCACTGCAAGCTGTGATAGCCTTCCTTTCTGTCCACTATTTCCTCAATTTTGCTCTTCTACAACCCATGACATGAATATTGAATTTTCCATTTTCTAGTACCCCTACACTCCAGTGTGTTTTCCCCACTTCCCTCCTGATCCTCCTGTTTTGTCCCTTTCTCTCCATATTGCTCTTGTTCATCCCCTTCCCCATCCTTGATCCATCCACTCATTGCACGCATAATTCACCCATGAGTTTTCCCATTTCCCCCACGTCCAATCTGGTCTTGTTCCATCTGCCATTCAACTGCCCTTTCTCTGGAATCCACACTTCACCCCCAAAAACTCTGACTCAAATTATCCATTATCTTTCACTCCTCCTCAGTCCACCAGTCGTCCTCGGTTCTTGCCCTCTCATCTGCTTGTACTGACTATCTCTTTTATAAATTCTCAGTCGAGATTCATGGTTGACATTGCTTTTCCCATTGCAGATGTTGTTCTACCCACTGAGCTTCTCCAGCAGATTGTTTGTTGTTTCAGGTTCTGGCATCTGGTCTCTCGTGTCTTTAGGAGAAGGTTTCTTTGTTAAATACTTAACAAACAGCTGAGCTGCTGCTATTTTTATTGATAGTTGCTCCATCCTTTGTTAGTGATTATAAAAACATGTTTAACAGCACTTGGCCTTTGGAGGACTTTTTCAAAACTTGTCTTCTTCCTGCATCTGGTTTTTATCAATGGTCAATAGCTTTTAAATATTTTCAGATGTTGAAGAGCAATGTGTAAAAGAACACAGAAAGATAAATTTTGTGTGTTGTGGTTTAGCACTAAGTTACTTGTTTATAGAGAAAAGGACAAGCAGCAAACTAGGAGACGCAGCACTATGGCAATATTAGGAATGGATCTTAGGAGCATCTGATAGATCTAGGCCTGTATTCAGTGGATTTCAGAAGGGCGAGGGGTGACCTCTTTGCAATTCATCAAATCATGAAAGGCCTTGATAGAGTGGATGGTGGGAGAATCTAGTACCAGAGGACACAGCCTCAGAATAGAGGAGAATCCTTTGAGAATGGAGATGAAGAGGAAGTTCTTTAGCCAGAATGGTGAATCTGTGGAATTATCTTAACTCAGGCAGCTGTGCAGTCCAAGTCGTTATGTATATTTAAGGCAAAGGTTGATAGATTCTTGATTGGTCAGGACATGAAGGGTTACAGGGAGAAGGCAGGAGATTGGGATAGAGAGGAAATTTTGTTCAGCCATAATAAAATGCTGGAGCAGACTTGATGGGCCAAATAGCCTAATCTGCTCGAATATCTTAAGGTTTTATTATCCTCCAGTGTTATTAATCATTCTTCAAATGTCATCCTAAAATCAATATATATGCCAACACCTTGATACCCAAACCCTACCTGATCAATTTTTAACTGGCCCAGTTTATGCCATCTGTACAATCCTTTCAGAAATGTTCAATTGTGAGATGAATTGTGAGATGTCTGTTATGAACATTCTTGCCTATCCAATGAAATTCCCAAAAAATTTTAAATGGAATTCTTGTGCAATCAAGAACATTCTTTCTAGTTTCACAAAATAACCGCAGGCTACCTCACTTATAAAACCATAAGATATACGAGCAGAAATAGGCCATTCGGCCCATTGAGTCTGCTCTGCCATTCAGTCATGGCTGATCCAATTCTTCCAGTCATCGCCACCCCTCTGCTTTCTCATCATACTATTTGATGCCCTGGCTAATCAAGAACCTATCTATCTCTGCCTGAAATGCACCCAATGACTTGGCTCGTGGCAACAAATTCCACAGATTTACCACCCTCTGACTAAAGTAATTTCTCTGCCTCTCCATTCTAAGTGGATGACCTTCAATCCTGAAGTCGTGCCTTCTTGTCTTAGATTCCCCTACCATGGGAAATAACTTTGCCATATCTAATCTGCTCAGGCCTTTTAACATTCAGAATGTTTCTATGAGATTCCCCCCTCATTCCCCTGAACTCCAGGGAATACAGCCCAAGAGCTGCCAAATGTTCCTCATATGGTAGCCCTTTCATTCCTGGAATCATTCTTGTGAGTCTTTTCTGAACCCTTTCCAATGTCATTGTATCCTTTCTAAAATAAGGAGCCCAAAACTGCCCACAGTACGCCAAGTGTGGTCTCATGAGTGCCTTATAAAGCCTCAACATCACATCCCGGCTCTTATATTCCATACCTCTAGAAATAAATGCCAACGTTGCATTCGCCTTCTGCACCACCGACTCAATCAGGAGGTTAATCTTTAGGGTATCCTGCACAACATCTCCCAAGTCCCTTTGCACCTTTGCATCTTGAATTCTCTTCCCACCTACATAATAGTCTGCCCATTTATTTCTTTCACCAAAGTGCATGACCGTACACTTTCCAGCATTGTATTTCATTTGCCACTTCTTTGCCCATTCCCCTAACTATCTTAGTCTCTCTGCAGGCTCTCTATTTCCTGAACACTACCCACTCCTCCACCTATCTTTGTATCATCGGTGAATTTAGCCACAAATCCATTAATCCCATAGTCTAAATCATTAACATTATTGGTAAAAAGCAGCAGTCCCAACACCGACCGCTGTGGAATTCCACTGGTAACCGGTAGCCAGCTGGAAAAGGATCCATTTATTCCCACTCTCTATTTTCTGCTGATCAGCCAAAGTTCCACCCACGGTAGTAACTCCCTTGTAATTCCATGGGCTCTTATCTTGCCAAGCAGCCTCATGTGTGGCACCTTGTCAAAGGCCTTCTGGAAATCTAAGTACACCACATCTACTGCATCTCCTTTGTCTACCCTGCTTGTAATTTCCTCAAAAAATTGCAGTAGGTTAGTCAGGCAGGATTTTCCTTTCAGGAAACCATGCTGGCTTTGGCCTATCTTGTCATGTGCCTCCAGGTGCCCCATAATCTCAACCCTAACAATCAATTCCAACAACTTCCCAACCACTGACGTCTGACTAACAGGTCTATAGTTTCCTTTTTGCTGCCTCCCACCCTTCTTAAATAGTGGAGTAACATTTGCAATTTTCCAGTCATCCGGTAAATGCCAGAATCTTTCAATTCTTGAAAGAGCATCATTAATGCCTCCACAATCTCTCCAGCTACTTCCTTCAGAACTCGAGGGTGCATTCTATCAGGTCCAGGAGATTTATCCACCCTCAGACCATTAACCTTCCTGAGCACCTTCTCAGTTGTAATTTTCACTACACAGACTTCACTTCCCTGACACGCTTGAATGTCCGGTATACTGCAGATGTCTTCCACTGTGAAAATTGAAGCAAAATACGCATTCAGTTTCTCTGCCATCTCTGCATCTCTCATTACAATATATCCAGAGTCATTTTCCATTGGTCCTATATCTACCCTCAACTCTTTTGCCCTTTATATATTTAAAAAAAGTTTTTAGTATCTTCTTTGATATTAGTCGCCAGCTTCCTTCCATAATTCATCTCTCCACAATCAAACAGTGGTAAAATGCAGATAAATTGTCTGACTCATGAGTATTAAATATTTTTGGAACTGTAGAAAACAGCAAAAAGCCAACAATTAAAGGATGCCACAAACAAATACACTCAACAATTGACAATACATTCTTTATAATATAATGTAGGACCCTCGTCAGACCCCACTTGGAGTACTGTGCTCAGTTCTGGTGGCCTCCCTACAGGAAGGATGTGGAAACAATAGAAAGGGTGCAGAGGAGATTTATAGGGATGTTACCTGGATTGGGAGCATACTTTATGAGAATAGGTTGAGTGAACTTGGCCTTTTCTCCTTGGAGCGAAGGAGGATGAGAGGTGACCTGATAGAGGTGTGTAAGATGATGAGAGGCATTGATCGTGTGGATAGTTGGAGGCTCTTTCCCAGGGCTGAAATGGTTGTCACAAGTGGACACAGGTTTAAGGGTGTAGGTACAGAGATGTCAGGGGTAAGTTATTTACACAGAGAGTGGTGAGTGTGTGGGATGGGCTGCCGCCAACAATGCTGGAGGCGGATACAATAGGGTCTTTTAAGAGACTTTTAGATAGGTACATGGAGCTTAGTAAAATAAAGGGCTATAGGTAAGCCTAATAATTTCTAAGGTAGGGACACGTTTGGCACTACTTTGTGGGCCGAAGGGCCTGTATTGTGCTGTAGGTTTTCTGTGTTTCTATGTAAACCACCTCTTCCTTAGGAGTTTGCCGATCTTCAGCATGACATCTAAAACTTTGACCAACTTCTGTAGACGTGTAGTGGAGAGTGTACTGATTGGCTGCATCACAGCCTGGTATTGGTATGGAACCACCAATCCCTTTGAATGGAAAATCCAAGGTAGTGTATTTGGTCCAATATGCCACAGGTAAAACCCTCCCAAATATTGACCACATCTACATGAAATGCTGCCTTAGGAAGGCTTCGTCCTTCATCAGGGACTCTCATCACCCAGGCCATGCTCTAAATTTAATGTAAAGACAGCTTAGATGGAACTTTTTCCAGGTGTAAAAAGAACTCATGGTGTAAAAAGATGTAAAAGAATGTTTCAAAAGTGGAAAGAGATTAAACTCGAGCCAGAGCAAGAAAATATAAGACAATTTTGTGTGAGGCCTTAATGAGAGATCTAGAGTAAGGCATCTAATGTAAAAAGTCCCATTAGAAGGGAAATTTAAAAGCATATAGCAAATGTTCTACATAGGTACACTGGGATAATGCCAAGTTTAGTTGTGATAAAAGTATTGAATTTCAGCATTTTATTCTACTAGATCTGAGAAAATGAAGGGATGACTTAAAGTGTCTTCAATATTGAATAATATATGCGTTGTAATGGGGTTAATGGCAATAGCTTAATTCCATTGACCAGCACAATGATAATGATAAGAAAAGTTTTAGGAATAAGTTACCTAAGTTACAGGGAAAGATTGAACAAGTTATGTCTTTATTCTTTGGAGCGTAGAAGGTTGAGGGGGGACTTGATAGAGGTATTTAAAATTATGAGTGGGATAGATAGAGTTGATGTGGATAGGCTTTTTCCATTGAGAGTAGGGGAGATTCAAACAAGAGAACATAAGTTGAGAGTTAGGGGGCAAAAGTTTAAGGGTAACACGAGGGGGAATTTCTTTACTCAGAGAGTGGTAGCTGTGTGGAACGAGCTTCCAGTAGAAGTGGTAGAGGCAGGTTTGGTATTGTCATTTAAAGTAAAATTGGATGGGTATATGGACAGGAAAGGAATGGAGGGTTATGGGCTGAGTGCAGGTCAGTGAGACTAGGTGAGAGTAAGTGTTCGGCATGGACTAGAAGGGCCGAGATGGCCTGTTTCCGTGCTGTAATTGTTATATGGTTAATAATTTTACATGATGATTCCAATTTAGAATTCTTATCAGCAAAGTACTGTATATCAAAGTAAAATATATAAATTAATGTAGCAACCACAGATACTTCCATTTATTTTTTTCTGGATTCAAAGCTTAAAGTAAAATTTATTATCACAGTACATACATGTCACCACATAAAGCCCTAAGATTGTTTTTCTGCGGGCATGTCTAGCAAATATATAGAACAATATATGTAAACATCAGAACTGTAAATTGTAAACAACTGTGCAAATGTAAATATAAATAGATAGCAATGAATAACATGCATGAAATAACAATATAAGAGTCCTTAAATGAGTGTAGCTATCTCCTTTTGTTCAAGCGCCTGATGGTTGAGGAGTAGTAACTGTTCTTGAATCTGGTGGGGCAAATTTTGAGGCTCCCGTACTTACTTGATGACAGCAGCGAAAGAAGTGCATGGCCTGGATGGTGAAGATTTTTGATGATGGATGCTGCTTTTATGTGGCAATGTTTCATATAGATGTGCTCAATGGTTGCTGAATTCACTATTTTCCTCTCAAAGGCATTGGTGTTCCTATACCAGGCCATATGCAGCCAAGGTTTTTGATGACATGGCGAATTGAGAAGTGAATAATGATTCTTTTCAAGGTCTAAACAGGACATAATATCATTAAGCCATTGAGCGTGAGTGGGTGGGGCAACATCTCTCCACCTGAAAAGAACTAAGCGTCTAGCCAAAAGAGAGGCAAAAGATAGTGTTTGACGTTTAGTTGGACTCACCCAAGGTACCAAAAAGAGCAATCAGAGGGTTAGGTTCTAAGTGGCAATTAAGAACATGGGATAAAGATTAAAAAAATACTTATTTCTAGAATTTCTCTAGACTAGGACAAGCCCAGTACAAATGAATGAAAGAAGCCTCGCCCCCTTTATACTTGTCACAAACAGGACTAATGTCAGGATATAAAACTGCGATAATTTATTTTTAGACATATGAGCCCTATGTACAACCTTAAACTACAAAAGGCAGTGGCAAGCACATAAAGAGGTTGAGTTAACTGACTTAAGAATTGAATACCAAACTGCATCAGATAAAGAAATATTTAAATCATGCTCCCAAGCAGTTCTAATTTTATTAAAGGGGTTATGCCTCAAGGTCACTATCATGAATAAAAGATATTAAACCTTTACCCAGTGGATTCATACAAAGAAGCAGGTCCACAATGTCTTTCTCGGGCATCTCAGGAAAATTTGATGTTAAAGGGTTAATGAAATGTCTAATTTGAAGGTGTCTAAAGAAATGAGTATTAGGTAGGTTAAACTTTACAGACAGTTGTTGAAAAGTTGCAAAACGATTATCTATGAAAAGATCTTCAAAGTGCCTAATGCCCTTCCTGTACCAATCATGAAATGTTGAGTCTTGCATAGAAGGTAGGAAAAAAAGGTGTAAAATAGGACTAGAGAGAGAGAAACCATGAAGGTCATTATATTTTCTAAACTGAGCCCATGGTTTCCCTCTCCTGAAGTCTGTAAACAGTTCTTTGGTCTTATTGACATTGAGTGAGAGGTTGTTGTTATTACACCACTCAACCAAGTTTTCAATCTCCCGTCTTTATGCTAATTCATCAGCACCTTTGCTATAGACCGTAACAGTAGTGTCATTTAGCAAATGTATGTATGGTATTGGAGTTGTACTTAGCCACACAGTCATTGGTGTAAAGCGAGTAGAACGGGGGCTAAGTAGACATTCCTGTGTGCCTCTGCGCTGATGGAGATTGTAGAGGAGATGTTTTTGCCAATCCGAACTGACTGGAGTTTGCAAGTGAGAAAATCCAGAATCCAAATGCATAAGGGGTATTGAGGCCCAAGGGAGTACTGACTAATTTTGAGGGGATCATAGTGTTAAATGTCAAGCTGTAATCAATAAAGTGCATCCTGATGTATGCACTTCTGCTTTCCAGATGTTCCAGAGTTCTGTGAAGTGCCAATGAAATAGCATCTGCTGTAGATCTGTTGCTTCAGTAGCTAAATTGGAGCAGATCCAAGTTGCCATTCATACAGGAGCTGATATGCTTCAATACCAACCTCCCAAAACACTTCATGCCTGTGGATGTAAGTGACACTGGGTGATAGTCTTTTAGACACGTACCACGCTGTTCTTGGGCACTGGTATGATTGAAGCCTGCTTGAAGCAGGTAGGTACCACACACTGCCGGAGTGAGAGGTTGAAGATATCTGTGAATACACCAGCCATTCGGTCAGCATGGATCTTCATTACTCGGCCATTTACTCCGTCTGGATGCTTTTCTTGGATTCACTCTCTTAAGGCAGCTCACGCGTCTTATTCAGATACTAAAACCAAAGGGTCATTGGGAGACATGGGGGTGCACGATGGTTCCTCCCTGTTCTTGTGGTAAAAGCGGGCATAGAAGATATTGAGCTTATCTGGAAGCTCTGCTCTGCTCTCCAACTATTCTCAAGATTTAACTTTGTAGGAGGTTATGGTATTCAAATCCTTCCATAGCTGTCAAACATCCCTTGTTGATTCCAGTCTAGTCCAGAATCTCCACTTTGCATGAGGGATGACTTTCCAGAGATCATACACTTGTAGCATTCTTGATCATCAGAATCAGGATCAGACTTTAATCGCCAAGTACCTGTGCACATACAAGGAATTTACTTCCGGCAGATGTTGTCTCTCTGCTCATAACAATAATAATGATAAATATAAATGAAAATATAGATTATACATACAAGTAGTGCAATCCATCATCAGACTTGAATGCCTCTGATCTGGCTATCAACAGGTTCCAAATTTCATTGTTCATCCAGGGCTTCTGATTAAGAAAAGCCCTGAATGATTTCATAGGGACAAATTCATCCACAGGTGTTTTAATGAAGTCTGTTGTAGTCATTCAGGTCCTTAGATGAATACTTGAACATGGTCAAGTGCACTGACTCAAGCAATCATGTAACCAGTCTTCAGCCTCCCATCACCTCCTCTCAGTTGACTTGATCTCTGGAGACTTGATCTTTAGGTTCTGTCTGTATAAGTAGTAGGAGTACAGGTAAATGATCAGACTAGCCAAAATAAAGTGTGTTGGGATGGGTTGTTTCTTGTTTACAGTTGACATTGTGTAGATTTGTGAGTGTTTGCTTATATTCAGCCACTGGTGGTATGTAAACTGCGATCAGGATCACAGATGAGAACTCCCAAGGTGAGTAGAATGGTCTACGTTTAATCATTAGTTCTAAGTCAAGGGAACAAGAAGTTGACATAACCCTAAAGAGAATTGACTAAAAAGCATATGCCGTCACCTTTATCCTTACCAGAATTTGAGGTTCGATCCACTCTGAAAATTATAGCTGGTTGGATAGCTGCTTCTGGCGTGTTTGCTGTTAACCAAGTCTCAGTGCAACAAACAATTGAAAACTGCCTCATCTACCTCTGATACAGCAGCCTTGCCTTGAGATCAAGGACTAAATCTGCAGCATGCTGCCACCCACACTAGATCCACTACAATTTGCCTACCGACCCAACTGATTGACAGTAGCCACAGCAACAATGACACAATAGTTACAGCTCTACACGCCGTCCTTACACATCTGGATGCTTATGTGAGAATGCTGTTCTTGGACTACAGTTCAGCATTCAACGCCATAATTCCCTCCAGGCTCGACAAGAAGCTTAGAGACCTTAGCATTCACCCTGCTTTGTGTAGCTGGATCCTGGACTTCCTGTCAGATCGCCTGCAGGTGGTAAGAGTGGGCTCCCTCACCTCTGCCCCTCTGACCCTCAACACAGGTGCCCCTCAGGGCTGTGTACTAAGCCCCCTCCTTTACTCTCTGTATGTCCATGACTGTGTCACCATCCACAGCTCCAATCTGCTTTTTAAGTTTGCTGACGATACTACACTGATTGGCATAATCTCAAACAATAAAGAGGCAGCCGACAGAGAAGAAGTCATCACCCTGTAACAGTGGTGTTAAGAAAACAACCTCTCCCTCAATGTCGCAAAAATAAAGAAGCTGGTTGTGGACTACAAGAGAAATGGAAACAAGCTAACCCCCTTAGACATCAGTGGATTTGGGGTTGAGAGGGTGAACAGTTCCTCAGCATAAACATCACCAAGGATCTCATGTGGTCTGTACCTACCAGCTGTGTGGTGGAAAAGGCATAACAGTGCCTCTTTCACCTCAGACGGTTGAAGAATTTGGTATGGGCCCCCAAATCCTAAGAACTTTCTAGAGGGACACAACCGAGAGCATCCTGACTGGCTGCCTCACTGCCTGGTATGGGAACTGTACTTCACTCAATCGCAGGACTCTGCAGAGAGTGGTGTGGACAGCCCAGCACAACTGTACATGTGGAATTCCCATTATTCAGGATATTTACAAAGACAGGTACATAAATAGGGCCTGAAGAATCATCGGGGAACCGAGTTGCCCCAATCACAAACTGTTCCAGCTGCTACCATCCAGGAAGTGGTACCGCACCATATAAGCCAGGACCAACAGGCTCCGGGACAGTTTCTTCCACCAGGCCATCAAACTGGTTATTCATGCTGATACAATTGTATTTCTATCTTATATTGACTGTCCTGTTGTACATGCTATTTATTATAAATCACTATAATATACACATTTAGATCGAGACATCATGTAAAGATTTTTACTCTTCATATAAATGAAGGGTGAAAGTAACAACATCAATTCAATTCAATTCAAATGACTGTACATTTGCCAACAAGATGCTCGGTAGTAGAGGCCTCACCCCATTGTACTTCAGCCTGGTTTGAATTCCACCACTCCAGCTCTGCTTTTGGCCATGGCGTTGACCCTTAAAGGCTCTACATGTAAAAGTTGAAATTGAGATTTGAAGATCATTGATGTAATTTTGTTCAGAGGAAATTTACACACTGCACATTGCAGTGAAAGTAGTTCAAAAGGAGGATATTTAAGAGGAAAACTGGTACAATTTCCTGCAGCCCGCAGAGAGTCACCAGTGTGTGCTGGCACCATCATAAGTCAGGGTTTTGCTCTCCCTGGCAAGGTGTGCTTTAATGTTGCATGTCTTGGGTTTCTTTGTGAAGGTGATCATGCTGCTTTACTGTAAATGATGAGTGGTGCAGATGATGAGCATTCATGAAATTCAGACTAACTAGAATAGGTCATTACAAACCTCATCCCACACTATTCAATACTATCGTGGCAGATCAAAATGACTTATGTTTCCAATTCCCTAAACCTTGTGATTGCATTAGTGTCTAAAAATCTGTTTTTATTTTTAGAATAGAGTGTACATGGACTCTGTGTTTGAGACTTAAACATGTATTTCTTTGCATTAATAGATGATCCTCAATTTGTGATTGTTCTGCAGTTACAGAACACAATTCCAATTAGTTTGTGCTAGTGAGGTAAGAAACAGGTTCAGCTTCTTGAACTATTGATCTCTTTTCTGTACAATAGAGAGGGGCCAATATCCTGGTAGGGAGATTTGCTGTGCCACTGGGGAGGAGGTAGGGCCCAAAGTAACAATGTGGCAAGTAAAATTGTTAAAGTGAGTAGTTCAGTAAACAGAGCAGACCATGCAACCCAGGAAGCTCTGATAAACTAAACAGTATTTATTTTCACACAAGAAGCCTGATAGGTAAGCAAATAGATGAACTCGGGGATAGAGTGGTTCATGGGACTGGGATTTTAGGGAAGGACAGGGCTGGCATCTCAATGTTCCAGGGTGCACATAGTACAGGCTTGATAGAACTGGAGGTAAGAGAGAAGAGTGAGTTGCATTTTTGATTGGGAAAATATTGCAGTGGTTCTTAGAGGATTGTCCAGTGAGGTTACAGAGAATTGTATTATAGGTTCCCCCACTCCTGTAGTCAGCAGAAATTAAAGGAATAAATATGTAGGGAGATCACAGTTGGCTTTCAAAATATTAATAGGTGATTTCAACTTCTCTTATATTGGCTGAGTCTGCTGAAGGGCACGGGCTTGGATAATGTAGAGTTTGTTAAATGTGTCCAGGAAAATTTTCTCTTACGCCACGTAGACGACCCTACAAGGGACAAGGTAACATACAACCTTTTGTAGGGAAATTGAGTCTGGGTAGCTACACTGAAATGCCAGTGGGGGAGCAGTCTTGGAAAAGTGACCATAATTATATTAGTTTTTAAATAGTTATGGAAGAAGCAAAATTTTAAGTTGGAGCAAGGCTGACTTTGATGGTATTAGACAGGAACATGAAAAGGTGGTTTGTGAGAGGCTGTTTGGAGTTGAAGGAAAATGAGAAAAGTGTGAGGCTTTTGCAAATGAGATAGGGAGAGGATATCAAGAACACATTCCTCTTAACATTAAGAGCAGGGCTGGCTGAGTTAGCGACTCCTGGCTGACAAGTTATGTTCAGACTCTCATTGTAAAACGTAGGCACCTGCCTCTTCGGTATTTATTTATTTATTTTGTTCAGCTTTGCATTTGACCAATATTTATCGTTATCACTGTCTTTGTGTCACTCTTCATTATCAGGCTATTCCATTCTATTTTGTTGTTCTCCCACCTCCTCCCCTTTCCTTTTCAATTTAGTATTTTCTTTGCCAACATCAAGAATTTTGGAATATTGAATTTCCAATGCAATAACTATTTTCTCCTTGTACTGGTGCCGATAAATTTTAAATCAAAACAGCTTTTTTCCCCCAACTATTCTTTCAGCTGTGCACTTATATCTTAGATCTCTTCAAACCCATGCCAATAATTACAAAGCACTGCAGCAGAATTCCATGGTACATTTAAACAACTAGACCTTCCCTCTCCCATATCCTTCATCTAGGCACTAGGCAAGCAATTGCTCTCAGGATTCTTACTCATGGCTGCAGATTTGCAGTGTCCCTGACTCAGATGTCCCACACTGCAAAAACTCATTTCAGGGAGGTAGCACCAATACTTGAGCAGCCTTCCCTGCGCTTAGCCTCCCTAATATGTTGTGGACCATAAAAGAAATAAAAGCATAAGGTGTATCCTTATGATATTGTCTTATGCAGAAAATGTGACATTAAAATATGCACTTATATTAAATTATATTATCATGGAGTCTATTTTTATTCTATTACAACTTTAAGCAAGGCTACAGGGAGTTTGGTCTCATCACATAGGACATCAATAGAGTGGCTCCTTAGACAGACAGATGTACTTTATTGATCCCGAGGGAAATTGGGTTTCATTACAGTCACACCAACCAAGAGCAGTGTAGAAATATAGCAATATAAAACTGTAGCGGTGTGCTACACGCAGCGCTAAAATAACGACACAGAGTCGGTAAACTGCAATTAAAGAAGATTTTATTCGAACTTCACGGCTTCGCTTTAAAGCCTCTCTGATCCCGCCTTCCCTGGGCGTGGATGCTGTAGGAGGCACGTATTCACAGTCCCACGCGAGCTTTTCCCTTTGTTGGTGAAGCAGACCTGGCGCCCTTTGCGCCGGCGCGCTGGCTATTTGTGAGCTGGTTCGAGTGCGCTAGGAAGTGGGTCGCCACATAACACCCCCCCCCCCCCCCCCAGAACCGGTGATACACCCCCCCCCCCCCCCCCAATGCCCACAGTCTGGGCCAGACCCTGTTTGGGAGGTCGGCCTCTGTGCCGGGAACTCGATCGGTTGCGCCACGTCCACATGGGCCGGTTTGAGTCGGTCCACCGTGAAAACCTCCTCTCTCCCCCCAACGTCCAGCACGAACATGGACCCATTGTTCCTGAGCACCGTAAATGGCCCCTCGTAGAGCCGTTGCAGTGGTGGCGGATGCCCACCCCTTCGTACAAACACAAACTTACAGTTCTGCAGGACTTGGGGTACACAGGTTGGGTTCTGCCCATGCTGCGAAGTGGGTATGGGGGCCAGGTGACCGAGCCTCTCGCGTAGTCTGCCCAGGACTGCTGCGGGTTCTTCCTCTTGCCCCCTTGGGGCTGGTATAAACTCCCCGGGGACGACCAGGGGTACGCCGTACACCAACTCGGCCGACGAGGTGTGCAGATCGTCTTTGGGCACCGTGCGGATGCACCAGGGAAGCTCGTCCACTCAGTTAGCTCCTCGCAGGCGGGCCATGAGAGCCGACTTTAGGTGACGGTGGAAACGCTCCACCAGGCCGTTCGACTGTGGGTGGTAGGCAGTGGTGTGGTGCAGCTGTGTCCCCAAAAGGCTGGCCATAGCTGACCACAGGCTGGAGGTGAACTGGGTGCCTCTGTCGGAGGTAATGTGGGCCGGTACACCAAAGCGGGACACCCAGGTGGCGATCAGTGCCCGGGCGCAAGATTCGGAGGTGGTGTCGGTGAGCGGGATTGCCTCTGGCCATCTTGTGAACTGGTCCACGATATTCAGGAGGTGCCGCGCTCCTCGCGACACTGGCAGGGGGCCCACGATATCCACATGAATGTGGTCGAAATGCCAGTGGGTGGGGTGGAACTGCTGCGGCAGAGCTTTGGTGTGCCGCTGCACCTTGGCCGTCTGGCATTGCATGCATGTTCTGGCCCGTTCACTGACCTGCTTGCGGAGTCCGTGTCAAACGAACCTGCTGGAGACCATCCGGATGATTGTCCTGATGGAAGGGTGCTCTAAGTTATGAATGGAGTCGAAAACGCGTCGCCGCCAAAGTGCCAGGACGACGGGATGGGGCTGGCCGGTGGCGATGTCATAGAGTAGGGTCCTCTCACCTGGGCCTACGGGGAGGTCCTGGAGCTGCAAACCGGAGATTGCGGTTCTGTAACTCGGGATCTCCTCGTCTGCCTGCTGCGCCTCTGCCAGCGCCTCAAAGCCTACCCCTTGGGAAAGGACATGAATGTTAGGGCGAGAGCGCGCGTCCGCCACGACATTGTCCTTACACAAGACGTGCCGGACATCCGTCGTGCATTCAGAGATGTAGGACAGATGGCGCTGCTGGCGGGACGACCAGGGATCGGACACCTTCATGAACGTAAAGATAAGCGGTTTGTGGTCCATGAATGCGGTGAAGGGCCTGCCTTCTAAGAAGTACCTGAAATGCCAGATTGCCAGGTATAGCGCCAACAGTTCCGGGTCGAAAGCACTGTATTTGAGCTCAGGTGGCCGCAGGTGAAAAACGCCAGGGGTTGCCAGCGACCCGCGATGAGTTGTTCCAGTACCCCACCGACTGCCGTGTTAGATGCGTCCACTGTGAGGGCGGTAAGGACATCCATTCTGGGGTGTACTAGCATCGCAGCATTTGCCAAGGCTTCTTTCGTTTTAATGAAAGCAGCGGCGGACTCCTCGTCCCAGGTAATGTCCTTGCCCTTACCCGACATCAGGGCGAACAGGAGATTTGGGCAGCTGAAGGCAGGAAGCGGTGGTAGAAATTGACCATACCTACGAATTCCTGAAGGCCTTTGATTGTGGTGGGTCGGGGGAAATGGCGGACCACGTCTACCTTAGTGGGCAGAGGGGTCGCCCCGTCTTTAGTAATCCTGTGGCCCAGGAAGTCGATGGTGTCAAGCCCGAACTGGCATTTGGCCCGGTTGATTGTTAGACCATATTCACTCAGCCGGGCGTAGAGTTGACGGAGGTGGGACAGATGCTCCTGACAACTGCTGCTGGCTATGAGGATGTCGTCCAAATAGATGAATGCAAAGTCCAGGTCGCGTCCCACCGCGTCCATTATCCGCTGGAGCGTCTGTGCGGCATTCTTCAGGCCGAACGGCATGCGGAGGAACTTGAAAAGGCTGAACGGGGTGATGAGAGCCGTTTTGGGGACGTCATCCGGATGCATCAGGATTTGATGGTATCCCCGGACGAGGTCTACCTTGGAGAAGATCCATGCGCCGTACAGGTTTGCTGCAAAGTCCTGAATGTGCGGCACAGGGTAGTGGTCCGGTGTGGTAGCCTCGTTCAGCCTGCAGTAGTCACCGCATGGTCTCCAGCCCCCTGTCACTTTGGGCACCATGTGCAGGGGGGAGGCCCATGGGCTGTCAGACCGCTGGATGATCCCCAATTCCTCCATCCTCTTGAACTCCTCCTTCACCAGTCGGAGCTTGTCCGGGGGAAGTCGCCGAGCAAGGGCGTGGAGGGGTGGTCCCTGGGTCGGGATGTGGTGCTGTACGCCATGTCGGGGCATGGCTGCCGTGAACTGCGGTGCCAGAACCGATGGGAAATCCGCCAGGACTCTGGTGAAGTCATTGTCAGACAGCGTGATGGAGTCGAGGTGAGGGACTGGCAACCGGGCTTCTTCCAGGGAGAATGTCTGAAAAGTCTCGGTGTGGACCAGTCTCTGCCTCGGCAGGTCGACCAGAAGGCTGTGAGACCGCAAAAAATCCACACCCAGAAGCGGTTGGGCTATGGCGGCCAGTGTGAAGTCCCACGTGAACCGGCTGGAGCCAAACTGTAGCTGCACTGTACGGGTGCAGTAGGTCCTTACCGTGCTGCCATTCATGGCCCTCAGGGGGGACCCAGTGCCCTGTTGCGGGTGTTGTAACTCGTCGGAGGTAGGACGCTGATCTCGGCACCGGTGTCGACCAGAAAACGACGTCCCGATCTCTTGTGTTACACATACAGGAGGCTATCCCGATGGCCAGCCACCATAGCCATCAGCGGCAGCTGGCCCTGGTGTTTCCCGGGAACTTGCAGGGCGGGCTACAGCGGTGGGCTTCTGCGCCCCACCGATGGTTGTAGAAACACCATTGTTCGTTGGGCTCCTCACCCCTGCCTCTGGGCTTAGCGGGCTCTGTGGCCGGGCCTGGTCTGGTTTGCTGCTGGGAGCATGGCCTGGTGATCTGTGCGACAGACACCCCACTCACTTTCTTGGCGTTCCACAGCAAGTCCGCCTGGGCTGCCACCTTCCAGGGGTCGCTGAAATCCGCATTGGACAGCAGCAGGCGTATGTCCTCGGACAGCTGCTCCAGGAATACCTGCTCAAACATGAGGCAGGGTTTGTGTCTGCTGGCCAGAGGCAACATCTCATTCATTAAAGCCGATGGAGGTCTCTCTCCCAAGCCATCCAGGTGCAGTAAACAGGCAGCCCGCTCACGCCGTGAGAGTCCGAAAGTCCTGAGGAGCAGGGCTTTGAATTCCGTGTACTTGCCGTCCGCTGGGGGAGACTGTACGAACTCCTCAATCTGGGCCGCTGTGTCCTGGTCGAGGGAGCTCACCACGTAGTAGTAATATGTGTCCTCTGAGGTTATCTGCCGAACGTGGAATTGGGCTTCTGCTTGCTGGAACCATAGGTGAGGTCGTAGCGTCCAGAAGCTTGGCAGTTTCAATGAAACTGCATGAACAGATGTGGCGTCGGTCATCTCTGGTCCAAAAATTGTTTGGACCGTCGGGGTCACCAATTGTAGCGGAGTGTTACACGCAGCGCTAAAGTAACAGCACTGAGTCCATAAACTACAGTTAATGAAGATTTTATTCGAACTTTGCGGCTTCGCTTTAAAGCCTCCCTGATCCTGCCCTCCACGGGCGCAGATGCTGTAGGCGGCACGTATTCACAGTCCCGCGCAAGCTTTTCCCTTTGTTTGTGAAGCAGACCTGGCGCCCTTTTGAGACTGGCCTTTGTGCTGGCGCGCTGGCTATTTGTGAGCCGTTTCGAGTGCGCTAGGAAGTGGGTCGCCACAAACCATGAATAATTAAATAATAATAAGTAAATTATGCAGCTATCCAGCTAGTTTAAATAACGTTAGCTATGCTAATGAACGAATGACACCTGTTAAACACACCTCAACATGTCTTTTACAGTCATTTAACCCACCATGGGCAATAGAAAAGTCACTGTTGCAATCATTGCAGCGAGCAACAATCGATTTCCGAGATATTGTATATAATTTGCGGGCGTCAGGGAGCCACTAACAATATGCGGGAGCCTCTCAGAACCTCCAGGAGAGATGGGATGTCTGCTGATTATTCTAATCCTTTCCCACTGGCATTTTGCTTTTGTTCTTCCCTGTGAAATAGTCTTTGAATACTAATGTGGCAAGCACCTTGACCAGTTAGACAAGATGAAAGCTAAGTTTCCTGCGTTTTTACACCTGGGTTCCTACACACCTAATTGATTTCTGGACATGTCCTTCTGTTCATGAACATTGCCGAATGCAGCCTATTCCCAAGCCCAAGGGGTGTGGCTGTCTCTTGACAAGGTAATTCTTGCTCTTGGTGTATCACAGTGTCTTCAGTTCAAAAGCCAGTTCAATAACTCTAATCGAAGTTCTTCAACCAGAGCCACTCAATGTAGGTTTGGGATTTTATTTGCCTCTGCCATTCCCAAATCATCAATCTAGATATTCTGATATAGGATCATGACTTAAAATTCTTGCCTCCATTGACTTTGTTTGACCTGCTGATCCTTCTAATGTTTTGGGTTTGTTCCAAATTCCAACATCTGTGATTTCTTTTGGCTTCCAATGAAATATTATTTATGTATTCGTAAGACCTAGGAGCAGAATTAAGCTATTCAACCCATGCAGTCTGCTCTGCCATTTGATCATGACTGATTTATTATCCTTCTTATTCCCATTCTCCTGATTTCTCCCAGTAACCTTTGACACCCTTACTAATGAAGAACCTATAAACCTCCACTACAAATAGACACAGTGACTTGGCCTCCACAGCCATCTGTGGCGATGAAATTCCACATATTCAATCTGCCCTGACTATAAAGATTCCTCCTAATCTCTGTTCTAAAGGGACATTCTTGTATTCTAAGACTGTGCCCTCTGGTCCTAGACTATCCCATTATTGGAAACATCTTCTCCATGTCTACTCTATCTGGGCCTTTCAATATTTGCTTGGTTTCATTGAGATCCCTAATGAGATTCAATTGGTTGAAGTTTCTATGTACTTTTGTCATTTTGGTTGTTTTAAATTAGGAACGCTATTAAAATATACCTTTCTGCTTGTAAACTTTTCTGTGATTAAAATCACACTACCAGGCACCGAACATAGACAATTTCAAATAATTGTTGCCTCAACCCTAGTCTCTGATATTAATGTCAAAATATGTTAAATATGCTGGAAGTTTGAAATAAATGATGAAAAGCTGAGGTGCTAAGCGGATGAGAAAAATAATTATTATTTTGAGTTGATGGCTTCATCAGGAACTGAGAAAAGTCAGGTAAAAGTAAGTTTTCAGTTACAGAGAAGGTGTAGATGAGGAGAAGATGTATTGATATATTGTTTGGCACAAATGTGAGAGTAGTTGCTGGATAATTCCTTGCAAAGATGATAAAATAGTTGAGAGAAAAAAGGGGAATGTTGGATATGGACCATCTGAGAGCAGCAAAATAGATAACATTGGGATAAAGAAACATTTCACTTCACTTGAGTTTTTAAATCTGGATCTAGTTGGTCTATTATGTTAAAATATGAAAACTCGTTGGGAAGGGAGATATTGTCCTCAGGCGCTGCAATACATTCCAGAATAATATCAGAATTTTCAGGGGTGCATATTGCAGTAATTGGCAATTCATATTCCTATTAGAGAGTCTTTAAAGTGACCAACTGATCATGAGAATAGATGCTATGAAAACATAACCTTTGGTAGGAGAATCTTAAACAAGGAAACAAACATTGCAATTACAGCTGAACATGTAAATAATGCATTGAGAAAGTTCTTCACACAGAAATCTACACACAACTCAAAATTGCAAATACTAGTTGAAATTTTTAATTCAGGGATCAAAGGAATGATAAAATTATCAAATATGTTAGACAAAGTTTGGTCAATGGAGTTAAAAGTACAAGTAAAGCATGAATGTAGAGTAAAACAAAACGCTGCCGTATCAGTGGTAAGAAAACCATACTTGGGGTATTGATGTTAGAACATTATTTATAATTGAGGATTATGTTTAATTTTGATATTAGCTATTTAGCTTTAGATTTAATAGGATTGTATGAAAACAAGTATTTACTTTTAAATGGATCAATGAATAATACATAAACCTCAAATATAAAAATTTATATTTATTTGTTATGCTTGGTGACACATCGATAGTTTTGGATTTGCAGAAGGTTAATTTAAACAATTAAAAATTTAATCTCGTAGAATCAAATTATTTTGTAAAAAAAGTTGTATATTTAGTAGATGTGTATCTCAGTTCAGTGTTACAATAAATTGTGTTGAGTTGCTAGAATCTATGGCAAAACATTGCAGTCAAAACAGAAATACAGAGATGGCCAGCAATATTTTTATGAAAAAGAATAATTAAGGCAATGATATTATCAAAGTTAATAGAAAATTGTTTACATTAAAATGTAACACACACAAAATGCTGGAGGAACTCAGCAGGCCAGGCAGCATCTATAGGAAAGAGTAATAGTTGAGATTTTGGGCTGAGACCCTCATCGGGACTGGAAAGGAAGGGGGAAAAAGTCAGAATAAGAAGGTAGGGGAGGGGAAAAAGAAGCACAAGGTGGCAGGTGATTGGTAAATCTGGGAGAGGTGGAGGGGGTAAAGCAAAAAGCTGTGAAGTTGATTGTTCAAAGAGATAAAGAGCTGGAGAAGGGGAAATCTAATAGGAGAGGACAGAAAACCATGGAAGAAAGGGAAGGGAGAGGAGCACCTGAGGGAACTGATGGGAAGGTAAAATGAGAAGATGTGAGTTGGAAAAAAGAATAGGGAATGGTGAAGGAGAGAGGGCATGGCAGTTCAGAAGTTCGAGAAATCAATGTTCATTCCATCAGGTTGGTGGTTACCCAGACAGAACGTAAGCTGTTGCTCTTCCAACCAGATTGTGGCCTCATCGTGGCAGTTGATGAGGCCATGGACTGACATGTCAGAATGGAAATGGGAAGTATAATTGAAATGGGTGGCCAGCGGATAATCCTGCTTTTTAGACCATAGACAATAGACAACAGGTGCAGGTGGACCATTCGGCCCCTCGAGTCTGCACCGCCATTCTGAGATCATGGCTGATCATTCACTATCAATACCCAGTCCCTGCCTTGTCCCCATATCCCTTGATTCCCCTATCCATCAGATATCTATCTAGCTCCTTCTTGAAAGCATCCAGAGAATTGACCATCTTCCGAGGCAGTGCATTCCACACCTCCACAACTCTCTGAGAGAAGAAGCTCTTCCTCAACTCTGTTTTAAATAACTGACCTCTTATTCTCAATCCATGCCCTCTGGTACTGGACTCTCCCAACATCAGGAACATATTTCCTGCCTCAATCCTATCAAATCCTTTAATTATTTTAAATGTTTCAATCAGATCCCCTCTCAATCTCCTCAATTCCAGTGTGTACAAGCCCAATCTCTCCAATCTCTCTGCATAAGACAGCCCTGCCATCCCAGGAATCAACCTAGTGAATCTACGCTGCACTTCCTCAATTGCTAGAATGTCCTTCCTTAAACCTGGAGACCAAAACTGTACACAATATTCCAGGTGTGGTCTCACCAGGGCCCTGTACAAATGCAAAAGGACATCCTTGCTCTTGTACTCAATTCCCCTTGTAATAAAGGCCAACATTCCATTTGCCCTCTTCACTGCCTGTTGCACTTGCTCATTCACCTTCATTGACTGGTGAACTAGGACTCCTAGGTCTCTTTGCATTTCTCCCTTACCTAACTCTACACCGTTCAGACAATACTCTGCCCTCTTGTTCCTGCTTCCAAAGTGGATAACTTCACATTTATTCACATTGAATGACATCTGCTAAGTATCTGCCCACTCACCCAGCCTATCCAAGTCTCCCTGTATTCTCCTAACGTCCTCTTCGCATGTCACACTGCCACCCAATTTAGTATCATCAGCAAACTTGCTGATATAGTTTTCAATGCCCTCATCTAAATCGTTGACATAAATCGTAAAGAGCTGTGGTCCCAATACAGAGCCCTGTGGTACCCCACTAGTCACCTCCAGCCAGTCCGAAAAACACCCATTCACTGCTACCCTTTGCTTTCTATCTGCCAACCAGTTTTCTATCCATGTTGAAACCCTGCCCCCAATGCCATGAGCTCTGATTTTACTCACCAATCTCCTATGTGGCACCTTATCGAATGCCTTCTGAAAATCTAGGTACACTACATCCACTGGCTTACCCTCATCTAACATCCTTGTTACACTCTCAAAAAACTCCAACAGATTAGTCAAGCATGATTTGCTCTTGGTAAATCCATGCTGGCTCGGCCTAATCCTATTACTGCCATCAAGATATGCCACTATTTTGTCCTTAATAATGGACTCAAGCATCTTCCCCACGGCTAACAGGGCGATAGTTCTCCATTTTCTCCTTCCTTCCCTTCTTGAAAAGTGGGATAACATTAGCTACTCTCCAATCCTCAGGAACTGATCCTGAATCTAAGAAACATTGGAAAATGATTACCAATGCATCCGCAATTTCCTGAGCCACCTCTTTTAGAACCCTCGGATGCAGACCATCTGGACCCGGGGATTTATTAGCCTTCAGTCCTATCAGTCTTCTCATCACAGTTTCTTTCCTAATGTCAATCTGTTTCAATTCCTCTGATATCTTATGACCTGGCCCATCCATACATCTGGGAGATTGCTTGTGTCCTCCCTGGTGAAGACAGATCTAAAGTACGCATTAAATTCTGTTGCCATTTCCCTGTTTCCCATAACAATTTCTCCTAATTCATTCTTCAAGGGGCCAACATTGTTCTTAACTATCTTCTTTCTCTTCACATAGCTAAAAAAGCTTTTGGTATCCCCTTTTATATTCCTGGCTAGACTGAGCTCATACCTGATCTTTTCTCTCCATATTGCTTTTTTAGTTAAGACCTGCTATTCCTTAAAACTTTCCCAATCATCTGTATTCCCACTCATCTTAGCCCTGTCATACTTCTTTTTCTTTAATGCTATACAATCTCTGACTTCCTTTGTCAACCATTGTGGCCCCTTCCCCCTCTTTGAATCCTTCCTTCTCATTGGAATGAACTGCTTTTGCATCTTTTGTATTATCCCCAAGAATATCTGCCACTGCTGATCCACTGTCTTTCCTGCCAGGGCATCTGCCCATTTAACTTTGGCCAGCTCTTCCCTCATGGCTCCGTAGTCTCCTTTATTTAATTGCAACACTGACACCTCTGATCTGCCCTTATCCCTCTCAAATTGTAGATAAAAACTTACCATGTTATGATCACTACTTCCTAATGGCTCTTTTACTTCAAGATCACTTATCAATTCCTGTTCATTACACATCACCAAGTCCAAAATAGCCTTGTTCCTGGTTGGATCAAGCACAAGCTGTTCCAAAAATACATCCCTTAGACACTCCGCAAACTCCCTATCCTGGGGTCCAGCACCTACCTGATTCTCCCAGTTCACCTGCATGTTGAAATCTCCCATAACGACTGCATTACCTTCAGCACATGCCAATGTTAACTCCCTAATCAACTTGTACCCAGTATCCACGCTACTGTTTGGGGGCCTGTACACAACACCCATTAGGGTCTTTTTACCCTTACTGTTCCTCAGCTCAATCCACACAGACTCTACTTCCCCTGTTCCTAAGTCACCCCTTGCTAAGGACTGAATCTCATTCCTCACCAACAGGGCTACCCCACCCCCTCTTCCCATATTTCTGTCTCTACGATAGCACGTATACCCTGGTACACTCAATTCCCAGGCCTGATCCCCTTGCAGCCATGTCTCCGTTATCCCAACAATATCATAGTTCCCCATTTTCATCTGAGCTTCAAGCTCATCTGTCTTATTTCTGACACTACGCACATTCAAGTATAGAATTCTTAGCCCATTCCTCCTCTCTTTGCTTAAAACACTGTCTATTGTACCTAACCCAGCTCTTTGAACTTCCATCGGGCTAATTGCACCTTGAATTTTGATGACATTCTCAAGGTCACCCAAACCTTCTACACATTTAACCCCATGCTCCTTCTGACCAACCCTCTGTACATGTAACTTTTCCAACACATGTTCTGTCTCACCTTTCTCCTTTACACAATTAATATTTGGGAAACGTGTATTCCCCACCTGTCCCTTATCCTTCATCATATCATCTTCTCTTGTATTCTGGATCCCTACCCCCTGCACATCTAGTTTAAACCCCCCCGAGCAGCACTGGCAAACATTCCTGCAAGAATGTTAGTACCCCTCCAGTTCAGATGTAGACCGTCCCTTCGAAACAGATCCCAACGTCCCTGGAGCAAAGACCAATTATCCAAAAACCTGAACCCTTCCTTCCTGCACCATGCTCTCAGCCTCGTGTTAATGTGCATAATCATTCTATTGTTCGCCTCACTCCCACGTGGCACAGGTAGCAATCCCGAGATTGTCACCCTGGAGGTCCTGCCTTTCAGATTCACTCCTAACTCCCTGAACTCTCTAAGCAGGACCCCCTCACTCACCTTACCTACATCGTTGGTCCCTACATGGACCACTGCATCTGGGTTCATGCCCTCGTTCTCAAGAATAGCCTGCACCCGATCTGAGATGTCCCGGACCCTGGCACCAGGGAGACAACATATCATCTGAGACTCCCGATCTGCCCCACAAAATCTCCTATCTGCCCCCTTGACTATAGAATCCCCTAAAACTATCGCTCTCTTCTCTTCCCTCCTCCCCTTCCTAGTTGAGGGTTCAACCTCTGTGCCAGAGGCAGGACCACTACAACTCATTCCTGGTAGGTCATCCCCATCAACAGTATCCAGTACGGTATACTTATTGTTAATGGGAATGGCCGCAGGGGTGCTCTGCTCTCTCTGCCTTTGTAGCGGATGGAGCAAAGGTGCTTGATGAAGCGGTCTCCCAATGTACGTTTGGTCTCTCCAATATACAGGAGGCCACACTGGGAGCACTGGATACAATAGATAACCCCCAACAGACTCACAGTTCAAAGTGGGGGGAGAGAGAAATATACAAACAAAGGGATCAGCAGGGATCACGCCTTAGGCAACTCCTTTTTTCACTAGTCCATCCCAACTGATCCCCCTCCTAGCACTTATCCTTGCAAGCAGAATAAGTGCCACACCTCCTCCCTCACTACCACAAAGGACCCCAAACAGTCCTTCCAGGTGAGGGAACATTTCACCTGCAAGTCTGTTGGAGTCATCTACTGTATCTGGTGTTCCTGATGTGGCCTCCTGTATATTGGTGAGGCCCAACATAGATTGGGAGACTCCTTCAGATTGGTGGAGAAACACCTTCTTTTCTATCTGGGTGATCTCCAACCTGATGGCATGAACATCCATTTCTTGAACTTCAGTAATTGCCCACCCATCTTTTCCTTCACCATTCCCAATCCTTGTTTCCCTCTCACATCTTCTCTTCTTACTTGCTTATCACCTCCCCCTAATGTTCCTCCCATTTCCCTTCTTCCATGATCTTCTGTCCTCCTCTATCAGCTTCCCCTTTCTCCAGCCCTTTACCTCTTTCACCAATCAACTTCACAGCTCTTTGCTTCACCCTCTCACCCTCTCCCATTTTCACCTATCACCGGCCACCTTGTACTTCTTCCCCTCCACCACCTTATTGTTCTGACTTCTTCCCCGTTGCTTTCCAGTCCTGATGAAGGGTCTTGGTCAGAAGCGTTAACTGTTCACTCTTTCCCATAGTTGCTGCCTGACCAGCTGAGCTCCTCCAGCATTTTCTGTGTGTTACTCTGGGTTTCCAGAATCTGCAGACTTTTTCCATATTTCTAACATTATAATTAATTGCATCAACATTTTTGAAAGCATTATTTAATTGTCTGAAGTGAAGTGATTTCAGAGATGTGCAGTTAAAATTCTTGTGTTCACCCAATTCAAAGTCAAACTATTAAGTGAAAGCATATGTGGAACAAATCAAAATCAGTCTCTATACTGCATGCCACGTTTTGCATACCAGCTGTCATTTTAAATCTGATAAGGTTTTTAACAATTTGACTTTAACTCACACACAAGATGTTGAATTTAATCTGCCTGTGAAAGTCACTAAACGTGCAATGTTTTGACCTTTTAGTGACATATTCCTTGGCAACCTGATCTAAGTTTGCCATATTAAAATCTGCAACAGAAATATGCGTAAGAGACACAGTATTGTATAAACATTAGAAAATTGTACTGATATTTAATTTGGAATAGTCAGTAACAGAAATACCTATCTTCTGGCAACCACTACTATAAATTATTTGAGACTATATTTCTTTTACTGTTTTGTCTCAGTGGCGCTGCTAGCATTGAACTCGAACGTGTATTATTTGCAACAAGTGCAATGCAATATATTGCATTATGTATCTCATGTTTAGTTCCTGATTTGGCTGACAGTGCTGAAGTGTGAAGGGTTTATGGGCCTATAAGGGGAAATCTTGCCCTAAGCTGTAATATTAGATTCTTGCCAAGTCAACAGTATCAATTCTATTAAACTTTAAAAGTAAAACAACACACATGCTGGTGGAACACAGCAGGCCAGGCAGGACGAAGGGTGTCGGCCCGAAACGTCGACTGTGCTTCTTATAGATGCTGCCTGACTTGCTGTGTTCCACCAGCATTTTGTGTGTGTTGTTTGAATTTCCAGCATCTGCAGATTTCCTTGTGATTGCTGTTTAAACTTTAAAAGTAGCTTACTTTAACGTGCAGGTAGCAAATACCACCAATTAGCAGTGAACAACCAAAATAAATTTGATTAATACCATTGAAAGAATAAGTTGTTGCAACTTATTTTCAAAGCCAGATTGCTTTGTGAGTTTTAGATTGAAGGGACTGAATGAAAAAGAAAAATTGAAATATGTTTAGAAGTCATAATTGGAATCGTTAACTATAAGCTCTATTTAATGTTTTTCCGATTTACGGTTGCCTTTGAACTAGAACTTCCTTCAGCCAAGTGTTATCATTCTGTTTGGTTATAGAAAAACGCTTCTGCTCTGAGGTTGTATTGTAAAGTGCAAATCAGAGCAACAGTTGCTTATATCTCCCAGTACTGTGCTATCTACCTTTTAACCTACATATCTATGTCTTTCTTAATATTTAATGTTTCCTTCTCCATTATTCTCTTCAGTAACTCAATCAGTTCCACATACATGAACCACAAATCTTTCAACCATCTGTATTTATTCTCCCTAATTAACTTCTGTCGCTCCCTTTGCTCTCTAAATAATGATTTCACAATCCCATTTTTTTTCTGGAATCTCTCCTTCCCTGTACATCATGCAAAATTTGGAAGCACAGAAGGTCTATATTTAAGACCTTTGTCCTTTGGTCCATGAAATTGAATTTCTATGAACTTCTTATATCTCTAACTGGTGGTGGCGAGTGAAATTATCAGTATTCGATAACTTTCACTGAGGTTCCCTCCGCATTCCTCTAAACTCCAGTGAGTACAAGCCCAGAGCCATCAAACGCTTCTCATATGTTGATCCTTTCATTCGCAGAGTCATTCTCGCGAATCCCCTCTGGACCATCTTCACCAGCACATCTTTTCTTAGATAAGGGGCCAAACTGCTCACAATACTCCATGCGGTCTGACCAATGCCTTATAAAGCCTCAACGTTCCTTCAATGCAGATTGGCACTTCCATTGTATCCTGGATAATGGACTACCTGACTGGCAGACCACAGTTTGTGTGTCAGACATGGCTATAAGCTGCACTGGGGCCCCACAGAGGACTGTATAGGCTCCCTTCCTCTTTATTCTGTACACCTCAGACTTTCACTCATCACTGAGTCATGTCAACTGCAGAAATTTTATGATGACTCAGCAATCACTATGTGGCACTTGGCCAAGTGGTTAAGGCATTGGACTAGCGATCTGAAGGTCGTGAGTTTGAGCCCCAGCCGAGGCAGCGTGTTGTGTCCTTGAGCAGAGCACTTAACCACACATTACTCCAGTCCACCCAGCTGAAAATGGGTACCGGCAAAATGCTGGGGGCTAACCTCTCGATAGACTGGCGTCCTATCTAGGAGGGAGTCTCAGTCGCATCACGCCACAGAAACCGGCATAGCCACTGGCCTGATGAGCCTATAAGGCTCAGGACAACTTTTTAACAGCAATTGCTGGGTGTATAAAGGGAGGATGGGAGGATGAATACAGGGCCCTAGGGAGGACTGTCTCAAATGGTGCAAGCTGAATCATCTGCAGCTCATTATCAGTAAGACAAAGGAGATGGTGATGGATTTTAGGAAGACTAAGCCTGCACTGCTCCCTGTTACTATCGATGGTGAGGACCTACAAGTACCAGGGGGTGCACCCGGATGACAAATTTGAATGGAGCACCAACACAGAGGTTGTGTACAGAAAGGGCCAAAGTGGCCTCTACTTCCTGAAAAGACTGAAATACTTTCAGGCCTGTCCTTCACATGTTCTATAGTCTGCTGTCACCAGGCTCAATAAACTGATTGGAAAGACTGGCTCTGTTACAGGAGTCAAACTGGGCATGCTGTGGTAGAACAGGAGAAAATCTTGGCAAATCTGGAAAACGTTTCTCACCCTCTGCATGCCACCTTGGCTGAGCAGAGGAACCCCTTTAGAAGTAGATGAAGATGAATGCACTGCTCCAGAGAGTGCTACTTGAGGTCGTTCTTACCCTTAGCCATTATGCTCTATAATGAGTCAACCTATAGCCAGGGAGGTAATGACTCTCCTCCTGTCAGACTGTTTGAGGTAACTTATTTTTTATTCTTTCTTCTCTTCTAATATTTGTTTATCTGTGCACTCGTAACGCTACTGTAACGCTGTAATTTCTTTTGGGATCTATAAAGTATCTATCTACATATATTCTAGTCCTCTCGAAATGAATGCTGACATTGCATTTGCCTTCCTTACTACTGTTAATAGTAATAGATAATAGTAATAGTAAGTTAATAGTAATAGATAATAGCAATAGGCATCCGTTAGTCTCATGAGACCATGGATTTGCGCTTTGGAAGGTTTCCAGGGCGCAGGCCTCGGCAGGGTTATATAGGAGACCGGCAGTTGCCCAAGCTGCAAGCCTTCCCCTCTCCACGCCACCGATGTTGTCCAAGGGAAGGGCACTAGGACCCATGCAGCTTGGCACCGGTGTTGTCGCAGAGCAATGTGTTGTTAAGTGCCTTGCTTAAGGACACAATACGCTGCTTCAGCTGAGGCTCGAACCAGTGACCTTCAGATCACTAGGCCGATGCCTTTATCCACTAGGCCACCTGCCAACACATCTGTAAGTTAACCTTTAGGAAATCCTGCACAAGGGCTCCCAAGTCTCTTTGCAACTCCAATTTTTGATTTTTCACCCTGTTTAGAAAATAGTCTACACCTTTACGCCATTATTTGTTCTACCAAAGTGCATGACCATTCACTTCCCTATGCTATATTTTCCTTCTGTCATATCTTTGCCCATTCTCCTAATCTGTCTAAGTCCTTCTGCAGACTTTCTGCTTCCTCAACACTACCTGCCCCTCCACCTATCTTCATATTGTCTGCAAACCTGGCCACAGAGCCATCAATTCCTTCATCTAAATCATTAACATATAACTTGAAAAGAAGTGATCCAAACACCAATCCCTGCAGAACAGCACTGGTCACCAGCAGCCAACCAGAATCGGCCCCCTTCATTGCTACTGTGTGTCTTGCCAGTCAGGCAATCTTCTATCCATGCTAGTATCTTTCCAAAACATCTTTGATTCTATTACAGAAATTTATTTAAAATACTTTGTTGGGCATATTTTTCACGTGTTTTCTGAAACTGGTGACATTTTAAGTAAACCATTATTAAATCCACCTTTTGCACACAATTTATGCACTGTCCTTTTCCAGAAGACTTCTGAGTGCACACCTCCCTCTCATGGCAAACACTATTATTACTAGGAAATGGCATTACTATATAAAGAAGCACATTGAAAAACTGTTTTTATTTTCATGTCTGTATTTTTTCCTTGTGATAAATCTTAAGATGCTGCAATGTTTTGCATTAAGATTACTAGTCTAAAATTGTGTTTTTTGTCTGTGTTTCCACTTCAGCTACATACTGGGAAATCCTATTAGAATGCACCCAAGCTGATTTAATCTGCACTTTGAGATTCAGGTTAATATGAGTGTCTCTTCTAGGCATTAGTAATTTAAGCCTCACTCATTTGTAGTTTAGTGATGTGCTGGCAACAATATGCTGAATTTATTTTTTCCACAATGGATCAGTGAAGCATAGGTTTCAATAGAAAAGGAAATGTGTGGTTGGTACACCTCAAAGGACACAGGTACACCTCAAGAATGTGCACAGCACTCTGCGCTGCTCTCTCTATCCTCCTGATTTTTGCCAATGACAGAATTATGTTGGTAGATTCTCAGATGGCAATGAATGGAGTACAGGAATGAGATAAATTGGTGTTGCAATAACAACCTCACAGTCTGTGTCATCAAAACCAAAGAATTAATTGTGGACTTCAGGAAGCAGAAGTCTGGACTGAACACATTGATGCATCCATGAAGAAGGCATGCCAGTGGAGTTTGAGGAGATTTGACATGTCACCAAAGACCTACAAACTTACATCGATACAGTTGGAAAACATTCTGACTGGTTGCATCACAACCTCCAGTGCACAGGATTACAAAAGGTTGTCGAGGTTTGTAGGCTCAGCCAGCTCCACTGTGGGCTTAATCCTCCCAACAATCAAGGGCATGTTCAAGGGGCCGTGTCTCAGGCAGCTGACATCCATCATTTAGGGCTTCATCACCTAGAGTCATTCTTGTTATTACCAGTGGGGAGGATGAACCTGAAGACCTAGACTCAACAATTCAGAAATCGCTTTTTCAAATGTGCCTTCAGATTTCTGAACAGTTCATGAATACTACCTCATTTTTCCTTTATTTTTGTAATTCAGTAATTTTATGCTTTTGCATTGTACTATTGCTGCAAAACAACACATTTCACGTCATATGTCAGTGATAATAAATCTGATTCTGATTCTGTCACAAAGAACCTCTCTCAGAACCCCCCTCCAATGGCTTTCCCACCACTGATTTTAACTTCAATAGCTTCCTGGCTTGATCTTGCATTCTTCTTAAATAATAGCTGACATATGCCTCCTTTTCTTAACCCTTGTTAGGAAACATTACCTATTCCTGTCAGTTTATTCTAAGAGGAACCTTTTGGCCCTGAACACTCCTGATTTTACTTTTAAAAACCTTCCACTTGACAGGCATCACTTTTACAGCCACCAGCCTTTCCAAACTGACCTTTGCAAGTTCCTGCTAACACATTCAAATTTTGCCCCAATTTAAGACTTAACTTGTGGACTGTTCCTATCTCTTTCCATAATTATTTTAAAACACATAGAATTATGGTGATTAATCCCAAAGTGCTCCATACTGATACTTCAGGCTCTTGTTCAACTTCATTTCCCAAGAATATGCCCAGTGTTACCCCCCCCCCCCCCCACCCCGCTGTGGGATGATCTACGTATTTTTGAGAAAACCCTCCTGAACACACTTAATCCTGCCCCATCCAAACCTTTAGCATAATGTCATTCCTAGTCACTATTATGGAAGTTGACACCACTCTTTATTACTTTGTACATTCTTATTTTTCCTTTAGCTATTTGCAGTCTCCCTCCATATTTGTTCCTCTTATCCTGTTATGGGAGATCTAAAATACAATCCCATTAAAGTGATTCTTTTTTGTTTCTAAGTTTTATGTATCTTGTCTCACTAGATAATCCTCCAAGTAATATTTTCAATAAGTACTACTGTGATGTTCTCATTAATTAAAAATGAAATTCCTTCTCCACTTTTACCTCATTTCTATTACCACTGTAGTATCTGGATTCTGAAACATTTCCTATCCCTCAACCATGTTTCCACAATTGCTATAATATTCTGGTCCAGAGACTTGGTACCTCTGGCTACTCGTCTAGTTCTAGAGAATGTTCTCCATCTGCTTGGAGACATTTTTTACCCTGTCCCCTAACTGTCAAGTCTCCCAGCAGTATAGCTTTTCTTGTCAGCTAGTTGTTGTGCCACAGACTTGGCTGCTACTGCTGCTCTCCTTTGACAGTGTAGAGAAAATATCTTCACTCTCGCCATGGATATGTACGGTGCAGGTGTGGGTGATAGGCAAGGTGAACAAAGAGAAGAGAGAACCTAGGTGGACTGATAGAGTGAGAAAGGAACAAGGAGGTATGGGTTAGCTGAAAATGGAAAATTCAGGATGAGTTATTCCATTACAGTAGTTCTGAAATAACTTCCTTTTGCAGGAAACATGATTTACCCTCTAGTATAGCTGAGGGAGCTCTTACTTGCACTTCCTCCATTTCGCAAACCTGTGCTCTTGCCACACTTGCCCCTGTGTTCGTTCACCAATCCTGCAAGTCCACATACAGTAGGGTCTTTCTCTCTTTTGTTCACCTTCCCCATTTCTATTTGTGAGTGTTACGGATTCAGCAACAATAAATGTATGAGTGAGGCAGGGGTTTTTATAACAAATAAAACATTTATTAAACACTGAAAAACAAACCCCCAAAAGTAAACAAATCACTAACGTAACCGGAAATCAGCTGCTGTACGGCAGCTTAAACAGTTCTTAAAGCAATGAAGCTTAAACAGTTCTTAAAGCGATGAAGCTTAAACAGTTCTTAAAGCGATGTTGCAAAAACAGTTCTTCAAAGTAGTATTGCAAAAGTTCAAAATTCTTACAGTCCATTTAAGGGAGAGACTTTTTAAGACGACTTAAATTCTCTTTCACATCGTGTCGCCGCGGTTCCAAATCAAACTTTTTCCCATGAAGAATTTTACGAAGATGAAAAATGAAACAGCTTAAAGGCACTGACCTTTCCTTTACAAAACTGTTCCCAATCCTTTCTGCTATTCACAGGGATTAACACGGGGACAGCCAACAAATTCCTTCCGAATGAGGATCAAACAAGGTCAAACCTGTTTCACCGTTGAAATCGACTTTCCTCGATCTTTAACTCCCGATCTCTGATCTTCACTCTCCACTGATTTTTAACTAGCAGTATTATAAAGAAACTGCTGGCAATGACCTTTTAAACTTTAGGCATTAAATAAAACTCCATCTTTCAACCACACTGAGTCATAATATTAAATCACCCAGTGGCATGAAGTCAAAATGGCAAATCTAGCCATGAATTGCCCCTCCTCACAGGGAGGGGTCCTCCTTTTATACCCTGTAAAAAAAAAACCTGTCACATGGCCTCTACTGGCAGGAAAATGACGTCACTCCATCATCACAAGACCATTACCTCAAGTCCAATATAGCTTCAACACCTATCATGTGACAAGTACACCACTGTCACATGTCATGGGTACGTAACACCTCCCTCCCAAAAGAATTTTTTTGTCTATCAAGAACAAAAATTTTAACACTTATTTACAAGAAAAACAAATGTACAAATTTTATAACATACACAATATACAATACAGTATCATCATAAAACATCTTACAACTCACTATACAGTAGGAGTGTTACAATTGTAAAAAAAAACCACTCCATAAAAAAATTACAATGTACATTCAACATCGAGATAGACAATCAGCAACCACATTATCTTTACCTTTAATATGAGTTATCACAATATTGTACTCTTGTAACATCAAACTCCAATTTAATAACCTTCTGTTTTTGTTTTTCATCTTACTCAGAAAAACTAACGGATTATGATCAGTGTAAACAATAAATGGTTTTTGAGTTGTACCAACATATACCTCAAAATATTCTAAAGCTAAAACAAGAGATAACAATTTCTTAGAAAAGTAAGCTACTGGATGATCAACCTCATCACCCTCATTCCTTTGCATTAATACTGCTCCTGCAGCCTCATCACTAGCATCTACAGCTAATGAAAAAGGTTTTTCAAAGTCAGTGCCTTGAGCACAGGTTGTTGACATATCATAGTTTTCAATTTTTCAAATGCTTCTTGACAAGGCACTGTCCACACAAACTTCACATTCTTCTGCAAAAGGTTAGTTAATGGAAGGGCAACATTAGCAAAATTCTTACAAAATTTTCGATACTATCCTACCATTCCCAAGAATCTTCTGAAAGTTTTTTTCCCCGTTGGAGTGGGAATCTCTAAAATTTCCCAAACTTTTGCCTGAACAGGAGCTACCTTACCTTGACCCACAACATAACCAAGGTAAGTCACAGTGGCATGTCCAAATTCACTCTTAGCTAAATTAATAGTTAAGTTAGCTTTTGAAAGCCTTTCAAACAATTTCTCCACCGCAATAATGTGTGCTTCCCAAGTATCATTTCCTGTCACTAAATCATCAATATAAGCATCAGTATCTTTCAATCCCTGAATCACAGAGTTAATCATCCCAAATGGAAGAACATTACACTCATATAACCCAGACGGAGTTACAAATGCAGAAACCTCTCTACCTCTGTCCGTTAATGGAACACACCAATACCCTTTCAATAAATCAATCTTTGTAAGGAACTTTGCTTTTCCAATTTTATCTACACAATCATCTACTCTAGGAATTGGATATGCATCTGTTTTCGTTACAGCATTCACCTTCCTATAGTCCGTACAAAACCTAATGCTACCATCTGGTTTTGGCACCATAACACAGGGTGAACGCCAATTCGAGTTAGAAGGTCTAATAATATTGTTCTCTAACGTATATTTAATTTCTTTCTCAGCAAGTTCACATTTTTCTATGTTCATCCTATATAGGTGTTGTTTAATAGGTTTGGCACCTCCAACATCTACATCATGTGAAGCTATAGTAGTCCTTCTCGGAACATCTGGAAACAAATCCTTATATTTAAAAATTAATTCCTTCATCTGCTGTTTCTGCTGTAGCTGTAAATGTGCTAATTTCTCATCAATATTTTCCAGAATGGTTGAATTTGGTAACCTGACAGAAACAATGTTGGATTTAGAATGAAAATCAGATGAATCATCTATCATGTTCCTAGTTAAATCAAACTCATTATCATTAACCACAACAGTCACAGTATCAGATTGTTTCTCAAAATATGGTTTTATCATATTTATATGGCAAAGTTGTGTTGACCTTCTACGGTCTGGAGTTTTTATCACGTAATCCGCATCATTGACTTTAGACACAATTTCATAAGGACCACGAAATCTAACTTGTAAAGGATTCGTTCGCACTGGGAAAAGAACCAGCACCTTATCTCCAGGCTTAAACATCCTCATCCTAGCTTCTTTATCATACTGTGGCGACCCATTTCCTGGCACATCCAAACCGACTCACAATTAGATAGCCTACGGGGGTTTGCGAGCACAGAGCTTTGGAGCCTCTGCGCCACGGGGGGCAGGTTGAGGGAGGCTTAAAAATGAAGCTGAAGATTTCGAATAAAGTTTTTCCTTCGACTGCAGTTACCGACTCCGTGTCGTAATTTTAGCGCTGCGTGTAGCACAACGCTACAATTGGTGACCCCGACAGTCCAAACGATTTTTGGACCAGAAATGACCGACGCCACCTCTGTTCATACGGTTTCGTTGAAACTGCCGGGTTTCTGGACACAGCGCCCGAACCTATGGTTCCAGCAAGCCGAAGCCCAATTCCACGTTCGCCAGATCACCTCAGAAGACACCCGCTACTACTACGTGGTGAGCTCCCTCGACCAGGACACAGCGGCCCAGGTCGCGGAGTTCGTACAGTCGCCCCCGGCAGACAGCAAGTACACGGAATTCAAAGCCCTGCTCCTCAGGACTTTCGGACTCTCACGGCGCGAGCGGGCTGCCCGTTTACTGCACCTGGATGGCTTGGGCGACAGACCTCCATCGGCTTTAATGAATGAGATGTTGTCTCTCGCCGACGGACACACACCCTGCCTCATGTTTGAGCAGGCATTCCTGGAGCAGCTGCCCGAGGACATACGTCTGCTGCTGTCCGACGCGGATTTCAGTGACCCCCGGAAGGTGGCAGCCCGGGTGGACTTGCTGTGGAACGCCAAAAATCCATCGCACAGATCTCCCAGCCACGCTCCCGGCAGCAAACCAGTCCAGGCCCGGCCGCGGAGCCCGCCAACCCCTGGCCCAATGAACACTGGTGCTTCTACCACCAGCGGTGGGGCGCAGAAGCCCGCCGTTGTCGCCCGCCCTGCAAGTTCCCGGGAAACGCCAGGGCCAGCCGCCGCTGATGGCTACGGTGGCTGGCCATCGGGATAGCCTCCTGTATGTGTGGGATAGAAGGTCGGGACGCCGGTTTTTGGTCGATACTGGGGCTGAGATCAGCGTTTTACCTCCGAAGAGTTACGACACCCGCAGCAGGGCACCGGGTCCCCCCCTGAGTGCCATGAATGGCAGCACAGTAAGGACCTATGGCACCCGTCAGGTGCAACTACTGTTCAGCTCCAGCCAGTTCACGAGGGACTTCACACTGGCCGCCGTAGCCCAACCGCTTCTGGGTGCGGATTTTTTGTGGGCTCACAGCCTACTGGTTGACCTGCCCAGGAAGAGACTGGTACACGCCGAGACCTTTCAGACGTTCTCCCTGGGTGCAGCCCAGTTGCCAGCCCCTCACCTCGGCTCCATCACGCTGTCCGACAACGACTTCACCAGGGTCCTGGCGGATTTCCCATCGGTTCTGGCACCGCAGTTCACAGCGGCCATGCCCAGGCACGGCGTACAGCACCACATCCCGACCCAGGGACCACCCCTCCACGCCCGCGCTCGGCGGCTTCCCCCGGACAAGCTCCGACTGGCGAAGGAGGAGTTCCAGAGGATGGAGGAATTGGGGATCATCTGGCGGTCCGACAGCCCATGGGCCTCCCCCCTGCACATGGTGCCCAAAGCGACGGGGGGCTGGAGACCGTGCGGCGACTACCGCAGGCTGAACGAGGCTACCACACCGGACCGCTACCCTGTGCCACACATTCAGGACTTTGCAGCAAACCTGCACGGCGCACGGATCTTCTCCAAGGTAGACCTCGTCCGAGGGTACCATCAAATCCCGATGCATCCTGACGACGTCCCCAAAATGGCTCTCATCACCCCGTTTGGCCTTTTCGAGTTCCTCTGCATGTCGTTCGTCCTGAAGAATGCCGCACAGACGTTCCAGCGGTTAATGGACGCGGTGGGACGGGACCTGGACTTCGCGTTCATCTATTTGGATGACATCCTCATAGCCACCAGCAGTCATCAGGAGCATCTGTCCCACCTCTGTCAACTCTGCGCCCGACTGAGTGAGTACGGTCTTACAATCAACCCCGCCAAATGCCAGTTCGGACTCGATACCATTGACTTCCTGGGCCACAGGATTACTAAAGACGGGGCGACCCCTCTGCCCACTAAGGTAGATGCGGTCCGCCTCTTTCCCCAACCCACCGCGATCAAAGGCCTTCAGGAATTCGTAGGTATGGTCAATTTCTACCGCCGCTTCCTCCCTTCAGCTGCCCGGATCATGCGCCCCCTGTTCGCCCTGATGTCGGGTCCGAGCAAGGACATTACCTGGGACGAGGAGTCCGCCACCGCTTTTGTTTAAACGAAGGAAGCTTTGGCGAATGCCGCAATGCTATCCCAGAATGGACGCCTCTACCGCCCTCACAGTGGACGCATCAAACACGGCAGTCGGTGGGGTGCTGGAGCAACTCATCGCAGGTCGCTGGCAACCCCTGGCGTTTTTCAGCAAACACCTGCGACCACCCGAGCTCAAATACAGTGCTTTCGACCGGGAACTGTTGGCGCTCTACCTGGCAATCCGGCATTTCAGGTACTTCCTAGAAGGTCGGCCCTTCACCGCGTTCACGGACCACAAACCGCTTACCTTTGTGTTTACGAAAGCGTCTGACCCCTGGTCGTCCCGCCAGCAATGCCACCTGTCCTACATCTCTGAATACATGACGGATGTCCGGCACGTCTCCGGTAAGGACAATGTCGTGGCGGATGCGCTCTCTCGCCCTACCGTTCATGCCCTTTCCCAAGGGGTAGACTTTGAGGCACTGGCAGAGGCGCAGCAGGCGGATGAGGAGATTCCGAGTTACAGAACCACAGTCTCCGGTTTGCAGCTCCAGGACCTCCCCGTGGGCCCGGGTGAGAGGACCCTACTCTGTGACGTCGCCACCGGCCAGCCCCGTCCAGTCGTCCCGACAGCCTGGCGGCGCCGCGTTTTCGACTCCATTCATAACTTGGCGCATCCCTCCATCCGGACAACTGTCCGGATGGTTTCCAGCAGGTTCGTTTGGCACGGACTCCGCAAACAGGTCAGTGAATGGGCCAAAACGTGCATGCACTGCCAGACGGCCAAGGTGCAGCGGCACACCGCAGCAGTTCCATCCCGTCCACCAGCGTTTCGACCACATTCATGTGGATATTGTGGGCCCCCTGCCAGTGTCGCGCAGAGCGCGGCACCTCCTGACTATTGTGGACCGGTTCACAAGATGGCCAGAGGCGGTCCCGCTCACCGACACCACCTCCGAATCTTGCGCCCGAGCCCTGATCGCCACCTGGATATCTCGCTTTGGTGTACCAGCCCACATTACCTCCGACAGAGCCGCCCAGTTCACCTCCAGCCTGTGGTCAGCTATGGCCAGCCTTTTGGGGACTCAGCTGCACCGCACCACTGCCTACCACCCACAGTCGAACAGGCTAGTGGAGCGTTTCCACCGTCACCTGAAGTCGGCCCTCATGGCCCGCCTGCGAGGAGCCAACTGGGCGGACGAGCTTCCCTGGGTCCTACTCGGCATCCGCACAGCGCCCAAGGACGACCTGCACGCCTCGTCGGCTGAGTTGGTATACGGCGCGCCCCTGGTCATCCCCGGGGAGTTCCTACCAGCCCCAAGGGGGCAAGAGGAAGATCCCGCAGCAGTCCTGGGCAGACTACGCGAGAAGCTCGGTAACCTGGCCCCCATACCCACTTCACAGCACGGGCGGCACCCGACCTGCGTACCCAAAGACCTACAGAACTGTAAGTTTGTGTTTGTACGAAAGGGCGGGCATCGGCCACCGCTGCAGCGGCCATACGAGGGGCCGTTTATGGTGCTCCGGAACAACGGGTCCATGTTCGTGCTGGACGTTGGGGGGAAAGAGGAGGTTTTCACGGAGGACCGCCTCAAACCGGCCCATGTGGACCTGGCGCAACCGGCCGAGTTTCCGGCACCTCGGCGCAGAGGCCGACCTCCCAAGCAGGTTCTGGCCCGGACTGTGGACATTGGGGGGTGTATCGCCGGTTCGGGGGGGGGGGGGTTATGTGGCGACCCATTTCTTGGCACATCCGAACCGACTCACAATTAGATAGCCTACGGGGGTTTGCGAGCACAGAGCTTTGGAGCCTCTGCGCCACGGGGGGCAGTTTGACAGAGGCTTAAAAGTGAGGCTGAAGATTTCGAATAAAGTTTTTCCTTCGACTGCAGTTACCGACTCCGTGTCGTAATTTTAGCGCTGCGTGTAGCACACCGCTACAATACCAAGTTTTCATTTTCTCCTGAGCCAATTTTAAATTTTCCTTGGCTAAGCTACAAGCTTTATGTAACCTGTCCTTAAATTTCAAAACATAGTCCAACAAATTAGTGTGTATTTCCTTACTAATCCACTGTTCTTTTAATAAAGCTAAAGGTCCTCTAACTGTATGCCCAAATGCAAGTTCAAATGGACTGAAAACTAAAGATTCTTGTACCGATTCCCTTACTGCAAATAAAAGTAAGTTTATACCCCCATCCCAATCACTTTCATTTTCCACACAATACGTCCTAATCATATTCTTGAGGATAGAATGAAACCTCTCCAAGGCACCTTGCAATTCTGGATGGTATGCAGACAAAGTGATTTGTTTAGCTCCCAATTTATAAACTATGTGTTGAAACAATCCAGACATAAAATTACTGCCTTGATCAGTTTGTATCTCCTTAGGTAATCCAAAATAAGTAAAGAATTTTATAAGGGCCTCTGTCACAGTTTTAGCTGTTATATTCCTTAGAGGTACTGCCTCCGGAAACCAAGACGAAGTACACATAATAGTCAGCAAGTACTGATAAACCAGTTTTTGTCTTTGGTAATGGACCAACACAATCTATAATAACTTTAGAAAATGGCTCATCAAATGCTGGAATAGGTTGTAATGGAGCCACTGGTGTAACTTGATTTGCTTTACCCACAATTTGACAAGTATGGCACGTTTTTCAAAACATCACCACTTCTTTTCTTAGACCAGGCCAGTAAAAATGCTTTAAAATCTTGTCCACAGTTTTGCTTACCCCTTGATGTCCACCTAAAGGCACACTATGAGCTAAAGTCAAAATTTCATTTTGATAAACTTTAGGGACAACTACCTGGTAAACAATATTCTATTCCTCACTTGCAGGAATTGTAGGTGATCTCCACTTCCTCATCAACACTCCTTTTTCCAAGTAATATCCTACTGGCACCTTCTCAATTTCACTATCTGGTAGAGCTTGTTCTCTTAATTTTATAATCTTAGGGTCTCTATTCTGCTCTCCTATCATCTCCTTCCGAGACAGTGATAAATCTTCATAGTCAGACTTACTCCAAGAATCTTGTTCAAACAATGAAGGTAAGAAAGTCTCTGACTCATCCTCAAAACTGGAATCCTGAGTTGAACAGTCATGAGTAACAATCTCATTCTGCACATCAATCTTTTTTAGCCATAGCTCTAGTCACAACACAGGAAGAATCTGTGTTAGAATTCATCTCTGGTTCCTCTGACTCCATTGTCAAATGCACTTCAGGAAAAACTTGTCCACCTGCCAAGTCATTACCTAACAATAAAGAAATATCCTTCACAGGTAAGCTTTGCTGTAATCCTACTTTAACAAATCCTGTAACTAACCCTGACTTTAAATTTACTTTATGCAAATAAACAGGCATAAAATCACTCCCAACACCTCTTAAATAATTTACCTCACCAGTATCAGACTCTTCATTAAACTTCAATACACTGTCTAACATCAGTGATTGAGAAGCTCCAGTATCCCTAAGGATTTTTATTGGCACCAGAGTAGATCCTTCTTTCAAGGATACAAACCCTTCACTTATAAAATGATCATATCCCTTTCTAACATGGTCAGACTCTAACAAAACCTCATTTGTGTTTATCGAACCCTGTAATTTTACAGGTGCTTCAGTATGTTGCACACAAGCATCTGGAACTGCTTCTTTCTCTTTCTTTTTCAATCTAAAACAGTTAGCTATTACATGGCCAGGTTTCTTACAATAGTTACAAATAGGACCACACAGGTTTTCCTTCCTCCTTACCTTTCTCATTAACTTCTGATTTAATTTCTGATTTACCTTGAGTCTCCGTGTTATTTTTCCTCTTAAAAATTCTGCCCTGAGGAAATTTATTCTTATGGATTAAAACATACTCATCAGCTAATCTGGCAGAGTCCTGCAATGTATCAGTATCCCACTCATTTAAGTAGGTCCTTACTTCAACAGGGATGCTTCTTTTAAATTCCTCCATTAAAATCAGCTTTCAATGTAAATGTCCCCATTTACATTTTTAGAGGAAACCCATCTCTCAAAACACACAGCTTTATTACAGGCAAATTCCACATTAGTTTTTTCCACAGACTTCTTCAAACTTCTGAATCTTTCTCTATCTGCTTCTGGGACCAATTTGTATGCTTTCAAAATATGCTTTCTCACAATATCATAATCAAGTGCTTGCGCAGCAGTTAAAGCTGTATAAACTCGTTGTGCTTTACCTTTAATTACACTCTGTAACAACACTGACCATTTACCTTTCGGCCACTCTGAAATCTGAGCAATCGTTTCAAAATGTTGGAAATATCTTTCCGCTTCTTTTTCACTAAATGGAGGGACCAATGTAATTTTATGACTAGCAACAAACGGTTTTTTAGAACCAGAAGACTGATTCCCAAACCTTAATTCCGCCATCGCATATTCAAATTCCCTTTTTTTCTTATCAGCTTCTAACCTACAACGCTCCAATTCTGCTTTACTTTGTCCCAACTTCATTTGTTTGATTTGCAATTGCATCTCTATACTACTTATTGGAAACGACTCTAATATCGATTCATCAAACTCACCCGAATCCACATAGTGTGACGCGATTTTTCTCTATTAGAGCCTTTGATGTAGACTTCAAAATACCTTTAAGTTGCAATCTACTAGCTATCTCAGACACCTCAGTTTTTTTTGCCTTCGCTAACAACTCCGTTTCTGGTGAAGCCAGGAACTCATCAATATTCATTGTTGCCGAATACCACTCACAAGTCAATCAAACAAAAGAATCGAGTAGTCTCCTTTTCCAAAACACCGATTGAAAATTTAACTAGCATCTAAACTCAAATGATTCATCCCAGATGAGCCCCCATATTTATGTTACGGATTCAGTGACAATAAATATATGAGTGAGGCAGGGGTTTTTATAACAAATAAAACATTTATTAAACACTGAAAAACAAACCCCCAAAAGTAAACAAATCACTAACGTAACCGGAAATCAGCTGCTGTGCGGCAGCTTAAACAGTTCTTAAAGCGATGAAACTTAAACAGTTCTTAAAGCGATGTTGCAAAAACAGTTCTTCAAAGTAGTATTGCAAAAGTTCAAAATTCTTACAGTCCATTTAAGGGAGAGACTTTTTAAGACGACTTAAATTCTCTTTCACATCGTGTTGCCACGGTTCCAAATCAAACTTTTTCCCACGAAGAATTTTACGAAGATGAAGAATGAAACGGCTTAAAGGCACTGACCTTTCCTTTACAAAACTATTCCCAATCCTTTCTGCTATTCAGAGGGATTAACACGGGGACAGCCAACAAATTCCTTCCGAATGAGGATCAAACAAGGTCGAACCTGTTTCACCGTCGAAATCGACTTTCCTCGATCTTTAACTCCCGAACCCTGATCTTCACTCTCCACTGATTATCAACTAGCAGTATTATAAAGAAACTGCTGGCAATGACCTTTTAAACTTTAGGCATTAAATAAAACTCCCATCTTTCAACCACACTGCGTCATAATATTAAATCACGCAGTGGCATGGAGTCAAAATGGCAAATCCAGCCACGAACTGCCCCTCCTCACAGGGAGGGGTCCTCCTTTTATACCCTGTAAAAAAAACCTGTCACATGACCTCTACTGGCGGGAAAATGACGCCATTCCACCATCACAAGACCATTACCTCAAGTCCAGTATAGCTTCAACACCTGTCACATGACAAGTACACCACTGTCACATGTCACAGGTATGTAACAGTGAGTAACTCACACACCTCTCTATCTGAATTTCTCCTCTGTTGGCTTCTTCCCTATCTCTTCCTCTGTCTTGTTCCATCTGCCCTCATCTCTCCATTACTTGGTTTCACAAATCTCTGTCAAGCCCTTTCTCAACATCACCCCATCTCATCTCACCACTTGGCTACTTCTGTCCTTTTCCCATGACCTGTTTCCATCTATCACTTTTTTTTATTCTCGTAAAATTTAATAGTGGTTGGCAGACCACATAAGACGCATTACTGTTACAACTGATTTGAAGTGAGTAACAAAGGGACAGGAAGTATACCCACTAACCTCCTCCCCCAAAAAGATCTGTGCTAATATAGGAAACTCTAAAGCTTTTCAGAAAGTTAAATGCACATTTTTATACATTACTGTGGCATTGATAGTCTAACCAGTTTTCCATAATAAACTGTGTCTGTCCCAAAGACCTCAATTTAGCATTAGATGTTTCCTTTGCACCTCATCGGAACTGCATTCAAACAATATCTTGACAAATGCATTACCTACAAATGCCTGTATCATACATATTAATTCTGAACAAGGAGTTATTCAACTTAGTATGTCCAATACATAAACGTGTTAGTATAACATCTTCCTTCCTTTTATACCCAAATCTCAGTTGAGTTCAAAGGTTCATTTATTATCGAAGTATACAACTCTGAAATTCTTCAATTCTCCGGATAGACATGAAACTAAGAAAGAAAAGAAAAGAAAAGAAAAGGAAGGCAGCATGATCAGCAACCTCCAAATCCTTCTCCAGCTCAAACAAAAACTGAACAGACACATTAACCCCCAAATCCCTCCTCCCGCATAGAAAAAAAAACAAACAAAACGGATCAGGCAGAAAGACACCCCCGAATCCCTCCTGCCAGACAAAAAAAAAAGAACAACATGGACCAGGCACATTGACCCTCCCAAATACCCCTCACCACAGAAAAAAAACGAGATCAGGCAAAAGACGCAGAATATAAAAACTATAAGATTGAAAAACAGAGTTTATAGTCCAAAGTTCCCACCATGCTCCGAATGTTATATAAGTGCCATCTTTCCTTTTCCTTATTCTAACTTCGTTGCCTCAGTAATCGAATAGCCATTTTAAATTATGGTTTTCACTTCCCCTTTACGCAAAGGCATCACTACATTTATATGCTTAGCTTTAAGTGCTTGTTTGGCAAGACTGTCTGCCACCTCATTTCTTTCAACCCCAAGACGGGCAGGGACCCATAAGAACTGCAGCCTCAGCAGATGTTATCCAATGAATGTCTGGCCTGTTTTAATAGGTGTCAAAACCAAGAATGAGTAAGAGAACGGAAGTACATAATCAGGGCGTACTTCTTCCACCCATTCCAAGACTAACACGATAGCAACCCTCTCAGAAATGAATACTGATACTTTGTTCGATAATCTTTTCTTAATAAACACCTGAAACTTTGGAACATAAACAGAAACACCTGTATGACCTGTTACTGGGTCTTTTGAACTATTTTCATAGATAACGCAAGAAGCCATAATATTTCCCTTGCATAAATTGGTAAACTTCCTGTATCACTGATATGCAATCATTCTTTATTTTGATCTTTTCTGGAAGGCTTATATCAACTACAGGTAATGAGAAAAACCGTGGAGGAGTGACAGAAAAGGGTACACTGGTACCATACTCCACATTAAACGACCCAAGATTTTGTGCCCTTTCGTCAGGTCTTTCAGTTCAATAAGTGAAGACCTTACGAATGCAGTGCTCCCAACACAATATTAGATAACTAACTTTATGCCCTCTTACATTAGCCCAATAAACTACTGCTAACTGTAACCTGCATAGACGTAAAGGTACTTCACCCCATTTCTGCCAGTAATGCCAAATTGGGAATTATTTAATACCACCACAACATAGTCTCAATGCTTGAGCTTAACCTTGACTTAGGGAGTTTTAAGACCACTTTTGAGGCTGGCCCATAAGCAATATATCCATAATCAAAAATAAATCTGATTAAAGCAAATATATATTGCACCCCAATCACACCCAACTAAGCACCTGAGCACATTAAGGTTTTTTTTACACTTTCCTAGAATTTTATTCACATGCATCTTCCATATTAGCCTTGCTGTTTAAGGCTAATATGAACAGAAAAGGCAAAACTTTTCTGTTTAAGAAAACGAGCAGCAGCTTACGGTAGTTCATGAAGCGAGAAATTCGACTAAAAGCATTATTAATAACACCTTTTCTAAAGTAAATTATGAACAAAGGTGAAGCAAATTTGAGGGATGAATTGTGCTGGTGCATTGCAAAATCGATTTAGATGGAATTGAAGTGAGCGATTTGGAGAAGAGGAGTCGAGGCAGAAGAGTTTTGTTTCCCATCCAACTAACCCGGTGCAAGGTCGGATCAGTCTAAGAGCCGAACCAGTTTGGAGAGGTTGAGAATGGCTTTAGGTTGGGTAGTGTGGTCTAGGCCTAGAGCATTTTGCTGTGGCGGAGCCCAGATCCTAATGTGAGGTATGATTGGACATTTGGACAATTTAAATACCAGCCTAGATAGATTGGAAAGGTGAGGTGATGGGACCAGAAGCGAAAGTTGGGCCAATTTCACTTGCTGTCTTGCAATAATCACACCCTTTCTGCAACGCTGAGGCTGCACAACCTCCCTGGCTGTTGTGCTTCATGCCTGCGAGTTTCATGATGATTTGCTCCGGTAATATGATGAACTGGGACAGAGGCTTTGGGCCTACACCGGGCTGCTCTGGGGATTCAAATCTAAGGACGCAATCTGATTCGGAATGCTGTGCTCACTTCTATTGTTTATATGATTTGTGTATTCCTCTTTCTCAAAGTTGTATAATTTATACATACTTGAACCTTGAATATCAACATTTAGAGCTTTGAAACAACACACACAAAATGCTGGTGGAGCACAGCAGGCCAGGCAGCATTTATAAGGAGAAGCACTGTCAACATTTTGGGCCGAGACCCTTCGAAAGGACTAACTGAAAGAAAAGATAGTAAGAGATTTGAAAGTAGTGGGGGGGGAGGAGGAAATGCGAAATGATAGGAGTAGACCGGAGGGGGTGGGATGAAGCTAAGAGCTGGAAAGGTGATTGGCGAAAGTGATACAGATCTGGAGAAGGGAAAGGATCATGGGACGGGAGGCCTCGGGAGAGAGAAAGGGGGAGGGGGGATGCACCAGAGGGAGATGGAGAACACGCAGAGTTCGCAGAGATGGGCAGAGAGAGAGAAAAAAAATCAAATAACTAAATATGTCAGTGATGAGGTAAGAAGGGGAGGAGGGGCATTAACGGAAGTTAGAGAATTCAATGTTCGTGCCATCAGGTTGGAGGCTACCCAGCCGATATATAAGGTGTTGTTCCTCCAACCTGAGTTTGGATTTATTTTGACAGTAGAGGAGGCCATGGATAGACATATCAGAATGGGAATGGGACGTGGAATTAAAATGTGTGGAGATCCTGCTATCTCTGACAGACCGAGCGTAGGTGTTCAGCGAAACGGTCTCCCAGTCTGCATTGGGTCTCACCAACATATAAAAGGCTGCACCAGGAGCACCGGATGCAGTATACCACACCAGCCGACTCACAGGTGAAGTGTCACCTCACCTGGAAGGACTGTCTGGGGCCCTGAATGGTGGTGAGGGAGAAAGTGTAAGGGCAGGTGTAGCACTTGTTCTGCTTGCAAGGATAAGTGCCAGGAGGGAGATTAGTGGGAAGGGATGGGTGGGACGAGTGGACAAGGGAGTTGCATAGGGAGTGATCCCTGCAGAAAGCAGAAAGTGGGGGGAGGGAAAGATGCGCTTAGTAGTAGGATCCCGTTGGAGGTGGCGAAAGTTACGGAGAATTATACGTAATGGAGGAGGCTGGTGGGGTGGTAGGTGAGGACAGGGGGAACCCTATCCCGAGTGGGGTGGCGGGCGGATGGGGTGAGTGTAGATGTGCGGGAAATGGGAGAGATGCATTTGAGAGCAGAGTTGATGGTGGAAGAAGGGAAGCTCCTTTGTTTAAAAAAGGAAGACATCTCCTTCGTCCTTTAGAGCCTTGAATAAGTTTTCAGCACCCAACCCTTTGTTCACACACAGTGCCATAAAAAAAAATTCACTTCCCCCCCGCCCCATAAGTTTTCATATTTTATTGTTTCACAACATTGAATCACAGTGGATTTAATATGGCTTTTTTGACATTGACCAACAGAAAATACTTTTTTTACAATTATTAAACACAAATTATTTGCTCATCCCCTTCGTCAATATTTAGTAGATGCATCTTTGGCAGCAATTACAGCCTTGAGTTTGTGTGGATAGATCTGTATCAGCTTTGCACATCTAGACTCTACAATTTCCCCCCATTCTTCTTAACAAAACTGCTCAAACTTTGTCAGATTGCATAGGAATCGTGAGTAAACAGCCCTTTTCAACTCTAGCCACTAATTCTCAATTGGATTGAAGTCTGGACACTGACTTGGCCACGTCAGGATATTTTTTGTTGTCTTTAAGCCATTCCTGTGTAACTCTGGCCGTATGCTGAGCTCATTGTCTTGCTGGAAAATAAATCTTCTCCCAAGTCGTAGTTCTTTTACAGACTGCATTAGGGTTTCCATAAGGATTTCCCTGTATTTTGCTGCATTCATTTTACCCTCTACCTTCACAAGCCTTCCAGGGCCTGCTGCAGTAGCCACCACCGTGTTTCATAGTAGGGATGGTATGTTTTTGATGATGTGCAGTGTTTGGCTTCCGCCAAACGTAGCATTTAGTCTGATAGCCAAAAAGATCAATTTTGGTTTTATCTGGCCATGGAACCTTCTGCCAGCTGACTTCAGAGTCTCCTACATGCCCTCTGGCAAACGCTAACCAAGATTTCATGTGGGTTTTTTTCAACAGTGGCTTTTTCATAGCCACTCTCCCATAAAGCTGCAACTGGTGAAGCACCCAGGCAACAGTTGTATGTGCAAACTCTCCAATCTCAGCTACTGAAGCTTGTAACTCCTCCATATTTGTCATAGGTCTCTTGGTGGCCTATGTCACTGGCCCCTTTCTTGCACAGTTACTCAGTTTTTGAGGACGGCCTGCTCTAGGCAGATTTACAGCTGTGCCATATTCTCTCCAATTCTTGCTAATTGACTTAACTGCACTCCAAGGGATATTCAGTGACTTGGTAATTTTCTTGCATCCATCACCTGACTTGTGCTTTTCAATTGCCTTTTTTGTGGAGTTGCTTGGAGTGTTCTTTTGTCTTTATGGTGTACTTTTTGCCAGGATACTGACTCATCAGCAGTTCAAGATACAGGTGTATTTTTAAAACACTTTCACTGCACATAGTGATAACTATTTAACTGATTATCTGACTTATAAAAGCAGTTGGCTGCACAGTGATGATTTGGTGTGTCATATTAAAGGAAGTGAATACTTTTGGAATCAATGATACTGTGTTTTATATTTGTAAATAAATTGGATAACTTTGTAGACAGCTGTTTTCATATTGACACGAAAGAGTTTTTATGTTGATGTGTCAAGAAAAGCCAAATAAAATTCACTGTGATTCAACATTGTAAAACAATATAACATGAAAACTTCCAAGGGGAATGAATACTTACTATAAGCTCTCTGAATGAGTATTACAACTAGGGATTTTAATCTGTTTTACTGAGAAATTTTTATTTGTGAATCACATGCCCCTTTTTTTTTCCACTGTAGAGCCAAAAAGCAGGGAAAATTATGAAGCATGAAAAAATAAATATTTAAGAACTGCAGTGTCAGCTTTTCAAGTGTATTGCATCCACTTTTGCTCAGTATTTAGTTGTATTTGGTCAGTAGTCTTTTTGGATGTCTCTATTAGCTTTGCACAACATAATGGAACAAGATTTGCCCTTTCCTCCTTACAAAATTGCTGAAGCTGTGCCAGGTTCATTAGGAGGCAGTGGTGGACAGCAATCCCAAGGTCTTGCCAGAGATGTGTGTTGCGCTTCTTTTTATTAAATAGCTAAGACTTCTTCCTTGCCACTCTTTCATACTTTTTTTGTGCAAGGCCTTAGAAATTGTGGAGCCATGAACCTCATCTCCAGTGCAGCCACTTCACAAGTGTGACTATTGGCATCACAGTAGTCTCTCTTACAAGTGCCATTCTTCTTCAGCAACTAAGTTTAGAGGGGCAGCCAGACTTTAGCAGTGCTGCTGTGGTTTCATGATGAACTGCTTAGGGCTCCGAGTATGTTCAATGCCTTCGAGATGGTCTTGTAACCTTCCCCAGATTTGTGCTTCTCTATTATCAGTTCCCTGACTTGTCTTGAATGCTCTTTTTGTCTTCATTTTGGTTTGGAATGTTGGAATTCCACCATACTGTTGGACTTCACTGAAAGAGGGGATTTTTATTCTTATGAATTCATTGAAAACAGTTAATCCTTTAATTTTCTACATCAACAAATTGGATGAGTTGGTAAGTTAATACAGTATATTGCACCTGAGGAAAGTCAATGTAATAATTACAAAGGGGGTAAATAGTTTTTCAGCCTCACAATTTTGATTTTTGATTATTAATTTTTAGTAAATTATTGACATGTCTTGGAATTTTTCTTATGAGGTAACATGATGCACAATATTTTGAAGATTAGCTCAAAAATCCTATTTCAATGTATTTTAAATTTTGAAAATAAGACAGTAAAATGTGAAAATAGAAAGGGTGGCTGAATACTTTTTCAAGGCACTGTATATAGAAACCTTACCACTGACTCTTGTTTAACAGATTTACCATATAACTTGAGATAAATTATGGGTATAACATTCCATGTAGAAAAACAAATAACTTGAGTCTCTGCAACAGAAAACTTAAAATTCCACCGCCGTCCCCATTTTTCTACTTCATTAATAGCTATCTGCATTTTCCTAACTATATAATTTGTAGTTTTTGCCTCTCTTCCACACTGCACCATCATCAGCTTATAATAATTTAGAAATGTCTGAGCTAACTTTAAAGAAATTATCATTAAGCATAATATTAAAAAGGAGTGGGTTATCCACATTCCCATTCTCATATTCCTCAGAGAATGTTGAAGAAGTTCAGGTCACAGATCTCTCAGTGGGTGAACATCTGGGGTACAGTGACCACCACTCTCTTGCCTTCAACATTATCATTGAAAAGGATAGAATCAGAGAGAACTGGAAAATTTTTAATTGGGGAAGGACAAATTATGAGGCTATAAGGCTAGAACTTGTGGGTGTGAATTGGGTTGATGCTTTTGCAGGGAAACGTGCTACGGACATGTGGTCGGTGTTTAGGGATCTCTTGCAGGATGTTAGGGATAAATTTGTCCTGGTGAGGAAGATAAAGAATGGTAGAGTGAAGGAACCATGGGTGACAAGTGAGGTGGAGAATCTAGTCAGATGGAAGAAGGCAGCATACGTGAAGTTTAGGAAGCAAGGATCAGATGAGTCTATTCAGGAATGTAGGGTTGCAAGAAAGGAGCTTAAGAAGGGGCTGAGGAGAGCAAGAAGGGGGCATGAGAAGGCCTTGGTGAGTAGGGTAAAGGAAAACCCCAAGGCATTCTTCAATTATGTGAAGAACAAAAGGTTAACAGGAGTGAAGATAGAACCAATTAGAGAATTAGGTGGGAAGATGTGGCTGGAGGATGTGGAAGTGAGCAAGTCCCTCAATGAATACTTCACTTCGGTATTGGCCAATGAGAGGGAACTTGATGACGGTGAGGACAATATGAGTGAGGTTGTTGTTTTGGAGCATGTTGATATTAAGGGAGAGGAGGTGTTGGAGTTGTTAAAATACATTAGTACGGATAAGTCCCCGAGGCCTGATGGAATATTCCCCAGGCTGCTCCACGAAGTGAGGGAAGAGATTGCTGAGCCTCTGGCTGGGATCTTTATGTCCTCATTGTCCATGGGAATGGTATCAGAGGATTGGAGAGAGGCGAATGTTGTCCCCTTGTTCAAAAAAGGTAGTAGGGATAGTCTGGGTAATTATACACCAGTGAGCCTTACGTCTGTGGTGGGAAAGCTGTTGGAAAAGATTCTTAGAGATAGAATCTATGGACATTTAGAGAATCATGTTCTGATCAGGGACAGTCAGCATGGCTTTGTGAAGGGCAGATCGTGTCTAACTAGCCTGATAGAGTTCTTTGAGGAGGTGACCAGGCATATAGATGAGGGTAGTGCAGTGGATGTGATCTACATGGATTTTAGTAAGGCACTTGAAAAGGTACCACATGGTAGGCTTGTTCAGAAAGTCAGAAGGCATGGGATCCAGGGAAGTTTGGCCAGGTGGATTCAGAATTGGCTTGCCTACAGAAAGCAGAGGGTCATGGTGGAGGGAGTACATTTGGATTGTAGGGTTGTGACTAGTGGTGTCCCACAAGGATTGGTTCTGGGTCTAGTTGGTGGTGTTGTGGATAGTATAGAGGATTGTCGAAGATTGCAGAAAAACATTGATAGGATGCAGAAGCGGGCTGAGAAGTGGCAGATGGTGTTCAACCCGGAAAAGTGTGAGGTGATACACTTTGGAAGGACAAACTCCAAGGCAGAGTACAAAGTAAATGGCAGGATACTTGGTAGTGTGGAGGAGCAGAGGGATCTGGGGGTACATGTCCACAGATCCCTGAAAGTTGCCTCACAGGTAGATACGGTAGTTCAGAAAGCTTATGGAGTGTTAGCTTTCATAAGTCGAGGGATAGAGTTTGAGAGTCACGAGGTAATGATGCAGCTCTATAAAACTAAGTGTGGTTAGGCCACACTTGGAGTACTGTGTCTAGTTCTGGTCGCCACACTATAGGAAGGATGTGGAGGCATTGGAAAGGGTACAGAGGAGATTTACCAAGATGCTGCCTGGTTTAGAGAGTATGCATTATGATCAGAGATTGAGGGAGCTAGGGCTTTACTCTCTGGAGAGAAGGAGGATGAGAGGAGACATAATGGAGGTATACAAGATATTAAGAGGAATAGATAGAGTGGACAGCCAAAGCCTCTTCCCCAGGGCACCACTGCTCAATACAAGAGGACATGGCTTTAAGGTAAGGGGTGGAAAGTTCAAGGGGGATATTAGAGGAAAGCTTTTTACTCAGAGAGTGGTTGGTGCATGGAATGCACTGCCTGAGTCAGTGGTGGAAGCAGATACACTAGAGAAATTTAAGAGACTACTAGACAAGTATATGGAGGAATTTAAGATGGAGGGTTATATGGGAGGCAGGGTTTAAGGGTCGGCACAGCATTGTGGGCTGAATGGCCTGCAATCTGCTGTATTGTTCTATGTTTTATGTTCTATGTAAATTCTCAAGTGGCAGGACTAGGCAACTGTAGCTGACAAGGGAAGTTAAGGACTGTATAAAAGCCAAGGAAAGGGCATATAACATCACAAAAGTATGTGGGAAGTTGGATGATTGGGAAGTTTTTAAAATCCAACAAAAGGCAACTAAAAAGCTATAAGCAGGAAAAAGGTGAAATATGAGGGCAAACTAGCTAATAATATAAAGCAGGATACTGACAGTTTTTTCAGTTATATAAAGAATTGAGAGTTGATACTGGACCACTGGAAAATGATGCTGCTGAGGTAGTAATGGGGACAAAGAAATGGCAGATGAGCTTCCTAAGTACTTTGCTTCAGTCTTTACTGTGGAAGACACCAACTGTATGCCAGAGTTCCATGAGTGTCTGGGAGCAAGAGTGAGTGCCATTGCTATTACAAAGAAAAAAATGCTGGGCAAACTGAAAGGTCTTAAGGTGGATAAGTCACCTGGACTACATCCCAGTGTCCTGAAGGAGGTTGCTGAAGAAATAATGGATGATTTGGTCATGATCTTTCAAGAACCACTTGGTTCTGTCATGGTCCCGGGGGACTGGAATCTTGCAAATGTCACTCCACTCTTTAAGAAGGGAGGAAGACAAAAGAGAGGAAATTATAGGCCAGTTAGCCTAACCTCAGTGGTTGGGAAAGTGTTGGAGTCAATTATTAAGGATGAGGTTTCAGTGTACTTGGAGACTAATGATAAAATAAGTTAAAGTCAGCATGGATTCTGTAAAAGGACATCTTGCCTGACAAACCTTTTGGAATTTTTCGAAGAAGTAACAAGCAGAATGGACAAAGGAGAGGCAGTGGATATCACTTACTTGGATTTTCAGAAGTCATTTGATAAGTTGCCTCACAAGGCTGCTCATCAAGATAAAGTCCTATGATGTTACAGGAAATATGTTGGCATGGATAGAGGAATGGCTGACAGGCAGGAGGCAGCAAGTGGGAATAAAGGTTTTCGGTTGGCTGCCAGTAATTGGTGGTGTTCCTCAGGGGTCAATATTGGGATGCTACTTTTCACATTGTTTGTCAGTGATTTACATAATGGAATTGATGACTTTTTGGCGAAGTTTGCAGATTATCTCAGATCCTTTGTCTTGTTGACATTGAGGAAAAGGTTATGTGCTTGGCATCAAGCCTCAAACTACTCCACCTCCTCTCTATGGACCATCTCATCATTCTTGGTGATGAACCCCACTACTGTCCTAACATTAGTGAACTTGACAATGTGATTACTCGGATGTTTGGCTGTGTAATCATGTGTGAGCAGAGCATGCAGCAATGGGCTCAGCACACAGCCCTGGGGTCACCTGTGTTGAGAATGATGAGGAAGGAGGAGCGGTTCAGCCAGGCTTCTGCTTGGACTGTGAAATGACTGTTCTTGAGATACGAATGCTGTCTACACACTTATTGATGTAGCTGGTGGTAGATAAGGCATATTCCATGAAGTTTGTGGCAGCCTCCTTGAACTTACCAGTAAGTCCAATCAAAACAGTCTTGAAGAGTAAAGATTGCCTCATTAGGCCATACTCTTGACTGGTTTCTCCATCTTCAGCAGCAGTCAATAGACTGGGTTTAGCAGTATGGAACTGTGATCAGAGAAGCCAAGATGAGGGTGTTAAATGGCTTTGTAAGTACTATGTCTGTATAAACATGGTCCAGTTGGTTTGTTCCTCTGTTGGCCGTGATGACATGTTGGTGGAATTTGGTTGAAATGCTCTGCTGGTTAACATGATTGAAGTCTACGATTATGAAGAAACCACCTGGATGCTCATTTTGTAGAACGTTGATGGTACCCTAAAGCTCTCCCAGTGGGTTCTTGGTACTTGCACTTGGGAATATAGTCAGTGGTACGGAACACAACAGTAAATTCCCTCATTAGGTAATGTGACCAGCATTTAATTGTAAAATGTTCAATTTCACCAGAATAATGACTGCTAACTACAGATGAGTTTGTGCTCCAAATTTCCATTTCCTTTGGGTTTCCCCAACAAGGAGTTTCTGCCTGTGCAGAATGGTCAAGTTGTCGAGTTTAAATATTGAGCCAAGCATTTAGTTTTGCCATGTTTGAGTGAAAACCAAAGTGCAGCAGTTTCTCATCTCTTTCTATGTGTTCATTCTCAATCTCAGTGAATCCATTTTAATTTCTAGCTAGTGGATGTTGGCCGGGAACAGTGATGGTACTGACAGCCTGATCAGATTAGTTCTCAGCCTAGCTAGTAACCTGGTTTCTTGTCATATTTTGCTTCCTCTCACACAGCCTTTGCCTGCTACTCCCTCAGCTGAGGTTGTTGGTGTCCATGGAATCCCTGGTCCATTGAGCACTACTATGAATTCTGTTGCCGGTGGATTAAAAGTAATTTTGTCTAAGAGTTCAGCAGTGCTGTATTCGCAGAGCTGAAATCCTTGACTAGAAACTGAAACACTATCGGAGAAGTTAAAACTAGCACCATTATTGAGAGCTTGTGAGACTGTTGCATCTCTCTGCACCACTATTTTGCTCTCTGGCTTTACCAACTGCACTACTAAACTTTTGCTGTGGTACGGTTTGGATGATTTATTGAAGAATTGCCAAAAGAATTGAAAACTGTAATTCATCAGCAAACATCCTCCTTCTGATGAAATGATGGATGGGAGGCCATTGATGAAGCATGGAAGATACGTGGTTGGTCTAGGACACTATTAAATCCTAATTGGTTGAGTTCTAGAACTGGAATAATTGATCTGCGATAACCACAACTATCCTATTTTCATTAAAAGTCCTGGAAATAATAAGAACATAAGCAAGCTTTAGGTCTAATGTAAATCATTCTTTCCCTTTGGCCTGCTTCATCAGTCAAAATCATGGCTGATTTTCAACTCTAATTTGATTTGCTTATCACCGTATCCTTTAATTCCATTAAAATCCAGAAATCTATCGATCTATGTTTTGAATGAACTCTATGCAAAGCCTTTTATAGGCTTTCAGATGAGAGAATACCAAAGATTGACCACCTCTGAATGAAGAAATTTCTTCTCACTTCTAAACCCTTCATTATGAGACTGATTCCTCCTGTCACTAACAGAGACATCCCCTCTATATTCATCCAGTAAAGAATTTTGTAAATTTCAACGAGGTAATCACACAGCCTTCAAGATGGCAGTGCGACTCAGTTTGCAGTGGCCTCTCCGGAGCTGTTAATCTGTTATTTGTCAAGTGGAGTGCCGTGCACAATCCTAATCTGATGAAAAACGGTTGTGGGAGCATGGAGGAACATCTGGAGATCTCCTAGGAAGGCCTTCTTTGTTGCTGCTGCTGTTGTTAGGTCTGGGTCTCTGCTGGGAAGAACAGGCCCCCAGTCCTCGGAGTCCCATTGCCGGTGGCAGGGGTGTCGCAGTGCGCTCGGCTGTGGATGGTGCTCAGAGAGGCTGTGCCGGAGGGGATGGTCGGAGGTTCAGAGTTTCGACGGACTCGGAGTCCACTGCAGTCGGAGCACCTTTACTATGTGCTGCGTCAGCAAGGCTGGGTCTGGCAGCACCGTAGAAGTCCATAGCGGGGGTATTCCCTTCTGCCGCCTGTGTGGGATGACGAGTCTATCGGGACCCTGAGGACTTGTGGAAACTGTGTAGTGGTTTCTTTCGCACTTATAGTCTTTTAACATCTTTGGACTATTTTTACTGTGCCCATGGTCTGTTTTCTTTATCAATTGTGGTATTTTTGCACCGTTGTAACTATATATTGTAACTGTGTGGTTTTGTGTAGGTCTTGTAGCTTTAGTTTTTGGTTTGTTGGGTGGTAAAGTTGGTCTCCTGACTTGGTGTGCCTGAGTAGTCTTGTTTTTTCTGGTGGATTTGGAGCTCCTTTCCGGGGAACGCGCTAAGACAGTAGCACGATATTAATACGCAGCAGCCTCTCCAGACTCTGGATTGGGGATTGCCAAACATTATGTGGATTTTCTGGTGTAATCTGTTTTTGTCGTGTGCTTTTGTGGTATCATTCTGGAGGAATGTTGTTTCATTTTTTTAACTGCATTGCAGTTGTGGCGTTTAAATAACAATAAACCAAAATTCAATTATTTTTCTAAATTTGAGAACATAAGCTAGTTTGCTCAGTTTGGAAAGGATTGTAGGGACAGGATTTATGAGCACTTAGAGAAGCATAGTCTTATTAGTGATATTCAGCATGGTGCTGTAATATTCAGGTTATGCTTCACGAGCCTAATTGAGTTTTCCAAGGAAATGACAAAACAACTTGATTAGAGTAGAGTGGTGGATGTAGTATACATGGATTTTAGAAAGTTCTTTGACCGTGTTTCACATGATAGGCTCATCCAGAAAGTCTTGAGGCATGAGATCAATGGAAACCTGGTTGCATGGATTTAGACTTGGCTGCCCACAGAAGGAATAGGTGCCCTCTGGGATAGGAATGATTACTTCAAGTGCCGCGTTTTAGATGGTTCAGAAAAGACAGGGAGGGAGGGGTTGTCTGCGGAGTCTCTGTGGGTGGAGGATAGGAACAGGAAGGGGTCAATAACTTCACTGGGTGTTTTATTATAGGCTGCCCAATAGTAACAGGGATATCGAGGAACAGATAGGGAAACAGATCCTGGAAAGGTGTAATAATAAGAGTTCTTGTGATGGGAGATTTTAATTTCCCAAATATCAATCGACTTCTCCCTAGAGCAAAGGGTTTACGTGGGGTGGAGTTTGTTAGGTGTGTTCAGGAAGGTTTCTTGACACAATATGAAGATAAGCCTGCAAGAGGAGAGGCTATTCTTGATTTAGTATTGTGAAATTAACCTGGTTAGATGTCAGATCTCTCAACAGGAGAACATTTTGGAGATAGTGATCATAATTCTATCTCCTTTCCAATAGCATTGGAGAGAGATAGGAACAGACAAATTAGAAAAGCATTTAATTGGAGTAAAGGGAATTATGAGGCTACAGGAACTGTGGTGTACAAAACCTGTAATAAATCTAGTCAAGAAGAAAAGAAAAGCTTACAAAAGGTTCAGAGAACTAGGTAATGTTAGAGATCTAGAAGATTATAAGGCCTAACAGGAAGGAGCTTAAGAAGGAAATTAGGAGAGACAGAAGGGCCCATGAGAACTCCTTGGTGAGCAGGATTAAAGTAAACCCCAAGGCATTATACAATTATGTGAAGAGCAAGAGGATAAGACGTGAAAGAATAGGACCTATCAAGTGTGACAATTGGAAAGTGTGTATGGAACCAGAGGAAATAGCAGGGGTACTTAATGAATACTTTACTTCAGTATTCACAATGACTTAAAAGCTTGAGCAAGTAGATATTAAGAAAGCGGATGTGCTGGAGCTCTTGGAAAGCATCAAGTTGGATAAGTTGTCAAGACCGGACGAAATGTACCCCAGGCTACTGTGGGAGGCGAGGGAGGAGATTGCTGAGCCTCTGGCGATGATCTTTGAATCATCAATGGGGACGGGAGTGGTTCCGGAGGATTGGAGGGTTGCGGATGTTGTTCCTTTATTCATGAAAGTGAGTAGAGATAGCCCAGGAAATTATGGACCAGTGAGTCTTAGTTCAGTGATTGGTAGTGTACTGCATATGTTAATCAAAATGGCTTCTTTGTTTGTTAAAAGTAAAACTGCTTCTTTGTTATGCTAACTGGTGAGGGAGTGTTTTTCTTGCAGAGCATTCTCGAAGCTTGTTTAGGTTAAAGTTGCTGATAACGGGGATTGTATTCATTTGTTAACCAGTTGGGTTGAATGTTATTTTCTCTTGTGGGTCTGGGAGCTGGGATTGCCTGGTCTTTTCGGAGAGTCGGGAAGAAGATGGCGAGGAAGATGGACGTGTGCGGCACTGATGGTCGATCACTGTGGGTGGTCCCAGGTGAGCGGGTCGTGGAGGTTGGAGAAGAATGGAGGGGTCGAACAGTTCGATGGTTGAGCTCCAGCTATGTGCACGAATTGACTGAACTCTGATAAGTTTTGGCGCCTTTTCTTTATTTTCTTTTCCTTCATATGTACTATATCGTTATTAATCACTTAGTTCTAGTAAGATTCATAAAGCGTATTCTGTAACCGTACCTGGTGTGAGCTTGATATTGTGTGTGCGACTTTGCGTTAACGTGTATTCCACAGCATCCACATATACAGAAGGCGGGGTTTGGCGGGTGATTGAATTTACCCATAGACATACACTAGCCGGTCGCATAAGTGTTACAGTAAGTTAATGGAGAAGATCCTGAGAGGCAGGATTTATGAACATTTGGAGAGGTATAATATGATTCGGAGTAGTCAGCATGGCTTTGTTAAAGGCAGGTCATGCCTTACATGCCTGATTGAATTTTTTGAGGATGTGACTAAACATATTGATGAAGGAAGAGCAGTAGATGTAGTGTATATGGATTTCAACAAGGCATTTGATAAGGTACCCCATGCGAGGCTTATTGAGAAAGTAAGGAGCCATGGGATCCAAGGGGACATTGCTTTGTAGATCTAGAACTGGCTTGCCCACAGAAGGCAAAGAGTGGTTGTAGACAGGTCGTATTCTACATGGAGGTCGGTGACCAGTGGTGTGCCTCAGGGTTCTGTTCTGGGACCCTTACTTTTCGTGATTTTTATAGTATTAATGTTAACACTCTTGGTGGCAGTGTGGAGGATCAGAGGGATCTTGGACATCTGAGTCCGTAGGACACTCAAAGCAGCTGCGCAGGTTGACTCTGTGGTTAAGAAGGCATATGCTGTATTGGCCTTCATCAATCGTGGGATTTTGTTTAGGAGCTGAGATTTAATGTTGCATCTATATAGGACCCTGGTCAGACCCCACTTGGAATACTGTGCTCAGTTCTAGTCACCTCACTACAGGAAGAATGTGGAAACCATAGAAAAGTTGCAGAGAAGATTTACAAGGATGTTGCCTGGATTGAGGACATGCCTTATGAAAACAGGTCAAGTGAACTTGGCCTTTTCTCCTTGGAGCGACGGATGAGAGGTGACCTGATAGAGGTGTATAAGATGATGAGAGGCATTGATCATGTGGATAGTCAAAGGCTTTATCCCAGGGCTGAAATGGTTGCCACAAGAGGACAAAGGTTTAAGGTGCTGGCAAGTAGGTACAGAGGAGATGCCATGGGTAAGTTTTTCACTCAGAGAGTGGTGAGTGCTTGGAATGGGCTGCCAGCAATGGTAGTAGAGGTGGATATGATAGGGTCTTTTAACAGACTTTTAAATAGGTACATGGAGCTTAGTAAAGTAGGGGTCTGTAGGTAAGCCTAATAATTTCTAAGGTAGAGACATGTTTGGCACGACTTTGTGGGCCGCTGTATTGTCCTGTAGGTTTTCTATGTTTCTGTGTTAATTGATAGACCGTTTTCTGCTTGAAGGTGCTTTTCTGCAGGAATCTATTGTGGGACCACTAGTCTTTATGTCATTTTCATAACAACTTGGATAAGGAAGTGGAAAGGTGGGTTAGTAAGTTTGCTTTGACCCGAAGGTCAATAATGTTGTGGATGGTGTAGAAGGTTGTCATAGGTTACAACGAGATATAGACAGAGTACAAAGCTGGACAGATAAGTGGAAGAGGGAGTTTAATCTGGAAGAGTATTGTTACGAACCCCGTAACTGGGTCACTTACCAGCAAAGATAGAGAGGTCCGTTGAAGTCTGATGGTACTATTTTAACAGTATTTATTGATAAAAATACACAAAATAATATCAATGCAAACATACAGATAATATACGTCATCAATACTAAATCTAAATGCGCGGGTATGATAATAATCAATAAGAAATAGCTCTATCGTTGTCTAGGGGATAATGTATTGTCTGATGGAAATATAAAAGTCATTGTTAGTTCGTTCAAGCTGCAGCGTTTTGGTTTGAGAGAAAGACGGGTTTAAAACTTGCCCAGTCCTTTTATGATGTCAATTCTTCAAGTTGTTGGGAGTTGGTTTCCCTGTTGTTAACTAAAAGCCATTTTTCCGTGGTAAAGGGCACCGGTTCCGGGGCAAATGGAACCGAACGCACGTGGCCTCCCCACCGGCTTCCGCTATTATGGGACCGCTAGCGTTTCTTCTGGTGCGTCTGAGGGGCCGAGCCCACAGACTCTCTTTTATCCTGACTCACAGGGTCTCAGATGTCAATCAGGTTGGGCTGATGCAATCCCTCCACCAACCCCCCCTCAGTTCATTGCCTGGGGGGGGGGGGGGGCTTCGATGAATCGTACAGCATTCAATACACAATCCCGTCTCCAAAAGACAATGACCTGTTCCATGGCTTTTTATCTCGGAGGCCCAGGAAACATTCCAACCATTGAGGAATCTGTGTGTCTCTCTCTCATTTCCTGGGTCTCCTGACTCAAATCAATAGCGATCCTGCGATTCTCAAAAAGGAGGGGGCCACAGGCGTAACAGTATGAAGTGATACACTTTGGAATATCAAAATTAAAGTTGGAGTACAAGTTTAATTGCAGGAGTCTTAGCAGTGTGGAGTCTAAATCCATAGATCGCTTAATGTTGCAGGGCAAGTTGGTCATGTGGTTAAGAGTCATGTGGTGTGTTGGCCTTCATTGGTAGAGGGGACTGAGTTCAAGAGCCATGAGGTAAGGTTGCAAATCTATAAAAATTCTCATTAAACCACATTTGAAGTATTATGTTTCAGTCCAGTTACCTCATTATAGGAAAGATGTTGACTCTTTAGAGAGTGTGTTGAAGAGACTCACTCAGGATGCTGCCTCGATTAGAGAGCAAGTCTTATGAGGAAAGGGTGAGCAAGCTTGGACCCTTATGCTTTGAGTGAAAAACATTGTGCGACAACTTGATGGGGGTGCATAAGATAGAGGCGTAGATAGAGTTGACAGCCAGTATCTTTTTCCCAGAGCGGTGCTGACCAATGCTGGAGGACATTCGTTTAAAGTGAGTGGAGGATAGTTTAGGGGCAGATGTCAGAGATGGTTTGTTTTTTTATTGTTGTTTTACACAGGGAGTGATTGGTGCCTGGAATGCGCTGCCAGGGGTGGTGGTTAAGGTTAATACAATAAGAACATTTAAAAGACTTAGATAGATACACAGATGTAAGAAAAATTGAGGTTTATGGGTTGTTTAGGAGGTAATGGTTAGATTGATTGTGGAGTAGGTTTATCTAATTTGGCACAATATTTTGGGCAGTACTGTGCTATCCTGTTCTATGTTCTTTCCTAATACGATTAAATTTGCCATCTTGGTGTATCTCAATTGCCTCAATGACAAATATATCCTTTATCAGTTAAGGTGATCCAAGCCGTACGGAATATTTCTGGTGCAGTCTCAACAAGGTCGTGTGTAATTGCAATACCTTTACTCTTGTATTCTAATTTTCTTTTAGTGAAGGCCAGAATACCACTTAGTTTCTAATCTCATGCTATCCATGGCTTGCAGACAAAGATGTTTATTTCCCTTTGAATGTCTATATTAGAGCCTTGAGATCACCACTGTGACTCTGTTCACTCAGATGACGAGCGATGCAGTGAAGGGCACTACACTTACCCCTGCCTTCCTTTAATTTGCTCTTGCTAATAAATCCCAAACGATTATTGGTCATTGGTCAGAGCTCAATTACACTGCCACAATCTGCCTTGTTATTAACTTCAAACTTTCTGCATAATTACTCAAAGAGTTGACCTGCATGTGCAGGTAACGAGAGCTGTATAATTTATCTCCTTCTACCCTAGGCTGCGAACTTATCATTCACCCATCTGTCGACACATTCTGGAGGTCCAAGATGCATATGCTCCACAACCGCTGGACTAAGTGTGTAAATGTAGGAGGGGACTATGTTGAAAAATAAATGTGTCGGTTTTCTAAAATAACTCCTTCTACCTTAGGCCACAAACTTATCAATCACCCCTCGTACTTAAGAAATGTGTTCACTGATGAAAAATAATAAATATACTTTAATTATAAATGAGGTTTAGTTTTATTTTTTTTAAATTTTTATTAAATTGTGTTTGACACACCTACTCTAACTACCTACTCAGTGCTAACTTGTATCTTTTTTAAAAATTTGCATTTATAAGTCTCACAGAGAAAGCAATAAAATCTTTCAATATAGATAGATGAAGGAAGAATAATAAAATTCTAGTCTATGTAACTGGAGGTTAAAGCCATTCCAGACATTTTTTGTTCTGTTATTAACTCCTTCTATGCATGAATCAAAGTATTAAAGAATTTAGAGATTAAATTACAGGTTTCCCCCACTAGTTGAAGGTAGAGCATTCTTATAAAACGGTTCATAAGCCAGAATGTCGTAAAGTGAATAAGCAATTACCATTCATTTATATGGGAAAAATTTGTGACCCAAAAAATAATCTACAAAATCTTGCCAAATAACACATAAAACCTAAAATAACAGTAACATATAGTAAAAGCAGAAATGATATGATAAATACACAGCCTATATAAATTAGGAATACTTTTCTGCAATCATTGCAGCACTGTCTAGCATAGCGAAAATCTCACTACATAGTGTATAATCTCACTACGTAGCGGAAGTAGTCTCTCCAGTAGCCTTTAAGCAATGGAGCTGCCAAATCATACCAAATAACACATAAAAACACACAGCTTACATAAAGTAGAAATAATGTAGGTACAGTGTAGTTTCACTTACCAGAATTGAACCTCAAAGGTTGAGGTTCGTCGTCTGCTTTGGCTGATGTGGAAGGCTTGAAAAACGACAGTATGCTTGACTGCTTAGCCTCGTGCATTTTTCTATCACACAATTCTTTGTAAGCACTCAAACCATCCTGTAAATATGCCCTAAACCTACATACCCTTTCAAAATTAAAGTCATACTTTTCTGCAATCATTGCAGCATTGTCAATCGCAGTGAAAATCTCATGCAGCTGCTTCACGTTCAGTTCCTGGATGACTTCACTTTCGTTACTGCGTTCGGTTTCGGTTGTTATCCTTTCCTCTTGTAATTGCATCAGCTCTTCATCTGTCAGTTTCTTTTATTGAAATAAATGTCTTGCTCGGCAATTTTTTTCTAATAAATTTCAGTTTTGTCACAGTTAAACACTTGCTTACACGAATAACCACCTTCTGTAATTCTTCATTCTGCCGGGAACTTTTCAGCAGCTTCAATATCAGCTGAAGCATTCTCTCCAGTAAATGTTAAACTATGAAGCTGCCTTCGCCTCAGAGACTGATCAAACCACCCGTGACTACCTTTAAATTCCACTTTTGCAACACTTTCATCATCATCGTCCAGTGCTTTCTGTTTCAGCTTATTAAAAAGACTGACTGATTTCTCCTTAAGCATAAGATAGCTTAACGGAACACCACGCTTTGTACACCCATCAATCCACTCAAGCGATAGACTTTCCATTTTATCCATTATTAGATGCCGACTAAAGGCTGTACTTGTGCGTCGCATCTACCCTGTGGTAGGTATCGCGTACCGTATGCCGTAGGGTAATGTGCACCTCTCCAGAAAAGTTACTCATGCATCGCGGCGACACAGACCGATTGGTCCGCTTAGTAGCATCACATTTCCTCGTATGCATTTCCGGTTGCTACTTCTCTTCCATGTCTGTAGGCTCTGCGTACACCAATACGAAATAGATGAACCAAATCATCAAATCTACCTGCTGACATGTGAAAATGTTTGAAATGCATTTCTTCGTCAATGTATCTCATGATACATTGAAGCTTTTGAAGTTTGCAGACGACACCACCGTCATCGGACTCATCCAGAACAGTGATGGGTCTGCATATCGACAGCAGGTGGACCAACTGGCACTCTGGTGCAGTCGGAACAATCTGGAGCTGAACACGCTCAAGACAAAGGAGATGATAGTGGATTTCAGGAGACATCCCCCCGTTATGTTCCCCCTCACAGTCCTCAGCAGCCCTGTGTCCACCGTGGAGAACTTCAGGTTCCTGGGAACCACCATCTCTCAGGATCTGAAGTGGGAGCAGAACATCAGCTCCATCCTGAAGAAGGCCCAGCAGCGGATGTGTTTCCTGCGGCTCTTGAGGAAATATGGTCTGCCTCAGGAATTGCTGCTGCAGTTCTACACTGCAGTCATTGAGTCTGTCCTGTGCACCTCCATCACTGTGTGGTTTGGAGCCGCCACCAAGCAGGATAGAACCAGACTACAGCGCACAGTGAGGACTGCCGAGCACATCATTGGAGCCTCCCTGCCCTCTATTGTGGACCTGTACTCTTCCAGGTAGAAGAAGAGGGCGGGGAACATCATAAAGGACTCCTTCCATTCTGCGCACGGACTGTTTGAACTGCTTCCATCTGGTAGGCACTTCAGATCCCTCCAGACTAAGACTACTACGCACTGGAGAAGTTTTTTCCCTACTGCGGTCACTTTGCTGAACAGCTACCTGCCGGTTAACTGTTGGCTAACTATTACTTGGATTGCACTACCTGTATGTATAATCTATATTTTCATTTATATTTATCATTATTATTGTTATGAGCAGAGAGACAACATCTGCCGGAAGTAAATTCCTTGTTTGTGCACAGGTACTTGGCGATTAAAGTCTGATTCTGAAGAAACTCAACACAATGGCATAGAAAACCCACCGCCAACTAGCGTTTTGGCGCACACCAATGCATGCTCGCTGTGGCGTAGAGCGACGCAGAAGTGAAAATCAGGGTTACAGTGTAGTCCGTACACACGAGTATATATCAGCCTTAAGAGAGACCACTTTGCTACGAGCAGAACCAACAGTAACATCGGCAGCTTTCAAGATTCTTTCTCTCTGCATATAACTAGTGCGAATGGTTCAACACGCAGACAATTTCCTTACTTGGTCCACCACGATCGAAGTACTTAATTATATCTAGTTTTATGCCAAGTGTAACACCACGAGCTCTTTTAGGCTTTTCCGATACCTTAGAACTCATCTTGCTAACAGATGCACCAATAAAATGAGATAAAGCACAGATGCTTAAAGGCACATGTTTAAGCTATGGTGGCTAGAATGCAGTTCCGGGGGAGGATCTTGGTTGCTTGGGGAGCACACTGCCTTTTTACATAACAGTAAAAACACCTTCCGTTAGTGAAAACAGCTAACTAATGTAGGTCTTTTGTAACAGCGAGGTGTCGTAAAGTGAATGTTTGAAAAACGGAGGCCACCTGTATATTGAAATTAAATTGGAAACTTCACTGAACTGTCTCTTTAGAAACTGATGCAATTTTAACATTCAAATTAAGGAAACTGTTACAGTTTCTTAGGGAGGAGTTTAAACTGTAATTTATAGTCCTCATTCAAATCAGAACATTGGACTACATGTACTTGGCATACTCATTTCAAAGGGCTCTTGAAAAATTGGTCATATGCTGTGGGTGCTGGAGTTAAATTCAGTTCAGGTTGACTGATATCTAATGTGTTCTGGGGAGGATCTGGCAGCATAATTTCCTGCCTGGCCAGGAAGTGAAGGCATAGTAGAATTTAGAGCCCCAACCAAACGAAACACAAGTGTTTTCATATTGAATCCTAGATGACAAGACTGCAAATACAGCAAAATTAAGGAAATACAAATGATAAACCAAAGTTAGGTCACATATAAAAAGCAGATATGTTATAACATTGCAACAATTATTTAAAAGACTGAGTCCAACTTTAAAGTGATTGTTTAATCAGTTCAGTATACCAGCTCGATATAGATTAAATGTGTTGGCTCTTCTTGTTGCAGTTTCTATTTTTTAAATTCTATTGTATTTCGTTGACTTTTTCTTCAATAAAATGTTATCTTCCATTTTGAAAGGAAAGGCCCTCATGTAAGATATCCTATTTCTTCAGCTCATCTCTACACCAGCAACCCCTCTGCCCAGTCACTTAGCATCATTTTTTATTTCATATTCCTGCCTATCTGCCTCTTAATTTTTCAGATCCTATTCGATTTTCTGGTCAATATTGATGTGATCCCACATTTATGTAGGAGCTTTACAACTTGCTCAGGCTTCAGTTAACATTGTCCCCTCAGTGATGCCAGTGGTTTCAACCACTATTCTTACCACCTGTATTGCTTCCCATGTCATACTTCTTACTGGTAAAATTGGCACTTGCAGTCAACTCCAGAGACTCAAATAAATAATCTATGTGCAACACCAACATACACGTACTTAGAAATTGGAATTTACTTGTATTCTGAATATTAAGTGCAGGATATTGGATCCTTTAGGAATTTTTTTCCCCAGATGCTGAATCCTCCCACTGAAGCCACTGCTGCTTTCTTATCTTTTGGTACTGTACTGTACTTCTATTCTTTGTTTGCCATTAGTATCTTTGAATTACATACTTACATAGTTAAATGGGAGAAATGATGTTCAAAGGCACAATCTTCTTGTATCCACTTAACTATCTTACAGTTACTCTTTTTTCTTGTATATGTGTTACCTCATCATTGTAAATGCAATGCATCTCTAATGTCCTGTGGTTTCAATGAGTCAATATCTCAAAGTTCAGTTTCTAATTTTTTCATAGAGACTAAACAACAGTGGTCCAATATTTTTAAAAGTGCTTACAAATAGTATATGAATCTGTAATTGAATTTATGAATTACATTTGTTGTATGTTTATCATATCCCTTTATTTTTGTTTTTTAATATTTACAGTACCATTAGTAGAAACATAGAAAACCTACAGCACAATATAGGCCCTTCGGTCCACAAAGTTGTGCCAAACATGTCCTTACATTGAAATTATTAGCTATAGCTCTCTATTTTACTAAGCTCCATGTACCTATCTAAAAGCCTCTTAAAAGACCCTATCGTATCCGCCTCCACCACTGTTGCCGGCAGTCCATTCCATGCACTCACCACTCTCTGAGTAAAAAACTTACCCCTGACATCTCCTCTGTATCTACTCTCCAGCACCTTAAACCTGTGTCCTTTTGTGGCAACCATTTCAGCCCTGGGAAAAAGCCTCTGACTATCCACACGATCAATGCCTCTCATCATTTTGTACCTCTATCAGGTCACCTCTCATCTTCCATTGCTCCAAGGAGAAAAGGCCAAGTTCACTCAACCTATTCTCGTAAGGCATGTTCCTCAATCCAGGCAACATGTAAATCTCCTCTGCAGTCTTTCTATGGCTTCCACATCCTTTCTGTAGTGAGGCGACCAGAACTGAGCACAGAACTCCACGTGGGGTCTCACCAGCGTCCTTTATAGCTGCAACATTACCTCTCGGCTCCTAAATTCAATCCCACGATTGATGAAGGCCAATACACCATATGCCTTCTTAATCAGTGTCAACCTGCGCAGCTGCTTTGAGCGTCCTCTGGACTTGGATGTCAAGATCCCTCTGATCCTCCACACTGCCAAGAGTCTTACCATTAATATTATATTCTGCCATCATATTTGACCTACCAAAATGAACCACTTCACACTTATCTGGGTTGAACTCCATCTGCCACTTCTCAGCCCAGTTTTGCATCCTATCAATGTCCCGCTGTAACCTCTGACAGCCCTCCACACTACACACAATACCTCCAACCTTTGTGTCATCAGCAAATTTACTAATCCATTTCTCCACTTCCTCATTCAGGTCATTTATAAAAATCCTACGAATAATCTTACAAATACTAAATAATTTCCATTTTAATTGAAGATGTCTTTCCTTAACCTACATATTTAAGAAAATTTCTCAGTATTGGTATTTTCATAAACATTACAGACATCCAGTTGAGTTACAATATTGTTTACACAGAAAAATCCGTGAAAGTTCAGGCCAGTATCAGTGATTGACCCTTGGAATACCAGCACAGAGCTGGTCAATGTTATTTAAATTCTGGATTCAAAATGGCTGTTACTTTTACCCTTTTGTGGAGCTTGTAACAAATAATCTAACTCTAAAAAGAAGAGTTTGTATCCTTTTAAAGGAAAAAAAAATTACTGACTATGCCTGACAATAACTAGGAGTTGCAAGGCTTGTCAATATCCTGTAACATAATGCATTTTTTTGGAATTGATGACAGACCAAAAGGCATGATTAGTTCTGAACTTGAACAAAAGTATCAAAGAAACCATACTAGATTGATCACAACTATGCACAATTACACTTCTTAACAGCTTCATGTTTTTGGCAAAGTTATAAATTCTTGCATTAAATCATAAACTCAGTCAAGAACAAACTCAGAGCTCAGACTCTTGTGTATCCATTGAAGTAGTTAGCTATAATTTATGAGGAAATTTACTGAAAATTTCACAGTCATGTAGCACTGAAACTGGCTCTTCAGTCACTGAATTCTGTGCCAACCTTCAAGCACCACAAGGTCTATTTTATTCTTCCTTTATTTTTAGCGTTTCCCCTCATATTCTACCTTTGGGGTCAATTTATGATGGCCAAGTAATCTAACAACCTGGATTTTTTTAGGGAGGTGTAAGTGGAAACCAGGGCACCTACAGAAACCTCACACAGTCACAGGCAAACTCCACACAGAGAGCACCAGATGTCAGAATTGAACCCTAATCATTTGAGCTGTGAGACAGCGGCTGTATTTGCTGCACAGTTGTGGTACAAAATTTGTGAGTGGAGGTTTGTTCATTCAAGAGACTATTATTTTCACTGATAATTGAAAAAGCATAATTGTTATTAGTTTTGCAGTTTTAAAATATTTTAATGACAAATTGAAAAGGTAAATAACCACAATTCCTGTTCAAGTATTTTACTGTAAGTATTTGATTATAAATTAGCATTAATTGAATAATAATTCTTGTCATGGTTACTAAAGAATTGGTACCAAAATCTTAACAATTGATTTATTTTTCCCGAGATTCTATATGGTAGCAAGTAAAAGTTTAAGTTTAGCATTAGAAGCAGAAATATTTTATAATTCTATTTGTATAATTTATATGACTGTTTACTTCTTTATTTTAATCCACAAATCTATTCTTACTATCTATCTTACCTTCTGTTGTATTAAAATATTGTAGAATATTAGAAATATATCAAGACAATAATATTTCCCTAATTAATTTACTGATTGTGACATCAATGTCATACTTTACCAATTATAAGAAAAGTTTTTCTTCTAAAATTATTTTTTATTTGAATTTCTTCTGACTGTTTGAAAATGATATTCCACTGAAATGAATGCAACCATTTGCAAACAAAAGCTTGTTTAGTAAAGTAATTTCTTTAAATATATTCATTATGGCAGAGCTCATAAAGTATGCATTAGATATATGAATATCAAAACTCTCCTTGGTGTGATACTCAGATATAAAAGAATAATGCAAGTGCCAGCTTTTATTATTACTTTGCTGCACTCTTTTTCAAGTCGTTATGAGTTTTCTTTACAGATTTTCATAGATTTTGATCACACCATCTTTTTAGACAGTGCATTCCAGGTCCAACACTTCAAACAATCAATTTCTTCTTTGTTTTATTGCCTGCTGTTCCTGGAAATGTTTGAAGATGCAATTCAAGCAGAAGTAAAGTTCTTTTAAAGAAATCTACTTTTGATTAGGCTGACCATTATCAGTGAATGAGAATATTCACTCATTTGCAATTCAAGAAATGGAGAAAGCTGCCTCTAGATTCTACAATAGCTAGCTATCATATTTAAAACATGATTAATATGCACTTCTTGGAGGGAGTGTGTGTGTGGTATTGAGGAAGATGTATTTAGCTGTGTGTCTGTACAAATAATACTTAAGAATAATACAAATGGATGTATTTGTAATTTACATGGTCTTTTACAATATTAAATTCAATAAATAGAATGCTTTTAAAATTGCCTGATTCATTATGATAGCATTACTTGAAAAGTAACTAAGGGAAAACTGTAGTTAAGGTCATAATCAAATTTTAATAGATAGTTACAATTAAAAGTATTCATGAGATTAGACATTTGTTTGCAAATGGAATATTTTACAATTTGTATATTTATTATGCCTATCAGCTTATGAATAGAATTAATATGCATTTACATTGCATTTTCCAAAATTTGAATATTTGAAAGTACTTAATAGCCAATGATTGATCATAAAGAAGAGACTATTTTAAAAATTGTACATTGCTGGTATGTACTTTGAGTTTAATTAATGTGCTCCCTAAAGAATATTTTTTATAATAATTGATTTTTAAAATGTACATACCTCACAAAAGCTTGGGAAACACCGATGTTGCCAAAAATCTTGAAGTTTCATGTAGTTTATTTTATTCTAGTAGTATGAGATGATATCTACTAAAGCATTTAATTGACCAGAATAGATCTTGTTGAAACAGAAATGCTGTTGGACCATCACTTCATCCAACTCTTAACCAAATATACAGAACACTTTTTAAGTGCTTGTGTGTTTTCCGTCAGTTCTTGTAACCAAGCCAGATCATTTCAATGGATTTCTGGATGATTCCTTTGATAGTAAGAAAAGTCCCGTGGTTCAACATGGGTGATTTAAAGATGGTATTCTGCCATTCCAAATATTATTATTATGGTATAAACAACTAATTTCCATGAGAATAGAAATCTTAAGTAGTTAATATATCTTTTACCCAGATTAATGCAATAATTGTAAGTGAAAAGGACATATTACACAAAAGATTAAATCCAATTATCTGAAATTTTGATAAGAATTTTGTTTGTGGTAATTGAATTTAAAAAAAATCTCATTCAATTATTTATTTAGCTATTGTGATACAACACGAATAGGCCCATTCAGCCCTTTGAGCAATAACCCCCAATATATCCCTATCCTGATCACAGGACAATTTTAGTGGCCAATTAATTCACCAACTGGTACATCTTTGGACTGTGGGAGGAATGCGTAACACCCAGAGGAAGCCCACACGGCACAGGTAGAATATACAAACTTCTTATAGACAGCGGCAAGAATTGAACCCGTGTTGCTGGTACTGTGAAATGTTACAAACCCCGTAACTGGGTCACTTACCAGCGAAGACAGAGACGTCCGTTGAAGTCTGATGATATTATTTTTAACAGTATTTATTAGTAAAAATACACAAAAATAATATCAATGCAAATATACAGATAATATACGTCGTCAATACTAAATCTAAAAGTGCGGATATAATAATAATCAATAAGAAATAAGCTCTATCGTTGTCTAGGGGATAATGTATTGTCCAATGGAAATATAAAGTTCACTCAGTTCATGCAGGCTGTAGCCGTTGGGGACCGCTGTGTTGCAATTGTTGGAGAGAGAGAGAGATTTGGAGAAAAACTTGCAGGCTTTCCTTTATGATTTCGATCCATCAGGAGTCTCGTTGACGTGGCCGTTCACTTGTGGCCTCTGCTTTAGCTAAACCGTTCTTCCGTGGTGAGCTCGCCACCCCAGGCAAAGGGAGGACACACATGAGCCCCCCACCAGCTTTCGCTATTAAACGCTGTCACGGGATTTCTAGTGTTTCTCCTGGTGCGTCTAAAGGGGTTGTTCCCCTGACCCCTCTTTTATCCTTACTCACGGGGTCTCAGATGTCAATCAGGTTGGGATGATGCAATCCCTCAACCAGACCACTCTGGTTGTCCCCTGAGGGGTTTCAATGAATAGTACAGTACTCAATACACAATTCCGTCTCCAAGAGACAATGGCCTTTATCAGTGGTTCCGTTCAGCTGATGTCAGGACACATTCCACCTGATTGTGTATTCTGCGTCTCTCTCCCTCATGATGTGTATCCCTCTCATTTCCTGGGTCTCAGACCTGAAATAATAGTGATCTTGCGATTCTCAAAAAGGAGGGGGGCGACTTTGTACCCTTCGGCCCCTCAGAGTTGCTTCACATTCATAACAGAAACATTGTGCTAGCCATTCTGCTACCATGCCGCACATTATGGTATGGCGTCTAATAAACATTATGGCATTTATCAAAAAATATTTTAGTCACAATGCCTTAATTTCCTTGAGCTGAACTGCAGTCATGTTCAATATGTAATGTTACATGTGTAATCAGTAGAAACTTGTGTAATTCAGTGTGTTTAGTATGGCAAAGAAATGATGTGGGTAAGGAGTGGCTATTTAGAAATTATATTAGAAACTATGTATATCTGTTACAAGTTCCACTCTGCTTTTAATATTTAAATATCAATCATGCCATTTGGTAATCTAACCATCTTGCTGTGACAAAATTTCAGTGAAAATGCCCAACTTTGGTAAAATTCCAATAATCTGTAACATTTGGTACATTGATAATGCCGGGCTTGCAGATTTGTTTACTGTTGTTACAGTAAAAAAACATCATCTTCCATTCCATCCATGCAAATCATTTAATCATATTATTGAGGTAATACAAGGGAAAACAATGAAGAATGAAGCTTTACTATGACAGATAAAGTACAGTGCAAATAGACAGTATGGTGCAAAGCCATAATGAAGTGGATTGTGAGGCTATGAGGCCAAGAATCCATCTTATTATATTAGGAAACCAATTAATAGTCTTGTAGCAGCAGGATAGAAGCTGTCCTTGAGCTTTGTGGTATGTGCTTTCAAGCTGCTCAATGGGGGAGGGGTGGATGGGATTCTTGATTATGTTGATGCTTTACTGAGGTAGCAAAGCATGCAAACAGAGCCCATGGAGGGAAGGCTTGTTTCTGTGATATGCTGACCTCTGTCCACAGCTCTCTGCAGTTCCTTGCATTTCCTTGCAGAGCAGTTGCCATTCAGATAGGTTGCTTTCAATGATGCAGCAATAAAAAACGGTAAGGGTCAAAAGGAACATATGAAATTTCTTTAGCTTCCTGACAAAGTAGAGATGCTGGTGCACTTTTTGGTCAAGGAGGCCACATGGTTGGACCACATACATTTGGTGATCTTCACTCCTGGGAACTTGAAGCCATCAACTCTTTTGACTACATAACCACTGATATAAACAGCATATGCACAGCCCCCTTCCTGAAATCAGTAACAAACTCTTTTGTTTTGATGACTTTGGGGGAAAAGTTGGGGTCATGACACAGTGCTATCAGGGTCCCCACCTCCGATTCATCACTATTTGAGATTTGGTCCACTACATTGGCATCATCTGTAAACTTACAGATGGGGATAAAGTAGAATCCGGCTGTACAGTCATGGGTGTATAGGGAATAGAGGGCTGAGGGCACAGCCTTGTGGAGTACCTTGGGGATAATTGTGGTAGAAATGTTGCTGCCTATCCTTACTCATTGATATCTGGTGGTCAAAAAGTAGTGGATCCAGTTGCAAAGGGAGGTGTTGAATCCTAGGTCTAGGAGCTTGGGATTGAGTATGCTTGGCAGTATAATATTGAAGGCATAACTGTAGTCAATAAGCAATAGTTTAGCAATTTTCCAAATGATTGATTCTTATTCCCTAGTAAAACCTCAAACTATTAATTTACTTTTTTGAGATAAGACTGTAAGAACACAAGATATAGGAGCTGAATTAGGCCATTTGACCCATTGAGTCTGCTCTTCTACGTCATCATTGCTGATCCAATTTTTCTCTCAGCCCCAATCTCCTGCCTTCTCCTTGGAATCCTGCATGCCCTGACCAAACAAGAATCTATCAATATCTGCCCTAAGCATACATAAAGGCTTGGCCTCCACAGCTGCTTGTGTTAAAGAATTCCACAGATTCACCACCCTCTGGCTAAAGAAATTCCTCCTCATTTCTGTTCTAAAAGGACAACCCACTTTTCTGTGGCTGTGTCCTCTGGTCTTAGACCCTCCCACCATAGGAAACCCATATCCACTCTATCAAGATCTTTCACCATTCAATAGGTTTCATTGAGGTCACCCTTCATTCTTTTGTATTCTAGTGAATACAAGCCCAGAGCCATCAAACACACTTCATGTGACAAGCCATTTAATCCTGGAATCATTTTTGTGAACCTCCTTTGAACCTTCTCCAGTCTTCTCACATTCTTTCTAACATAAGGGGCCCAAAACTGCTCACAATACTCCAAGCGAGGCCTCACCAGTGCTTTATAAAGTCTCGGTATTACATCCTTTCTTTTACATTCTGGCTCTCTTGAAATGAATGCTAACAACATATTTGTCTTCCTCACCACAGACTCAACTTGCAAATTAACCTTTGGAGAATCCTGCACAAGTACTCCCAAGTCCCTTTGCATCTGTTATTTGTGTTTTCATTTAGAAAATAGTTAACCCTTTAATTTCTTCTACCAAAATGCATGACCATACACTTCCTGACACTGTATTCCATCTGCCATTTCTTTGCCCATTCTCCTTATCTGTCTTGTCCTTCTATAGCCTCCCTACTTTCTCAAAATCAACAAAGCTATCAATTCCATCATCCAAATCATTGACATATTACATAAAAAGAATCAGTCCTAACACAGACCTGTAGAGCACCACTAGTCACCTGCACCCAATCAGAAAAGTCTTCCTTTATTCCCACTCATTGTCTCTTGCCATTCAGCCACTGCTTTATCCATGCTAGAATCTTTCCTGTAATACCATGCTTATTAAGCAGCCTCATGTGTGGCACCTTGTCAAAGGCCTTCCGAAAATCCAAGTACATAACATCCACTTATTCTCCTTTATCTATCCTGCTTGTTATTTCCTTAAAGAATTCCAACAGATTTGTCAGGCAAGATTTTCCCTTGAGGAAACCATGCTGACTATAGTCTATTCTATTATGTGCCTCCAAGTTCCCTGAGACCTTATCCTTAATTATCAACTCCAACATCTTCTCAACCTCTGAGGTCAGACTTACTGGTCTGTAGTTTCCTTTCTTCTGCCTCGTACCCTTCTTGAAGAGTGGAGTGACAGTAACAATTCTACAGTCTTCCAGAACAATTCTGAGTGAATCTAGTGATTCTTGGAAGTTCATTACTCATACCTCAACAATCTCTTCAGCCACCTCTTTCAGAACCCTGGATTTACACCATCTGGTTCAAGTGACTTTACTACCTTAAGACCTTTTAGTTTCCCAAGAACCTTCTCTCTAGTAATGGTAACTTCACACCCTTCACGATCCCTGGCACCTGGAACTTCCATGATACTGCTAGTGTCTTTACCTTAATGGCTTGCTTTCTGTTGGTTATTAAAAGTTTCCCAATCCCCTAACCTCCCACTAATTTTTGCTCTGTTATATGCTCCCCCTTTGGCTTTTACGTTGGCTTTGACTACTCTTGTTAGCCACGGTTGTGTGTCATCTTTCTTTTTGGGTTCTATATATCCTGTGCCTTCCGAATTGCTTCCAGAAATTCCAGCCATTGCTCCTCTCCCTGCCAGTGTTCTTTTCCAATCAATTTCAGCCAGCTCCTCCCTCTGTAATACCCTCCCTCTCCCTTCCCCATCCCAGTTTCACTCTGCCTCCTCCTCCAGCCGCCTATCACCTCTCTCATGATTCTGCCTTCTTCTACTACCCATAGTGCTTTCCCCTTACATTCCTTTTTCACCTTTCCTGCCTATCCCCTCCCTGCTTCCCCTCCCTCACCCCTTGATCTTTCCTCTGATTGGTTTTTAACCTGGCACCTACCAGCCTTTTCCTTCCCACCCTCCCCCCACCTTCTTTATAGGGCCTCTGCCCCCTCCCTCTTCATGTAGATGTAGTTCCCCAAGAGACTCTGGGTCTCCCAGTTCTCCAACATCTGGCACAAAGAGCACACCACAGCCATTTAAATAGAACAGTAAAGAAGGGGAAAAAAAACAAAAAGGAAACCTTAACAGACACCTTACATCAAGCCGAAGCCTGGTTTGAGCCAAAGCCTGTCACTTCTACTCTCACCACTAGCCTACTCCCGACAATACCTGCTCCACTTATCCTTTCTGTACTTTTATTTAGTTCTTAGAGCTCTACTGATAATGCTGATAGGTGACATACAATGGACAAACACTCTCAAAGTTCCCTTTTTAAATAACCACCACCGATCTGCAAGAAATCCCTCTTGGTGGAGCTCCATTGACGTCACTAATAGGCCATGTAAAGAAGACATTTCCACTTGCAAAAAGACCAGGGGTCAAAACTATAAGACAGTTGATAATAAATTTTGTCAGGAATTTAGAGGAGAGATGTCCTCATCCAGAAAGTGATTAAAATATTGAGCAAAGACTTCTTGAGCAATATTTTGTAAATGCGATCTCAGCATAAATGTATGTTCAATGAATGTAACAAAGAAATATGAGTAGAGAGAATGTGTTATTGGAATTTGGTGAAGAATTTATGGGAAGGCAAAGTGTGAATACTGCATGAATATGTCAGTGAGAGAACTTCACTGTTCTGTAAAAACTTGACATTGAATCATCTGCGCAAGCAGTTCGGTTTTCAGGAACACGGCCGCGAATTAGAACTTGCAATCAAACCAGAGGAGTGAGTTCTTTTGCCTATTTAATAATTGCATTAAAATTATAGGATTGAAATGAGGTGTGAATGTGACCTTATAAAACTGTCAATCTGCTAAATATTGTAATCTCTTGAATGTAGGTTGCAAAATAAAGTTAAATTCAAATGTGACTAACTATTCATCCTTTAGTACTGAGATTTGAATTCAATAACTTCAATACACTAGAGTCCTTTAGAATTCAGTTTTAACTCATCTACATCTAAATTTCATTCTTTCTTTAAGGTAGCAATAATAAAAACCTAAGTCTGATGGAATTTAATTCAATTTTCTTTGGGTCTCATTTTTAATCAAACATTTTTGGCTGGTTATACCATTATGAAGAGCCAAAATTATTCAACTAAAAATGAGTCTCAAAGATTGTTAATAGTAAATTTTTAAATCACAAATCATTGTTATTGTTGTACATTAAAAAGACAAATTGGACCGACATATTAATGTGAATGGATGAGGGAATTTAATTTCTACTGCTTTATACTGTTACTTTTCACCCATTAGCAATTTGCTTGAGTTAAATTTATTTTGAGAAGTTAAAAGCAAGGAAGGAAGCTGCAGTTGCCCTGACCATCTTTTTAATCCTCCACAGCTGCAGAAAAGATGAGGATTGGTTGGAGGAATGACAATATTGCACTGTTGTTAAAAAGAGAAGAAAGGATAAAATTGGTCACTGCAATTTTTGTGGTGGGAAAATTATTGGAATCACTTCTAAAAGAAGCCTTAAACCTTTAATTGGGGAGAGTCAACATAAATTTATTAAGGAAAGATCCTGCCTAATTAACTTTTTGAACTCTTTGAGTCAATAGCTAGGAGGGATAGTACATTTGCCTTGATCCCCAGGAATATCAGCAATGCTTTTGACAAGGCACTGCATGGAGAGGTAATCAAAACAGACCCAAGGCACTTTAGCAACTTTGATACTAATGTGTCAGAAGTATAAATCAAAGAGCAATGATTGACTGACTAGATAGCTGTTAACACTGGGATTCCATTGTGGGTTCATATTCGAATCATTCAGCCACACACACATACAACTAAATGAAGCACCATTCCTGTGGGTCCAAGGCACAAAATACTTTACAAGTAGTATGTCCATAGATCAATATTAACAAAAAACAAAGTTGTTAAAAAGGTATATTTTCCTTTCCTTTGTTAATCAAATCATAGAATATAAGAGCAAATAATTATGCCAGAACTATAAACAGAGCTGATTGGAGCACAGGCAACTTTAATAAAAACAATTACATTGTAGTAAATGCTGGTGAAATTTAATAGGACATTGCTAGGGCTGCAAAATTGAAACTATGAGGAAGATCAAACAGGGTGAACTTGTTTTCTTTGGAGTATTATAAGGTTCCTTATCAAAAGGTGGTAAAGGCAGAACATTCCTTTGAAAGCTTCATGGATATATAGGTGGAATGAAACAATATCATTGTTTCTCAACATACATATATTGTCTGCTATTGCTTACATCAAACATAATGAAGTGCTTCAAGAGATTTGATATGGCATGAATCAACACCGGCCACGGAGATAAGCTGGATCGATTCCAATTAGCCTACAGTCACAACAGGTCAAAGGCAGGTGCAGTCTCTTCTGCTCTTTGCTCTGCACTTGATCACCTGGACAATAGGCACTACATGCCAGGCTGCTGTTCAGTAACTACAGTCAGCATTCAATACTATTATCCCATCCAGACTCATCATCAAGCTTCTGGGCCTTTGCAGCCTCTTGTGCACTGGATACTCAACTTCCCCATCAGCAGACTTCAGTAGCTGATGATTGGTATTAACACCTCCTCCACACTGATCATCAACACAGGTGCACTTCATGGCTATATGCTTAACCCACTGCTCTACTCGCTTTCCACACCTCTGTTGCCATTTTCAAATTTACTGATTACTCTACTGTTGTTGGATGGATCACAAGTAGAGGTGAGTCAGCTTAGCAGAGCCAAAAAGGACACCTGGTTGAATGGTACCATAGCATCCTCAGATGCTGCCTGACCTGAATTCATCCGGCTTTTTTGTATGTCTTGATTTGACTACAGCATCTGCAGCATACTTTGTATTTAGTATAACTAAACAATTGCTTATTGAAGAGGAAGGAGGGTAAACATGCTTTCATGGAGGGTCAGCTGCTTTCAATTCCTGCTTACTAACACATTGGATGAAATGTCTTGGACTCAGGACACAGATGCAATCATAAGGAAAGCAGGCCAGCATCTTTACTTTGTTAGGAAGTTAGGGAACAGGAACGTAAGAAACTGCATTGAGTGGCGGACATTTCCCAATTCATCATCTCTTCAGCATTGACATTATCCGCAGGAAGCATTGCTTCAAGAAGGCAACATCTATCATCAAATATTCCCACCATCCAGGCTATGCCAGCTGTGGTGAACTATGTGCCTGTCTGGACATGCCCCCTTGCTGACTGCTCCTGTGGCTCCTCCCACAGGCCCCTGTATAAAGGCGATCTGAGGCCTAACGCTCGGCCTCAGTCTCCAGGACATAGTATGATGGATACTCACTCTTGGTTCCTTCTTCCAGTCAATAAAAGCCGATATCTCGCCTTACGTCTCAGAGTGAGTTATTGATGGTGCATCACCAGCTTTCCATAGCAACCATCAGGCAGAAGGTTAAAAGGTCTGAAGTCCAATACTAACAGATTCAAAAGTAGCTGCTTTGCTTCAAATAAAGACTTACTAGTTAGCAGGTTAATTGGTCATTGTAAATTATCCTGTGATTCGGCTAGTGTTAAATAGATGGAATGTTGGGCAGCACTGTTAGGCTGGAAAGGTCTATTCTGCAATGTATCTCTATATAAATAATAACCACTGGCAAAACCCAAATCACTATAATTAAGTATCACTTTGCAGTAAAATGAACTTTATTTTCTTTTTCTTCAAATTGCATTCTTTCTTGTGAAAAATATGTATAGCCTGTTAAATTTTTTTTTCATGTGAATGCTGCTTTTATGATGCCATGTGCTTGTTTTGTCATTGCACATACATGCACTTGTTCATATGTCTTAGTGTTCATTAACATGGTTTACTTCTTGGTGTGTTATTATGTATACATATGAGAAATGAGCCATATTAAAAGTAAAGTAATTTAAATGTAATGGCCTGAAACAGTTCAATAACAGGTGAAAGCACAGGTGTTTAATAGTTGCAGCTGAAATTTGTGTCCCTGCAGTCTTATTCCAGTAATATCAATTATTGTTCGGTTCTTTGAAATTGTTTTTATTTTGCATTCCCAGTGCCAACAAGACATAAAAGGATCTAACACCAAGTTATTGGGACCATTTGCTTATATCTCTGAGGAAATTTGTAAATCACAAATCAAATCCTGATTTCATTTCATTTTATTGAGTGTTTATAAGATATAAACCAATATGTCACTAAACTAAAATTTATTTTGATGTATTTGTTAAGGACTTGATATACTTATTAAACTGCATATACAATAGCAGTGGTTTTCTTAAAGGCATTAAAAAAGAAAACTATTATTTTTAAATTGTCAAAGTGTTTAGATATGAAGCAAATGTTAAATTCTGTAAATTTTATTAAACCATCTACCATATTAGATTACAGTCCTTCAGTAATGTTCAGTGATGTTGTGATCTTTCAGTGAAACTGAAATTAAATTGCAGTCAGAAAAATAGAATATAAAGCAATTGATCTGATCATGAGGTAAAGTATGGTCAACTATTGCCAATATAGTAATCTAAGTGTTCATGCAGTCAACATCAAAGCCAAGTTTTGACAGAACCATTTATTATCTGCTGAGATTAGTTATGTTGGGATCCTCCAGAAATAATTTTTATTTAATAATGTGGAAATTATATGGTTTGAAAGAAAATATTTTATAAAGGTTGATAGATTGATCCTGGCATAACATGATAAAATATTTAAAATATCCATAGGCTTCAACCTTGAAGTAAGTAAAACCTACATAAGGACCTGCAATTTAAAAATGCAGCTAATGGATAAGCAGCTTAAACAGCAGCTGCATTGTCTTGAGAATTCTGTAATCAGTTTTTTGCTGATCAGTCTCAATCGGCAGAATGCCAAATACTTTCTGTAGTTCAGTTCTTATCTTCCTCACATTAAGTAACTAGGGACTGAGCGCCACATGTTGGATTTGCCATTTTTCAACTGAAAATTGAACTGAGCTTTCATTTGCCACTAATATTAAGTATACTGCAGCATTTTGAAGAAGATGAGGGGAGCTTTGGCTGTCATTTATTCCAGACCAATGACATCACAAATCATCTACTCTTTCCTGGGAGCATTAGAATTGTCTACCTTGGTTGTGATTGGTTTCAAAAATAATTCAGAAATTCTAAAATAAATTAGGATATTTTGAGGATACATAATATACTACGTAAGTGCAAGTTATCACAGGCCACTGATGCGAACTGAAGTTTTGAAAGGCCAAAATTGTTTTCTTGCAAGTTTGAGGCATTCTCCTTCCTCTCCGCATGCTTGAGTAATGAGCTGACATGAAAACTTTCCAGGAGCCAGTAGTAATACTGCATTTGAATTCTCCTCTTTGTAAGACTTTCCCATTGTTATTGGAAAGAACTTTTATATTTTAAAGTTCCTTGTAACATCAGATGGTCCATATTAAGGGCAAAGTAGAACCATAGAACATTACAGCACAGTACAGGCCCTTCAGCCCTCCCATGTTGTGCTGACCCATATAATCCTTAAAAAAAGTACTAAACCCACACTACCCCATAACCTTCCATTTTTCTTTCATCCATGTGCCTGTCCAAGAGGCTCTTAAATACCCTTAATGTTTTAGCCTTCACCACCATCCCTGGCAAGTCATCCAAGCACTCTGGGTAAAAAACTTACCCCTAAACTTCTCTTAATTTTGTACATATGCCCTCTGGTGTTTGCTATTGGTGCCCTGGGAAACAGGTACTGACTATCCATCCTATCTATGCCTCTCATAATCTTGTAGACCTCTACCCAGTCCCCTCTCATTCTTCTATGCTCCAAAGAGAAAAGTCCCAGCTCTGCTAACCTTGCCTCATATGACTTATTCTCCAAACTAGGAAACATCCTGGTAAATCTCCTCTGCACCCTCTCCATAGCTTCCACATTCTTCCTATAATGAGGTGACCAGAATTGAACACAATACTCTAAGTGCGGTTTCACCAGAGATTTGTAGAGTTACAACATGACTTCTCTACTCTTGAACTCAATTCCCCTGTTGATGAAGCCTAGCATCCCATAGGCCTTCTTAACTACCCTATCAACCTGTGCAGTGACCTTGAGGGATGTATGGATTTGAATCCCAATGTCCCTTTGTTCATCCACACTCTTAAGTAACTGACCATTAATCCTGTACTCAGTCTTCTGATTTGTCCTTCCAAAATGCATCACCTCACACTTATCCAGATTGAACTCCATCTGCCATTTTTCTGCCCAACTCTGCAACCTGTCTATATCCTCCTGTAACCTTCGACAACCTGCAGCTCCATCCACAACTCCCCCAATCTTCATGTCATCCGCAAACTTACTCACCCATCCTTCCGCCTCTACATCCAGGTCATTTATAAAAATCACAAATAGCAGGGGTTCCAGGACAGATCCCTGTGGCACTCCACTAGTCACCGACCTCCAGACAGGATACTTTCCTTCCACAACTACCCTCTGCTTTCTTCCTTTAAACTAATTTTTTTTATCCAAACAGCCAAGGTTCCACTTATCCCATGCCTCATTTTCTAATCTGTGTAGCTAATAGATTTATGCAGGGATTTTTGCTGGGAAGCAGTTTCTCTCATTAACAATGTGCAAAAAGTCATACTGTTTGAATGGCACAATCCCAGGCCTTCTCTACAGTTAGACAGAGCATAACGTGTGAGTATGACTCAAGGTGATTATTCACCATGTTGAGAATCGCAAAGGCAGTGGTTCTCACAGAACTTGCAGCTGTAAGAGGTGGAGCTAAATCAGATGTCCCTTTGACTAGAAAGACCGCATAACCACAGGAAAGTACACAGTCAAGCTATATGATGGGTGGACATTTCCAGTTAGGAACACTCCCTACTGGACCTCCCTCCATCAGGGAAAATGAGAGGTGCAAGCAGAACATGTGCAACTATCTGTCCTTTGAAGAATTTAAGGCATACACCCAATGACTAAACAATTGAGGGTTGTCCTCTGAGGCTCAACAGATCTAGGTACTTCCAATAAGATCTGCTGATCTGGTCAAAATGCATGTTGTTTTCTCATTGCATATACCAGATTTAATTTTGCAATGAGCATGGATATCTGGATATGTTGAAAATAATGATTTGAGAAATAAATCTTACACATATATATTCACTGGTAGAACTGAAATATAACGGGTAGAATTGCCGTTCCCGTTCAGATAGAATGTTAAAGGAATAATGGGATGTAGTACAAGGACAGAGGGAGTTACTGAAAAGCCAACTTCCGATTCTATTTCTGACCTTCTTGTACATATTCTTATTTTGAAGATGCAGCAAATATAGTCAAACACCAATTCACATCAATGCTACATGCACTGTGGTTTCTCTCTGTGGGCAACATGTATGGAAGTATGCATTTTAAATTTCCATGATTAACCCATTTAGCCATCAGTTTTGCAGGTCCATTCAAGCACATAATGCATAAGGAGAACACTTAATTTGTTGTCCTGGCCATTGCTGTTAATGACAGCAAGCAACGCCACCTCAAACAACATCTTTCAGATGGTCCACAGACCTGTTTCCTTTACTTCTTTTACATCTTTTTTTTTAAATATGTTTCTGGTACTGTTGGGGCCTGTGATCTATAATTTGATGGTGTGTTTTCAGGCCAATTGAGCAATCTGACACTTTGCTGTCTCCAAGAAGGTTCAGGGAGGCAAGCGACCCCCTTGAGACACTTTTTGTCCCTCTTCCCTGCGGGAGAAGTTTCAGGAGCATGAAGATTTGGGAACAGCTTCTATCCAATTGTGATAAGAATACTGAATGGATCCTGACCTGTATCTGGGCCGTACCTTCCAAATATCCGGACCTGACTTGCACTACCTTACTTTCCCTTTTCTATTTTCTAATTATGATTTATAATTAATTTTTTTTTTGTATTTACTTCGATTTTTACCTCAGGGAGCATGAAGTGCAAAATCAAATATTGTTGTGATGATTGTATGCTCTAGTATCAATTGTTTGGTGACAATAAAGTAAAGGATAGGACGGGGGCAGAAGCCAGAATAAGAAAGTGGGGGTGGGGGAGAAGAAGGAGGAGTACAAGCTGGCAGGTCAAAGGTGAGGCGAGGCAAGGAGGAACGTGTGGGTGGGGCAGGGGGGTGATGAAGTGAGAAGTTGTGAGATAAAGGACTGAAGAGGTATCTGATAGGGGAGGAGAGTGGACCTTTGGAGAAAGGGAAGGAGGAGGAACAGCAGACAGAGGTGATAAGCAGGTGAGGATAAGAAAATGGATTGTCTTACAGTCTATCAGGTCAAACATTATCCATTCCTTCAGCCACTGAACCACTTAGGATCGACTTTATCACTTTCCTTGCAACCTGCAGTTTTTAACTTTTTAAAGATTAAAGATAAAGGTTAGTTTTATTTGTCACATGTACATTAAAACATACAATTAAATGCATCATCTTGCATCAATGACCAATGCAGTATGAGGCAAGTGTTGCCATACTGTATACTTCCATACTGCAAAAGGACTAAATGGGATAGAGTTTGTTAAATGTTCAAGAAAGTTTCCTTAGTACATAGAAGTCACCACGAGAGAGTGTGCAATACTTGATCTACTACAAAGTGAAGCTTATCTTTCACAGAAAAATATTTTCTTTTTCTAGCAGTTTGTTCCATTTTGAGCAAAAAAATGGTCCAATGACTCACACAAAATGCTGGTGGAACGCAGCAGGCCAGGCAGCATCTGGTTGAGACCCTTCATCAGGACTAACGGAAAAAAGATAGTAAAAGATTTGAAAGTGGGAGGGGTGGGAGAGACCAGAAATGATAGGAGAAGACAAGAGGGGAAAGGATGAAGCTAAGAGCTGGGAAGTTGATTGGCAAAAGGGATACAAGGCTGAAGGAGGGGGAGTATGGATTGACATGGACATGGAGTCCAATGACTCATCACGTTAAATCGGGGTTTCACTGTATTAGGGAAGGAGACAGGTCAGGTGACAGAAGTTTGTGTAGGGGAACACTTTGCATCTAGTGATCATAATGCTATTAGTTTCAAAAGAAATGTGGAAAAAGATTGTTCTGCTCAGTGTGGTCTGTTTACAAGGAGGGAAAGATGTGTTTGGTGGTAGGCTTTTCGTTCCAGAACTAAGGATATGTACTTCTTCAAAGAAAGGGGCGTATCTTCCTCGACCAACAACTCTGCCCTCACCCGCATCACTTCCATTTCACTCATGTCTGCCCTCATCCCATCCCCACACCAGTGGTAGGGTTCTTCTCATCCTCACTTCAGCAGTTCTATCAATCCTGAGCAGATTCAGAACCTAGACTCTACTGCCATCAGTGCAGGTTCTAATAACCTCAGACATCTTCAAAGTTTCTATTGCGCAACACCCCACCTCATTTCCAGGCTGGTGTTTGATGAACAGCACCTTCAGGTTGGACTTTATGCACTGACGCTGGAACCCAGTTTCTCCTTCCCCTACCACCACTCTGCAATCCCATGGCACTCCGGTCCCACCACCAGCTCTTGGGTCCTGGGAGATACCATCTTCTCACCCCACCATCCCTGAACACCCCAAACCTCTCTTCCCCTCAGGCAAAACAACCCTGGGTTCCCCCTCCCAAACCCAGCTCTCATCCATGATCAGTTTTCACTATCCCCTCTGACCTTCCGTTCTCTAAGGCAGAACATTCTGCCCTCGGTAACGGCTTCACCTTTGTCCCCCTGCACCCACACCTCAGTGAGTTCTGCGCCCGCTATGACACTGAGCTCTTCTTCCCCCGTCTCTGTATTCATGCCTACTTCTTTGGCAAGTACTCTCTAGCCCACAGTGATGACTCTTTCCCCTACCTGCATCCATGGCACTTCACATGCTCTTGATCTTTTCAGTGATTGCAAGTACCCTGGCCCCAATCATCTTATTTTAATTAAGGATGTCCAGTCCCTCAAGACCTCCATCCCCCATCAGGAAAGCCTCTAAGCTGTCCATTTCTCTTTGCACATCACACCTAACCAGTCGCCCTCCAACACAACTCACCTTCATCTGGTGGATCTTGTCCTCGCGCTCAATAATTTCTCCTTTGGCTCCTCCTACTTCCTTCAAGCAAAAGGAAAAGCCATGGGCATTCACATGGGTCCCAGCTATGCCTGCCTTTTTGTTTGCTACATGGGACAGTCTGTGTTCCAAGCCAACACTGGCATAATTCCCCAGCTTTTCCTATACTACATCAACAACAGTATTGGTGCTGCTTCCTGCACCCATGCAAAGCTCGTTGACTTCATCAACTCTGCCTCCAACTTCCACGCTATTCTCAAATTTAACTGGTCCATTTCCAAAACCTCTTTCCCCTTTCTCGATCTCCCTGTCTCGATCTCTGGAAACAACTTATCTACTGATATCTTTTCTAAACCCACTGATTCTCAGACCTACCTGGACTATACCGCTTCCTGCCCTGTTATTTGTAAAAACGCCATCCCCTTCTCACAGTTCCTCCAACTCCACCGCATCTGCTCTCAGGATGAGGCTTTTCATTCCAGAACTAAGGAGTTGTCCTCCTTCTTCCAAGAAAGGGACTTCCCTTCCTCCGCCATCAATGCTGCCCTCACCTGCATCTCATCCATTTTGCGCACATTTGTCCTCACCCCATCCTCCTGCCACCCTACTAGGTTTAGGGTACCTCTTGTCCTCACCTACCACCCTACTAGCTTCCAACTCCAGCACGTAATTATCCATAACTTCTACCAACTCCAGTGAGATCCCACCACCAAGCACATCATAAGGTCGTGCCTTACAAGCCCGATTGAATTTTTTGAGGATGTGACTAAACACATTGATGGAAGGAAGAGCAGTGGATGTAGTGTATATGGATTTCAGCAAGGCATTTGATAAGGTACCCCATGCAAGGCTTATTGAGAAAGTAAGAAGGCATGGGATCCAAGGGGGCCTTGCTTTGTGGATCTAGAATTGGCTTGCCCACCGAAGGCAAAGAGTGGTTATAGATGGGTCATATTCTGCATGGAGGTCGGTGACCTGTGGTATTCCTCAGGGATCTGTTCTGGGACCTCTTCTCTTTGTGATTTTTATAAATGACCTGGATGAGGAAGTGGAGGGGTAGTTAGCAAATTTGCTGGTGACACACAGGTTTAGGGTGTTGTGGATAGTGTGGAGGGCTGTCCGAGGTTACACCAGGACATTGATAGGATGCAAAACTGGGCTGCGAAGTGGCAGATGGAGTTCAATTCAGATAAATGTGAGATGATTCATTTTGGTAGGCCAAACATAATGGCAGAATATAGTATTAATGATAAGACTTTTGGCAGTGTGGAGGATTACAGGGGTCTTGGGGTCTAACTCCAGAAGACAGTCAAAGCTCCTGCGCAGGTTGACTCTGTGGTTAAGAAGATATATGGTGCATTGGTCTTCAATAACTGGGGGATTGAGTTTAAGAGCCAAGAGGTAATGTTGCAGCTATATAGGACCCTGGTCGGACCCCACTTGGAGTACTGTGCGCAGTTCTGGTTACCTCACTACAGGAAGGATGTGGAAACTACAGAAAAGGTATAGAGGAGATTTACAAGAATGTAGTCTTACAATTAATAATTACAAGAATTATCCTTGCAAGCGGAACAAGTGCTACACCTGCCCTTACACTTCCTCCCTCACCACCATTCAGGGCCCCAGACAGTCCTTCCAGGTGAGGTGACACTTCACCTGTGAGTCAGCTGGTGTGGTATACTGCATCCAGTGCTCCCGGTGTGGCCTTTTATATATTGGTGAGACCCGACGCAGACTGGGAGACCATTTCGCTTACTCTCTGTCCACCAGAGAAAGCAGGATCTCCCAGTGGCCACACATTTTAATTCCATGTCCCATTCCCATTCTGATATGTCTATCCATGACCTCCTCTACTGTCAAGATGAAGCCACACTCAGGTTGGAGGAACAACACCTTATATACCGGCTGGGTAGCCTCCAACCTGATAGCATGAACATTGACTTCTCTAACTTCCGTTAATGCCCCTCCCCTTCTTACCCCATCCCTGATTTTTTTTTCTCTCTGCCCATCACTCTGCCTGTTCTCCATCTCCCTCTGGTGCTCTCCTCCCCCTTTCTTCCTAGGCCACCCGTCCCATGAACCTTTCCCTTCTTTAGCTCTGTATCCCTTTTGCCAATCACCTGTCTGGCTCTCAGCTTCACCCCACCCCCTCTGGTCTTCTCCTATCATTTCACGTTTTCCCCTCCCCCTCCTACTTTCAAATCTCTTACTATCTTTCCTTTCAGTTAGTCCTGACGAAGGGTCTCAGCCCGAAACGTCGACAGCGCTTCTCCCTATAGATGCTGCCTGGACTGCTGCATTCCACCAGCATTTTGTGTGTGTTGCTTGAATTTCCAGCATCTGCAGATTTCCTTGTGTTTGCTTTACAAGAATGTTACCTGGATTGGGGAGCATGCCTTCTGAGAATAGGTTGAGTGAACTCGGCCTTTTCTCCTTGGAGCGGCAGAGGGTGAGAGGTGACCTGATAGAGGTGTATAAGATGATGAGAGGCATTGATCATATGGATAGTCAGACACTTTTTCCCAAAGCTGAAATGGCTAGCAAGAGAATTTTTAATGCAGAGAGTGGTGAGTGCGTGGAATGGGCTGCCAGCGATGGTCATAGAGGTGGATACGATAGGGTCTTTTAAGTGACTCCTGGATAGGTACATGGAGCTTAAAAAAAATAGAGGGCTAAGGGTAACCCTAGGTAATTTTAAAGTAATTGTATGTTCAGCACAGCATTGTGGGCCGAAGGGCCTGTATTGTGCTGTAGGTTTTCTATGTTTCTACGTTTCTATCACTTTACCTGTGAGGATGTTGGGATCATCTGCTGTATTTGGTGCTCCTGGTGCGGCCTCCTGTATATCGGTGAGCCCCAATGTAGATTGGAAGACCACTTCACTGAGCACCTATGCTCTGTCCACCAGAAAGAGTGGAATCTCCCAGTGGCCACCCATTCCCATTTCAAAATGGCCTACTCCACTGCTGTGATGAGGCCACACTCAGGTTGGAGGAACAACACCTTGTATTCCATCTGGGTAGCCTCCAACCTGATGGCATGACCATCAATTTCTCCATCTTCCAATGATGCCCCTCCTTCACCATTCCCCATTCCCGTTTCTCTCTCTCAGCTTATCTCCTTGCCTGCCCATCTCCTCTTTCTGGTGCTCCTCTCCCTTCCTTTTCTTCAACGGACATTTGTCCTCTCCTATCAGATTCCCCCTTCCCTAGTCCTTTATCTCTTTCACCAGTCGACTTCCCAGCTCTTTACTTCACCCCTCCCTCCTTCCAGTTTCATATATCACCTACGACCTTGTATTTCTATCCCCCCTTCCCCTACCTTCTTTCTCTGATTTCTCATCTTTTTTTCTCCTGTCCTGATGAAGGGTCTCGGCCTGAAACATCGACCATTTACTCTATTCAATCGATGCTGCCTGGCCTGCTGAGTTCTTCCAGCATTTTGCATGTGTTGCTTGAATATCCAACATCTGTAAATTTTCTCTTGTTTGAAATTGGATTAGACATTGGCTTTGTGGGAAATGCCAGGGAGTGGTAGTAGGTGGTTGCCTCTCTGACTGGAAGTCTGTTACTCGTGTGCTGCATGGATTGGTGCTGTGTCCTTTGTTGTTTGTCATCAACATTTGAATAATAATGTTATTTAAATGGATCAGCAAACTTGATGATGACACCAATATTGGATGTGTAGTGGATAGCAAAGAAGGTTATCGTGGCTTGCAGAAGGATCTGGATCAGCTGGAAAAATGGTCTGAAAAATGGCTGGTGGAATTTAATTCAGTTAAGGGCAGGTGTTGCACTTTGGTAGGACTGACCAGGGTAGGTGTTACACAGTAAATGGTAGGGCCCTGAGGAATGTGGTAGAACAAAGGGATCTGGAAATACTGGTCCATAATTCATTGGAAGTGGTCTCACACATAGATAGTGTCGTAAATAAAGCTTTTGGCACATTGGCCTTCATAAATCAAAGTATTGGGGTACAGGAGATGAGAAGTTATGTTAAAGTTGTGTGAGGCCTAATTTGGAGTATTACGTGCAGTTTTGGTCCCCTACCTACAGGAAAAATGTAAATAAGTTTGAAAGAGTACAGAGAAAATTTACAAGTACGTTGCCAGGTATGGAGGAGCTGAGTTATAAGGAAAGATTGAATGGGTTAGGACTTTATTCCTTAGAATGTAGAGGATTGTGAGGAGATTTGAAAGTGGTATATAAAATTATGAGGGGTATCTGAGGCCTCCGTTGGTCAGAGTTGACCATTGAAATGGCATCCTGGCTGTCTAGCTCCACAAGCCTGGGCAGTACAATATGGAGAGCAAGCTGCTGCCCATGTAGCAAACTCCCCCTTTCCATGCATCTGTTGAACCCAAAGTTTGGCAGAGACCAAAACAGATTGGTACCAGAAGCATTGCAGGGGTTGCCAGTCAGCATTGAATTCAACGTGGGACTGCCTTAGTGAATCCGACTCTGGATTTTTTGCTCTGGGTTTACTTCTAAAGCCTTCCCCATGAGTGGGTATAGCCACAAGGCAGCAAAGGTTTGAGATCAGAGCTATTCTCCTCCTAGAAGAGCTGCCAACCAGGGCTGACGAGTCCCATCTGCCCAAAGCGACTGGTTTTAAGGTGCCAGTAACCTGCCTTTGTCCCTTTTCCTTTCAGTAGAAATGATTCTGCCACCCTTAGTAGCTAAGCCGTATGTGAAGGCCAGGAGCTGGACTTGGTTGTGAGAGGCTACTTGAGGTGTATGCCTTTGGGAGCATTTAACAGGTAGTGGGAGCTTGTCCCCATTACCACCCCCAGCTATAACAACCTTAAGAAATCATGAGGGATATAGATAATGTAAATGCAAGCAAGCTTCTTCCACTGAGGTTGGGTGGGACTACAGCCTGAGGTCATGGGTTAAGAGTGAAAAGTGAAATGTTTAAAGGGAACATTAAGGGAAACTTCTTCACTCAGAGGGTCGTGAGAGTGTGGAATGAGCTGCCAGCACAGGTGGTGCATGTGAGCTCAATTTCAACGTTTATGCTAAGTTTGGATAGGTACATGGATAGTAGGGATTTTGACATCAATGGTCCCGGTACAAGTCGATGGGAGTAGGCAGCTTAAATGGTCTTGGTATGGACTAGATGGGCCACAGGGCCTGGTTCTGTGCTCTACTTTTATATGACTCTAGGACTCTGACTTCAGCATTGTCACAAGTTTAGCAAGGTGCAATTTAATGAAAGCAGCCATACATCCAAATCTAAAAATATCATACTCAAAAATGCTGCTTGATCATACATTCCATATCCACCAGTTATATGAGTGTTTATTACATAGCATACAAAACTGTACTTTAACCTGATAATTGCAATTTAAAAATCATGAATATTGTCTCAGGAGTCATCACAACTTAGCTGTTTTCAATGGGAAAAGAATGAAGAAATGAGGTTCTTTTAACCTCTTTTAGACTTTAAAATTGATCTTATCAAAGCCACAGTGTAATCCAAAAATTGCTAGAATAGGAATCGCCAAATACATAAACCTTTGTGTGCATGAAGATGCAGCCATCATTGTTTTCCTTCTCATGTCCTGAGAAGATTGTGCAAAATGAAGCGCTATCAGAATTCCCAACTTCAGCAGAATGGAAACTGCAATCATCTGATGAGCCAACTATAATGGTGTCCAATATAATCCAATATAAAAAAGTCAGAATGAATGTCTGATAATAGGCCAGAATTATTAACTTATGTCCAGACAAGGCTGAAAAATAGGCCCATTGTCTCTCTAACTGAAGTGAATTTTTCATATTAAATCAAAATTATGAAAGTTTTGGCATGGAAAATTCATTGAATTGGAATATTAGTTTTCCAAATAAATTATAAATTTTCCTCTATGTTCAAATCAATTTCCATTCACTATCTCAGTAAAACACTGGAAAACATTTTTGTTGAACACTTGGTTATAAATTTGTCTTACTGCTTGCATCTAGGAATAATGGTGCATAGTTCCCTGAAGGTGGAATCTCATGTGGATAGGGTGGTGAAGAAAGCTTTTGGTACGCTGGCCTTTTTAAATCAGAGCATTGAGTATAGGAGTTGGGATGTAATGTTAAAATTGTACAAGGCATTGGTGAGGCCAAATTTGGAGTATTGTGTACAGTTCTGGTCACCGAATTATAGGAAAGATGTCAACAAAATAGAGAGAGTACAGAAGAGATTTACTAGAATGTAACCTGGGTTTCATCACCTAAGTTACAGAGAAAGGTTGAACAAGTTAGGTCTTTATTCTTTGGAGCGTAGAAAATTGAGGGGGGTCTTGATAGAGGTATTCAAAATTATGAGGGGGATAGATAGAGTTGATGTGGATAGGTTTTTTCCATTGAGAGTAGGGGAGATTCAAACAAGAGGACATGAGTTGAGGGTTAAGGGGCAAAAGTTTAGGGTAACACGAGGGGGAACATTTTACTCAGACAGTGGTAGCTGTGTGGATCGAGCTTCCAGTAGAAGTGTTAGAGGCAGGTTTGGTATTGTCATTTAAAGTAAAATTGGATAGGTATATGGACAGGAAAGGAATGGAGGATTATGGGCTGAGTGCAGTTTGGTGGGACTAGGTGAGAGTAAGAGTTCGGCATGGACTAGAAGGACTGAGATGGCCTATTTCTGTGCCGTAATTGTTATATGGTTATCTCATTCTCCAGTCATTTTTATCAAGCAAAATAAATTTGGCATATCATTCAAGTACAAACATCCAATTCCTTTCTTCTGATGACTACTTCCTACTTCCGCTTCCATATCATTACATACTGTATTTTTGGCCTTATTAGAACTTGGCCATCACATAAGAGTTTATCCATCACCTCTTAGTGTTATGTAATCTGAAACTGAGCTGATTAATGTTATTCTTCAATTAATGCAATATTTTCTCATCTGTCAAAATTGTGTAATTAGAAGTTGTTGATTTAATAGCTTATATTATTTAAGGAACAACACAAGGAATTTTGAAGTGAAACAAAAATGCGTGGAGCAGTTATGTGTAGCTAGTAGAAACCTTGTTATTGTAGAGTCTATGGTAACCCATCACAGTTTTAACATAATGCCATGTCTGTTCCTATAAACAGACCATGGCTACTCATTGAAAATAAAACTTAGAGCTAAAACTGAGAGCTGTGTTTGTGTAATACAACTGGTGAAAATAGCAAAACATTGGCTTCACTTTTTTGGAAACAGTGTTTTTATTTCAATTTTTTTTCAGCTGTTGAAAGCAAACTAATCATTGTAGTTACGTATTGAAAAGTGCAATTTTCATTTCGAAGGAATTTATTGCAAAGAATTATACACAACATTCACTTAATATTTTCATGATATAAAATAACTTGTGTGACTGACTATATATGTGTAAAATATGCTTTATTATGTAATGATTCTTTAAAATTCAACAGAGTTGAATTTTATTAAAACTTAAAGGAACGACTTAGCATGTCTACTTTATCAGTTCCTGCCTGTCACCTTATGTACAGTCTCTCATGTGGCTAGCATCACTTTATGGACATACAATCAATCTATATATATATATAAGCTATCTTATGTGTTTATATTTATTGTGTTTGTATTATTATAGCGTTCTTTATCTGATATTAAAAAGATAACATTGCCATGTGCTTCTTAAACATAAGAGAACGTACTTGTAAGTAATTTCAACTTCTTTTCTGAATAGAGACCTCTCTTAATTCAAATCTGTGCAGACTTATTAAGAGCCACCATAATGGGAGCTCAAGATGCATTTTCCATACAGTTCCCAGAATTGCATGGCATTGCTCTCTGTATTTTAGAATATTATTTGGGTTTGGGAAAGTAAAACAATCTTTTTTATGCCATGAACCCCAACCATTATCTAAGGTATCTGTGGACCCCAATTGGGAATCCCTGTCCTGTCCTCAAAGTTATGGATTATTTCTTTTTTTAAAATGCACTTCTCTTTACCAGAAACCATATTGCAAGTCTCACTTGTCAATATCAAGAAATTTCTCTAAACATGAAGATAAATTTAATGTCACTTTCCTTTCATATTTCCCTAATGCACGTTAAAGGTTGTGGCTGTTGAGAGCCTGTCCATCAGATTTCCCTTTAACAAGAGACAATTTTATACTGATGTACACCCCAATTAGGATATGTTCTCTCATTTGAAATGAACTGATTTTGCAGTGTAGGTAGTATTCCAATTGCTTATTTTACTATCTTTCCAAGGTTTTGGATGTTACATAAAATAATTGAATGTTGTTAAGATGTCCTTGGCAAATTCCATTACAAGATCTGGTTCCTACAAGCAGTGTCTTGGATACATCTGACTTCTGTTTGTGTTGTGTCATGATTCCTTCCTCTGAATCTACAATTAAATCACTGAGCCCAACATTTTTGCAAACCACTCTACAAGCTTGCTTTTCTCTCCAGTTCTTGAATATGCTTTATCCTCATGTGTCTGTGCCCATTAGCACTGTGGTTCTTGAATGTCTGAAATACGATTCCGTCTTGGCCATGGTACCAAAGCAGCATTTATAATATGCATGCTATTTATGTTGTTAATTTAGTGTTATCCTACCGAGCCCTCTTCCATTGCCGGCATCTATTCAATACCTGCCCTATTTTCCTTGCAAGTGCTTAGTGGGGTGGCACAGTGATACAACAAATAGAACTGCTGCTTCTAAGCATCTGGGATCCTGTTTCAATCCAGTCTTCAGCTGCTGTCTGGAATTTTCACTGTGACTGTGCACATTTCCTCTGGGTACTCTGGTTTCCTCCCACGTCCTAAAGACATGGAGATAGTTAATTAGCCATCCAACTGGAATATAGGTGAGTGGTAGATTCTGGGTAGGCAAGGGATAATGGCTTGGCAGGATGAATTAAAAATGGAAATAGTTTAGGTCAGATTAGTGTGAATGGGTGTTTGATGGTCAGTGCAGACTAGGAGGGCCAAAAGGTCTGCTTCCATCTGTCTATATCTCTGGATCATTTTCTGTTTGATAACACACCTGTACAACATCTTGGGATACCTTCTTATCTTGAAAGCATTGTATAAGAAGAAGTCATTTTAGGTTGACATTATTTATGCCAAAAATTTATTCTGAACAAGGAACTACATGAAAAACTTTGAAATTTTAAATATTTGCGAAAAATAAATGAAGTTCTAACATGAAATTAAAGAGCATTTTGAAACCATACATAAGCTAAATGGTATTCCATAAGATTGCTGGTGTATTTCATTGATAATTAGATATTTTATTTAAAAAGCAATTCTTCATCTTAAAGTAAATGTTGAAAAGTTCTCACACTACTTGAATGTCTTTTAACCAATCAATATATAGTATATCAAAGGGATTTGATATATCAAAGTAGGTTTGTTTCTGTCATATTTGGAGTACTGATGTTCTGTTAAATATCAAATGTTTATTGAGTGACTAGTTTCAAATTGCGATAGAGACCAAATTGAATAATATTGCTTATATACCAAGTGGACCACAATAAATTAATATGATGGCCTTGTAACTTATTGCTCGTCTAGAGCATATCTTGTTACCAATATGAATCCATGAATAATGATTGACGTATAAACTATAAGTTAGTTATAGATTTGCTTAAAAATGCTTGGTACTATCTGGGAAAGTAATTGTATAGACAATCTTGACTTTTTTGTCAAAATATACTAACTAAATTTGATAAGGTACCCTATGCAAGGTTTATTGAGTAAGTGAAGAGCCATGGGATCCAAAGGGACCATGCTTTGTGGATCCAGAAGTGGCTTGCCCACAGAAGGCAAAGAGTGGTTGTAGACAGGTCATATTCTGCATGGAGTTCAGTCACCAGTGTTGTGCCTCAGGGATCTGTTTTGGGACCCCTACTGTATGTAATTTTTAAAAATAACCTGGATGTGGAAGTGGAGGGCTGTCAGAGGTTACACCAGGACATTGATAGGTTGCAAAATTGGGCTGAGAAGTGTTAGATGGAGTTCAACCCAGGTAAGTGTGAAGTGGTACATTTTGGTAGGTCAAATATGATGGCAGAATATAGTATTAGTGGTAAGACTCTTGGCAGTGTGGAGGATCAGAGGGATCTTTGGGTCCAAGTCCATAGGGCACTCAAAGCTGCTATGCAGGTTGACTGTATGGTTAAGAAGACATACAGTGCATTGGCCTTCATGGGATTGAGTTTATGAGCCGAGAGGTAATGTTGCAGCTATATAGGACCCCGGTCAGACCCCACTTGGAGTACTGTGCTCAGTTCTGGTGACCTCACTACAGGAAGGATGTGGAAACCATAGAAAGGGTGCAGAGAAGATTTACAAGGATGTTGCCTGGATTGGGGAGCATGTCTTATGACAATAGGTTGAGTGAACTTGGCCTTTTCTCCTTGGAGCAACAGAGGATGAGAGGTGGCCTGATAGAGGTGTTTCAGATGATGAGAGGCATTGATCATGTGGATAGTCAGAGGCTTTTCCTCAGGGCTGAAATGGCTAGCACAAGAGGGCACAGTTTTAAGGTGCTTGGAAGTAGGTACAGAGGAGATGTCATAGTTTTTTACGTAGAGAGTGACAGGTGCATGGAATGAGCTGCCACAGTGGTGGTGGAGGCAGATACGATAGGGTCTTTTAAAAGACTGCTGGATAGGTACATGGAGTTTAGAAAATAGAGACCTATGGGTAACCCTAGGTAATTTCTAAGGTGAGGACATGTTCGGCACAGCCTTGTGAGCCAAAGGGTCTGTATTGTGCTGTAGTTGGAATGTTATTTTTTGACCTTTTGAGGTGTTAAGACCACAGTCGAATGCAATTCAATGCAGCTGAAGGCAGTTGGAGGAATTCTCCGTGTATTTATGTAGTTGTTTTCTAGGTGAAGAGTTCGAATATTTGAGTCATCTTCATCATTTGCACTGCAGATGGAATCCAGTTGGACATTCCTGGTGAAACACAAAATTTGTATAAGTGATATAAAAAAAATTAGTTCATATGTATTTTGATACCCCATTTTGCAAATAGATTAGTATTATGCTTTCAACAGAGTTTAATGATGGAGGGATTAGTTACTTTTTAAGGGCAAACACTTAGTTCAGTACTATCTTTGCTTCTGTAAGATTTAGTTAGAAAATATCATAGATTTAAGTGTACATGAAATCCCAAATCTTAAATAACATAACCAGTAAGACAGGAATCAGCCAATTGACCTTCTAGTTTATTTTGTAATATTGATTTATTATCATCTTTGGAAAGATACTCTTGAAATACTTCACATCTTTACAGAATGAAATTATGTACAGGAAAAATACAGTATTCTGAGATTATATAGCAGTTCTTCACTAAATATATCAATTGCTTTGAAGTATCACTGTGTACCGTTGTGAAGTACCATTTCGGTTTGTATAATCTTACGTAACATCAGAATGTCCTGGTGTTCTTTACAATCAATTAAATAATTTTTTTTAAGTGCGCTCTCTGTGATGAAGTTTTCTAGCTGACCAAAGCATATTCCCACAACCAGTTATATGGGATAAAGCACTTAATTTGTTTTCACATTTAAAAGATGATTATTATTAAAGATATTATAAGTTGATAGCTGCTCACTATTTTATGTCAATCTTAGTGTGCAACTAGAATCTCAAGCTAACATTACTTCCAAGAGAAGCCACTTTTAATAGTACAAGCATTGTCTGAAAGTTCATCTGGATTTCATACGTGTTTCTGGAATGGAAGTGCAGCTTTCTTAATAAAGCAAGAATTTCTTACCTGTTATTTTGATTGTTAGTGCTTTCACCTCTCAGTGAAAAGACTATGTCAGGACACCTGATAATCTGGGCCTGCTGATCAGTGCAGTACAGAGGGGTATTGAACTCCCAGAAGTGCTGTCTTTCAAATGTTCAATCATCTGTTCCCTTAGTATATTGCAGGAATTCGAGTAAGAGCAGGGGAGTTGCTCTCCAGTGTCTTGGTCAGTGTTAACACCACACTCAACATCACTAAACCAAATTGTTATCATTCCTGTTTGTAAAAGTTTGCCCTGCATTTTGATTTCTGTGGTTTCTACACTGCAATAGTGCATTGTAGCGCAAATTTATTTATTGAGATATAGCACAGAATAGTCCCTTCCAGCCCTTTGAGTTGCGCCACCCAGCAATCCCCAATTTAATCCTAGCCTAACTACAGGACTGTTTACAAAGGCAAGTTAACCTACCATCTAGTATGACTTTGGACTGCCAAAGGAAACCAGAACATCTGGTGGAAACCCACATTTGTTGCAGGGACTGGAAGAGCCACAGATGATACTTGTTTTAGATTAGTTCCAGTTATGTAGAAGGGTATACCAGTTGTTTTGTTCAAAATAAGTTCCTTCAAACAGTAGCAAATTGAACAGTCTGTCTTTGTTACTTTTGACTGATGTAGCATTGCCAGTCAGCACATGGGAGAATGACCTGCTCTTCTTCCCGGAATACCATGGGATTTTTAAAGCCTATTTGAAACAGTTCGGTTATTTAGCATATCACCTGATGTACAATGTCCTTAACTCTGCATCCTCAGCAACTTTCAATGTGATGCTAGTCTAGATTATTGCTAATTTCATGAAGTTGGGCTGAATCCTACAACCTTCTGATTCGGATATCTGAGTCTTGGTTAACACAAAGTGATCAGACTTGATATCAAATGAGGCAAACAGTCTTTTTACCTGATTAAGTTGTCATTCAGTCTCAAAAAGTGAAGTGCTTTCATTTCAGCAATTCCAGCAGGAACTCTTTTCAACATATTGTGATCCAAAAACAGTTCCCTCATTGTATCATAAGTTCCAAAGAAAGAAACTGGGTCAATTCCACCATTGGTGATTTTGTTGAAAGAGAGGTACAGGATTTCCAGCCCCGGTTCCATGTGGGCAAACACAAAGCCTGGTATTCGCTCAATCTGATTATGAACCAATATAAGATACAGTAAACCTTTGGGTAGCAATGATGGAACATGAACGATCTTGTTGTATGAGAGGTCCAGGGATTCTAGATTTCTAAAAAAAATAAACAGAAATACTGATTGATCAAGTTAAGTTATTGTCATTTCACCATATATATGTATACCACCAAACAGAGCAATGTTCCTCCAGACCAGAGGTCGGCAACCTGCGGCTCCAGAGCCACATGCGGCTCTTTGATCTCTGTGATGCGGCTCCCCGTGGTTTGTTAGCTTTTGAAATGTAATTCGAAATTTGAAGATTATGGTGATCTTGTACAATATGAAAACTTTGCGGAGACACCGTTTCCTGGCACATCCGAACCGGCTCACAATTAGCCACCGTTCCGACTAAGGGAGATAGCCTACGGGGGTTTGTGAGTACGTGTCTTTTGGAGCATCCGCGGCCACGGGGACGGGTTGAGCGAGGCTTTAAAGCAAGGCTGTTTAGTTCGAATAAAGTTACCTTTGACTGCAGTCTTTATTTTAGCGCTGCGTGTAGCGCTACACCGCTACAACGTGTTTTTTATCGCTATTAATATACATCACAACTGCCAATGCCTGACACCCGCCAGTGCGCGCATTCTTTTAATTCTTCGATCCAAGGTAGGCTAACTATGTAGTAACCTTCAACCCAACGTCTTTTTTTCGGAGTTCAAAATGTTTTTGTTGCATGCAGAAATGTAATTTCGTTTTCTCTGCAGGAGTTCATCAATTTCAAAAATGCAACACATTATAGTTTGTTTATACATAGCATAAAGGCAAAAAAAAAAACCCGTTGTATGCAGTGTTATTTCATTTTGTGGCTCCCAGTGTTTTCTTTTCTGTGGGAAATGGGTCCATATTGGCTCTTTTAGTGGTAAACGTTGCCGACCCCTGCTCCAAACCAAGGGGCACAATATAATATGGAGGGGTGATTGATAAGTTTGTGGCCTAAAGTAGAAGGAGTCAATTTTAGAAAACCTAGCACATTTATTTTTCAACATAGTCCCCCCTTACATTTACACACTTAGTCCAGCGGTCGTGGAGCATATGGATCTTGGACCACCAGAAAGTGTCCAAAGCATGGGTGATAAGTTTGTGGACTAAGGTAGACGGCGATGAGTTATATAGATCTTGTTATATGCACATGCAGTTCAACTCTTTGCATGATCATGCAGAAAGTTTGACGTTAATAACTCATTGGGTAATATCACCCCTCGTATGTATAACTCATACACAACACATAAAGAAATAGTACCATAAATAAATAAATAATGTTCAAGTTAGAGTTAAAAAGTTACACCGTATAACTCTACTGCCACTTCAAACATGGTTAGACCTGGGTGATGGCAGGGAGTTCGGTAGTCTCTCGGCCTGGGAGAAGAAGCTGTTTCTCATCCTAACAGTCCTTATCCTAATGCGATGATACCTCCTGCCTGACACTGGGGGGGAGGGGGGGGTGTCAAAGAAATTGTTGGATATTAAAAGTAATTTCTTAAATCTGCAAAGCTCTACAAAAAGCAGAAAATTATTGGTTATATATGTCAAAAGTTTTAACCACCTAGTGCTGATCACATGTTAGATTAAAGATTAGTTTTTTTAAAGAACAGCTTTTTTACTTGTCACATGGATATCGAAACATACAGCGAAATGCATTATGTGTGCTGTTGCTTAACATTGCACTATTATCACTATTTTTTTAATATCTCAAATAATTGTATTCATTTTCACAACAATATAAAATCTTTACACAAGTTATGTACTTCATTTTCTAAAATACATGGCTGAGTACAAAAGACCTGTGCTGATCAACTGGCTGGAGTGTTCACTGATATCTTTAACCTCTCGACTCAGCAATCTGAAATGCCCACTTGCTTCGTGCAGACTTCAATTATACTGGTGCCTAAGAAGAAATGGTAACCTGCCTCAATGACTATCGTCCAAAAGCACTTACATCCGCTTTGAGAGGTTAGTGTTGAAGTACAGTATATCAACTCCTGCCTGAGGAGCAACTTGGATCCGCTCCAATTTACCGAACAGCACAACAGGTTAACAGCAGATGCCATTTCATTGACTCTTCACTCAATCCTGCAACATCTGGACAGTGGAGATGCATACATCACAATGCTCTCCACTGACTACAACTCACATTCAATTCTATCATCCCCTCAAAATTAATCAATAAGCTCCAAGACTTAGGTCTCAACGCCTCCTTGTGCAACTGAATCCTCGATTTTCTCTCTTGCAGACTCCAGTCAGTTGGGATTGACAATAGACAATAGGTACAGAAGTAGACCATTCGGCCCCTTGAGTCTGCACCGGCAGTAACATCCCCTCCCAAGATCTCCATCGGCACAGGTGCACCACATGGCTGTATGCTTAGCCTTCTGCTCTACTCTCTTTATACGTATGTCTGTGAGGCTAAGCACAACTCCAATACCATATTTAACTTTGCTGACAATATTGCTGCCGTTGGCTGAATCAAAGGTGATGATGAATCAGCATATAGGAGGGAGACTGAAAATCTGGCTGAGTGGTGCACAACTCAATGTCAGCAAGACCAAGGAACTGATTATAGACTACAGGAGGAGGAGGTCTGTGGACCAGTCCTCATCGGGGGACCAGAGACAAAGAGGGTCAGCAACTTTAAATTCCTCTGTTATTTCAGAGAATTCTGTCCTGGGCCCATCACATAGGTGCAATTACAAATGAAGCATAGCAGCACCTCTACTTCCTTAGAAGAATGCAAAGATTTAGCAAACTTCTATAGGTGTACAATGGAGAGTGTACTGGCTGGTTGCATCATGGCCTGGTCTGGGAATACCAATGCCCTTGAATCGAAATTCTACAAAAGGTAGTGGATACGGCCCAGTCCGTCATAAGGGAAGCCCTCCCCACCATCGAGCACATCTACATGTAGCACAATTGCATGAAAGGAACATCCATGATTCAGGACCCCCACTATCCAGGTCATGCTTTCTTCTTGCTGCTGCCATCAGGAAGGAGATATATGAGCCTGAAGTCCTACACCAGTCTTAAACTAAGGTGGATAATTTCACTCACCCCAACACTGAACTGATCTTACTTTCAAAGACTCTTCATCTCGTGTTCCTGATAATTACTGTTCATTTATTTATTATGATCATTTTGTATTTTTGCTTCTTTGTATTTACTGTGAATGCCTGCAAGAAAATGAACCTCCATGTTCTATATGGTGATATATATGTACTTTGATAATTAATTTAGTTTGAACGTGTTATATACTGGATTTGTTATAATTGGTAAATTGTTTTAATCTGGCACTTGAGAACATTGAATTGCCTAATGTTGCAGAGACAAGCTGTTAGAACTGCATTTGCTGTGAGCCACAGGAAATGGCTCCAGCAGCTTGGGTTCTTTCCTGAACTTTGCCACTCCCTATGACCCATGAATTTTCCTCAACTGGTTCAGCTTCTTGTTCAAAGACATTAGTTTGTGGATTTGATCACACCAGATTATCTTCTGTCAAGGTACATTTATAGGAGAGAGACTCAAAATGGAATTAATGGATATGAGAGGCAAATAGGTAACAAGGAAATTGTTCCAGGATACATCAGATTCAGCATAGTTTCATTGGGCCAAAATGTCTAACTGTGTTGTCAGAAAATATAAAGTATGGAATCCCTGTGTACATCTAAGAGTTAAAATTATGTTTGCAGCATTCAGATTTGATGGTCATTGAAGTCCCTTTTTAAAATGTTTTGCTTTTTATTGTTCAAAAGCTTCCACAGGTGAACTCATCATCTCTGATTTCCAATTCTGATTAGTTAATACTTCATGCTTGCTTTTCATATAATCAGTTAGAATCTGAATACTCACTCAAGCTTTATCCAAGCCATTGGTGCAATTCTGGCTTCATCAAGTTTGTTATTTCTCAGAACAATTACATTCAAATTGGTTGTCCTATTCAAACTCATTTCAGATATCTCCTCAATTTCATTATCTTCAAGGTAGAGTTCCTGCATTTTAGAAAAATAAACACATTTCATATCAAAAGAGCAGAAGTAAATATGGCCTGTCTGCAAAATGTATCAGTGGTACATTTTAAAATTTTAGGTAAACTCTACAGGAAATTCAGAAATTATTGTGGATTCGTTCTACAGGTCAGGTTCTACTTGGATCATGGCAACATTTGAAAAAATTGAGAAATTTATAAATTAAATCCATTCTTTAAAATTTCACAAATATTCTATTATTATTGTAAAGAGGTGTAATGTTAATTTGAAATGGCTGAATGTAGGAGACATATGTTTTGTAAATATTGTTTTAAAAAGTATGCGAATGATTCATATGAAACTAATAATTTATTTTAATTCATAGAATATATTTCTCATCATTTAAATATTGAACTTTGAAACACAAACACATGAATACTGATTTAATATAAATACCAATTTTGTCCATGTAGCTTATTCCTTTTTTCTTTTTAAATCTTTTTATTAGTTTTAAACAAACATAAATGAAACATGAATACAAAGTGTTTGAGAGTACATAATTAATAGTTTAAATAGACATTCAGATGTATAATAATAAAAATATATAACCTTTCAAACTCAGAACATTAATGAACAAAGAAGTAAAAAAAGAAAAAAAAAAGAAAAACCCCCCAAAAAAAGAGAGAAAAAAAAAATAAAAAAAGAAACACTAACCAACATGGGCCATTGAATAATATTAAGTACATATACAGTAGTGCCAATAACTCCGAACCTCCATCCAATTGATTAAGGATAATATAAATAAGGTTTAGGAAAAGACGATTCAACTCGTGAAAATGTTGAATAAAAGGTCTCCAAGTTTCTTCAAATTTAACTGAAGAATCAAAAACCGCACTTCTAATTTTATCTAAACTCAAACAAGAAATAGTTTGAGAAAACCACTGAAATACAGTTGGAGGATTAATTTCTTTACAATTCAATAAAATAGATCTTCTAGCCATTAATGTAACAAATGCAATCATTCGTTGAGATGAAGCGGATAAACGATTATTATCTGTCATAAAATCGAGCCAGTTTATCCTTAGACATATGAGCTCTATGTACAACCTTAAATTGTATTAGGGCATGTTTAGCATAAATAGAGGACGAATTTACCAATAATAAATTTTTTTCCCATTGCTCAGTAGATATAGGACAATGCAACTCTTCTTGCCATTCCTTCTTAATTTTTTCTGATACATCTGACTGTAAATTCATGATCATCTTATAAATGATGGCTATTAAACCCTTTTGATAAGGATTAAGGGCTAAAATTCTTTCTGTAATGTCTAATGGACATTCTTTCGAAAAAGACTAACTCATTATACAAAAAATTTCTAACTTGCAAATATCTAAAAAAATGTGTTTTAGGTAAATTATATTTATTAGATAGCTGTTCAAAGGACATAATGTTATCATCCAGAAACAGATCACGAAAACATGTTATACCTTTTGTTTTCCATAAAAGAAAAGCTTGATCCATAGATGAAGGCCAAAAAAAAATAATTAGATATTATAGGACATGATAAAATAAATTTATTCAAACCAAAAAATTTACGAAATTGAAACCAAGTTTGTAATGTATACCTGACTATAGGATTAGTTATCTGTTTATTCAATTTGAATAAAGAGAAAGGAAGTGAAGATCCTAAGATTGAAATCAGTGAAAAATCTTGCACAGATTTACATTCCAAATTTACCCATTGTGGGCAAGTAGCTATAGTCAATTCTTGTGTCCAGAATATTAAATACCGTATATTAACTGCCCAATAGTAAAATCTTAAGTTTGGTAAAGCCAAGCCGCCCTCCTTCTTAGGCTTCTGTAAATATTTTTTGCCCAATCTAGGATTTTTGTTCTGCCACAAGTAAGAAGATATTTTAGAGTCAATAGTATCAAAAACAGCTTTAGGAATAAAAATTGGTAATGCTTGAAATAAATGTAAGAATTTAGGTAGTATCATCATCTTAATAGCATTAACTCTACCAACCAATGACAAAGATAGTGGAGACCACCTAATAGCAATTTGCTTAATTTGATCAATTAAAGGTAAAAAGTTAACCTTAAATAAATCTTTAAGCTTATTCCTAATCCTGTTGTGGATTTATAACAGTTTGAATCTTTGAAAATGCATGCTTTCTGAAGTAATATTACTATATTTTATAACACATAATTCAGAAAAACTTATAATTGATACAGGGTTTAACATAGAAATTTACAGCACATTACAGGGCCTACAGCCCACAATGTTTTGCTGACCACGTAGCCTACTCTAGAGACTGCCTGGAATTTTCCTAGCACCTAACCCTCTATGTTCCATCTACCTATCTAAAGGGCTCTAAAACGACCCTATTGTATCCGCTTTAACAAATAACAATCTGTCGATTTCATTTTAATCCACTTAGCTACTTTCCTTCATTTAAAATAAGATCATATATAACCATATAACAATTACAGCACGGAAACAGGCCATCTCGGCCCTTCTAGTCCATGCCAAATGCTTACTCTCACCTAGTCCCACTGGCCTGCACTCAGCCCATAACCCTCCATTCCTTTCACATCCATATACCTATCCAATTTTTTTTTTAAATGACAATATCGAACCTGCCTCTACCACTTCTACTGGAAGCTCGTTCCACACAGCTACCACTTTCTGAGTAAAGAAGTTCCTCTTCGTGTTCCCCCTAAACTTTTGCCCCTTAACTCTCAATTCATGTCCTCTTGTTTGAATCTCCCCTACTCTCAATGGAAAAAGCCTATCCACGTCAACTCTATCTACCCCCTCATAATTTTAAATACCTTTATCAAGTCCCCCCTCAACCTTCTATGCTCCAAAGAAAAAAGACCTAACTTTTTCAACCTTTCTCTGTAACTTAGGTGCTGAAACCCAGTTAACAGTCTAGTAAATCTCCTCTGTACTCTCTCTATTTTGTTGACATCTTTCCTATAATTCGGTGACCAGAACTGTACACAATACTCCAAATTTGGCCTCACCAATGACTCGCACAATTTTAACATTACATCCCAACTCCTATACTCAATGCTCTGATTTATAAAGGCCAGCATACCAAAAACTTTCTTCACCACCCTATCCACATGAGATTCCACCTTCAGGGAACTATGCACTGTTATCCCTAGATCATTCTGTTCTACTGCATTCCTCAATGCCCTACCATTTACCATGTATGTCCTACTTTGATTAGTCCTACCAAAATGTAGCACCTCATACCTATCAGCATTAAACTCCATCTACCATCTTTCAGCCCACTCTTCTAACTGGCCTAAATCTCTCTCCAAGTTTTGAAAACCTACTTCATTATCTACAACGCCACCTATCTTAGTATCATCTGCACACTTACTAATCCAATTTACCACCCCATCATCCAGATCATTAATGTAAATGACAAACAACATTGAACCCAGTACAGGACCCTGAGGCACACCACTAGTCACCGGCCTCCAACCTGACAAACAGTTATCCACCACTACTCTCGGGCATCTCCCATCTAGCTACTGTTTAATCTATTTTACTACTTCAATATTAATACCTAACGATTGAACCTTCCTAATTAACCTTCCATGTAACAATACACACAAAATGCTGGTAGAACACAGCAGGCCAGGCAGCATCTATAGGGAGAAGTGCTGTCAACGTTTCGGGCCAAGACCCTTTGTCAGGACTAAACGAAAAGAAAGATAGTAAGAGATTTGAAAGTAGTGGGGGGAGGGGGAAATGGGAAATGATAGGAGAAGACCGGAGGGGGTGGGATGAAGCTAAGAGCTGGAAAGATGATTAGCAAAAGTGATACAGAGCTGGAGAAGGGAAAGGATCATGGGATGGGAGGCAGGAGAAAGAAAGTGGGGGGGGGGAAGCACCAGAGGGAGATGGAGAACAGGCAAACATCTAAATATGTCAGGGATTGGGTAAGAAGGGGACGAGGGGCATTAACGGAAGTTAGAGAAGTCAATGTTCATGCCATCAGGTTGAAGGCTACCCAGCCGGTATATAAGGTGTTGTTCCTCCAACCTGAGTTTGGATTCATTTTGACAATAGAGGAGGCCATGGATAGACATATCAGAATGGGAATGGGACATAGAATTAAAATGGGTGGCCACTGGGAGATCCTGCTTTTTCTGGCGGACCGAGCACAGGTGTTCAGCGAAACAGTCTCCCAGTCTGCGTCGGGTCTCACCAATATATAAAAGGCCACACCGGGAGCACCAGACGCAGTATACCACACCAGCCGACTCACAGGTGAAGTGTTGCCTCACCGGGAAGGACTGTCTAGTGCCCTGAATGGTGTGATCCCTTGTCAAAGGCCTTACTGGAGTCCATATAGACTGCATCCACTGCTTTACCCTCCTCAACTTTCCTAGTAACCTCTTCAAAAAAATTCAATAAGATTTGTCAAACATGACATTCCAAAGATCAAAGAATAGCCTGGATGATATTGAGTAGCTATGATGAACTAAGATTAGTCAAAGCTGTTTTCAACCCTTTTTCAGAAACCATTTACCCTTGACCCCATTCCCAGTCTTGAATTTCTCTTTAGTATTCATAAACATATTGTCTGCTCTCATATATGAATACATCCACCCCATAGTAGTAATGATGTTAAAGTCAGTGTTGAGTCCAGTAGATTGGAATATGCCAAATAGAAGGCTGAGGTGCTATTCCTCTAGCTTCTGATCATGGCAACGTTGGTAATGAATTCAGACATCCTGAGCCAGTGACAAAGAAATCCTGAAACTTATCACAAAATGTAAATCTCCAGATAGACGACTAGTATCAGTGCATTCTTAGCGTATAATTCTGTAAGTGTGATGTTTTAGCTGGTGGCACAACAATATCAATACAACTCATATTTTTGAATATAAACCCTTAAATAGTTTGGAAACGTGAAAAAAATTGTTTACCTCAATGGAAGGAGGGAGACCTTGCGGTAGGGTTCTGAATTTATTTTTTCCCAGTCGCAAGTAAGCGAGTCGCTTAAGTGGTCTAAAGACGAGGGGTTGAACATTACTTTCACTGAGTTTATTTCCTTCCAGCTCCAAATTGACTATTTTACTCAAACCTGTTTAATTTTGATGTAAAAGTTAATCAATCAATAACATGGTTACAGCATGCAAGTTCTTGTTTTATGCCCGTTGGTCATTTATAACTCTGCCAAAACATATGTAATTTATAGGTTTGACCATCTTACATTGCAGTGGAGTTTTGAGTTTTATAATTAAATCAATCATCCTTGGAAATTTATGCTTACTATGCTCACTGATAGGCTATTGGGCTCAAAGAAACCAAGAGTTGTATTTTAAAAATGTGTACATAGTTTCATTCCTAAAAAGTGGCAACTGTATATAAATATAATTAGAAGGGCATCTGTTCAGCCTTTTAAACAAGTGATTTAAATAATAATTTTCATTTGTTTAAAACATAACAATGGAATTGTTATGTAAAATAGCTTATTTTTGTACAAATAAATTTTCAGCTACATTAACTCTTCCTTAGATTTTTAAGCATAAATACCATGGAATGTTTGTTCATCCAGTTGTTGAAGAAGGTTTTCATTTACTTTTAGCTCCACTAGTGTTCGAGGGAGTCGAGGAGGAACCTGGGATAACAAATTTCCATCCAAGTATAGGCGTTCCAGTTTTTTTAATTTCTAAAAGAAACAGAACATTCCAAAAATAAATATTCTTAAAATTTTAATATAATGACCTGGCCATTTACACCAGCAATGTGTTAAGTCAATCAGTCAAGTAACTACATGTTATGATTTAGATAAAATGCATTTTACGCATTCAGCCATTGGTGGTTTGATATGCTTCAGTTGTTTGATTTAATTTGGTTTATTCAGTTTAAAATTTACTTGTAAGGTATACTTTTTGGGTACTTAAGTGTCATTTTTTTATTCATGTCCATGAACCCAGCAAGAAAAAATATTCTTGATTTATGAAAGTGAATTGTTCAACGTTGATTTATTCAACGTTGTGATTTATATTAGTTTGCCACTCATGTCCAATCTACTTGATGGATTCTGCATCACATCTCATTAATTCTAAATTTTGAGTCGTAATATTGATATTGACATCATCAATACACATCACCAGCAATGTAATAGAGAGAATAGAATTGTATTAATTTGATGATTTGGACATTTCATAATGGTATTTCATACAAATCTGGTTGCATCCCATATTGGTATGGCAACTGCGCTGCCTGTGGCTACAAAAACCTGCAGAGAATTATGGACACATCACAAAAACTAACATCCTCTCCATAGACTCTTTTCAAATGTCTATTAACAACTGCTTTGAAATCATTTGTAAAACTTACTTTGAATGCAGCTTGGTGGATATTTGATGAAGCAATCCTGTTTCTGCTGAGGTCAATTAATTCCAGATTAGGAACCCCATTAAATGCTTCTGCTGGAATAGCAGTGATTGAGTTTCCTGCAAGGTTGGTTGAGTATACATGAGTGTTTTTACAGCATAATATTTTACCATAGTATTATCTAAGGATTTAAAAATGAATTCATACTCAAGGTGCTCAAAAGCAGTAATCATCTGAAGACAGATTCAGGAGGGGGTGGGGGGGGGGAACCAGAGAAGAAGACAGGGAATTAATAATTGAGTTTAGAATATATAGGAAATTAAATTTAAATATGGACTCCAATGCAGTTTGGCAGTTTTTGATAGAATATACTTAAATGCAAGGGTTCTAGTGAAAAACCTGCTTGCATATGACCTAACTGGAATCCCTCTATCATTAGCGCGTTTTAAAAGAAACTGCCTTAATACCAGACTGAGTAACATATTTACTTTATTAGGTACACCTGTACACCTGCTTGTAAATGCAAATATCTAATCAGCCAGTTATATAGTAGCATAAAAGCATCCATGCAGACATGGTCAGGAGGTTCAGTTGCTGTTCAGTCAAACATCAGAACGGGGAAAAATATAATCTAAGTGACTTTAACCATGAAATGTTTGTTGGTTTGATCTCCAAGATTTTTCACGCACAAGTCTCTAGAGTTTACAGAGAATGGTGCAAGCAACAAAAAAACAGCCGGTGAGTGGAAGTTCTTCAGGCAAAAATGCCTTGTTAATGAGAGAGGTCAAAGGAATAGGCCAAACTGATTCAAGCTGACAGGAGAGCAACAGTAACTCATGTAACCATGCATTACAACAGTGGTGTGCAGAAGAGCATTTCTGAATGCACAACACCTCCAAACTTCAAGTGGATGGGCTACAGCAGCAGAAGACCACAAACATATACACAGCGGCCAATTTATCAGTTAGAGGATGTACCTAATGAAGTGGTCACTGAGTATATAAACAAAATTTATGAAAATATATATGTAACCTGTCTTTGTGTATTGATTACCTGCAAGCTGAAAGTGTTTGATCTCCAGATCATGTAATGGAGGTATTTGAGTCAGCTTTGCATTATTGCAGTTTATAGTAAAGTCAATTGCATCACAGCCAACTGGGAGAAAAAATGTTGGGCTATCCTCATTGGACTGATGTGGAATCAGTTGTAATAAGGTAGAAAATGATGACAAATCAAAAATGTCTTGATAATCCTCCTCCTCATGCTCCTCCTCCTCTTCATCCACTACCTCACCCTCTCCAATCACCAATTCCTTCTCCACCTCCCCATATCCATCCACTCCTTCCTTCTCTGCCTCCCCCTCACCATCCATCTCTTCCTCTTCTGCTGCCCTCTCTCCATTTACCAGCTTTTCTTCTTGCCATTCCCTTTCTTGCTCCTCCTTGGTTTCCTCTTGTGCTTTCTGTTGTTCCATGTTTTGTTTCTCCTGTTCTCTCTCCTCCCCTTGCCTTTTTTTCCCCATCTTGTATTCTACTACCACTATTTTTTCTTCCATCTCCTGCTCTTCCTCCACTTGACCCTTCTGCTGCTCCTTCACCTCCTCCAATTCATCTTTTTCCTTCACTTGCTTTTCCTCCACCTCTCGCTCTTCCTTTTGTCCCTCTCCTTGTTCCTCCTCCACCTTTTGCTGTCCCTCTTGTTCCACCTCTTGATCATCTCCAGAATTGTTTGCATAATTATCATAGCCCTGGTTTTCCTCTCCCATAGTACTTGAATTATTTTTTATTTCTTTTTCAAATTGTTCCTTTTTTTTATTTTCCTGCTTTTCTTCCTGTAAGTGGATCTGTTCCATATTAATTGCTTTTTGTATTTCATCATCTTCCAATTCTTCATTGTGATTGGCTTCGTCCAGTTCACTTTGCATTTTGTCATCTTGTTGTTTTTTCTCATTTTCTTTATGTATTTCATTTTTTCTATATAATTCCTCTTCTAATTCTTTCTCTTCTGTCCGTAGTAGCTCTTGCCCTATGTTGAAATCCTGATTATTCAAGATTGCAGGATATGTTTCACTTGGATCATTTGGCTCTGTAGAATCATAATAAAATGCAAGATCTTTAGCCTGAATTCTAAATGTGCAAAAATAATTGTAAGCATGCAATTTAACTTTTCAGATTGTTTTATATTTTGAGTAAAGTTGTATTTCATAATATGGAATTAAAGATAAGTAAAGGGCAATATTGCACTTAATATATAAATTGAAGTGCACAGCACAGAAATATGGTTTTGGTCTATTTTTTCCTGAGTTAATAAAACTAACAATAAATGATATATTCTATTAATGCTATTACATCCATTAGAGACATAAGGCACCAATCAACAAGAATAGCTAAAGGAATAATATAAATTTATAATTGCATATTGACAGGGAATGTTCGGAATTAATATCAAAAAATATCTCAAGATGGCGTTACTGTCCAGCATGTATTTTTCCAGTGAATGTTATTCATATTCTCTTTAGTAAACTATTCTAAGTTTACAATCTGTTGCAATAAGTTGCAGTCTGTCAGTGGCTATTATTAATATCTGTGCTAAAAAAGAATAAGAATATACCATTTGAAGTACAAATTGGACAGCATTCTCCTGTTGGTATCATAGTCCTTGCACATTTTAAAATAGGGCAGGTCATTTCATCACAAACTATTTTTCCACTTGAACACAGGCAGATTAGACAAGGTTTTGGAGACCAGACTGCATTGTGATACATGATCATCCCGTTGGCTTTGCAGTATCCTTGTCTGCCTTAAGTTAGAAATTAAACAAAAGTGTGTCATTATTTGTATTTCTGTTGAAATTGTCCATTACCTAAGCATTCAAGTTTAAGCTGTGAAAATGATACCACAATCCCAAAAATCATTAGACTATTTATTAAGAAATAATTCTTAATTATTTGTTAATATTTCTGCATGCCTCCACTAGCTGTGTTTTTGAAACATTCTCCACCACAAGCTAATAAAATTTCTAAAATTGTGATAGACATAAGCTACTTAGTAATTACTTCTGCTGTATGCTTTGAGAATTGTAACATGAAGTCTGAATGAACTTTTAATAGCATTCAGTGCTATAATTATCAAGTAGGAAAGTATTTGACCTTATAATGTATCTATATGTATTGTAATTTCTTCACACCAATATTTCAAAGTAGGAGTTTTGATATAGTTGGAGCTTGGAAAGGGAAGTATGGCCAGTTGTCATGGGGTAACAACATGGGGAAGAAAAGGGAGAAAGATCTGAAAATGAAATTTAGAAGTTGAGAATAAAATTTACGAGCAGCTCTCCTCAGGTGGTAATTTTTGGATTACTGCCTGAACACATACTGATAGAATGAGCTGGATCAGCATGGTGAATGTGTCTAATAAGGGAATCCGTTTCATGGGATGTTGGTTCAAGAACTGGAATAGGAAGGAGCTATTTAACATGAATATATTGGACAGGAGCATATTAGATGACCTGTCCTGGACCTAACACATTAATGCAATCATAAGGAAGGTATCTTTATTTTAAGAGATCAAGAAGTCTCAGCTTGTCATCGAACATTTCAGTAGATATATTTTGATTTGGTTTTATCGTGATCTGGTACAGCAATTCTAATGTGCAGAAATGTCAAAAGTTGCAGAGTGCAGCCCTTCCCATCATTGGTAGTATCTATGGAAGGCACAAACTCAAGAAGTCAACATCCACATCGAAGATCCTCAACATCTGGGCCATGCCATTTTCTCACAGTTATCATTGGACAGGGTGTATAGAATTCTAGATTTCCATGAAGCATTTTGGGCAAGTGAAATATACACCTATAATGTCAATCTGCCATTAATATCAAGCTACGTGTTCAACATATTCTTAATAGATGCAGAAGAGCATGCTTGGAGTAATAACAGCATTACCTATAAACAAAGTTTCAATTTTGTGAAACTACATGAAACATCTTTGTATCTATTGAAAACCATGTAATAGGCAGAGCTAAATTCTCACAAATTATGGTAAAAGTTCTGCAGCTCTGCCACATCTAGCTGTGAATTGTGGTGGACACTGGAATGTCAGGGACAAGTAAGCCAGTGGTAGACACAAAGATGAATCATTTAATCCTAGTCATCCAGAAGTGCTGAATAGATGTTCCATCTTAACTTTCTTTTGTGATCCCTTTCTTCACAGAAGTCAGTCTCCAGCAATTCCAGTCATAGCTTCAGGTATTAATATCGACTGACAGTACTGGATACATCAAAGCTAATGGAAACTGACAACATCTTAATCCTAGTGCTAAAAACTTGCATTCCAAAATTAGATATGCCTCCAGCCATGTTTCTGCAGTAAACTTATAATGCATCTACTGGCATCTACCCAGTAACGTAGAATTTGTAAGTATTCTCTGTTCACAAAGAAACAGGATAAAAGCAATCTGCTGGAAATCATTTTGTTAATCTATGCCCAATCATCAGCTAAGTGATGGAAAGTTTAACAGTGCCATCAAACAGAACTTGCCAATTAATAAACTACGCAAACATGAGGAAATCTGTAGATGCTGGAAACTACTTATGCTCAGTTTGTGTCTTGCCAGGACCACAAGGCACTAGACCTCATCAAACCCTTGGCTAAAACATGGACCAAAGAGCTAAATTTCAGAGGCAAGGTGAGAGTGACATTCCTTGACATCAAGGCAGTATTTGACCATGTGTGATATTGAGAAAGTCTTGTAAAATTGAAATCAATTGGTATCAGGATCAGACACTGCATTGGTTCAAGTCATGCAGAAGATGGTGGCTGTCACATCAGCTCCAGTATATTTCTGCAGAAATTTCTCAGGTCCAGGCCCAAGCATCTTCAGCTGATTAATCTAGTTTTCTAGGTTTGCATTAATATATTTTTGAGTTCTTGATTGCATATTTATAAAATAATTGTGTTTTAGGTGGAATTATTGATGCATGGGAAATTTTAAAACTCTATGTGAATTGATTTTTTTTGTGAATTTGAAAGTTTTTATAAGTTGCAATGGAGAGAATTGTCAGTGGAAGTAAGCTTCCATATAATACGAAATCTGAACATTGATAGTTATGGTGCAGAGATGAAGGATTTCAGCTGACAGTTTGGAGAACTAGTTGTTTTTCTTGCAGCAAGGAGAATGTGTAGAGAATTCATAAGTACAAGATCATGACATTTTAGACAAATGAATGTTACCAGAGTGAATGATTCCAAGATCAAGGGCCCCGGATTCATTGTTCTGAGGATAAGAAATGAGAGGAGTATGCAGAAAATTAATTTTTTAAATGATCACAGCCCATAGGAGTTGGGAAAATAGAATCAATTATCGTTTCAAAAGTGACAAGGGAAAATAATTTGCAGAGCAGTAAAGGAAAAACAGGGAAATGCAGCTAGCAGGATTACTACACTTGGGGTCTGCATTGATTTGATGATCCAAATGACTGCTGCTGTGTCACAATTATTCTCTGATTCTGCGAACTATATAGAGATAAAAGTTTAACTGATGATTAAGGACAGTTGAAATATGTCTTCTTCTGGCATCAAATGGATTCCAGAAGGAATTATATTTTGCAGATGTGCAAAATGGATGCAGATCAAACATGTGATATGAGAATCTGGTGTTTGGTGAATAGAATAGTTTGAAACAATTTTCAAAAGAAAAACAATCTGTAGCTCTTCAAGTTTAATGAAAATTAATTTTGCCTTCATGACAAAGTTAAAATATCTTGTTAGATGAGAATGTTTGTTGGGATACTGCCCATCAGTTTTAGTGAGATTTTAGTTTAAGCTCAAGTAGTCACGAAAGACCTTAGAATAACCAAATACGTTATTGCAATAGCAGTAACTGACATCTGCATAGATATAAAATATGAGACATATTGTATATGAAAGAATAGTATATTGAGTTAACAAATGAAATTGTAGGAATAATCCATTCTTTACATCACTTTTTAAAAGGAGATTGGTAAATTTTATCAGATGCTGAAGTAGTTATTCTACTTAAAAGTATTCATATTTTCTAAAAGGTGGTGTTAAAGTTTTTGTTTAAAATGAACGAACACTAGTATTAAAATAATGCTTAAAGTGTTTTGATTAACTCTATTCCTGAGCAAAAATGCATCATATGTTCAGGGGAGCAGTGTATTTCTGTGAATCAATGATGATATTTCTTTTATTGGTTTTCACTAACCTGGTAGTACATGGTAGCTAGGTTCCATTTCACCAACATTTATATATGAGTCGAAGAAGGGCAAAGTACTTTCATCAGCATTAATGTTTGGAATCTTGGCTACAACATGTGAATGTCTTGGTTTGAATAGTCCAACTGAGTTGCGATTTACATAGCCAACTTGTTGCCATCCTTGATGGTGAAACCTCCTTCTCAAAAGCCTCTTTGATGTCTTATGCTTTCTTATTCCAAAGGTAACACCAAAGTTAAGAAGCCAGAACAAAATAAAAGTGTTTACTTTCATTTTTTTTGAGTAATCACCTGGAAAACAAAAGAAAAATAAAAACATAGGCTTCACACACTTTTAATACCCAAGTTTGTGTAAATGGTGAAATTAATGTTTAATTAGTGAAGTTTCATAATGCTAATTTCAATTATATGTTCATATACGTATCTGTGTGTATTGTTACGTATTCAGGCAACAATAAATATATGAGTTCGGCAAGGGTTTCTTATAACAAACAACACATTTATTAAACACAGAAAACAAACCCCCCAAAAGTAAACAAACACTACCGTAACCGGAAACAGCTGCTGAGCGGCTGTTCAAACAGTTCGTAAAGTGGTATTCCAAAACAGTTCTTTAAAGTGGTATTGCCAAAAGTTCAATACCCTCACAGTCCATTTAAAAGGAGAGACTTTATAGGACGATTTAGGTTCTCTTTCACGTCGCTTGCTTCGATCCCCGACGTCGAACTTCCCACGAAGAATTTACGAAACAGAACGGCTTAAAGGCACTGACCTTTCCTTCCTCACTATCCTCAATCCTTTCTGGTAAACCCAGGGATTAACACGAAGATAGTCAACGAAATCCTTCCAAATAAGGATCAAACAAAGGTCGCCCCCGTTTCACCGTAGAAAGCGATTCTCCTCGATCTTTAACTTCCAACTTTGAATCTTCACTCTCCTCTAATTCTCAAACTAACAGAATCATGAAGAACCTGCTGGCAATGACCTTTTAAACTTTACACATTAAATAAAAACTTCATCCTTCAACTAAACTGCGTCATCACTTCAAACACGCAGTGGCATGAAGTCAACTTGGCAAATCCAGCCATGAACTGCCCCTCCTCACAGGGTGGGGTCTACCTTTTATAACCTGTAAAAAAAAAACCCATCACATGATCTCTACTGGCGGGAAAATGATGTCACCACCATCACAAGACCATCACCTCAAGTCCAGTACAGCTTCAACCCCAGTCACATGACAAGGGCTCCACTGTCATGTGTCACGAGTACGTAACAGTATATATAAATGTTGATTAATGGATCTTTGAGTATATATCAAGTAATATTTATCATAATGCTAGTTCAATTTAAGTGAAAAGTTTACCTACATAAATATTTTGGAATAAATATAAAATCTGCCAGAGGTCCAGTACTCAGATAACAACATATGAATTTTATAAAAATGTTATTTGATTGTAAAACTGCCTTTTGTTGTCTAATGCAATCAAACCCATTAAATGGCAGTCTATCTTACAGTCTGTCTAATGAAGAAGCCTGTATGCAAAACAAGTTGAATGTCCTGAATTTGGAAGCAAAGTCCCTCATGAAGGATGAAATTCAGGGAATTGAAGAGGAAAGAATAACTATGTCATGTACATATTGTGAACCTGGTTAAAACCACAATAGAAGAATAGCTGTGAATATTATTGATGAAAGGATATTGAGATTATTCACAATGAAGCTGCATTTAGTGGGAAATAAGCAGAAAAACTGTCCTTGAAGCATCACTCTGCCTGATCAAATTAACCTGTGAGAGGCATTTCTGGAAGATATAAAATGCATAACTTTGCAACTCAATACAATATATAAAATAAAATAAAATCTCTTTAGGGCATTAAAACTATTGAGGTTCAGAAGCTTGAGTTTCCGCAGCACCAGGTTTAAAACCAGCTATTTCCCTTCAACTGACTGGCAAAACACTAATCACTACAGTTTAGTAATACTACAGTGAGAGGGTTTAAGTTCAAAGGAGATGTACAGGGCAAGTTTTCCTCCTACAGAGAGTGATGGGTGACTTAAATGTGATACCAGGTATTCTGGTAGCAGCAGATAAAATGGAATGATGTACAAGGGTCATAAATATGGAGTCAACGGAGGGATATGGACTGTGTGCATGCAGAACGAATCACATATCATTAGCTTAACATGTTAGGCTGAAGAGACAGTTCCTGTGCGGCACTGTTCTGTTGTCTATGTTCCAAAAATCACCCTGACATGTAGCCTGGTCACAACTCTTGCTTTGGCTTCCAGGAATCAAAGGAAGGGTGCTACAGTAGCACAGTAGTTAGAGTGACACTACTGCATCGCAAAGAGTTGGAGTTGAGTATTCCATTCTGGCATCCCCTGTAAGGAAGTTTGTACATTCTTCCTGGGTGCGCGTTGGTTTCTTTCAGATGCTCCAGTTTGCTCCCACAGTCCAAAGACGTATAGTTAGTGGGTAAATGGGTCATTGTAAATTGTCTTGCAATTACGCTAGGGTTAAAAAGGGAAGTTGTTGGGCAGCGCGGCTTAAAGGGCCGGAATGACCTGTTCTGTTTTGTCTCTCTAAATCAAAAATAAATAAATAAATAAATAATGTCTTTAAACGCTATTGAGCATTATGTAACATTCAAACAAATTTGAAAATATTACCAACTGAAAAAACACTTATAGAATTAGAATCAGTATCAAGTTTATTTTCGCTGACTCATATGACGTGAAATTTGTTGTTTTGTAGCAGTGCAGACACACGAAATTACATAAATTACAAAATAAATAAATAGTGCAAAAATGAATAATCATGCAGTGTAATTAGCTATACCATTATCAGGAGATCAATGATATCATAGATCTCATGTCAGGACTTGAGAGTTTAGATTTCCTGGGAATCTCAGTCCTAGACTGGACTTCACATGGAGTCAAGAAGCAAAATGGACCAAAGAAATTGTCGGTGAAATTCATTGGCAAGAATGAGACTTATAAATTTGGACAGGAGTCCAAAACCCACAAATACTTACGTACATAAATGCTGACATTTGCACACTGAACTACTGGAAAAACACATCAAAATCTGGACCCACGTAACTTAAATCATCTGCAACTTTTCTTTTATCTCTCAGAGATTTCTTTTGAGACCTAGAAACAATTTCTGATCAATTTTATTGACTTAGTTATTAGTATAGTAATCAACTACAAAGTTTGTACATATAGCATAAAGCATACATTCTTTTCCTCTGTTTACTTTTAGTTCCACTCAGAATTGTCAGGTTTCATTTTTTAAAGCAAAACTCTTGGTTAGTGAAAAAGAACAGTCAAGAGATTATTCAGCTTTCAGACTGTTTCTACAATTAGATGATGCCATGCTGATAAGATGTTGCTCACACAAGTGGCCTTCTTAATGACTCCATAATATCATACCATTTTACTAAATATTCCAATGTTTTCGAGCACTTTCATCGTACCACTGTCCAGAACATGTTAGAGAATTGGAGATGCAGCTCGATGACCTTAGTATGGTCAGGGAGAGCGAGGAAATGATGGAAAGGAGTTATAGGCAGGTGGTCACACCGGGGCCATGGGAGACAGACAAGTGGGTCACAGTCAGGAGAGGGAAGGGGAAGAGTCAGGTACTAGAGAGTACCCCTGTGGCTGTACCCTTTGACAATAAGTACTCCTGTTTGAGTACTGTTGGGGGGACAGCCTATCTTGGGGAAGCGACAGTGGCTGTGCCTCTGCACAGAGTCTGGCCCTGTGGCACAGAAGGGTTGAGAAGGGAAGAGGAAGGCAGTAATGATAGGGGATTCTATAGTTAGAGGGTCAGACAGGCAATTCTGTGGATGCAGGAAAGGAACTCAAATGGTAGTTTGCCTCCCAGGTGCCAGGGTCCGGGGATGTATCAGATTGTGTCCAAGATATCCTGCAGTGGGAGGGAGAGGTGCCAGAGGTCATGGTACATATTGGTACCAATGACATAGGTAGGAAAAGGGAAGAGGTCCTGAAAACAGACTACAGGGAACCATAGAACACTACAGCACAGTACAGGCCCTTCAGCCCTCCATGTTGTGCCGACGCATATAATCCTTTAAAAAAGTACTAAACCCGCACTACCCCTTAACTCTCCATTTTTCTTTCATCCATGTGCCTGTCCAAGAGGCTCTTAAATACCCCTAAAGTTTTAGCCTTCACCACCATCCCTGGCAAGTCATTCCAGGCACTCACAACCTTCTGTGTAAAAAACTTACCCCTGATGTCTCCCCTAAACTTCCCTCCCTTAATTTTGTACATATACCCTCTGGTGTTTGCTGTTAGTGCCCTGGGAAACAGGTACTGACTATCCATCCTATCTATGCCTCTCATAATCTTGTAGACCTCTATCAAGTCCCCTCTCATTCTTCTATGCTCCAAAGAGAAAAGTCCCAGCTCTGCTAACCTTGCCTCATATGACTTATTCTCCAAACCAGGAAACATCCTGGTAAATCTCCTCTGCACCCTCTCCATAGCTTCCACATTCTTCCTATAATGAGGTGACCAGAATTGAACACAATACTCTAAGTGCGGTCTCACCAGAGATTTGTAGAGTTGCAACATGACCTCTCTACTCTTGAACTCAATTCCCCCGTTAATGAAGCCTAGCATCCCATAGGCCTTCTTAACTACTCTATCAACCTGCGAAGGACCTTGAGGGATGTATGGATTTGAATCCCAATGTCCCTTTGTTCATCCACACTCTTAAGTAACTGACCATTAATCCTGTACTCAGTCTTCTGATTTGTCCTTCCAAAATGCATCACCTCACACTTATCCAGATTGAACTCCATCTGCCATTTTTCTGCCCAACTCTGCAGCCTGTCTATATCCTCCTGTAACCTTCAACAACCTGCAGCTCCATCCACAACTCCCCCAATCTTCGTGTCATCCGCAAACTTACTCACCCATCCTTCCGCCTCTACATCCAGGTCATTTATAAAAATCACAAATAGCAGGGGTTCCAGGACAGATCCCTGTGGCACTCCACTAGTCACCGACCTCCAGACAGGATACTTTCCTTCCACAACTACCCTCTCCTTTCTTCCTTTAAGCCAATTTTTTATCCAAACAACCAAGGTTCCACTTATCCCATGCCTCATGACTTTCTGGATGAGTCTGTCTTGAGGGACCTTGTCAAATGCTTTGCTGAAGTCCATGTAGACCACATCCACTGCCCTACCCTCATCAAATTCTTTTGTTACCTCTTCAGAAAGCTCAATCAGGCTCGTGAGACACGATCTTCCCTTCACAAAGCCATGTTGACTATCCATGAGTAGACTGTACTTCTCCAAATGCTCGTAGATCCTATCCTTAAGAACCCTTTCCAGTAGTTTGCATACCACCGACGTAAGACTCACCGGTCTATAGTTCCCAGGTTTCTCCTTATTACCTTTTTTTAAACAAGGGAACTACATTTGCCATTCTCCAGTCCTCCGGCACCTCCCCTGCAGCCAAAGAGGATTCAAAGATCAAAGCTAATGCTCCTGCGATCTCTTCCCTCAATTCCCACAACAACCTGGTGTGCATCATATCTGGCCCTGGGGATTTATCAATCTTAATATTTTTAAGAAGATCCAACACTTCTTCTTCCTTAATCTCCACATTGTCCAGCACACAGGCCTGCTCTACTTCGACCTCATCCTGATTAAGATCCTCTTCACTTGTGAATTCTGAAGCAAAGTATTCATTTAGGACCTCCCCAACCTCCTCCGCTTCCAGGCACATGTTGCCTTCTTTATCCTTTACCGGTCCCACCTTTGTTCTTGTCATCCTCCTATTCTTCACATACACATAGAACGCCTTGGGGTTCTCCTTAATCCTACGTGCCAAGGCCTTCTCACGCTCCCTTTGAGCTCTCCTAAGTCCTTTCTTTAGCTCCTTACTGGCTACCCTATATTTCTCATATGCCTCTCCTACTTCCTGCTTCTTATATCTAACATATGCTTCCTTTTTCCTCTTGACGAGTTGCCTCACATGTTTTGTCGCCATGGTTCCCTTTTCCTACCATTTTTGCCTTGCCTCAGTGGGACAAACCTATCCTGAACCCAGCTCAAGTGGTCCCTAAACTTCTCCCACATTACTTCTGTTCTTTCCCCTTTGAACATCTGTTTCCAATTTACTCTCACGAGTTCCTGCCTCATCCCTTCCCCAGTTAAGCACTTTACCATTTCGTCTGATTTGATCCCTTTCCATAGCTATGCTGAAGCTAAGGGAGTTGTGGTCACTCTCACCAAAATGCTCCCCCACCACAAGGTCTGTCTCCTGACCAGATTCATTACCCAGAACTAGATCCAGTATAGCCTCTCCTCTCGTCAGCCAGTCCACATACTGTGTCAGGAATCCTTCTTGAACACACCTGACAAATTCAGCTCCTTGCACTCAGGAGGTGCCAGTCAATATGAGGGAAGTTGAAATCACCCATAACTACTACCCTGTATTTCCTGCACCTTTCTAAAATCTGCCTGCTTATCTGCTCCTCGGTGTCCCGAGGGCTATTTGGGGGCCTATAGACTACTCCCAGCACAGTGATTAATCCCTTCCTATTTCTGACTTCCACCCAGACTGACTCCGTGGACACTCCTTCTGCAGCGTCCTCCCTTTCTATAGCCGTGATACTATCCCTGACCAGCAATGCCACCCCCCCCTTTTCTACCCCCCCATACTATTCCTTTTAAAACACTTGAACCCCAGGACCTGCATCATCCAATCCTGCCCTTCCTCCAACCAAGTTTCAGTAACGGCCAGACATTGTAGTTCCACGTACTAATCCATGCTCTAAGCTCATCCTCCTTGTTCCTAATACTCTTAGCATTGAAATAGACACATTTCAACCCCTTTAACTGGCTACAATTATGTTCTGTCCCCTGCCTGTCCTTCCTCATCAACTCAGAACTCTTAGCATCATGCCCTTGTCCTTAATCCCTGCACTCACATTCTGATTCCCACCCCCCTGCCAAACTAGTTTAAACCCTCCCCAACAGCTCTGTCAAACCTGCCCGCCAGGATATTGGTCCCCCTGGGATTCAAGTGCAACCCGTCCTTTTTGTACAGGTCACACCCACCCCAAAAAAGGTCCCAATGATCCAGAAATCTGAATCCCTGCACCCTGAGTAAAGAAGTTGAGAAGCAGGACTGCAAAGATAAGCATCTCGGGATTATTGCCTTTGCCATGCGACAGTGAATATAGGAATAGGATGACATGGAAGATAAATGCAAGGCTGAGGGATTGGAGCAGGGGTCAGGGATTCAGATTACTGGATCATTGGGACCTCTCTTGGGGCAGGTGTGACCTGTACAAAAAGGATTGGTTGCACCTTGAATCCCAATATCCTAGTGGGGTGGGGGTTTGCTAATGTTGCTGGGGAGAGTTTAAACTATAATTGTTGAGGGTTGGGAATGTGCAGGGGGTATTTGTGTGGAGTTCTGCATAGGTACATTTCAATGAGACAGGAAAGTTATGGTAGGGTACAGGAACTGTGGTGTACAAAGGCTGTAATAATTCTAGTCAAGAAGAAAAGGAAAGCTTTCAAAAGATTCTGGAAACTAGGTAATGTTAGAGATCTAGAAGATTATAAGGGTAACAGGAAGGAGCTTAAGAAGGAAATTAAAAGAGCCAGAAGGGGCCATGAGAAGGCCTTGTCAGACAGGATTAAGGAAAACCCCAAGACATTCTACAAGTATGTGAATAGCAAGAGGATAAGAAGTGAAAGAATAGGACCTATTAAGTATGATGGCGGGGAAGTGTGTATGGAACCGGAGGAAATAGCAGAGGTACTTAATGAATACTTTACTTCAATATTCTCTTTAGAAAGGAATCTTGGCAATTGTAGTGCTAATGTGCAGCAGACTGAAAAGCTTGAGCATGTAGATACTAAGAAAGAGGATGTGCTGGAGCTTTTGGAAAGCATCAACTTGGATAAGTCACTGGGACTGGATGAGATGTACCCCAGGCTACTGTGGGATGCGAGGAAGGAGATTGCTGAGCCTCTGGTGATGATCTTTGAATCAACCAGAGGATTGGAGGGTTGCGGATATTGTTCCTTTATTCAAGAAAGGGAGTAGAGATAAGCCAGGAAATTATAGACCAGTGAGTCTTACTTCAGTGGTTGGTAAGTTATCTGATAAGTAATCCTGATAGGCAGTATTTTGTTACAATGAGTGACTGGATGTGGACCCAAGTGCAGGACACAGGCACGGAGAGCAGTTTAGGATTCTTACGTGGACTTCAATGTTGACTTGGACTGGGAGCCTGGACTTGAACACCGAGCCTGGTCTTGGACTTGACTTGGACACCGAGCGACTAAACCAAACAACGACAGACAATTCCTATCACGGCTCAGAGCAGTGGCAAATGCCCAGCAATACTCAGCCAGACACAAGACGACAATGTTACGTGCCAGCAGCCATAGACCACAGACACAGATTTTAATGTTAAACAGATATATTTTCAATACCTACCCAAAATATAGATAATTACAACAATTGCTCCCCTAATCAAAAATTAACAGTGCAATGCATCTTAGCTGACAAGCTGTGGAGGTCTGGAAACAGTTCTTCCCAAGTCTTACTCAAATAGAGTCCCAGGATGGCAATCCAGAAGGTTCTGGAATCCACGGGAACAGGTAAGGGTGTCTCTGAGGAAGGGTTCATAAATCCACATTAAGATGACACAAGGTGACGATCACGGAAGATTCCAGAGGACAAGTGATCGTCACGTAACACACTGGATCGACGCAGGGATAACAAGGTGACAGTCACTGAAGATTCCAGAAGTCGAGTGGTCATCACTTAAATACTAGAGTCCACGCAGGAATAACAAAGTAACACCTATGTTCCAAAATCCACATAGGGGATATCACAAAATGACGGAAACGGAATATTGCTTAACACAAGTGTTCACCACATAACACACTCGAATTCACATATGGATTATCAAAAAGTGGCTGCCACAGAATACTTCAGAAATCTGAGTATGGATCATACAAAGTGACAGTCACGTATCCAATATGCACTGTGTGCCGCAAATTATCACTAGCTTCTTGACACGGAGAAATATTGGGAACGCCCACTGCTGTAGTGAACTTTTAAACGAACTCAACTCAACTCACTCTCTCGCTGGTAACTCACAGTCCATCACATCACTTAGCTGCAGAAATTTTCAGAAACCTCTGGAATTCAATATAAAAAACCTACACTTGTTTGTTATCTGACGCCATTCTCACGCCTCATCCAGGCGCACCTAAATGACGCTTATGGTTAATCCAAGCAACGTTGACATGTAACTACAACAAAAAAAAATGACAGACAATTCGTATCATGGCTCAGAGCAGCAGCAAATAGCCAGCAATACTCAACCAGACATGAGACGACAAAAACAAACGACGACAGTCCATTCGTATCTCGACACAAAGCGGCAAACGGCCAGCAAAACCCAGATGGATGGCAGGCTCTCAACTCGACCCAGAAACTGCAGTCGGCAGGCTCTCGACTCGACCCAGGAACTGCTAATGGCAGGCTCTCAACTCAGCTCATTCTCGGCAGCCTGGAACAAGCATAGCTGCACTGCTAAGGTGACGAACCAGCAGCAAGTAGACGTAAGCCAGAGTTTTCATGCTACCGGTTCGAATGAGGATCAGGTACCCTAATCAAGGAGCCCAGTGGATCACGGGGGAAAGGAAATTCACTGAAATGAGGAGTCAACGGACCGGACCGTGACAGATTTATAAACTTTTATAAACATTTGGAGAAGTACAATATGATTAGGAATAGTCAGCATAGTCAAAGGCAGGTCGAGCCTTACTAGCCTGGTTGAATTTTTTGAGGTTGATGACTGCTTTGAGCATCCTATGGACTCAGACCCCAAGATCTCCCTTATCCTCCACACTGCCAAGAGTCTTACCATTAATTCTATATTCTGCCATCATATTTGACCTATCAAAATGAACCACTTCACACTTAACTGGATTGAACTCCATCTGCCACTTCTAAGCCCAGTTTTGCATCCTATCATCCTACCTCCCTCAGGGACCCTTACTCTTAGTGATTTTTATGAATGACCTGGATGAGGAAGTGGAGGGATGGGTTAGTAAGTTTGCTGATGAGACAAAAGTTGGAGGTGTTGTGGGTAGTGTGGGTGGCTGTCAGAGGTTACAGTGGGACATCAATTGGTGAGCATGCCTTATGAGAATAAGTTGAGTGAACTTGGCCTTTTCTCCTTGGAGTGACAGAAGATGAGAGGTGACCTGATAGAGGTGTATAAGATGATGAGAGGCATTGATCGTGTGGATAGTCAGAAGCTTTTTCCCAGGGCTGAAATGTTTGCCACGAGCGGACACAGGTTTAAGGTGCTGGCGAGTAGGTACAGAGGAGATGCCATGGGTAAGTTTTTCACTCTTAAAGAGTGGTGAGTGCTTGGAATGGGCAGCCGGCAATGATGGTAGAGATGGATATGATAGGGTCTTTTAAGAGACTTTTAGATAGGTACATGGAGCTTAGAAAAATAGAGGGCTATGTGGAAGTCTAGTGACTTCTAAGGTAGGGACATGATCGGCACAACTTTGTGGGCCGAAGGACCTGTATTGTGCTGTAAGTTTTCTGTGTTTCTATAGAACATCTCAACAACAATTGGGATTGGTCTCCAGTTCATACCATCTCTTTCAAATCTTTATATAACATTCTTAAAGCAAATTAATGAGAATATATATTTAGTATAGTTAACATTTATAGGATCATCTATAAAAAATATTCCATTTTCCCAAGTACTGCAAACCTTTGTTTTTGGAGGTTTTTAAAAAGTTAAAACTCATTGTGTAAGATGTGAAATGGCATCACTCTCTGATTCTGATTTGTCTGCCTTCATAGAACTTCATGATTTTTAAACATTAAGAAAGAATTAATATTGAGCACGTTTATTCATAAATTCAAATATATCTAATTGTGGAAAAAATACTTACATACGAGTGGCCAGAACACCATTCCCTCCCACCATTGTTTGAAATCTCGCTTCCATGCCATACGATTGCGTGGGAATTAAATATAGAAATAAAAACATCTTCTTATCTCAAAAACAGAGTTTGTAATGTCTGCAGCAGTTGGTTAGATTGAGAGGGAATTTTTATCCCCATCTATCATCTGACCAGTATTTTTCATAGCTTACAATGGGCAGTATAGTGGAATGCTCCTTTTGGGGGATGGAGGAAGGCAGTGTCCCTAATAACTACATCTCTGAGGTGCATCCAGCCGCAGCTTCTAACAATCTGTGTTAAGGAGTTGGAGCTGGAACTGGATGAACACTGGATCATTCAGTAAGCTGAGGATGTGATAGATAGGACATATAGAGAGATACTTACACCCAAGGTGCTGGTTATGAAAAGCTCAGTTGACAGTCAGGAAGGGGAAACAGGTTAAACAGCCATTACTAAGAGCCCCTGTGCCATCCCCCTCAACAACACGTATAGCCAATGTGGCTCTGTGTGACAGGTCGTGCCACGTGGACTTTAGTAAGGCATTTGACAAGGTCCCACACACCAGGTTGGGCAAGAAAATTTAGCTACTTGGTATTCAAGATAACCCAATAAATCTGATTAAACATTGCTGTGTGGGAGAAGCCACAGAGTGGTGATTGATGGTTACCTTTCCGACTGGAAGCCTGTGACTAGTGGAGTGCCACAGTGATTCGTGCTGAGTCTGCTGTTGTTTCTCATGTATATCATTGATCTGGGTGATCATGTTGGTAGCTGAATCAGCAAATTTGTGGATGACACCAAGACTGGAGGTGTAGTGGACAGTGAGGAAAGCTATCATGGCTTGCAGCAGGATCAGGACCACCTGGAAAAATGGGCTAAACAATGACAGATGAAATGTAGCAGACAAGTGCAACATGCTGCACTTAGCTAAGACAAACCAGGATCAGTCTTACACAGTGAACGGTAGGGCACTGAGGAGTGTTATAGAACAAAGGGATCTGGGAATACAGGTCCATAATTCATTGAAAGTGTCACAACAGATAGACAGGGTCATAAGGAAAGCTTTTTGGCACAATGCTTTCATAATTCAAAATATTGAGTACAAGAGATGGGATGTTATGTTGGAGTTGTGTAAGACATTGGTAAGGTGTAATTTGGAGTATTATGTGCAGCTTTGGTCACCGACCTTCAGGAACAATATAAATAAGGTTGAAAGGGTTCAGTGAAAATTTACAAGGATGTTGTCTAGAGGAGCTGAGTTATAAGGAAAGATTAAATAAATTAGGATTTTATTCCTTGGAATATTGAAGATTGAGGGGAGATTTGATATGTACAAAATTATGAGGATATACAGTGGCATGGAAAAGTTTGGGCACCCCAAGAGATTTGAGCTCTCAGATAACTTTTAGCAAGGTCTCAGACCTTAATTAGCTTGTTAGGGCAATGGCTTGTTCACAGTCATTGTTAGGAAAGGCCCATGATGCAAATTTCAAATCTTTATAAACTCCTGGCTCCACACACCTTGTCCCAACAATCTGCAGCCATGGGCTCCTCTAAGCAGCTGCTTAGCACTCTGAAAATTAAAATAAATGATGCCCACAAAGCAGGAGAAGCCTATAAGAAGATAGCAAAGCGTTTCCTCAGTTCGTAATGTAATTAATAAATGGCAGTTAACAGGAACAGTGGAGGTCAAGTTGAGGTCTCAGGGAAGACCAAGAAAACTTTCCGAGAGAACTGCTCGTAGGATTGCTTGAGAGGCAAATCAAAACCCCTGTTTGACTGCAAAAGACCTTCAGGAAGATTTAGCAGACTCTGGAGTGATGGTGCACTGTTCTACTGTGCAGCGACACCTGCACAAATATGACCTTCATGGAAGGTCATCAGAAAAAAAACCTTTCCTGTGTCCTCACCACAAAATTCAGCGTCAGAAGTTTGCAAAGGAACATCTAAACAAGCCTGATGCATTTTGGAAAGAAGTCCTGTGGACTGATGAAGTTAAAATAGAACTTTTTGGCCACAATGTGCAATGGTATGTTTGGAAAAAAAAGATGAAGAATTTCATGAAAAGAACCTCTCCAACTGTTAAACACGGGGGTGGATCGATCGTGCTTTGGTCTTGTGTTGCAGCCAGTGGCACAGGGAACATTTCACTGGTAGAGGGAAGAATGAATTCAATTAAATACCAGCAAATTCTGGAAGCAAACATCACACCATCTATAAAAAAGCTGAAGATGAAAAGAGGATGGTTTCTACAACAGGATAATGATCTTAAATACACCTTTAAAAATCCACAAAGGACTATCTCGAGGCGCAAGCTGAAGGTTTTGCCATGGCCTTCATTGTCCCTGACCTAAACATCATCGAAAATCTGTGGATAGACCTCAAAAGAGCAGTGCATGCAAAACAGCCCAAGAATCTCACAGAACTAGAAGCCTTTTGCAAGGAAGAATGGGCAAAAATACCCCAAACAAGAACAGAAAGACTCTTAGCTGGCTACAGAAAGTGTTTACATGCTGTGATGCTTGCCAAAGGGGGTGTTACTAAGTACTGACCATGCAGGGTTCCCAAACTTTTGCTTCGGGTCCTTTTCCTTTTTTGTTATTTTGAAACTGTAAAGGATGGAAGTAAAATTGTAATTTTACTTAAAATATTAAAGAAAAGTGTCATCTTTAACTTTATGCCTTTTGGAAATCAGGTCATCTTTTACTCGCTTAGCTATTCACAGTAACAGAAATTTTGACCAGGGGTGCCCAAACTTTTGCATGCTACTGCAGCTAGAGTAAATACAAGCAGGCTTTTTCCACTTAGGTTGGATGGAACTACATCTAAAGATTATGTCTAAGGGTGAAAGGTAAAAAGTTTAAGGGGAACATGGGAACGTTTTTGCTCAGAGGATCATAAGAGTGGAACGAATTGCCAGCACAACTGGTGTTTGTAAGCTACATTTCAACATTGAAGAGAAGTTTGGATAGGTACTTGGATTGAAGGAATATGGAGGGCTATGGTCCTGTAGCAGGTTGATGGGAGTAGATAGTTTAAATGATTCAGCATAGGCTATATTGACTGAAGGGCCTATTTCTGCGCTGTACTTTCCTATGATTCTGTGACAATGATTTTAAAGGACATTGTCATAGTGAAAAAGTATTTAGGAGATATTGTGTTTGCATGTACACAGCACAATGGCAGTATTTAGGATGAAGTGTAATTTTAGATTAACCAAAGAATACCTTTGAGACAGATAATCCTGAACAAACCCCAGTGTAAGTAAGCAAATGTTCTCTTCTATTGTATGATTCTTTGGGTTTGATCCCTCCTCTGCCAAATATGAAATCACATTCCTTGCTGTTTACAGAATGGATTTTTAGTTCAAAAGTTTATAACTGCCAACAGGAAGGAAAACCCTACTCGTAGATCTTCATGGGATTAGTCTAGTTTTGAAATAAATGTGTGTCTAGGGAAAGGTATTATTTTCTTTTTAAAAAGGAAAAGAGGTGTGTAATGGGCTGCAATGGAGAAAAGAGTGATGTGTTGTATATTTCACACAGCTACCCCCTAGATTGCCCTTCTTTAAATGAGCTGCTGAACTCAGATGATCACAGCCATAATTTCTGATCTCCCAGCAGAGTTACTATTCAGATATGAAGGTTATATTATTCTGATTAATCCATTGAGCTGATTAACATGTAGCTTGAAATATGTCCACTGGAGAGCCAGGAATCCTTATTTTTGCTGTTGTCTCCTCTGGAAATTCTGACACATTTTTAAATTATTTCTTAGATCTTTGAAGAATTAAGATGTACCCTTGAGGAAAGCTCTAGGTTATGCTCATCTTTGTGATGACCATGAGATGCAATAACTTCAGTTGTTCTTCCCCCTCCCAGCATGACCAATGCTCCTTCTTGGCTGTTGGGCTCTAGATCCAAACCCCAGCAGTTTTTTCCTAGTCCCAGTATATGTATCTTCATCCTTTTATATTCCGACATGACAAGGTAGGGAAAGTCCAGATGTAAGACATGAAGCATTTGTTAAGGGATTAGTGTAGGATTCTTGAAGCGTCAGTTGTGTCTATGTGTGTTTCGGTCAATGTAACTAATACATGATGAAAACCACGTCTCACACAGGTTTACGTATTACATGTCTGTAGAAAAGGATGCCCATTTAACTTGCTTAACAATGAGATGGCCTAGAGAGGAGACAGAAGGCATTGATCATGTGGATAGCTAGAGGCTTTTTCCCAGGACTGAAATAGTTAACATGAAGGGGCATAGTTTTAAAGTGCTTGAGTTCTAGACTATCCATAACACCCCCAACTTTTTAATATTTTTTATAACAGTTGTTATCTTTTTTTTATTCTGACAGGCTTTGTGCTCTAAAAAATTCATTTTTGAAGGCCTCCCATTTTCCAAGTACACCTTTACTAGAAAACGGCCTGTCCCAATCCACACTTGCCAGATTCTTTCTGATACCATCAAAATTGGACATTCTCCAATTTAGGATCTCTGCCCGCAGACCAGACCTATCTCTTTGCATATTTACTTTGAAATTCATGGCATTGTGATCACTGGATGCAAAGTGTTCCCCTTCACAAACTTCTGTCACCTGCCCCGTCTCACTCCCTAATATCAGCACCAGTGGTGCAAGCTCTCTCATTGGGGCTTCTACATACTGATGAAAGAACCATTTCTGAACACATTTGACAAACTCAGTTTCATCTAGTCATGGACCCTAGTCAATATGTGGAAAGTTAATATCACCTGCTGTAACAATCTTGTGTTACTTGCAATAGTCTGCAATCTCTATAAATTTGTTCTTCTAAATCCCTCGGACTGTTGGGTGGTCTGCAATATAGCCCCATTAACATCATCAAACCTTTCATAATTCTCAGTTCCACCCATATCACCTCACTAGTTGAGTTCTCCAGTCTGTCCTGACAGACACCAGCTGTGACATTTTTCCTGACTAGTAACACCACCCCTCCTCCTTTAATCCTTCCTGCTCTGTCACATCTAAAGCAATGAAACCTTGAAACACAGAGTTGCCAGTCTGGCCCCTCCTGCAACCATGTCTCACTAGTGGCTACAACATCTTAATTGCTGGCATTGACCTATGCCTGGAGCTCATCTGCCTTTCCTACAATACTATTTAAAAATTATTTATTGGTATATAGTACAGATTAGGTCCTTCTGGCCCTTGAGGGACCGCCACCAAAGTATCCCCCAATTTAATCCAAACCTAATCATAGGACAATTTACAATGACCAATTAACCTACTAACTTGTCTGTGGAATGTGGGAGAAAACTGGAGCACCCAGAGGAAACCCACATAGTCATGGGGAGAACCTACGAACTCCTTACAGACAGTGGCGGGAATTGAACCCGGGTCGCTGGTGCTATAAAGTATTGTGCTAACCACTAGGGTACCTTGCCACCCTACATCTTGCATTGAAATATACACAGCTCAAGACATTAGTTGCACCATGCTCAACCTTTTAATTCCTAACTTCGTATGGGGTCTTACCAACATCTGCATCCACAACCTCTGCACTAACTGTTGTGGCACTCTGGTTCCATCCCTCTGCATCTCTAATTTAAACCTTGCTATGCAGAGTTAACAAACTGTAGCGGTGTGCCACACATAGCAATAATGACACGGAGTCAGTGAGCTGCAGTTGCAAAAGAGATTTATTCAAATGTCGCGGCCTCGCTTTAAAGCCTTCCTGATCCCTCCCTCTCCGGGCGGGAATGCTGTAGGGAGTGCGTATTCACAGTGTCGTCCCGTGTGCGGGCTTTCCCCCTTGCTGGTGAAGCAGGCTTGGCGCCCTCTTTGGAACTGGCCTCTATGCCGGCGCGCGCTGCTTTGTGAGCCGGTTCGAGTGCGCTGGGAAGTGGGTCGAACCATTATAGGATATTAGTCCCCCTCCAGTTCAGGTGCACACTATCTCTTCTGTACAGGTCCCACCTTCCCTGGGAGAGAGCCCAATGAACCAAAATATCTTATGCCCTCTCTCCTACACCAACTCCTTAGCCACGTATTAAACTGTATAATCTTCCTAGTTCTGGTCTCACTAGCACATGGCACAGGTAGCAATCCTGAGGTCACAGCCCTGGAGATCCTTCCTTTGATAGCACCTAACCCCCTGAACTCCCTATGCAGAACCTTGTCACTCAACCTACCCATGTCATTTGTACCTACATAGACTATAACCTCTGGCTGTTCACCCTCCCACTGAAGAATGCTGAGGATTTGATCCAAGATACCCCAGGCCCTGGCACCTGGGAGGTAACGTACCATCCGGTAATCTCTTTCTTGCCCACAGAACCTGCTGTCCATTCCCCTAACTAATGAATCCCCTATCACCACTGTGTGCCTCTTCTTCCCCACCCCCACCTACCACTTCCCTTCTGTGTCACAGAGGCAGACTCAGTGCCAGAGACCTGACTGCTGTGACTTTCCGCAGTTAGGTCAAACCACACCCCCCCCCCCCCTCACCCTAACAGTATCTCCTGAGTGATATACCTGTTGTTGAGAGCGAAGGCCACAGGGATACCCTGGACTGGCTCCTTAACCCCTTTCCCCTTCCTGTCACCCAGTTTACTGCACCCTACACCTTAGAAGTAACTACTTTTCTATATATTCTGTCTATCACCCCTTCAACCTCTTGAGTGATCTGGAGTTCATACAGCTCCAGCTCCAACTCCTTAACATTATGAATGGCTGTGACACTTCACTCCTAGATGAGCTCAACACCTTTTACACATGCTTTGTAAGGGAGGATAAAACTGTACCAGTTTGAATCCCTGTAGCATGTACAAATCCCTGCAGCATTTGGTGTCCCTGTGATCTCTGTCTTGGAGGCCAACTTCAAGAACATCTTTCATGAGGGTGAACTCTCACAAGGCATCAGGCCTTGATGGTGTACCTGACAGGGCACTGTGCCAACTAACTGGTGGGAATTTTGAAGGACATCTTCAATTTCTCACTGCTGCTGTTGGAAGTTCCTGCATGCTTCAAAAGGACAACAATCATACCAGTGCCCAACAAGAGCCAGATGAGTCTAACCCTAATGCCTCAATGACTATCATCCAGCTGCCTCATATCTACTGTGATGAAGTCCTTTGAGAGGTTGCTTATGGCCAGAATCAACTCCTGCCTAAGCAAGGACCTGGATCTGCTGCAATTTACTTATTGCCACATTAGGTCTACAGTGGATACAATCTCACTGTCTCTCCACTCAGCCTTGGACCACTTGGACAAAAGCAATACATACATCAGGCTTCTGTTTATGGATTATAGTTCAATGTTCAATATCATCTTACCCTCAGTACTAATCAACAAGATCCAAAACCTGGACCTCTGTACCTCTCGCTATCTGTATCCTTGACTTCCTCATTGGGTGACCACAGTCAAAGGAGATCAGGAACAACATCTCCTTCTCACTGACAATACTGGCTCACTTCAAGTATATGTATGCCCACTGCTCTACTCTCTTTACTCCTGCGACTGTGTAGCTAGGCACAGCTCAAACACCATCTATAAATTCGCTGATGACACAACTATTGCTAGCAGAACAACACACGCAAAATGCCGGAGGAACTTAGCAGGCCAGGCAGCATCTATGGAAAAATGTACAGTTGACATTTCAGGCTGAGACCTTTGGCAGGACAGTAGAAGTGTCATGCCGGAGGGTCTTGGCCCGAAACGTTGTCTGTTTTTTTTTCCATAGATTCTGCCTGGCCTGCTGAGTTCCTCCAGCATTTTGTGAGTGGAACTTGGATTTCCAGAATCTGCAGATTTTCTCGTTTGTTATTGTTAGCAGAATTTCAGGAGGAGACAAAGAGCAGGCATTTAAGAGTGAGCTAGATCAGCTGATTGAGTGGTGTTGCAAAAACAACCTTGCATTCAGCTTCAGTAAGACCAAAGAATTGATTGTGAACTTAAGGGGTGTGGTGAACTATGTGCCTGTCTGGACATGCCCCCTGCTGACTGCTCCTGTGGCTCCTCCCACTGGCCCCTGTATAAAGGCGATCTGAGGCCTGACGCTCGGCCTCAGTCTCCAGGACATAGTATGATGGACACTCACTCCTGGTTCCTTCTTCCAGTCAATAAAAGCCGATATCTCGCCTTACATCTCAGTGTGAGTTATTGATGGTGCATCACCAATCAGGGCAGAGTTTGGGTGTGAATAGTGGAGGCATATTCCACCATGATGTTTGATAGGGAAAGGAATAGTATTTGCAAGGAGACTGTACATGGCTGCAGAGAAAGCTGTGATCCTCCTGCATAGAGCCTGCATTGACTGGAGGTGATAAATGGCCTCATTTTTTTTAAAAAAGTGATGAAACATTGTGTGGTGAACTATGTGCCTGTCTGGACACGCCCCCTGCTGACTGCTCCTGTGGCTCCTCCCACAGGCCCCTGTGGACACGCCCCCTGCTGACTGCTCCTGTGGCTCCTCCCACAGGCCCCTGTGGACACGCCCCCTGCTGACTGCTCCTGTGGCTCCTCCCACAGGCCCCTGTATAAAGGCGATCTGAGGCCTAACGCTCGGCCTCAGTCTCCAGGACATAGTATGATGGACACTCACTCCTGGTTCCTTCTTCCAGTCAATAAAAGCCGATATCTCGCCTTACGTCTCAGTGTGAGTTTTAAGGGGAAATCGAAGGAACACACACCAGTCCTCATTGAGAGATCAGCAGTGGAAAGGATGAGTAGTTTCAAGTTCCTGAGTGAAAACATCTCTGAAGATCTGTCCTTGGCTCAATATTCCCTCTTCGCATTACTACCATCAAGAAGCAGGTATCAGAGCCTAAAGACACACACTCAACATTTTAGGAACAGCTCCTTTCCCTCAGGCATCAGATTTCTGAATCAGCAATGCATGCATGAACACTCCCTCACTGCTTTTTCTCCTCTCTCTTTTTGGCCTACTTATATACTACTGGCACAAAACAACAAATTTCATAACATATACCAATGATATTACCTGATTATGAATCTGGTTTGCTTGTGATACTGGAGATACAGTTTGGTACATTTTGAGCACCACTGGAGTATAACTATCCTGCAACCAATCCATCTCTTTTGACCACATGGTGCAGATCAGCCAGTGTTTTCTTTCCATTTTCACACCTACTCATTCTACAAACAAGGCATGACAGCACCAACACCATCTCAACTGATGACAATTATATGCAAATACCACCAAGGTTCATTTGATTGAGTGATCTGGGCCCATGCCCACAGGGGTAAAAAACAAATCTCCATTAAAAATATTGTGCTCAGGTATAAGGTATTCTTCCTGCATATTAGAAAAGTATTTGGAGATTTATTGACACTGCTACCAGTAGATTTGTATTTCAAAGAATAGCTAGGTGCTCCTTCAGCAATGTTGTGTCCACATTGGTTGTATTGGCTCAGTAACTTCAGTCCTTCCTCAAAATGGTTGTATAAATTTGAGTGTTACCACAAAGTTCATCACAGAATAAGATGGCAGAGAGACTAAATATTCCAGAGCATCTAGGTTTGTGGGTCACTGGTACAATCAGTGTTCTGCCACAACTTCTTTAACAATCATCAGACAATCTCAGAAATGGCCTTTTTACTGAAGGAAAAAAGCAAGTTTTTGTAAGCTAAAAAATAACCTCTGGAGAAGTAAATTACTTGATCCGTCCTCCGCTTCCAGCCAAAGCTTTAATTAGTAGATGAATGGTTGCCTTATTTGTATTTTGCTATTCATCATTTAAACATTGATGTTTAAAACAGCCACTGTAAAAAGAAAAAGAAAAACTTACCAGCTCCCCCTCCCACTAGACACACGCATAGTTTTTACACCTAATTGCGATGTTTTTTAAGAATCTGCTGGCTTACACTCTAAGTATTTAACAGCCTGGATCTCTGGGGTATAAGAATGTGGTTTATAATAAAGAGTCAAAGGCAGGGTTACTGAGGAAACAAAGAGTCTGTTTCAAGAATGAAAAGATTTGATTCAGTGGGCCTTGGGGTAGCAAGGCTCTGCTGGAAAATTCTGAGAGTGATAGCTAGCTTTTGGAAATGTTAGTTGTAGTCATTAAGTTTGGCAAAGCAACTAATTATTATACTGTAGAACTGGTGTGAAACTTACTGAATTTTAACATGTTAAATCATTGATGAAACAGAACAGTGAAAGTTTCATATATAAATAATCCCACAATTTAATTATGTATAATTAATTTTGAGTTTCATTTTGCAAGTTATAAACTTAGATCCTGCTATAAAAACAGCAATTGGGGTATATCTGCACTAGTCATATCTTGAAATGTAACAAGATCAAATAGTGTGTGAATACTGGAGCATAGACATTAAATGGAAAAAGAGCATTTTAAACACAAAAGAACCACAGTTACTGCAACTCTTCAGTCATGTTATGAGGCCAAGCATTTCTTGCGGCTTTTGTTAATTTTAGTCTGATCAGAGCCAAGAACTTACAAATGCCTGAAGAATTTCAGCAGTGACAAATGTTAAAAGCAGATGGGCTACAGAGCTTAGTTTGCTTAATTTTAAAGATACACTTAAGAAAATATAATTGTATAGTTCATTCCTTATTAAACTTGCAGGAAGGTTAAAAGACTGCAATTACCAATTTTTATCATTCATTGAACATCCAGTACAAATCTATAATCTTATCTTTTAGGTCAGGTAGTATAAACAAAATACTTGCCTCTAGTTAAAGGGTATATAAATTATACTTGGTTAGTGACCATGTGAATTAAAATGGAGACTTATATAGTTAAAATTACTGTAAGACCATAAGATATAGGAGTAGAATTAGGCCATGTGGCCCATTAAGTCTGCTCTGCCATTTCATCATGGCTGATCCATTTTTCCTTTCAACCCCATTCTCCAGCCGCCCCCCATATCCCTTCATGCCCTGATCAATCAAGAATTTATCAACATCTCTGTAAATATCCATAAAGATGGCCTCCACAGCTACCTTTTGCAACGACTTCCACAGATTCGCCAATCTTCGACTAAAGAAGTTTCTCCTCATCTCCATTCTAAAAGGATGCCTCTCTATTCTCAGGCTGTGCCCTCTGGTCTTGGACTCTTCGACCATAAGACAAATCCACTCTATCAAGGCCTTTCCCCATTCAAAAAATTTCAATTAGGTCACCCCTCGTCAGTAATCCCTCTAATGTGTGTGCGTGTGCATCCTGTCTTATTTATACTGTTTTTATTGAAATTATTTTGATCCACTATGTCAAAAGTTTCAAAGATAAATTTAATGTCAGAAAAATATATACAATATACATCCTGAAATACTTTTTCTTCCCAGCCATCCATGAAAACAGAGGAGTGCCCCAAAGAATGAATGACAGTTAAATGTTAGAACCCCAAAGTCCCCCCAGCTTCCCCCCAACGCGTAAGCAGCAGCAAAGCAAGGACCCCCCTCCCCCACCGAGCAATCAAGCGTGCAGCAAAGCATCAATAAAGACACAGACTTGCAGTACCTCAAAGACTACTTGTTCATCCAGTAATTTGACATACCACAGGTGCACGCTCTCTCTCTCTCTCCCTCTCCCTCTCCCTCTCCCTCCCTTTCCCTCTCCCTCTCCCTCCCTCTCTCTCCCTCTCTCTCTCCCTCCCTCTCTCCCTCCTCCCTCCCCTCCCCCTCTCCCTCTCCCTCTCCTTTCCTCTCTCTCTCCCTCTCTCTCTCTCTCTCCCTCTCCCTCTCCCTCCCTCACTCCCTCCCTCCCTCTCCCTCTCTCTCACCCTCTCTCTCTCTCCCTCCCTCTCTCTCTCTCCCTCCCTCTCTCTCTCCCCCTCTCTCCCCCCCTCCCTCCCTAATAAGGGTAAAAGAAGAGTCTCCGTTTCACAATGACAGGGGAGACTTAACCAACAACTCACTGAATAACAATGTTAAAAGTCCGTTGCATTGCTTTTTCCAAGCTCTGTGCCCAAAGAACTTGGGTCTCTGGGCACGCAGCCAGAGATCTTCTGTCACTGATTTCCTACAGAGGTGCTGACCTCAAGTCTGCCCACCTTTGGAGCCATGAAATTCCGAAACTCAGAAGGCATACTGATCTTCTAGGCCATGTCCTTGGTATATCAAATAACAGCCAGTCGTGAGACCCCGAGAGCAGGTCCTATTCCCGCAAAGAACTGAAGTCTCTTGGGGTCTCCCTACCTTCTGTCCAAGACCTCTTTCAGAGTCGATGTCTCCAGAAGACACGGTACATTATTAAAGACCTTTCACACCCTCTCCATAAACGGTTTGTTCTTCTGCCATCAGGTAAATGTCACAGGAGCATCAAAACTAAAACCACAAGGCTACTAAACAGCTTCCTCACACAGGCAGTCAGACTGCTAAATAGCTGCTCTACCTGACTCTGCTTTGGACACTTTTAACTTGCACTGGACACTTATAACTTGTTTTTAACTGACATGTGGCTGTTGCGTTTCACTATTTATTGTTATGTTTATTGTTTAGTGTTGCGTTTGTTATGTTATGATTGCACTGCTCCTGGGAAACACTTTCTCATTCTGCCCTGCAGAGCTGATGTAAGGTTAGAATGACAGTAAAGTTTTTTTGAATCTTGAATCTTGAAGTCAACATGTAACTACAGGTCAGGGTCTTCAAAAGAACCCTGAAAGGGAAAAATAGAGATATTAAAGATAGAAATAGAGCTGTTTCCAAAGATGCAAGCAAAGGAGTCATTGTTAGCTGCCATTGTCTCTCCTAAGCCGAAACCTTTGAAATAAGCAGTAACAAATTCTCTGATCCATCTAGACACTTTTCAAAAGTTCAAATATTTTAATTTTAAGAAATAAAACTGACCCAATTTTAAGTCAGTTGAATCTTTCAAACTCCAAATAAATTGTTGAAAATGGTCTACTTTGATTAATCAAATGTTGTTATTGACTGGGATGTTAGGTTGTTCAATTTTAGGGAGAAAAAGCAGTAACTGATAGTAGATGGCTTGACCTAGATATAATACTGAACTGCTCAAGGAAATAACAATGTATGACCTAGCAATGTATTTCAGCCTTCAGTTTGAAAGAGCCATTTCAAGTGCAGTGATTATAATAATGAAAATAATGGAGGTTTTTTTTAATAACGTTTAAAAATTAGATAGTCATGAAGTTGCAATTGTTTTTTTGTTTCGCACTTCTAATTGAAGTGTGGCCTGGGAGGGGCAGATGCAAGTCTGTCTGTTCAGGAGCCAAGGTTGGATCGATCTTCATTTGGCATCTCATCAACAGCCATTCCAACATGGGTGGCCCTGAGTTGGCATCACCTGATGGAGTCCTTGAAGCTCACAAGCCTCCACGTGACGTTAACGTGTTGATTTAGGAATTTGCACTGAAATATTGAAACCAAACTATAGGTCATCATACATGTAAAGGGCGATTGGAAGTTGGCAGCCTGTTTCATATCTTGTTTATTTTCCCTTCCACATTTCACTTTCACTCATTGCATTATCGTTCAAGAATAATTTCACCCTGTACACCAAAAACTGCTGACATTTATGTAGGAATTTAAGATGACCTTCAGCTTAAAATTTCAAAATTACAAAACCTGCTAAATTTCACTTCTTGGAAAAAGTTCTATGTACATAATGCCTTTCGTGTTAAAAGTCCTAAGTGTTCTTCACAGTTCAATAAATGGAAAAGATCCTGAGACCAAAATACACACCCAATGACAGAAATCAAAAAGCAAGAGGCTTGGCAAAAAAATGTCACACTGAACAAGGAGACGAGCAATCAAGCATCACGATCCTTGTACAAGTGATACCTGTGTTATAGACGAGCAACACACACAAAATGCTGGTGGAACGCAGCAGGTCAGGCAGCATCCATAGGGAGAAGCGCTGTCGGTCTCGGCCTGAAACGTCAACAGCGGTCCTCCCTATAGATGGCGCCTGACCTGCTGTGTTCCACCAGCATTTTGTGCGTGTTGCTTGAATTTCCAGCATCTGCAGATTTCCTCGTGTTTGCCTGTGTTACAGATATTTGGTTAACGGAGATCCTCCCTTATAAAATTCACAAATTATTGCCAAAGAATTGAGATACAAAATAATTAGCTTAATGGAATTTAGGAATAAAAGTAAATTAATCAGAGATTGGATATATAATATCTAACCAGTCTTTTTAGATGGTTACCAAGCATGTGGTGGATGTTGTCTACATGGACTCTAGCAAGGCCTTTGACAAAGTCTCAGAGTGGGGGCTGTTCCAGAAGATTAAGTCACTAATTCATGATGCAGTAGTCAATTGCATTCAAAGTTGACTTAGCAGGAAAAGCCAGAGAGGGGTAATAGATGGTCCTCTTACAGATTAAGGGGCTGTCACTAGTGATGGGTCCATTGTTGTTTACCATCTATATTAATGATTTAGATGTTAATGTAGTAAACTGGATCAGCAAATTTGTGAATCTCAGCAAGTTTGGGAGGCGTAGTGGACAGTGAGGAAGGGTGTCAAAGCTTGCAAAGTGATCTGGGAAAATGGGTTAATATATGGCATATGGAATTTAATGCAGATAAGTATGAGGTTTTGCACTTTGGGAGGATATACATGTTAACCAAAGAGAGGGCAATTAATAGAGCAAGAATTAGGAGGAAGTTAGAGGATTAGGAAGCTTTTAAAAACCATTAGAAGGCAAGTAAAAAGCCCTATAGAAGGAAAGGATGGGATATGAAGGTAAGCTAGCAAATAATATTGAAGCGGATACAAAAAGATTCTTCAGATATATAAAGTGTAAAAGCAATGTAAGAGTAGATAGCAGACCACTGGAAAATGATGCTGGAAGGTAGTAATGGGGGAACAAGGAAATGACAGATGAACTGAATAAGTATTTTGCATCAATCTTCACAGTGGAAGACACTAGCAAAATGGTGGATGCTCGAGGGTGTCAGGGGGCAGAAATTATGAAATTGCCATTACTAGGAAGAAGGTTCTTGGGAAACTGAAAGCCTGAAGGTAGACAAGTTACCTGGATCAGATGATATACACACCGGGACTCTGAAAGAGATGCCTGAAGAGATTGTAGAGACATTAGTAATGATATTTCAAGAATCAATTGATTCTGGCATGGAACTGGAGTACTGGAAAATTGCAAATGTCACTACACTCTTCAAGAAGGGAAAGAGGCAGAAGAAAGAAAATTATAATCCAATTATTCTGACCTTGTTTGTTGGAATGATGTTGGAGTCGACTGTTAAGGATGTGATTTCAGGGTACTTAGAGGAACATGATAAAACAGGCTGTAACCAGCATGGTTTCCTCAAGGGAAAATATTGTCTGACAATCTGTTGGAGTTCTTTAAGGAAATAACAAGCAGGATAGATAAAGGAGAATAAGTGGATGTTATGTACTTGGATTTTCAGCAGGCCTTTGACAAGATGGCAACATGAAGCTGCTTAATAAGTTGAGCCCAAGGTATTACAGGAAAAATACTAGCACGGATAAACCATTGGCTAATTGGCGGGAGGCAGAGTGGGAATAAAAGAAACCTTTCTTGGTTGGCTTCTGGTGTCTAGTGGTGTTCCACAGGGGTCTGTAGTGGGACCACTCTTTTTAATGTTATATGTCAAAGATTTGGAAGACAGAATTGATGGCTTTGTGGCCAAGCTGGTGGATCATATGAAGATAGGTGGAGCAGTAGGTAGTTTTGAGGAAACATAGATGCTACAGGATGACTTAGACAAATTAGGAGTAAGTAGCAGATGGAATACAGTGTCGGTATATGTATGGTCATGCACTTTGGTAGAAGAAATGAAAGGGTTGACTATTTTCTAATTGGAGAGGAAATTCAAAAATCTGAGGTGTAAAGGGACTTGGGAGTCCTCATGTAGGATTCCATAAAGGTTAATTTGCAGGTTGAGTGAGAGTTGAGAAAGCAAATGTGATGTTAACATTCATTTCAAAAAGATTAGAATATAAAAACAAGATTGTAATGTTGAAGCTTTATAAAGCACAGGTGAGGCCTCAATGGGAGTATACTTAAAGCAGAAGGTTGATAAGTTCTTGATTGATCAGGGCCTGAAGAAATACGGCGAGAAAGCATGAGATTGGGGCTGAGTGGTAAAATGGATCAGCCATGATGAAAGATGGAGAAAACAGAACGGGCCAAATGGCCTAATTCTGCCCTATACCTTATAATCTTATAGTAATTAAGGTGGAAGCCGAAACTATTTTTTATTAACAAATGATAGAAATAGTGGAAATGATAGTCTGGACACATAGTTTGTTTTGCCAGGATTAAATAAATTGTTCAAGATTCAATTACTTCCATAGAACAGAGCTAAACACTTACAGTGGTTTGTTCAGCAGGAATGGGATACTAAAAACTTGTATCTGCAGAATGTAAAATCTCTCTTGTGGAAACAGAATATCTGTGAAAGTATGAATACTAGAAGTTGGAGACAGTCTTACAAAGTAATGATAACATATGTTGACAATTTTGCCACTACTGTACTTCAGATAGGGACTTCAAGCCACTGTGCCATTTGGGCCAGGTCTCTGTCTCAGTCTTTAGTTTGTGAATCATTTACATTACTCCATCTGGTGACCTTTTGGAGAATTGGCAGACTTACGTACGGGCAGTTCTCAGACCTGCAATTTTCCAAAGGATCAGTAAATAAGTTCATATTTAATAAATGACGAAGAGGAATAAGTAATCTGAATCTCTGTTTTCCGGACATAAGAGATTCTGCAGATGCTGGAAATTTTAGACAATATTCACAATATGATGGAGGAACAGCAAATCAGGCAGCATATATGCAGGGGAATAAACCATCAATGTCATGGCTGAGACCCTCTGTTTTTCTATTTTATTTGTGCATCTGAAAGAGTTTCAGTGGCACAGCCAGCAGAGCTTCTGCCTCACACATCCAACAATCTGACCTCTGGTGATTTTGCTCTGTTTCCTCTGGGTGCTCCAGATTTTAAAACATAGAACGGTACAGCACAGCATAGGCCTTTTGGCCCACGATATTGTGCCACCCTTTTAAGCTATTCCCACACTCTTTAGCTTCTCCAGTATTGACAGGAATTGCCTTAGTGCCGGGATTCCCAAACTTTCTGTGTTTCCCACAGAAACGCGAAAGCAGAGGTAGGATGGAATTTGTTAAATGTATCCAGGAAGGATTTTAAAGCATTATGTAGAGAATCCAAATAAGGTGGGGTGGGGCAAACCTTTACTCAATTTATTTTTAAGAAATGAGCACTGGACTGTGGAGGAACCTTTTGCAAACAGTGAACACTGTTTAATAAGTTTCGAGATTAGCAAAGAAAAGGAGAAGGTTAGTTGAGTGAGAGCTGACATTAATCTGGTGAAAGTAGAATGGGAACAGCAAATGGAGGGAAAAGCAACATCTGAATAATAGGAAATAAAAATAAAGTAGTATGAGTTCAGAGAAAGCATGGCTCTTTAAGGGTAGAAAACAAGATAGCAGGCAAACAGGAAATTGAGGGTTTAATCAGGAAAACATGAAGCATATGTCAAGCATAGTAATCATTCAAGTGAGTGAGTCCTTTAAGGTTGATAATGAATAGGAGAGAAACTTTAAGAAAGCACTTTAGGGGAATGGGGCGTGGGGGGGGGGGCGGTGAGGAGAATCAGACGTGAAATTGCCCTGGTCAACAGAATTAAGCAAAGTTCAAAATTATTTATACAGTGCACCTCTGAAAGTTTTCATTGTTGTTTTACAACCTTTAATCACAGTGGATTTAATTTGGGGTTTTTTTGATGCTGATCAACAGAAAAAGACATATCAAAGTGAAAACAGATCTCTACAAAGTGATCTAAATTAATCACAAATATAAAACACAAAATAATTGCATAAGTATTCACCCCTATCAGATCAGTATATAGTAGATGCACCTTCGGCAGCAATTACAGCCTCACGTCTGTGTGGATAGGACTCTGTTAGCTTTGCACATCCGGACACTGCAATTTTTCCCTATTCTTCTAAATAAAACTACTCAAGCTCTGTCAGATAGCATGGGGATTGTGAGTGAGCAGGCCTTGTCAAGTCCAGCCACAAATTCTCAATTGGATTGAGATCTGGACTCTGACTTGGCCACTCCAGAACATTAACTTTGTTGTTTTTAAGCCATTTCTGTGTAGCTTTGGCTTTATACTTGGGGTTGTTGTCTTGCTGGAAAACAAATCTCCCGAGTTGCAGTTATTTTGCAGATTGCACCAGGTTTTCCTCCAGGATTTGCCTGTATTTTGCTGTATTCATTTTACCATCTAGCTTCACAAGCCTTCCAGGGCCTGTTGCAGTGAAGCATCCCCACAGCATGATGCAGCTACAACCATACTTCACTGTATTTTTGATGATGTTTGCTTACACTAAACATAGTGTTTAATCTGATGGCCAAAAAGCTCAATTTTGGTTTCATCAGGCCATAGAACATTCTTCCAGCTAACTTCAGAGTCTCCTACATGCCTTCTGGCAAACTCTAGCCAAGATTTCATGGGAGATGCTTTTCAACTGTGGCTTTCTCTTTGTCACTCTCCTAATAAGCTGCGACTGGTGAAGCAGCTGGGCAACAGTTTCCGTATGCGCAGTCTCTCCCATCTTGCACGGTCACTCAGTTTTTGAGGACATCCTGCTCTAGGCAGATTTACAGCTGTGCCATATTCTTTCCATTTCTTGATGATTGAGTTAACTGTACTCCAAGGGATATTCAGTGATATGGAAATTTTCTTGTATCCATCTCCTAACCTGTGCTTTTCAATAACCTTTTCGCAGAGTCGCTTGGAGTGTTCTTTTGTCTTCATGGTGTAATTTTTGTCAGAATACAGACTCACCAGCAGTTGGACTTTCCAGATACAATTGCATTTTTACTACAACCAATTGAAACACCTTGACTGCACATAGGTCTCCAAGAACAGATCTCCATTTAACTAGTTATGTGACTTCTAAAACCAATTGGTTGCACCAATGATGATTTGGTGTGACATATTAAAAGGGGGGAGGGTGAATTCCTATGCAGTCAATTAATTTGTGTTTTATATTTGTAATTAATTCAGATCACTTTCTAGAGATGTTTTCATTTTAACAAGGAAGAGTCCATTAATCTTGATCAATGTCAAAAAACCAAATTAAATCCACTGTGATTCAATTTTGTAAAACAATAAAACATGAAAACTTCCAAAGTGAGGTGAATTCATTTTTTAGGCACTGTAAATATATTAGAAGCAAGAGGACAGTTAGGGCCCTTCAGAGACAAAAGAGAATTCTGTTTGAAGACAGGATATGTGTATAGTGTCCTGAATGAATATTCCTCATCAGTTTTCACCTGGGATAAAGATGAAGAGAGTTAGAGGAGATGTATTCTGATGGTCATGTGTATATCAAGAAAGTATTGTGACATTAGTAATGGACATTAAGGTGGATAAATCCCCAGGGGCTGATGAAGTGCGTGTTATGGGAAGCAAGGAAGAAGATTGCTGGGGCTCTGACAGAGACAGTGAGTATAAGAATAGAGTGAAGTGGAGGACAAAAGTGTGGCTGAGGGGTTGGAGCAGCCGGCAGGGATACAGATTTATGGATCACTGGGACCTCATTTGGGGCAGGCGAGTCCTGTACAAAAATGATGGGTTGCACTTAAATCCAAGGGGAGCCAATATTCAGGCAGGGAGGTTTGCTAAGGCTATTGCAGAGAGTTTAAACTAGAATTGTTGAGGGGTGGGAACTGAACTGAGGAGACAGAGGAAGGAGTGGTTGGCTCACAAATAAAGAAAGATTGTAGGCAGCATGACAGGGAAGATAGGCAGGCGCTCAGACTGATGGTTTGAGATGTCTCTATTTTAATGCAAGGAGTATTATGAACAAATAGGATGAGCTTTGAGCATGGATCAGTACTTGGAGCTGTGATGTTGTGGCCATTACCGAGACTTGGATGGCTCTGGGGCAGGAATGGTTACTTCAAGTGCCAGGCTTTAGATGTTTCAGAAAGGACAGGGAGGGAGGCAGGCAAAACAGGTGGGGGTGTGGCACTGCTGATTAGAGATTGTGTCATGGGTGCAGAAAAGGGGGAAGTCATGGAGGGATTGTCTACTGAGTCTCTGTGGGTGGAAGTTAGAAACAGGAAGGGGTCAATAACTCGACTGGTTGTTTTTTATAGACCACCCAATAGTAACAGGGATATTGAGGAGCAGATAGGGAGACAGATTCTGGAATGGTGCAGTAATAAGTGTTGCGATGGGGGATTTTAATTTCCCCAGTATTGATTGGCATCTCCCTAGAGTGAGGGGTTTAGATGGGGTGGAGTTTGTTAGATGTGTTCAGGCAGATAAGCCTACAAGAGGAGAGGTTGTACTTGATCTGATACTGGGAAATGAACCTGGTCAGGTGTCAGGTCTCTCAGCAGGAGAGCATTTTGGAGATAGTGATCATAATTCTATCTCCTTTACCACAACATTGGAGAGGGATAGGAACAGACAAGTTAGGAAAATGTTTAATTGGAGCAAGGGGAATTATGAGGCTATCAGGCAGGAACTTGGAAGCATAAATTGGGAACAGATGTTCTTGGAAATGTACAGCAGAAATGTGACAAATGTTCAGGGGATATTTGTGTGCCATTCTGCATAGGTACGTTCCAATCAGACAGGAAAGGATGGTAGAGTACAGGAACCGTGGTGTACAAAGGCTGTTGAAAATCTAATCAAGAAGAAAAGAAAAGCTGACGAAAGGTTCAAAAAACTAGGTAATGATAGAGATCTAGAAAATTATAAGGCTAGCAGGAAGGACCTTCGGAGAGCCAGAGGGGGCCCTGAGAAAGCCTTGGCAAGCAGGATTATAGAAAACTCCAAGGCAATCTACAAGTATGTGAAGAGCAAGAGGATAAGAAATGAGAGATTAGGACCAATCAAGTGTATCAGTGCAAAAGTGTGTATGCAACCGGAGGAGGTAGCAGAGGTACTTAATGAATACTTTGCTTCAGTATTCACTATGGAGAAGGAACTTGACGATTGTAGGGATGACTTACAGTGGACTGGAAAACTTGAGCATGTAGTTATTAAGAAAGAGGATGTGCTGGAGTTTTTGGAAAGCATCAAGTTGAATAAGTCACCGGGACTGGACAGGATATACCCCAGGGTACAGTGGGAGGCAAGGGTGGAGATTGCTGAGCCTCTGGCAATGATCTTTGTATCATCAGCGAGGACAGGAGAGGTTCCGGAGGATTGGAGGGTTGCAGATGTTGTTCCCTTATTCAAGAAAGGGAGTAGAGATAGCCCAGGAAATTATAGTCCAGAGAGTCTCACTTCAGTTGTTGGTAAGTTGATGGAGAAGATCCCAAGAGGCAGGAGTTATGAACATTTGGAGAGGCATAATATTATTAAGAATAGTCAACATGGCTTTGTGAAAGGCAGGTCATGCCTTACGAGCCTGATATTATTTTTTGAGGATGTGACTAAACATATTGATGAAGGAAGAGCAGTAGATGTAGTGTATATGGATTTCAACAAGGCATTTGATAAGGTACCCTATGCAAGACTTATTGAGAAAGTAAGGAGGCATGGGATCCAAGGGGACATTGCTTTGTGGATCCAGAAATGGCTTGCACACACAAGGCAGAGTGGTTGTAGACTGGTCATATTCTACATGGAGGTTGTTGACCAGTGTTGTGCCTCAGGGATTTGTTCTGGGATCTCTTCTTTCTGTGATTTTTATAAATGACCTGGATGATAAAGTGGAAGGATGGGTTAGTAAATTTGCTGATGACTCAAAGGCTGTGGGTGTTGTGGATAGTGTGGAGGGCTGTCAGCAGTTACAGCAGGGCATTGATAGGATGTAAAACTGGGCTGAGAAGTGGCAGATGGAGTTCAACCCAGATAAGTGTGAAGTAGTTCATTTTGGTAAATCGAATACGAATATAGTATTAATGGTGTGACTCTTGGCATTGTGGAGGATCAGAAGGATCTTGGGTCCAATTCCATAGGACACTTAAAGCAGCTGTGCAGTTTGACTGTGTGGTTAAGAAGGCATACAGTGCATTGGCCTTCATCAATCATGGGATTGAGTTTAGGAGCCAAGAGGTAATGTTGCAGCTATATAGGACCCTGGCATAACCCCACTCGGAGTACTATGCTCATTTCTGATCACCTCACTACAGGAAGGATGTGGAAACTATAGAAAGGGTGCAGAGGAAATTTACAAGGAAATTGCCTGGGTTAGGGAGCATGCCTTATGACAATAGGTTGAATGAACTTGGCCTTTTCTCCTTGGAGCAATGGAAGATGAAAGGTGACCTGATAGAGGTGTATAAGGTGATGAGAGGCATTGATCATGTGGATAGTTGGAGGCTTTTTCCCAGGTCTGAAGTGGCTAGCACGAGTGGGCACAGTTTTAAGGTGCTTGGAAGTAGATACAGAGGAGATGTCAGGGGTAAGTTCTTTTACACAAAAAGTGGTGAGTGCGTGGAATGGGCTGCCAGTGACAGTGGTGGAGACAGATACAATAGGGTCTTTTAAAAGACTCCTGGATTGGTACATGGAGCTTAGAAAAATAGAGGGCTACGGGTAACCCTACGTAATTTCTAAAGTAAGTACATGTCCAGCACATCATTATGTGCTGAAGAGCCTGTGTTATGCTGTAGGTTTTCTATATTTTTAGATTTTTGCCTCATCTATAGCAATGGCTGAGGTATCAGAAGACTGGAGAGTAGCTAATGTTGTCCCATATTTAAGTAGGGAAACCTGGGACCAGTGAGCTTAATGTCTGTAATAGTGAACATGGAAGATAAGAAATAGGAGCAGGAGTTGGCCATCTGGCCCATCAAGCCTGCCTCTCCATTCAATAAGATCATGATTGATCTGGCCATGGACTCATTTCCACCTACCTACCTTTTCCCCATAACCTTTAATTCCCCTACTATGCAAAAATCTATCCAACTTTGACTTAAATATATTTACTGAGCTAGCCTCCACTGCTTCATTGAGCAAAGAATTCCACAGATTCACCACGCTCTGGGAAAAGCAGTTCCTTCTCATCTCCATCCAAATTCTACTCCCCCAAATCTTGATGCTATGTCCCCTAGTTCTAGTCTCACCTACCAGTGGAAACAACTTTTTTGCCTCTATCTTATCTATCCCTTTCATAATTTTATATGTTTCTGTAAGATCTCCTCTCATCCTTCTGAATTCCAGCGAATCCCAGGCATCTCTCCTCATAGTCCAGCTCCCTCACCTCTGGAATCAACCTGGTAAACCTCCTCTGTACTGCCTCCAAAGCCAGTATATCCCTCCTCAAATAAGGACACCAGAACTGCACACAGTACTCCAGGTGCAGCCTCACCAGTACCCTGTACAATTAGAGCATAACTTCCCTGCTCTTAAATTCCATTGCTCCAGCAATGAAGGCCAACATTCCATTTGCCTTCTTGATAGCCTGCTGCACCTGCAAACCAACCTTTTGTGACTCATGAACAAGCACTCCCAAGTCCCTCTGCACAGCAGAATGCTGCAATTTTTTACCATTTATTTAATAATCTGGAAGAACTTCCGGTAAGATGGCGATTGTTTAGCTGCTCTGAACTTTTGCTCCGTCATTCTCCCTATCTTTGCACTATATGTCTCCATTCTTAAACCTTAGTTAGGTATTTTGTTAGGTCTCTTTTACTTGCCTGCGAACACATCTATCTTATAATGTCTACCAAAAGCACTAAAACCGGGAAAAAGGAAACTTCTACGGCTTTGCCAGCTGACATTCTCGCTGCTTTGGAACAGCATCGACAAGATATTTTAAAGGAATTTAGAACTTCTTTCAACCAGCTGGATGTCAAATTGGATATGATCAACGCTAGAGTGGACGAACACGCTGAACATTTATCTCGCATCAACTTGACTTCTGAAGATTTAAAACGCGTGTTCAATACCTTGAAACTTTCTGCTCCAGTCTAGAGGAGAAGAATTGTAAACTTTTTTCCAAAATGGTGGATCTTGAAAACTGGAACAGACGTTGCAATCTACGAACTCTTGGTTTGCCAGAGGCCACCGAACAGGGTTCTCTCGTGAAATTTTTTTCCGATTTTCTCTGTGAGATTTTTGGGAAAGAATTTCTTCCGAATCCACCTGAGCTTGAAAGGGCACACAGGATCTACGTTCCCCGCGCAATTCTGGATTCCCGCCCACGACAGGTAATTTTGTGCTTTCATCAATACCAGGTGAAAAACCGTTTGATTATGGAGGCACGCCGCAGAGGTACTTTTGCTTTTCAAAATCCAGTCATTCGTTTTGTGAAGGATTTTGCCCCCCAGGTTCTGAAGATGCGTGCTGAGTTTAAAGGTGTAATGAAAGTGCTTTTTGATCGCAGATTCAGACCCTCCAATTACACTTACTACTGGAGAAGATAGGTGGTTTAAATCAGTGAAGGAGGCTGAGGCATTTGTTGGAAGTCTTCCGGCCATCCAGTCTTCTTTGGAACCCGGTCGGACCTTCTAAAATGGTGGATAAGTACCTCTCGTAGTAAAATTATTTTTTCCGGACTCAGACTTTACTTGAATAACTCAGACTTTATCTATTGAAACTCTAAGGGCTGTAGACAATCTCTCCCTGGACTTGGTGCGTTTTTTTCTAAATAGATAATCTGAGTTTAATGTTTCCCTGCGGACGTTTAGATTGTACTTGTGTAATCTATTTTATTCTTGTATAACTTTATTTATAGAGTTCTACAATTGACTCTAACTTGTTTTGGAGGTTTGGACTTTTTATTGAAGGCTTCCCTGTTGGTTGATTCACAGTTTAAGTTTTGCTTTTTTTTTCTGTAAATGGTTGATAAGTACTCTCCTCGAATCTATAATTTCCCCCTTTTCTCCCTCCCTTTTTTTCTTCTTCTTTTAATCTTCTCTAATTTTTCATGGGTAGGTTAGTTTTGGTTTTCTTCTGATTTTCTTTGTATTAAGTTTTATACTTCTGTTGAAGTTGTTCCTATTTGTAATTATGTTTTCTAGTGCATAAACTAGTTACCATTTGCTATAGTATTTATACGGAACTGTTGTTAATGACACAGAACTGGAAGTCATATTTGGGTTAATTTTTTTGGTAGAGCTAGCTGCTTTTTTTTGGTAGCTGTCTAGTTTTGGGTTGCGAGGGTGGGGTGGGTTCTCCAGTTCTAACACTACTCACTGTTTCTTTTGCTTTCCTTTGTTACTCAGGACATGTTTATGTTTTGATTCTACGAATCTATGTTTACATTTTTGCTCCCAGACTGTTATTATACTGCTTGACTTTTTATATCCCTGCTGCCTTCTATGCAGTAACAATTGATAATGGCTAGTACACTTAAATTTGTGAGCTGGAATGTAAAGGGAATGAATCATCCTGTTAAAAGAAGGAAGGTATTCTCACATATTAAACAACTCAAAGCTGACATTGCTTTCCTTCAAGAAACTCATATTCGTTGTTTTGATAACTCCCGGCTTTTGTCAAAGTGGGAGGGTCAGCATTTTCATTCATCCTTTGCCACCAAAGCCGGGGGGGGGGGGGGGGGGGGGGTCTCCATCCTTATTAACTCAAATATTCCTTTTGAACTCCATAATAAGATATCTGATACAAATGGCCGTTTTATTGTTTCTGGTAAACTATATAATACTAAAGTTGTACTAGCAAACCTGTATGCCCCCAATTTTGATGATGTTAACTTTTTTGAACGTTTTTTTTCCTCACTACCAGACTTAAACTCATACTCTCTTATATTGGGTGTTGACTTCAATTGTTGGTTAGATCCTAATTTGGATCGATCATCCTCTGTTACTAGACCACCTACTAAATCTGCCTTAGCTATCCAATCGTTTCTCCTAATTATGGTATCTCTGATATATGGCGTTTCCTTCATCCTACTGAGGGAGATTATTCTTTTTTTTCTCATATTCACCATACCTTGACTAGAATTGACTACTTCTTACTCGATAACCAACTCATTCCATTTGTCTATTCTTGTAATTATCAGAGTATACTGATTTCTGACCATGCCCCAATTACTTTGTCTTTAAACTTTCCTGGTCTCCCTCAGAGGAATAAACACTGGCGGTTTAATTCGACTTTATTATCGGATGATGATTTTCTAAAATTTATTAAGGATCAGATAACCTTTTATTTTAACACCAATACATCACCTGAAGTGTCATCCTAGATTGTCTGGGATGCCATGAAAGCATATTTGAGGGGTCAAATAATCTCCTATACAGCAAATCTTAATAGAAAGTCCTGTGCAGATCGATTAGACCTCATCAATCAGATTAAAGAATTGGATCAACTGTATGCTCAAACTAAGAATCTTGAACTATACAAGAAGCGTGTCGAACTTCAAACTAAATTTAATCTTCTGTCTACTCAACCTGTCAAATGCCAACTTCTTGAAAGTATGAGTCGCTTTTACATTCATGGTGACAAATCTGGCAAATTTCTAGCCAATCAGCCGAGACGTTCCAAAGCCAAACAACATATTACAAAGATCCGGAAGGAGAATGGAGACTTTACATCGGATCACTTAGAAATTAATGATGCATTTAAAAATTTCTATTCTGGACTTTATTCCTCTGAATCTTTGAATGGCAATATCTCTGTTGATCATTTTTTAAATAATCTGAATATTCCTTCGCTTTCATCTGATTTTAAAGCCAAACTTAATGCGCCTATATCATCAGAAGAAATATCTTTTGCAATTTCTGCATTGTCCTCAGGGAAATCTCCTGGACCTGATGGGTTCCCCGTAGAATTTTATAAATCATTCTCTTCACTTCTTTCTCCTCAGTTATTCTCAGTATTATCTGACTCGTTTAATTACGGCAAATTGCCACCCTCTTTTAATGAGGCATCTATTATTCTTTTATTAAAAAAGGGTAAAGACCCAACAGAGTGTTCCTCGTATAGGCCGATTTCTTTGCTTAATGTTGATGTTAAAATCTTGGCTAAAGTTTTGGCTTATAGATTAGAAACTGTTATTCCCTCTATTATTTCTGATGACCAAACTGGTTTTATTAAAAACCGTCTTCCTTTTTTTAACATTCGGCGTTTATTTAACATTTTATATTCACCTCCAACTGGGATTCCTGAATGTGTTATTTCCCTCGATGCGGAGAAAGCATTTGATCATATAGAGTGGAACTACCTTTTTGCAGTTTTAGAAAAATTTGACTTCGGTCAAAGTTTTATCTCTTGGATCAAATTGCTGTATTTGTGTCCTACTGCCTCTGTTTTAACTAATTTTCAGAAATCCCAGTTATTTAACCTCAAACGTGGCACCTGTCAGGGATGCCCTTTAAGTCCCTTTCTTTTTGATTTGGCTATAGAATCTTTGGCGATAGCATTTCGAAATTGTCCTGAATTGACCGGGATTTGGAGAGGGGGTGTTGAGCATAAAGTTTCTCTTTATGCTGATGACTTATTACTTTTTCTTTCAAATCCTTACCTCCAATGTTTTCACTTCTTGACCAGTTTAGCCAGTTCTCTGGCTATAAACTTAATTTACATAAGAGCAAACTTTTTCCCAATTAATAAAGAAGCACAAGAATTAACATTTCGTGATCTCCCTTTTAAAGTAGTTCATAATCAATTTACTTATCTTGGGATTACAGTCACAAGGAAGTTTAAAGATCTCTTTCGTGAAAATTTTCCAATCTTTCATATACTATAAAACAAGAGTCTGTTACAATGGTCACCTCTATCTATGTCTTTGGTAGGTCGTATTAATGTTGTTAAATGTATGTTCTCCCTAAACTTTTATATTTATTTCAATCAATCCCAATTTTTATTCCTAAATCTTTTTTTGATTCCTTAGACTCTATTATTTTGTCATATCTGTGGAAGAATAAGCGCTCTAGAATTAATAAAGTCTTATCTCCAAAAACCTAAAAAAGAGGGTGGCATAGCTTTACCTAACTTTCGTTTATATTATTGGGCAGCCAATATACGTTGTGCTACCTTTTGGTCTTTTTTCCATGGCCAACCCAAGTGCCCTAATTGGGTGGCAATGGAGTTGAGCACCACTAAAGAATTATCTATCTCTGCACTTCTTGGCTCTGTACTCCCTAGTAGCTTGTCCAGATTAATATTTAATCCTCTTGTTAGACACACTTTGTGTATATGGGCTCAGTTTAGGAAATTTTATGGTTTCCATGGTTTTTCCGTTTCTAGCCCTATCTTACATAATCACCTTTTTTTTACCTACTATGTATGACTCAGCATTCCATGATTGGTATAGGAAGGGCATTAGACATTTTGAAGATCTTCTTATTGATAATCGCTTCGCTTCTTTTCAACAGCTCTCTGCTAAGTTCAATCTGCCCAATGCTCATTTTTTTAGATATCTCCAAAATAGACACTTTATTAATCCTTTAATTCCTAACTTCTCTGAAATGCCTGAGAAAAATGTTATTTCTTTCTGTTAATCCACTAGGTAAAGGTTTAATATCATTTTTTCCAGATAAATTAGCAGCCTTACGACGTGCCCCTGTGGATAAAATTAAAATGGCATGGGAGCAGGATTTAAATACCTCCTTATCTGATGGGACTCAATTCTCAAATCGGTTAATCCAACCTCTCTTTGTGCTCGCCATTGTCTTTTACAGTTTAAGATTGTTCATAGAGTCCATATGTCTAAATCTAAATTATCTCGATTTTACCCTAACATTAGTCCGCTTTGTGATAAATGCAAAAGGGGCGAGGCCTCTCTCATTCATATGTACTGGTTTTGTCCTAGCTTGGAGAAATTTTGGAAAGATGTCTTCATAACGTTATCATATATTCTGAATCACCACCTAGAACCTAACCCTTTAATTGCTTTGTTCGGTTTCTGGGGTGAGACAGATTTACGTCTGAGTTCGACTAAGTGTCGAATATTATCTTTTGCCTCTCTCCTGGTTAGACGTTTAATCCTCCTTAGATGGAGAGATGTTGCCCTGCCCACGCATGCTCAATGGCTTAACGATATTATGGCCTGCTTAGACCTTGAAAAAATTCATTATTCCGTTCTTAATTAGGATTTAAAGTTCCATAAGGTCTGGGGACCTTTTATTGAGTACTTTCAACAGACAATAAACAATAGGTGCAGAAGTAGACCATTCGGTCCCTCGAGTCTGCACCGCCATTCTGAGATCATGGCTGATCATTCACTATCAATACCCAGTCCCTGCCTTGTCCCCATATCCCTTGATCCCCCTATCCATCAGATATCTATCTAGCTCCTTCTTTCATAACCTTCCTCTTAACTAAGGTTTTTTTTTTCAGTCTCTTGCTTTCAGCTTTTTTTTTGGTAGTAGGCATTAATATCTTCTGTTGCTAAGTGTTTTTACAGCTTTGGGGGTTTGATTGTCCTGATTTATATTCTCTATTTTGTGTTGTAGTTGGTCTGGAGTTTTTTTTGTGTTGCAGGGCTTGGGGAGGATACTAATTTTACTCGTCTTCAATTTGGGTGCTTTCTTAATTATCTTTCTTTGTATCATATTGTTATTGTATGTTTATTTTTGCACTGTATCAATGTTCTTCATTTTGATCTGGGGTTTTTTTATCTGTAGTTATGTAGAAAATGTATAAAAAAACTAATCTAAAAAAATTTAAAAAAATAATCTGCTCTTTCATTTTCCCTTCTAAAGTGGATGACCTCATACTTACCAACATTGTACTCCACCTGCTAGACCAGGCATGGGCAAAGTACGGCCCGCGGGCCATATGCGGCCCGTTAAGCTTTTTAATCCGGCCCGCAGAACTTAATGAAATTATATTAATAAACCTTGTTAACGTTTTTTCCCCGCAATTCTGGCGTTTTCCCAATAGATGACGCACTCTATATACATTGACCTTTGTTGAGGTGCAGCGTATTACTCCACATTTGCGCTTTACTCTTTGTTCGGCTCGACCTATTTGTGTGAACAGGCGTTCAGCGTCATGAACATCAACAAAGCCAGCCACAGATCCAAGTTAACTGACCAACACCTCAGATCCATCCTGAGAATCGCCACAACAAAACTAAATCCAGACTTTGATGCGCTGGCTGAAAAGGGAGACTAACAACACTGTTCCCACTGAAATTAAAAATAAGTTTCTTCGTTGCGTTATGTAAAAATACATTTGAAAATATTTTTTTCAATAAGCCTTACATGTTACATGTCATTTCTGTTAAGTGATGGACATGAGTAGTGTGCAGGTGCACATATGTTCTCAAAATAAAAAATGCGCTCCAGATCAAATAACGCGCTCCGCATACTGGCGCGCTGTCAGTGTTCTGTCTTTGTGCTGGTCGTTGTTGAGTTTTGGCACGGGGACAAGTGAATAAGAAGGAGCAGGACAAGTAGACCTGCATCTCCTACCATTTTTGAAATAAAGACAGTCAGGAGGAGAGTGATGATGATAATATCTTGAAGGTTAACAGAATTTTCAGTGCTTTAAAATAATAACTGTTACTATTAAAAAAAGCTGTATTTTATTCATTTAATTTTCAGTGTTTTAAAAGTCATTTCAATAAATAGCTAAATACCATGGGACTTCAAAGACAGATATTTTGTTGTAATGCATTTGTTCATTTTCAATTGAAATTAAAGGACATGTTTTCTACATATCCCATGATATTTTATTTTCTCTTATGAAGTGTATTACCAAAACACTCCGTCCGACTGCTCCTGGTCCAGCTCCCCTGTCAAATTTTAGAACCCTTTGTGGCCCTCAAGTCAAAAAGTTTGCCCACCCCTGTGCTAGACCCTTGTGCACTCACTTAACCTATCTACATCTCTCTGCAGACTCTCCATATCTTTTGCGCAATTTGCTTTTCAACTCAATTTAGTATCATCAGCAAATTTAGATGCACTACACTCAGTTCCCTCTTCCAAATCGTTAATGTATATCGTGAACAGTTGCGTACCCAGCACTAACCGCTGCGGCACACCACTCACCACTGATTACCAACCAGAGTAACACCCGTGTACCCCAACTCTCTGCTTCCTATTAGTTAACCAATCCTCTGTCCATGCTAATACATCACACCCAACTCTATGCATTCTTATCTAATGCTTAAGTTTTTTATGTGGCACCTTATCGAATGCTTTCTGGAAATCCAAGTAAATAGTGTCCATCTCTTCCCCTCTATCCATTGTGCTCATTATATTCTCAAAGAACTCCAGTAAGTTTGTCAAACAGGACCTGTGTTTGCTGAATCCATGCTGGATCAACTTGATGGATCCATTTCTTTCCAGATGTCTCACTATTTCTTCTTTAATGATAGCTTCAAGCATTTTCCCAACTACAGGTGTTAAATTGACTGGCCTACAAGTTACCTGTCTTTTGGCCACATCCTTTTTTCAGCAGTAGTGTGACATTTGCTGACATCCAATCTGCTGGGACCTGCCCAGATTCCAGAGAACTTTGGTAAATTATCACCAAAGTCCCTACTATATCTTATGCCATTTCTTTCAATACCCTGGGAGGCATTCCATCAGGACCTGGGGATTTGTCTTTCTTCAGGCCCACAAGTTTTCTCAGCACTTCCTCTTTACTGAGAGCTACTGTACTGAGGTCCTCACCTCCCATCGCATCCATAACATCTCTCTTTGGCATGTTAGACGTATCCTCCACCTTGAAGACTGACACAAAATAGCCATTCAAATTCTCAAAGAACAATTCAAAGAACAAGGATGTGATTCTGAGGCTTTATAAGGCACTGGTGAGGCCTCAGCTTGAGTATTGTGTACATTTTTGGGCTCCTCATCTTATAAGACGTGCTGGTATTGAAGAGGATATAGAGGAGGTTAACAAGGATGATTCCAGGAATGAAAGGGTTGTTATATGAAGAATGTTTTATGGCTCTGCATTTGTATTCGCTGGAATTTAGAAGGTTGAGCAGGGATCTCAATGAAATGTTTTGAATGTTGAAAAGCCTAGTCTGAGTAGATGTGGAAAGGATGTTTCCCATGGTGGGAGAGTCCAGACCAAGAGGGCACAGCCACAGGATAGAGGGGCATGTATTCAAAACAGAGATGCAGAGAAATTTCTTTAGCTAGAAGATGGTGAATTTGTGGGATTTGTTGCCACAGGTAGTTGTGGAGGCCAGGTCATTGGGTATATCTAAGGCAGAGATTGATAGTTCTTGATTGGACATGGCATCAAAGGTTACGGGGAGAAGGCTGGGAAATAGGGTTGAGGAGGAGGGGAAAAAGGGTCAGCCAATAGTGGAACAGACTCGAGCCAAATGGCCTAATTCTGCTCCTATGTCTTCTGGTTTAATACAGTCCTCTACCGTTACTTTCGGCCCCTTATTACAAAGCCAGTTTTGTATGCAGTTTGCCAAAGCACCTTAGACCCCAAATGTTTTAAGATTCTGCATCGGCCTGCCATGTGGAACTATGATGAAAGCCTTACAAAAGTCTGTATGCCACATCTACCAATTTGTTTACATCAATTTTCCTAGAAATTTTCAAAAAACTTGATCAGATCTGTGAGGCAAGTCTTCCACTACACAAAAATAGGCTGACACTCCTTAATCTGTCCTGCCTTTCCAAATGATCACAAAAAATTTTATCCTTGAGAATGTTTTCCAATGCTTCTGGAGGTGTTTTGAGTTTTCCAATGCCATCCTTGAACATTGCTGTGGCATCATCCAGTTACCCTTCTTAATTCACTTTCAGTTGAGTACGAGAAGCTGAGGGTGACCTTTCAGTATTTTATGAGATTATGAGTGGTAATTATGATAATGTAACTGAGTTTTTGACTGTCGCTGTGGAATCAATGAGCTGAAGTGCCCGTTTCCATACAGTGTAATTATAAATCCATCACTCAGTGCAGATGAACAAAGCTATATAATTTAAATTGATCCTCTTCCTGCTGAATAGAGAAGTTCCTGATTTTGCTCTTGTTGTGCTGATTTTTAAATTATGCTATTTTTTGGTTTTTGTCAAACAAGAAAATGTTTCTTTATCTCAAATCGTGGCAACATTTCAAAGACTCTTCAATCTTCTGAACTCAAGGGAATGCAAACAAAAGCAAGTTAACCCCTGAAGAAAACGTATCCTCAAATGCCATTAATTTCGAACAGGGATGATAAAGAAATGTCTTTAGAATGATGAAACTATGGAATTCTGTGGAATTCATGCCACAGGTGGCTGTGGAAGCCGAGTCATTGGGTATATTTAAAGTGGAGGTTAATAGGTTCTTGATCAGTCAGGGCATCAAAAGTTAAAAGGTGAATGGGTTTGAGAGGGATAATATATCAGCCATGATGGATTGACAAAACAGACTCGATAGGCCAAATAGCCTAATTCTGCTCCTATATCTTATGGTCTTAATGATTCTAGTACATCTGTGTTGCAAAATTCCAAAACATATTCTTTTTAAAATGAGGCACCCATACAAAACACACAATCTAAGGATCTATAAGTATCAGAATCAGGTTTAATATCCCTGGCGTATGCCATGAAATTTGTTGTTTTGCAGCAGTGGTACTTTGCAGTACATAGTAATAAACACTATAAACTACAAAATAAAAATTATACAGTACTCTGCAAAAATCTTAGGCACATATATGGCCAGGGTGTCTTAAGATTTTTGCACAGTATGTATTTGTCAACATGGAGCAGAGAGCAAGTTTGTAAATCTGGTGGGAACCAGGATTGGCCAGGATGGAGCTACTGTTCATTAGGGGTATGAGGAGAGGGGTGTAGAACAGTCAGCGGAAAAGGAGTGCAAGGGTGGGGGATGGCATGAGTACAGTACAGGCACACTCAGCCCTGAGACACCAGGCAAGATCATTTGATTCCAAACAATTGGTTTATTGATTATTACAGAATGTCTTTCTGGTGCTTTCTATACCCTCCCCATTCCCTTCTCTGCCTGTCCCTTTCCAGTCTCAATCCACAACGTCTTCACTCACATCTGTCATGGAATTAGTTTTTTTTATGGCAGCAGTTCAATGCAATACATAAAATTACTACAGTACTGTGCAAAAGTCTTAGGCACCGTAGCTATATATGTGTGCAAAGTACTGTATATAAAATAATAAATTAAGTAGTTAAAAAAGAAGGGGAAATAGTGAGGGAGTGTTCACGGGTTCAGTGTCCATTCAGAAAGCTGATGGCAGAGGGGAAGAAGCTGTTCCTGAAACATTGAGTTTGTGTCTTCAGGCTCCTGTACCTCCTCTTTGATGGTAGCAATGAAAAGAAGGCATGTCCTGGGTGATGGGGTACTTAATGATGGATGCCACCTTTTGAAGATGTCCTGGATGCTGGAGAGTCTAGTGCCCATGATGGACTAGCTGAGTCTACAATTTTCTGGCTGCTTTTTCCGATCCTGTGCAATGGCCCCCTCCATACCAGGCAGTGATGCAACCAGTTAGAATGCTCTCCATGGTTCATCTGTAGAACTTTCTGAGTGTTTTTAGTGACTTACAGCTGTTGTTACGTGTTTTTTGTAATTATATTAATATGTTGATACTGTAGATCCTCAGAGCTGTTGACACCTTGGAACTTGTAATTGCTCATCTTTTCCACCTCTGATCCTTCAAAGAAAACTGGTGTGTGTTCCCTCGACTTACCTTTCCTGAACTGCACAAGTAGTTCCTTGGTCTTACTGACATTGAGTGCAAAGTTGTTGCTATGACACCACTCAACCAGCTGACTTATCTCACTCCTGTAAATCTTCAACATCTGAAATTCTTTCTCACATTTGAATTCAGACCATCTTGGGATAAGGGCAAATCTCCTTTAAACTTACATAGAAACATAGAAAACCTACAGCACTATACAGGTCCTTCAGCCCACAAAGCTGTACCGAACATCTCCCTACCTTAGAAATTACTTAAGGTTACCTATAGCCCTCTATTTTTCTAAACTCCATGTACCTGTCCAGGAGTCTCTTAAAAGACCCTATCGTATCCGCTTCCACCACCATTGCTGCAGTCCATTCCACTCACTCACCACTCTCTGCGTAAAAAGCCTACCCCTGACATCTCCTCTGTACCTACTTCCAAGCACCTTAAAACTGCCCTCTCATGCTAGCCATTTCAGCCCTGGGAAAAAGCCTCTGACTACCCACATGATCAATGCCTGTCATCAGTTTATACACCTCTATCAGGTTACCTCTCATCCTCCATTGCTCCAAGGAGAAAAGGCCGAGTTCACTCAACCTATTCTCATAAGGCATGCTCCCCAACCCAGGCAACATCCTTGTAAATCTCTGCACCCTTTCTATGGCTTCCACTTCTGTAATAATTTTTGCAATTGTCCAGCAACTAGTAATGATTTTTCCACTTGAAGTCACAGATCTCTGCTGCTGCACATTTCCTTGTTTGTAATCATGCAGAAAGCTCTCTGATTTATTTCTCTTGGGTCAAAAGTGGGTTACCTCTTATTAATCTGCGTTGAACTCTATGTTGGGTAATTTATTTCTCATCACTTTACTTAATCAATGTCCCTTACAAATAATAGTATCTATGATCTGTTTTTTTTTTTCTCTTCTACCTTCGAGTCAAGCAGTCTGGTTCCTTCTCCAAGTACACTCTATTCCTTATTGGATAGCAGCAACATTGACCTTTCTTCCAATTTAAGACCATAAGATGTAGAAGCAGAATTAGGCCATTTGGCCCATTACATCTGCACTGCCATCTCATCATGACTGATCCACTTTCCTGTCAACCTGTGGTCCAGGCCTATCTCTGCTATGACATTTTACCTGAATATTAATGCCATCCCTCCTCCTTTAGTTTGGGAATTAAACCCACGGACCAGACCTGGCTTTTTTCATATTTACTTTGAAACTAATAGCATTATGATCACTAGATGCAAAGTGTTTCCCTACACAAACTTCTGTCACCTGCCCTGTCTCATCTCCTAATAGCATATCAAGTATCACACACTCTCTTGTTGGGATTTATGTACTGATTACGGAAACTTACCTGAACGCATTTGACAAATTCTAGTCCTTTTACAGTATGGGAATCCCAGTCAATATGTAGAAAGTTAAAATCACCTCCTAATACAACAAAATGTTTCTTGCAACAGTCTACAATCTCTCTCCAAGGTTATTCCTCTAAATCCCTCAGACTGTTGGGTGTCTGTAATATAGCCACATTAACGTGGTCATACCTTTCTTATTCCTCAGTTCCACCCATAATGCCTCACTAGGTGAATTCGTCAGTCTGTCCTGAGTGAGTAAAACTGTGACATTTTCCCTGACTAGTAATGCCACCCCTCCTCCTTTAATCGCTCCTGCTCTGCCAGGTCTAAAACAACGGAACCCTGGAATACTGAGCTGCCAGTCCTGTCCCTCCTGCAACCAATCTATGGTATCATAATTCAATGTGTTAGTCTATGCCCTGAGCTTACCTGCCCATCCTACGATACTTTTTGCACTGAAATATATGCAGCTCAGGACACTAATCACACCATACTCAACCTTGTGATTCCTGACTTTGTCTAAGATCTTACCAATATCTGCCCCCACAATCTCTCCGCTGTCTGTTGTGGTACCCTGGGTCCCCTCCACCTGCAACTCCAGTTTAAACCACATTGTGCAGCATTAACAAACCTTCCTGCCAAGATGCTAGTTTCTCCCCCACAAACCCCCCCCCCCCCCTCCCGCCAGTTCAGGTGTAAACCATCCCTTCTGTACAGGCCCCACTTTCCCTGGAAGAGAGCTGAGGTATGGGTCTTAAAATACTACATCCAAACAAGATGGCCAAATAATACAAACCTTCTCTGTTTATTGAGCTTTAAGAGTTATATTTATATTTTCTGATGTTCTCCCTCCTATGCCAATTCCTTAGCCATGTATTAAACTACAATCTTCCTTGTTTTGGCCTCACTAGCACGGGTAGCAATCCTGAGATCGCAACCCTGAAGGTCCTGCCTTTTAACTTTTAACTCTCTGAACTCCCTATGCAGAAACTCATCACGCATCCCACCCATGTCACTTAAGAATGCTGAGGACTCGATCTGAGATATCCCGGACCCAGGCATCGAGCATCTCAATCTCGCCCATTTAATTTGTATTATTTGTCTATTTTGTATGGATGTATTATTTCAAGTCCCATGCCTCAGCATAAATACTGTATGTAATTAGTTTTCCTACAATAAGTGTATGGGACACTGGAAAAATGTTGAATTTCCCCTTGGGGATGAATAAAGTATCTATCTATCTATCCATCTATCTATCATTATCAGAAGCATCCCTTTTCCTATGGTTTGTACCAAATCTAACCAAATTTAACTTTGTCTTAACTCAGATATCAAAAGTCTTTTGCACACCACATTTAATTACTATGTACCTTTGTTAAATTGTGGCCAAGACCTAGACAGTGAAAAAATTGAACACCATTTTAAGGTTTTCTCAATAGCTGAATCAATATAACTTAACTATACACAGCAGTTAATATCTCTTGAAAATCCATCTTCTGTAATGGAATTTCCCACATTGGGTTATTCTTTTAACTTCTGATTCAAGAAGACATGGTCATACATTTCTCTGCTATTTTGTTTGTAAGTGATAAGCTGTCCAGAATAATTTTTTCTTATAACTTGGGGTCAAAGCCTTTGACTTTACAGTGCTCACTGTCAAGCCTCTGATCTCCTATCCACTGAGATGTCTTCCACAAGAATAACAACTCAGTCAAAACATTATTCCATTTCAAGCACACAACTGGAATTGTGCTGAATTTTGGGGAACAAATTGTTGGGGAATCTGCAAAATCCATATAAAGAGTAAATTCCAATCCTGATATTTCTGAGAAAATTGAATCAACCATTGGCGATTGTGCAAATAGTCTCAAGAAGCTGGAGAAAGTAGAAAGGGTTGTTCTTCAATTTTAGAAACTCTGCCAATTCTAGTTTATCATGATAAACAACTATCACAGAAGTATGCACCACTACAAGCACTGTGGGCTACTGTTAGTGAGGTATCATGTATCTTAACCAATTAAATGTTTTTTTATATACAGCAGTTCCCTTAACAAAGGGATTTCTCATGGTCCTTTACAAGTAGCCACATGGAAAAATGAACACCCAGATTATGAGTGGTGACTGTTTTGATCTCGGGTACCCAAAAGAGACATTAAAGACATTATGTGAGGAATATAAATACACATATGTGCAACTGTGGGTTTTACATGCAATATTCTTAAAATTATGATTTCACTAAGTACTTAATATCAGAGGAATAAAATTTTAAATATTGAACATGGGTGCTCAGTTGAAATGAAAGAAAACTCTATGAATATCTCTCCTGGACTTGCTATGTACATTGTAGATATTTATGAATCTGTGCAACTTTTCTTATTATATGAAAATATAATGAGGAGAACTTGGAATCTGCAGAAGCTCCAAGTGACAAAGGAAACATTGTTGACATTTTATAAATAAAGAGTTAAGGCAATAAGACAATGTACACTATTGAGTTGATTGAATTGTTTGAACCAAATAGTTTTATTTTCCTGAAATCATAATGCAAATTCATGTCATCAAGAAGTAGCCACAAATATTTTCCAATTGACAACTGTTAATGCTTTTGGAGGAGCAAAAAGAAAATAATGCCTCTTCAAGCATTCAGATGCTATTCATTCGATTAGTATATTGTCAAATGAAATTATATTTAGGACAAGATATTCATCTACAATAGCCATATATTTGTCTTCTAAAGAGTCTCCAAGACTTCTAAGATCCTTAACCTTGATCTGTTTACCAAAAGTGTTCCCGATCTGGCAGATTCTGCTTCTTCGAACTGTTTAGGTACAGTTTTTACAGCAGTTCAGTTCAATTTGAAATCAAAGTACATGTCAAATTACTTATAATATCTTAATTGCTAGCTACAGGTTTATAGCCACATGGTTGTGAAATATCAGCCATAGTTTTCTAATGGCAATCCAGTCTGGTTTGTCGATTTAACAAGCTATATCTTATAAACTGACTCTCTATAATGCTTTACTGATAATATCATTTTAATTATTAACAAAGAATAAATATGTATCTCAGAAGCCAGTTTCAACATATAGCTCTATTTATTTCCTAGGAGAAACACCCTGAAGTTATAAAACTTCCAGAGGGATCAAGTGGGGACTACATGGTATTGAAGTGTTCCAAGCTTCCTGGGTAAGACCACTTTAAAATCTAAGTTTAAATTGCCATAGTTTCAAATGACAACACAGTGGTAGAACCACTATCCTACTCCTTCACCTCTGATCTTGGGTGTTGTTTGTGTGGAGTTTCTACATTCTACGTTCTACATGACTTTCCTTCAGATTCTCCAGTTTACTTGATGTCACAAAGACCAGAGATTCTAGTGTTAATTGGTTACTGTAAATTGCGCCTAATGTGTAGGTGAGTAGTCAAATCTGGCAAATATATAGGGAATATAAAAATTGGGATTGATATAGGATTAGTGTAAATGAGTGGTTGATTGTTGGCACATATTTGGTGGGCCGAAGTGTCTCTTTCAAAGCTGCATCTCTCTATGATTTTATAACAATACAGTCGGCCCATTTATCCGTGGGGGATTGGTTCCGAGACCCACCGCAGATACCAAAAAACGCGGATGCTCAAGTCCCTTATTTAACTTGTCTCAGTGCAGTGGTCTTTAGGATCCAGCGGAATCCCGGACTTTATTTAACATGTCTCAATGCGGTGGACATTAGGACCCGGCGGTGAAGCTCTGAATCCGCAGTGTTTGTGTTCACAAAAATAATTACAATCACGATTGAAAATAAGGTGGAAGTAATAAAGTGATTGAAAAGAGGTGAAACATCATCGGTCATCGGAAAAGCATTAGGCTACAGTCAGTCAACGATCAGAACAATTTTAATGGGGCATGTGAAAGGCCCTGCCCTGATGAAAGCTACAATTATTACTAAGCAATGCAGTGGTTTAATTATTGAAATACGTATTTCGTAAGTGTTTTATATGCACAGAAAGGTAAAATATGTACTATATACTAAGACAAACGTTTGACTAACTGACGCTAAATAATACTAGATGTACCTGTTCCGACTTCAAATCCAACTTAATGATAGACTCAGGAACGGAAATCCTTCATAACCCGGGGACTGCCTGTACTTTTAAGTCATTTCTAGATGACTTATAATACATGTAAATGCGATGTAAATAGTTGTTATACTGTATTGTTTAGGGAATAATGACAAGAAAAAAATAATCTGTACATGCTCAAACAATGAGTGCTGGAGAGAGAACTTCCAGGTTTTCCCGATCCATGGTTGGTTGAATCCGCGCATGCAGGATCCGCGGATAAGGAGGGCCAACTGTATACAAGTATTGAATTAAGATTAACGTTATTGCATGGTGTACATGTCATGACATAAAGTCTTAAACATACCACAAATTATGATTGATAGAAATATCAAGAACTAAAGTAAAAAGGATTGTATGGTGATTATTGCAAAGATTACTGTATTGTAAAGATGCATTTTTAACAAGTAGATTTGTACTTCTGGTGAAGATGGCACAGAGCTGTGGTCACCATTGAGGTCATTAGTTTCATAGGGATAGATCTGAGGACAGAGAGAGAAGTTAGGGGCTAGGTTAAGGTTTAGGGGTAGGGACATGGGGGAGTTAGAGCTCAGGCTGGAGTCTAGACTGTCTGTCTGCACTCTGCATTTGAAGGCCAGCAATGTGTACATCTGACCAAGGGCATCCATGGACGGATAATCAGCCAGCAAGCACTGTGGATGAAGACCAGCGAGGACAAGGGCTGGTGCCCCCCGCCCCCCCCCCCCCACTTCCAGGTCAGCAAGTACAGTCAGCACTCCTTATCCACGACTTCTGCATGCGTGAATTCAACCCACCGCGAATCGAGAAAACCCGGAAGTGCTCTTCCAGCACTTGTTGCTCGAGCATGTACAGACTTTTTTTTTCTTGTCATTATTCCCTAAACAATGCAGTATAACAACTAGCTTACATAGCATTTACATTGTATTAGGTATTATAGGTAATCTAGAGATGATTCAAACTATACGGGAGGATGTGTGTAGGTTACCGCGGATCGGGATCGAAAAAAATCGCAAGTTCTCTTACTAAGTGAGTCGGAACAGGTACATCCGGTATTATTTAGCGTCAGTTAGTCAAATGTTTGTCTTAGTATATAGTATATATTTTACCTTTCTGTGCATATAAAACACTTAAGAACATATGTTTCAGCACCAGGCTTGGGAACTAAAGTTCCCGAGTTCGATCCAGTGACAGACCACTCCCAAGCGCACTCTCCATCTGTGCCTGGTTGATGTGGAGGATCAAAAACCCAAAACCTAATAAATAAACCACTGCGTTGCTTAGTAATAATTGTAGCTTTCATCGGGGCTTTCTCACTTTACCCTTTAAAATTGTTCTGATCATTGACCAACTGTAGCCTAATGCTTCTCCAATGACCAATGGCGTTTCACCTCTTTCCGATCGCTTTATTATTTCCACTTTATTTTCAATCGTGATGGTGATTATTTTGTGAACAGAAACACTGCGGAGACAGAGCTCCACCGCCAGGTCCTAATGTCCACCGCACTGAGCCAGGTGAAATAAGGTCTGGGGTTCCTCTGGGTCCTAAAGTCCTCTGTGTTGAGACAGGATGAATAAGGGACTTGAGCATCCATGTTTTTTAGTATCCGCGAGGGGTCCCGGATCCAATCCCTCGTGGATGAGGAGGGCTGACTGTACTTACAAATCACCAGGTCTTGCAATTAAAGGTTTGTGCAGACAGGAGGCATGAGGATCCTAGGTATGTGAGTAAGTTGGCAAGTCCAGAGTTCAAGGCCTGGAATTTGGAGCCCCCTCATCAGCGAGTCAGTTGTCCAAGGTCTGAAGAGTAATCAAACTTTGAGTCACAATGAGTAAAACTCTGGATCTGTGAGTCCACAGGAGGCCTGCAAGCAGCCTGTTCTGGGATTGGACGGTTATATGAGTGGGTAAGCAAGACAGGAAAGGGGCTGAATGGGGCTTGTTTGCTCTTGTTGTTTTGTTTCTGTTGTTCTGTTGTTGGTGTTGTTGCTTGTGTTATTCTGCTGAACATTGTGGGCATGCTATGTTGGCACCAGAATATATGGCAACTCATGCCAGCGGCCCTAGCACATCCTTGCATTGTGTTGCTTGTGTAAATAATGCATTTCACTGCAAGTTTAAATGTACATTGGATAAATAAATGAAACTGAATTAGAAAATTAAATAATAGCAACAAATAAGGTGAAATTAAACAAAAATATTAGGAAAAGATGGGCTGAAACAACATAAACCCTCAGGTTGGCAATAGTGGTTTTGCAAATAAAAATAAAGAAATGATAGGCATATAGAATAATTACTTTTGTTTTATATTTGCAGTAGAGAAAGAGGTAAATAAGCTTTAAATGAATTGAATAATCATCAAATTTAATGTGAGATCCAGTGGAGCATATAATGGCACACAGAGTAATACATCCCCAACACCAGGCAGTTTTACAGGAATATCTGAATTACTGTCTTCCAAACCTCTTGATTTGGAACCTCTTCCTTTACTTTGGTTAATTGTGCATGTCCATTTTCTTTTGAAGAGGTTAAGATGGCAAAAAAGGAAGTTATAGTCTAGATCTGAGAGAACATGCACAGTTTGAGAAGCTGACTAATCTTTGGAAAACATGTCTCAATTAGTGATTGGGGAAATGTCTGCAGATCTTTCCGATGTAGACTTCCAGATCAAAAATCCCTCCCCAAAGGTTGTTGACTAAAGTTGCTCCTCATAGAATTGAAGTCAAATTTTTGGCCTGATCAGGAAGTAGATCAATTGGTGTAGTTGAACATAGGATCAGGGATAAACACTGTAATTGGGAAGATGTGACGGGTGGTGTCCTTTCCACATATGGAGATGTAAGAGAGTGCAGATACTGGAATCTGGAGCAATAAACAAGCTTATCTCTCAGGTTGAGGCTTTTAATTTTAGAATGAAGGAGATGTCCTCCTTTTTCAAAGAAAGGGGCTTCCCTTCCTCCACCATCAACTCTGCCCTCAACCGCATCTTTTCCACTTCACACACATCTGCTCTTACCCCATCCTCAAACCACACTACCAGGGATAGAGTTCCTATTGTCCTCACCTACCGCCCCATCAACTTCTGCGTCCAGCACATAATTCCCCAGAACTTTTGCCACCACAAGAGGTTGCAATGAGATCCCCTCTCATCCTTCTAAATTCCAACAAGTACACACCCAGAACCATCAGACATTCCTCGTGTGATAACCCATCACTGCCAGAATCATCCTTGCGAGCCTCCTCCTCTTCAATACCAGCGCATCTTTTCTTAGATGAGGAGCCCAAAACAGTTCATAGCACTCAAGGTGAGGCCTCACCTGTACTTTATAATGCCTCAGCATCACACCCCTGCCCTTGTGTTCTAGACTTCTTAAAATGAGTGCTAACATTGCATTTGCCTTCCTCACCACCGACTGGACCTGCAAGTTACACTTTAGGATGTTCTGCAGAAGGACTCCCAAGTCCCTTTGCATCTCAGCTTGCTGGATTTTCTCCCCATTTAGAAAATAGTCTGCACATTTATTTCTACTGCCAGTGCATGTTTCTATGCAATTATATTTATATGATGGGTCCAGGACAAGTCCTCTGAGATAATAACAAAAGTCCATTGGTTGAGGGGAGTTGGTTGGGTCTGTTTTCTAGAAAGAACTGAAGAGGTTTTAAGGCCTCCTGATGGGGGATGGAGGTGCATTGGGACTGGATGAAAATGGTGAAAGTGAGATGATCAGAGCCAGGAAACTTGAAGATATTGAAAATGATCCAGAGCATGTGAAGTGTCACAGATATAAGTGGGAAGAAACTGAATCAGGGAAGATAAAACAGAGAGTCATGCAGATACAAATTCAGTGGGGCAGAAACAATGGGTCTATCTGGACAGGCAGGTTTGTGGATCTTGGGTAGGAGGTGGAAACGGGAGGTGTAGTGTGGTAACTATGAGGTTGGTGGCAGTGGATGGGAGATCCCCAGAGTTAATAAAGTTGGTGATGGTGCAAGTGACAATGGCTCCTTAGTAGGATCCTATTCGAGGTGCAAGTAAGAGGAGATTTCTCAGAGTTGTTGCCTATCCTCACCAAGGTAGAGCCAGACTACTACAGCATGCCCATCCCCATCTGCGATTTTGATAGTGAGGTTAGGGTCAGAGTGGAGAGCAGTGTGTTCAGGAGTGAAGTTGAAATTAGAGAGGGCAGTTGTAGAGTTGAGATGGTCGGCAGTTAGCAATGGAAAGATCCAGAGCAGGCAGAAGACAAGAGTGTCCGTTATAGAGGAAGGAGGGAGAAGTCTGCATCAGTGCAGACTGGAGAGTCCTTGCCAAAGTAGGCACAGAGATGGAGGAAGAAGAGCTCAGTGTCATGGCGAATGTGGAACTCACTGAGGTGTGGGCGCAGGGGACAAAATTGAGGCCCTCACTGGGGGAGAAGTTCAGAGAAAATTCTGAAGACAGCTGTTATATTCTAAATCTGTCCAAATGAAGCCGAACATTGCATTTGCCTTCCTTATAGCTGACTCAACTTGCAAGATAACCTTTAGGGAATCGTGCATGAGGACTCCCAAGTCCCTTTGCATCTCTGATTTTTAAAACTTTTTCCTATTTTGTTTACACTTTTATTCCTTCTATCCAAGTACATGACCATACAATTCTCTACACTCTATTCCATCTTCCATTTCTTTGCTCATTCTCCCAATACGTCCAAGTCCTTCTGCAGACACCTTTCTTCCTCAGGAAGATAGGTGGAAGTGCAGATAATCTTCATATCTTCTGCAAACCTGGCCACAAAGCCATCAATTCCGTCATCCAAATTGTTGACTTATAACGAAAAAATAAGTGGTCTCAACTCCAGCCCTTGCGGAAAACAAGTCACTGGCAGCCAACCAGAAAAGGGCCCTTTATTCCCACACTTTGCCTCCTCCCAGTCAGCCAAATTTCTGTCCATGCTACTATCTTTCCTGTAAAAACATGGGTTCTCATTTTGTTCAGCAGCCTTCCATGCGTGGCACCTTGCCGAAGGCCTTCTGAAAATCCGAGTGAACCCTGTTTACCACTGACTCTGTTTTGTCTATCTTGCTTCTTATTTCCTCAAAGAATTACAAAAGATTTGTCAGATAAGGTTTCTCCTTAAGGAAACCGTGCTGACTTGGGCCTGGCTTTTCGTGTGCCTCCAAGTACCCCAAAATCGCATCTTTAGTAATGGACTCAACGTTTTCCCACTAAAGTCAGGTTAACTGGCCTATAATTTCCTTTCTTCTGCCTCCCTCCCTTCTTAAAGAGTGGAGTGACATTTAGAATTTTCCAGTCTTCCAAACTATTCCAGAAACTAGGGATTCTTGAAAGATCATTATTAATACCTCTACAAATCTCTTCATCTACCACTTTCAGAACCCTGAGGTGCAATCCATCTGGTCCAGGTGATTTATCTACTTTCAGGTCTTTCAACTTCCCCAGCACTTTCTCCTCAATCATGGAAGCAACACTCACTTTTGCCCTGTGACACTCAAATATCTGGCATGTTGCTAGTGTCTTCTATACTGAAGACTAACGCATAATACTTAAAGTTCTTTTGCCAATTCTTCCTCCTATGTAACTACCTTGCCAGTGTCATTTTCTAGTACTCCGAAATCCACTTTTACTGAAAAAGCTTTTGGTATCCTCTTTTATATTATTGGCTAGCTTCCCTTCATATTTCATCATTTCTCTTCTAATGGCTTTAGTTCTAGTTTGTTAGTTTTTAAAAGCTTCCCAATCATCTAACTTCCCACTATATTGTACATTCCCACTTTTGCTTTTACTTCCCTTGTCAGCCACAGTTGCCTCATTCTCCCCTTAGAATGCTACTTCATCTTTGTGGTGTATCTATCCTGTGCCTTCTGAATTGCCCCCAGAACCACCAGCCATTAGTTTTCTGATGTCATCCATGTATGTGCAGTGAAAATTACAACTGAGAAGGTGCTCAGGAAGCAAAATGGTCTGAGGGTGGATAAATCTCCTGGATCTGATGGAATACACCCTCGGGTTCTGAAGGAAGTAGCTGGAGAGATTGCGGAGGCATTAACAATGATCTTTCAGGAATCGATAGATTTGAGCATTGTACCAGATGCCTGGAAAAATGCAAATGTTACTCTGCTATTTAAGAAGGGTGGGAGGCAGCAGAGAGGAAACTATAGACCTGCTAGCCTAACATCAGTAGTTGGAAAGTTGTTGGAATTGATTGTTTGGGATGAGATTACAAAGAACCTGGAGGCACATGACAAAATAGGCCAAAGCCAGCATGGTTTCCTGAAAGGAAAATCCTGCCTGACTAACTTACTGTAATTGTTTGAGGAAATTACAAGCAGGGTAGGCAAAGGAAATGCAGTAGGCTCGGTGTAGGTGGATTTTCAGAAGGCCTTTCACAAGGTGGCATACGTGTGGCTGCTTAGCAAGATAAGAGCCCATGGAATTACAGGGAAGTTACTGGCATGGGTGCAGCATTGGCTGGTCAGCAGAAAACAGAGTGGGAATAAAGGGATCCTATGCTGGCTGGCTGCCTGTTACCAGTGGAGTTCTACAGGGGTTGGTGTTGGGACCGCTGCTTTTTACGATGTATGTCAATGATTTGGACTATGGGATTAATGGATTTGTGGCTAAATTTGCCGATGATAGAAAGATAGCTGGAGGAGTGGGTAGTGTTGAGGAAACAAAGAGCCTGCAGAGAGACTAAGATAGTTTAGAGGAGTGGGCAAAGAAGTGGCAAATGAAATACAATGTTGGAAAGTGTATGATCATTTACTTTGGTGGAAGAAATAAATTCTGGTTGAGCTGACGGTGCCGTGGGAGGAGGACTGGGAAGAGGCCCACAAGAGAAAGGCCTTGAAGTACCAGCCCTTAGTGCAGGAGAGCAAAGACAAGGGATGGCAGGCATGGTTGTTCCCTGTGGAGATCGGATGCAGAAGTTTCCAAGCCAAATCAGCATGGTGGTTGCTGTCAGCTCTGGGCCTGGATGAAAGGAGCAAAAACAAGCAGCTCGTAGGATGGGGTAAGAGGCAGAATGAGCCTCTTGTTGGATTTGGAGTAGGCGAGAGGAGGGAAGCTGGAAGCCAGGAACAGATGGGCAGTGATTTGGCCACCACTGCCAGCCCACCAACTGGAGAGTGTCGTGGTTAAGGGTCGAAACACTCTGTGAAGGTTGGGAACCACCTGTTGACATCTGTTCCTAGCTGATGGCTACGGTTGTCTCATAAGGTATCTGGAGAATGCACCCTAACAGGTATATGTAACAAGACGTGGGGTGAGAATTCAAAATGCAGAGATGCAAAGGGAATTGGCAGTCCTTGTGCAGGATACCCTAAAAGTTAACCTCCAGGTTGAGTCAGTGGCACAGAAGGCGAATGCAATGTTAGCATTCATTTCTAGAGGTACAGAATATAAAAGCAGGGATATGATACTGAGGCTCTATAAGGCACTTGTGAGACCACACTTGGAGTATTGTGTGCAATTTTGGGCTCCTTATTTTAGAAAGGATATACTGACATTGGAGAAGGTTAAGAGAAGATTCTTAGAATGATTACAGGAATGAAAGGGTTACCATATGAGGAATGTCCGGCAGCTCTTGGGCTTTATTCCCTGGAGTTCAGGAGATTGGGGGGACTACTCATAGAAACATTCCAAATGTTAAAAGGCCTGAAGAAATTAGACATGGCAAAATTATTTCCTACGGTAGGGGAATTTAGGACAAGAGGGCACAATTTCAGGATTGAAGAACGTCCATTTAGAACAGAGATGCAGAGAAATTACTTTAGTCAGAGGGTGGTAAATCTGTAGAATTTGTTGCCACAAGCGGCTGTGGAGGCCAAGTCATTGGGCGCATTTAAGGCAGAGATAGGTTCTTGATTAGCCAGGGCATCAAAGGGTATGGGGAGAAGGCAGGGGAGTGGGGATGACTGTAAGAATTGGATCAGCCCATGATTGAATGGTGGAGTGGACTCGATGGGCTGAATGGCCTACTTCTGCTCCTATATCTTATGGCCTTATAGAGAATGCTCCAAACAACGTTGGCCAGCTCTTATCTCCTGCCTCTGTAGTTCCCTTTACTCTACTGTAATACTGATACTTTTGACTCTTCTCCCTCTCAAACTGCAGGGTGAATTCTATCATTATTATGATCACTGCTTCCTCGGGGATCCTGTACCTTAAACTTCTTAATCAAATTTGGTTCATTGAGCAACACCCAATTGAGAATTGCCTCTCCCCCAGTGAGCTCAACAACAATTTGCTCTGAAAAGCCATCTTGTGTACATCCTACAAATTGCTTCTCTTAGGATCCAGCAGCAACCTGATTTTTCCAATCTACCTGCACATTGAAATCCACATTACTATCATAAGATTATCCTTTTTATATGCCTTCTCTATCTTCGGTTGTAATTTGTATCCACATCCTGACTGCTATTTGGAAGACTGTATATAACTCCCATTGCATTTCCTTAACTCTACCCACAAGGGTTCTACATCTTCCAATCCTACTTCACCTTTTTCTAAGAATTTGATTTCATTTTTTTAAGCAATATTGCCACCTTTGGATAAGATGTGTTTCCTTGGATGTTAAGTTCCCAAATATGATCCTCTTTCACCCACAACTCAGTGAAGGCCACAACGTATCAATTGACCAACATCTCAAAGCACTTCAGCACAGTAGATGTGAGTGCCACTGGGCAATAATCATTGAGACAAACTCATCCTACTTTTTTTGGGCACTGTTATGATTGTCATCCTTTTGAAGCAAGTGGGAACCTAAACTGCAGCATTGAGAGAGCAAAGATGTCCTTGAACATTCCAACCAGTTGGTTGGCATAGGTTTTCAGAGCCCTTCCAGGTAGACGATTAGGGCCTGACACTTTGCAGGGGTTCATCCTCTTGAAAGATATTCTGAAGCCGTCTTCATGATATAGATCACATGATCACCAGCTGCTACGGGGATTTGCACAGGTACGGTTTTATTCTCCCTTTCAAAATGTGCATCACAGCCATTCATGATCTCGGTTTTCCTTAGTGGGAAGTAATGGTTCGCATCTGATTCTGTCTCTAACCTCAATCAGAAATGTTTTTTCACCCTTAAAATAAATCTCTGTAGGTCATACCTGGACCTCTTCTATAGTTCTGAATTACTGGTCTTGAATGCCAGATTTTCAGCAGACTACATATCTCCTGGATTCATCCACAGCTTTAGGTTTGGGTATATCTGATCTTGATGAAGTTGGTGACACCTGTGGCACATTCATTCAGGAAGATGAATTCCTGAATATTGTCCAGTTAACCAACTCAAGCAGAGCTCCTCTGCTTCCCTTGACATTCTTTGGCCCTCACCACTGATGCTGCAATCTTAGTCTCTGCCCATACATTGTGAGTAGAAGTACAGCCAGGTGATCGGACTTTCCAAAGTGTGGGTGTGGGATGGTACGGTAAGTGTTTTTGATGGTGGCAGAACAGTGGTCTAGTGTGTTGCCTTCTCTGGTTCTAAAAGTGATATGTTCTCGGTAGTTGTTCAGACTTATTCAAGCTGACCTGGTTGAAATCTCCCACAATGATAGGGAAGACATCAGAGTGCATAATTTTGTGTCTGCTGATTATGTTGCTCAGCTCCTCCAGTATCTACCTGATGTTGACCTGAGGTAGCATTGTATAAAAGCAGTCCAATAGTTGCCTGCACTAATTTTGTTCATTTACAGTCAATCAGAACATGGTATCCTCCATCAATAACTAATAGGGACTAATAGTGTTTTATAGTAGGATAGTATTGATAGTGTTCTGATTTGTTCTGTATTATATTTAAGTACATAATTTGTTACTGAACTAAATGGTAGTTTGTCTTTTTTAAGAGCAAATACGAGGAAATCTGCAGATGCTGGAAATTCAAACAACAACACACACAAAATGCTGGTGGAACACAGCAGGTCAGGCAGCATCTATAGGGAGAAGCGCTGTCGATGTTTTGGGCCGAGACCCTTCGTCAGGACGCTTCTCCCTATAGATGCTGCCTGGCCTGCTGTGTTCCACCAGCATTTTGTGTGTTTGTCTTTTTTATATATTTTTAACTATTTCCATGAAACTTCGGCTAATTGGGGCACCCATTTAATTGGGTAAAGATGTACTGGTCCCAATTAGCCAACATGCACTGTATTCAAAAAGAACTCAGTTGCTTTTATAATACCTGTTCTTTCAGGGGGCATGAAAGCATTTCAAAGGTCTTTGACAGCAATGAATTTAGAGAAAAAAGTAATCAGGACAGTTGTGTGTGTGGCAGAGTGGGAATGGTTGCAAAGTGGCCCAACATGAGCAGAGGTTCATTGTTTCAGTTGTTATGTGGCAGCCACTGCAACAAGGCTTTCACAATAAGGGAACCTCAGAGTGCAACTTGTCTCTGTAGACACAAAAATTGTGCAGGAAGCAAGCCAGATTGAACATGCCCTGGACAACTGCAAAATTAGTAAACACCAACCCACCTCTTTTACTCTCTTGCACAGAATTGAATTCAAAATTTTCTGGAAAATACATGTAAGCGAAGGAGGAGCCGTTACCCCAGTCTTGGATCTCTTGACGAAAGTACCAGCAGAGGGCAAGTATAAAAAATTGAAACATTAGGGAACTTTTCATATTTCTACATTGATACTATATCATAATTAAATTTAGCTGCAGTATCAGTTTACCAAAATAGGTTGATAGTGAACACTGGCGACATTAATGTAGTGAATAAATATGGTTTTTAGTCTAAAAATTTACAAGTTTAGGTTAAAAATACTTCAGGATTTCCTTGCAACTCCACATCATTCCTCTAATAACTTAATAAAATAGCTTTAACCAGGAAGGCACAAGCAGCTCGGAAAGCAATTTGAACATTAGTTGCATTAGCAGTGGACCACTCGATTTGAAGAGAGAGAGAGCTTCGCACAGGTCAGGGTGAAGAGTTTAAAAAAAGAGCATTTCGCGGGTCTCGGCGTATTAGTTCAGGGAGAAGTGCTCAGGTGCAGTAACTTGACATCACATAAGTACGCTGAGAAAGCTCTGAAATAACAGAAATTCTCTGTCTAGCAGAGTGGTCGTCAGAGTAGTAGGGCTTAACTCATCGGGGCTTCAGCGAGGTAAGTTATTTTTTCCACCCTAACAAGAATAGTGGGTATGACTACAAGGCCAGTTTTCTGTTCTGTGTGTCAGATGTGAAATGTCCAGGAGACTTCCAGCCTCCCTGATGGCAACATCTGCGCCAGCTGCATCGAGATGCAGCTCCTCAGATACAGAGTTAGGGAACTGGAGCTGCAGTTCAATGATCTTCGGCTTGTTAGGGAGTGAGGAGGTGATAGACAGGAGCTAAAGGCAGGTAGTCACTCCAGGGTCACAGGAGACACGCACGTGGGTGATTTTCAAGAGAGGGAAGGGAGGGTGTCAGGTAGTGGAGAGCACCTCTGTGGTTGTCCCCCGTAACAAGAAGTACTCCATTTTGAGTGCTGTTGGCTGGGGGGGGCGGGGGATGACCTACCTGGGGGAAGCAATATTGGCCATGCCTCTGGCCCTGAGTTTGGCCTTGTGACTGAGAAGGGTGGGGTGGGGAAAGGAACAGGATGGCAATGGTAATAGGAACTCTATAGTTAGGGGGAAGGAGCAGCAATTCTGTGGGCATGGAAAAGAAACACAGATGGTAGTTTGCCTCCCAGGTGTCGGGGTTCGTGAGCACATTCACAATATCCTGAAATGGGAGGGTGAGCAGCATGAGGTCATGGTACATATTGGTACTAACGACATAGGTAGTAAAAGGGTGGAGGTCCTGAAAACAGAATACAGGGAGTTGGTAAAAAAGCTGAGAAGCAGGACCTCAAAGGTAGTAATCTCCATATTGCTCCTGTACCCTGCGACAGTGAATATAGGAATAGAATGAAGTGGAGGATAAATGCATGGTTGAAGGATTGGAGCAGGGGGCAGGGATTAAAGTCTTTGGATCATTGGGACCTCTTCTGGGACTGGTGTGATCTGTACAAAAAGAACAGGTTGCACTTGAATACGAGAGGGACCAAAAGCTTGGTGGAGAGGCTTGCTAATGCTTTTCAGAGTGTTTGCTAATGCTGTTCAGAGTGTTTAAACTAGATTTGCGGGGGGGGGGGGGGACCAAAATGAAGAGGCAGAGGATGGGGAAATCAGAGCACAAGTAGGGACAATTTGGAGAGAGTTTGTGAGGTATTACATAGAAAACCTACAGCATAGTACAGGCTCTTCGACCCACAAAGTTGTGCCAAACATGTCCCTACCTTAGAAATTACTAGGCTTCCTATAGCCCTCTATTTTGTTAAGCTCCATGTACCTATCTAAAAGTCTCTTAAAAGACCCTATCATTTCCATCTCCACCACTGTTGCCAGCAGCCCATTCCATGCACTCACCACTTTCTGAGTAAAAAACTTACCCCTGACATCTCCTCTGTACCTACTCCCCAGACTCAAAGATGCACTCAGACTGATGGTTTGAGATGTGTCTATTTTAATGCACCGAGTATCATAAACAAGGCGGATGAGCTTAGAGCATGGATCAATACATGGAACTGCGATGTTGTGGCCATTACAGACGTAGATGTCTCAGGAACAGAATGGCTGAGTGTGCCAGGCTTTAGATGTTTCAGAAAGAACAGAGAGGGAGGCAAAAGAGGTGGGGTGTGGCATTGCTAATCAGGGATGGTATCACGGCTGCAGAAAAGGAGGAAGTCACTGAGTCAGTGTGGGTGGAAGTCAGACACAGGAAGGGGGCAATAACTCTACTGGGTGTTTTTTTTTAAGAAAACTGCCTCCCAGTAGTAACAGGGATATCAAGGAGCAGATAGGGAGACAGATTCTGGAATGATGCAATAATAATAGGGTTGTCGTGATGGGAGATTTTAAACTTTCCTAATATTGATTAACATCTCCTTAGCGCAAGGGGTTTAGATGGGGTGGAGTTTATTCGGTGTGTTCAGGAACTTGATCTGGTATTGGGAAATAAACCTGGTGTCAGATCTCTCACTGGGAGAGCATTTTGGAGGTAGGGACCATAACTCTATCTCCTTCACCATAGCGCTAGAGAGGGATAGGAGCGGACAATTTTGGAAAACATTTCATTGGGGTAGGGGGAAATACGATGCTATTAGGCAGGAACTTGGGAGCAGATATTCTCTGGGAAATGCTCGACAGAAACATGGCAAATGCACAGGGACCATTTGCATGGAGTTCTGATTAGAGGCAGGGAAAGGATAGTAGGATTAAAGAACCATGGTGTTCAAAGGATGTAGAAAATTTAGTTAAGAAAAGCTTATGAAAAGTTCAAGAAACAAGGTACTGTTAGAGTTCTAGAAAATTACAAGATTGCTAAGAAAGAGCTTAAAAATGGAATTAGGGGAGCTAGAAGGAGTCATGAGAAGGCCTTGGTGAACAGGATTAAGAAAAACCCCAAGGCATTCTACGAGTATTTGAAGAGCAAGAGGATGAGCCATGTGAGAATAGGACCAATTTGGTGCGATAGTGGAAACGTGCATGGAGTTGAAGGAGGTAGCAGAGGTACTTAATGAATACTTCGCTTCGGTATTCACTCAGGAAAAAGACCGTGGCAATTGTGGGGATAACTTACAGCAAACTGAAAAGCTTGAGCATATAGACATTAGGAAGGAGGATGTGCTGGAGCTTTTGATAAGCATTAAGTTAGATAAGTCACCAGAACTGGATGAGATAAACCCCAGTCTACTGTGGGAAGTGAGGGAGGAGATTGCTGACCCTCTGGCAATGATCTTTGTGACATCAATAAGGACAGAAGTACCGGAGGGTTGGGGGATGCAAATGTTGTTCCCTTGTTCAAGAAAGGGAGGAGAGATAACCCAGGAAATTATAGACCAGTGAGTCTGACTTCAGTAGTGGGCAAGTTGTTGGAGAAGATTCTGAGAGGCAGGATTTATGAGCATTTGGAGAGACATAATCTGATTAGGGATAGTCAGCATGGCTTTGTCAAGGGTAGGCTGTGCCTTGCAAGCCTGATTGAAGTCTTTGAAGAGGTAATGAAACACGTTGATGAAAGTAGAGCAGTGGATGCAGTGTACATGGATTTCAGTAAGGTATTTGATAAGATTCACCATGCAAGGCTCCTTCAGGAAGTAAGGAGACATGGAATCCAAGGAGACCTTGCTTTGTGGATTCAAAATTGGCTTGCCCACAGAAGGCAACAGGTGGTGGCACTTAGTTCATTTTGGTCGATCAAATTTGAAGACAGAATATAATATTAATGGTAAGTCTCTTGACAGTGTGGAGGTTCTGCAAGATCTTTGGGTCCATGTTCATGAGACACTCAAAGCTGCTGTGCAAGTTGACAGTGTCATTAAGAAGGCGTCTTGGCATTCATCAACTGTGAGATTGAGTTTAAGAGCAGGGAGGTAATGTTACAGATATACAAAACTTTGGTCAGACCCCCCCCGCCCTTGGGGTACTGTGTTCAGTTCTGGTCACCTCACTACAGGGAGGATATAGATAGTATAGAGAGTGCAGAGGAGATTTACTGGGATGTTTCCTGGATTGGAGGGCATACCCTATGATAGGTTGAGTGAACTTAGCAATTTTCTGCTTGGAGTGACAGAGGATGTGAGGTGACCTGATGATGAGGGGCATTGATCTGTGTGGCTAGCCAGAGGCTTTTTCCAGGGCTGAAATGGCTAACATGAGGCGGCATAGTTTTAAGGTGCTTGGAAATTGGTACAGAGGAGATGTCAGGGGTAAGTTTTTCACACAGAGAGTGTTGGGTGCGTGGATTGCATTGCCGGCGGCGGTAGTGGAAGCAGATACAAAAGGATATCTTAAGAGCCCCTTAGATACATATAGCTTAGAAAAATACAGGGCTATGCGCTAGGGAAATTCTAGGCAGATTCTAGAGTAGGTTACTTGATAGTCACAACATTGTGGGTCAAGGGGCCTGTGGTGTGCTGTAGATTTCCATGGTCTTTGTATTAATCTCCATTGTTGTTTCAAAAAGCCAGTGACACAATAACAGATCTGATATTGTCAGTTAACTAATACTTAAACTTTAGTTTGAGATTGTACTCTTGCTTGAATGCAGCTGTAAGCAAATCACTTAAATCAAGATTGTTTGGAGACCAAAAACCAAAATATGGAGGGTCAGACAAGGAACAATAAATGAAAGGTACAGCCATTAAAAATCTGAACTTGATGAAAAGCTATTAATAACCTACTTGAACCAATATCAACTATGTCATATCAACTATTTAAGTTCTTAATAGATTCCTAACTAAAAGGGTTGAACCAATCAATAATTATTCACATCAAAAACGTTTATCTATTCTTATAGACAAGGTCTATGATGATATTTTTCAGCTCGTCATAAAGTGGATCCCAGTTGACCAAATGTGATGCTGGTTCTTTCAATTCTCTAGTGAATATATGTTTTTCTTTTCTCCAACCCAGTCTCTAAATTTTGGTAAAGGTCATTTTTGGAGACACTACAACTAATTTTGGAAGGAATGCATTTAATTTCTGCATTAGCACAAATGCTACAATAATTAAATTATTATGAAAGTGCAAGCAAGAAAATTGCATTTCAAGTCAGTAAAATAACTGAAAATGCAAATAACACAGCAGGTCAGGCTGCATTTGTTTGAAGAGAAACCGACTTAAAGGGTCAAAGACCCTTGGCAAGGACTGAAAAGGAAACAACAGTTTAAGTTTTCAGAGGGTGGAAGGGGTTATCTCCAGGTCTTCTGGCTCTGCATTTTGAATATGCTTTATTCTCTCATTTAATAGATAATCCCTATGGTCACCCCAATCTTACCCTGGCAGATATACCTCACCTCCCCCATTTACTGTGCAGTTATGGAAGTTCCATTAGCTTTCATTTCCCTGCCAATTCTCACAAAGAGTGTTTGACCTGAAATGTTTCTCTTCCCACATATGTGGCTAGACCTGGTTGGGTAGACCAGCATCTGTAGTTTATTTTCTGGCACTTCAGATTTTACTTTAGTAGACATGGTCTATGGTGCAACTTGAAATTAAACCACAAATTAACAATTGCTTTGTTTTTCTAATCAAGTTTTAACAATTTGAGGAATTTAAATTGTGACTATTTTTTTCACAGCACTCAACTTCGATACAACGAAGGTCATGGATAGTGCCCCCAAAAGCTTTAGACATCTCTTACACCTACATGGAATCGAGGCTGCTATTGAGTGTTTAATTGAACTGTGCGAAGAACCCTGAAATATGGGATTAATGCCATACTGCTGTGCATTAAAAGGAAAATTCATAGAGAAAAATCCATTCTACTCATTTATTAAGTGTACTAGTACATCAGGACATGCCACAACTACAATTAATTTCTCCTATGGCACTGTCACATAAAAATAAATATGCATTTAAATATAAATTGCCAAAGAATATTTACAAATACTGGGACATTTCTATTGCATTTGTACAAGATTTCTACAAGTCATCTGTCACGTAGTAGTCCGAAATTAAGGAAACTACATTTGAAAGTTAAGTTTATTCTTACAATGGCAGTTCAATTCACAGCTTTTAATAAGTGCTGAGTATATAGTAACTCAAGTACATAATGAAATAGTGGTTAGTACCAATGACAAAATACATTATCAGTTGTAATTGACATTTTTACAAGTAAATCAGGACCAGATCAAATTAAAATTCTCAATGGGATGTTTGCAAATCAGTAACCTTTGAATGTCTCACAATAACACAAGGCACTATAGTCATAAACAAGTAGGAAATTGCTTGTTATATCTTTTCAAAAGGCCATATCCACACTATTCCATAAGGTAGAATACTGCAGTTGGAGATTATATACATGTATTATGAAGCATATCTTCTCACCCTCTTGTTGGTTCTGTCAATAAAAAAAATGATTCAACACAATTTAAATACTAAATAAATCAATTATTCAAGCTAAGTGGCAACAGATAAAAACCACAGGTCCAAACTACTCAGCCACATTCACAATGCTCTTAAAGTCCATTAATATTCATGTCAAGTTATTGAAATCTTATTTTGAAAAACTGATGGGTCATGTAATAGGAACAAAACGATGAACAGTGATTGATCACTTTCAATATCTAGAAAGTACAATTGGAGATGTCTGCACTAACTGAACTGCAAAACATCTCCAATCCAGTTAAATATTACTTACAAGTGTAAATTCAAATGGCACTAAACATTGGAGGTATGATTGCCAACCATTCGAACTAAAATATTTTGTCCAATTCTAAAATGTTGCTTGTCAGCCAGCAGCTAGAACAGTAACAATTTTAATTGAAGACCATTATTTTAAACTTATTTACTATTAAAACATTTTTAAACAAATTATACATATTTACAGAAATTAATCATATCCAAAATTCAAGTCACCTGAAAACACAAAGTAAAAAGCTTACACTATAGAATTAAAAAACAATTTACCTAAAAACTCACATTCAAGTCAAATATATTGTTTCTCAAGTAGAGTCAGCAATCCAGTATCTTGGCTAATTTTGAAATCAGAAGTGGTGTTACTATCACAGAGAAAATATTAACATTAATATAAATACAATACTGGCATTCAACATAATGGATGTTGACTTAATTTGCTTCATTTGGACAGGTAAAGTAGTCAGATTCATTTTTCTGTTTAATTCCAGTGGAAAGGAGCATGTGCTACTGATACAAATGCTTCCCTTCAAGGTTGCCAGAAGCAAAAAATTAAAAAACCTCATCTAACAATCATCAAAAGTTTTTTGACCAGATTTGCCTATTTAAATATCAAAAACAAAGTTAGCACCCAAATGAAATTATAACAGATTTAACACCATTATAAAATGGGAAATTACCTATACATTGTTTTGTACAATGACATTAGTGCAATTTGAGCTAGGTAATATTAAGAACAGGATTAATGTTAAATGCAACTACCAGAGGAAAAAAACACTACTGATTGTCCTGGAGACAGAATGCAGCCTAAATCTGAAAAGTAATTAAATCAAATTGTATTGAGTACACTCCTCAAGCATTCCATTCCACAACAAAGTCTTCTGGGAAAGTACTAGGATCAAGTATTATCCTCATGGTTATTTAGTGCAGATATCAAAAAAGAAAATCTGAAAAACTACCTATCGTTTGTAACATACCTCTTCAAAAATCAGTGATCACACAAAATGTTTTTCCTTAAGAAAGCCCACAATTTTTCTTTATTAAGCCCAGATCACTCTGTTTATTTATTCAGAGATACAGTGTGGAGTAGGCCCTCTGAGCACCTTCCCCCCCCCACCCCCCCAACAATCCCAATTTAATCCTAGCCTAATCATGGGAGAATTTACAATGACTAATTAACCTACTGGGTACATCTGTGGACTGTGGGAAGGAAGCGGAGCATCCGGAGAAAACCAACATATTCCATGGAGAGGACATACAGAGACTCCCTACAGAGGATACCAAACTCCAACACACCGAACTGTAATAGTAACTCACCTAATTTTTTTGGACACTACTTTAAAGTGGTTTCTGATTCTGCTATCAGGTAATGCAAAATGCTTCGACTGCCATTTTTAAAATTCAATAGGATAATTGTAGAAAATAAAATCGTGAATAATTACACCTTCTTTTAATCCTGATGGGCAGCATCTGCTTATTACTGTTCGAGAAAAATGTAAAATAATGGCAACATAATGGAAAATCAACTTAAATACAGGACCAAGATGTGAAAGAAAAACTATCTTCTCAAAAATGTGGAATTGATTCAACTTCTCTTCAGACATACAGTAGAAAACTGTACAGTCTTCACTATAATATTATTATATGGGTTCAGTAATGCATCAGTTCAACTCACTCAGCTAGGAGTTAGGAAAAAAAAGAATAATCTTAAGCATAATGAACCAGATAAAGAGAATCCACAAACATCATAGAAACAACATTTAAATTCTACTTGTATATGTTTTCAAAAACCAACAAAGCTCTTGCAAGTTCAGAAATTTTGGATCGATGCACAGCTTTAGCTCCACAAGGAGATAACTGACATATTTCAAGAAAAGTTGGTAGATGGCATCAAAGGAAATTAACTGGTAAAATGGTTCATATTATTTTATGCAAAGTTATGTTACCAAGGCCCATTTTCATCTCAGTGTCACTTATGAAATTTGCTATGTCATTCCATTCTCTTTTAATTTGCACTTACAACAATTTGTGACTGTTCTATTGTTTTGTCCTGGATCTATGCTAATCCTATTCCTTTTTTATATAAAAGAACTCTCTTCATGCCCCTTTATCACACTTTTCCAAAAATGCCTCAATATTTATTCCCCAAATCCTCATTCTCCCACCACCTGTCACTCCCTAGCAACTCACTTTTTTCCCGTCCTAAGAGGCATCTGTTTCCACTGTTATGCTGTCACAAACATAGCTCAGAAAATTGTACATGAGGTAACTGTCAGCAATAATTGATTTCTTTTTTCAGCTATTTCACATATTTATTCCATCAACAATAGTCCATCTTTTAACTATTCACTTCTCATGTACAGCTGATAACATTGTGTAGAGCCTAATTTAATGCACATCTAGATAATACAATTTTGATTTTGGTCCCATGGTACAAAGTCATTGTTTCAACTATGACTACTTTTTTAATCTTATTAACTTTAGAATGTATGTGCACCTTAGAAAGCAGCTAAGAGCACTTATGTTTTAATGCCTTAAACTGAAAAAGCATGTGATCAAATAAATACCTGTAGTTTCCACAAAGTACATTTGAGTGAAGAATTTGCAGATTCCACATATCAAAGTCATAGAGGGATACATCATGGAAACAGGTCTTTTGGCCTAACAGCATCCTCCCCGATAGTCCCAGTCACATTTAACAATTGCAAAAGAAGTTTTTACTGCTGCTCCAGAGCAAACATTACTTGTTATACAGCATACCTACTACTTGCAAGAAAATAACTCCAAGAGAGAGCCACATAAGGAAGAAAAACGCATGCCAACTACAAGCTTAATTCTAACTCTGAAGTTAGGGATATGTTTAAATAATGATGATGCATCCTTGCCAATTTCTGTTCCTGAACTCTATGACTACTAATCAGCATCCATGGACTTTGCAGCAATATTAAGATTTATATTCAAACATTATCTTAACATAGGAAGCGTTCTTGCCACTTGGTATTTTTCCTAAATACAAGAGATCCGTGGGTATCTACTAAACGCAGACTCGAAGGGCCAAATGGCCTAATTCTGCTCCTATATAACTATAATTTCAGTGGCACTTTTCTTAAGTGGTTAGATCATATTTAAAACATTTAACGGTTACAGTTATCTGTACTAACTGCAGCAAATTTCAGTGACTGACAAGACAAATCTGGCACAAACTGAAGCTGTAGAAAAACAAACTGCAAAATCTAGCAGCAATTTGAATGATGAGTTTTAATCAAGTTTATGACTACACCTGCAGCCTTGAACTACATTTGAAAGCATGAAGGAAACTAATAGCAGCGGTGAAAAACGCCTTTCCTTTATTGTTAATGGAAAATTCTCTTGTAGTTTTCAATGTTCTTAAATTATAGTTGTTTTCTTTCAACTGCTTTAAAAAGCTCGCTTCACACTCTATACTGACATAACTTGCCAAAATACATCTTAGAAACAGATAAAATGACTGTGTTTAAACATAATCTGCAGTTTCCCTTCTAAAGATAGGTACTACACTATTCCAAAAGAAAAGCTGTCCTTAGTGCTATTATTGAGGAACAACATGCTTTTTTGAATGCAAATATCCAATCTAAATTTTGATAATGTTCAAAATCCAAAGCTAGTCTTCAATGTACAAAATCTCAAGTTTATTTCCTAAACTTCACAAACTAGAGAGTATGGCCACTAAGTCAGTGCAGTCATTTTATTAAATATTACATGAATATTTATGCCCAACTGAAACTCACACAGAATGAAAAAATAATGTGCATTCTTCATATCCTCTGTAGACATTAGGATTGGTAACATCTTTCTTGGTCCTTGTATTTTGCAAATAATAGTTTATGATTTTCCCATCTAACTTATACTGGTGTGCAATATTCTCATATGGTTTGGGGTCCAAATCAAGAATAGAGATGGAATATGCAAATGATGTCCTTGAGGTCCTAATTATGCTACTTGGTTCAGGTCTGAAAAACAAATGATAATTTGTAGATATTGTTAATTATTAGACTAGACAGTAAACAAAATCAAACAGTACATATAATACAGGACCAGGCCCCTCAGTTGACAATGTCTGCACCAACCATGCTGCCAATCCAAACTAATGCCATCTACTCTATCTGTATATGCTCCATATCCCTCTATTTTTTGACTATTTACTTGTCTGTCTAAATGCCTCTCGAACCTCTCGAAGTTGCTTCTGCCACTTCTGCTGGCAGCATGTCCCCAGTACCTATCACTCTCTACAAAAGAAAGACTTGCTTCCTAAATAAAATTCCCCTCCTCGAAAGATATGCCTTCTAGTATTTGATATTTCCACTCTGGGAAAGAGACCGGTTACTCTAAACCTATAAATACAGGGGAATTAACGTCAAGTCAGAGTCTAAACCTCTGCTCTATTACTGAAGGCCAGCGACAAAGACATAGGACATCCATGGTCGATGTTGGGTCAGCAGACCAGTATTGCCCACCCTGCCTCGAGTCAGTGAGTTATTGGCAGGTTCCATGTGAGAAGCAAGAGGAACTCCCCAGCTATATGAACTGATAAAACCTAAATTCAAGGCCTAGTGTATGGTGCTCAGTGAGTTCTGGGGCCAATGCTGAGGATGGAAGCTCAAAGTCATTTGGCAGATGGAGTTTAATGCTGAGAAGTGTGAGGTTCTACATTTTGGCAGGAATAATCCAAATAGAACATACAGGGTAAATGGCAGGGCATTGAGGAATGCAGAGGAACAGAGAGATCTAGGAATAACAGTGCATAGTTCCCTGAAGGTGGAGTCTCATGTAGATTGGGTGATTAAGAAGGCTTTTGGAACGCTGGCCTTTATAAATCAAGGCATTGAGTACAGAAGTTGGGATGTAATGTTAAAATTGTACAAGGCATTGGTAAAGCCAAATTTAGAATATTGTGTGCAGTTCTGGTCACCGAATTATAGGAAAGATATCAATAAATTAGAGAGAGTGCAGAGACGATTTACTAGGATGTTACCTGGGTTTCAGCACTTAAGTTACAGAGAAAGGTTGAACAAGTTAGGTCTCTATTCATTGGAGCGTAGAAGGTTGAGGGGGGATTTGATCAAGGTATTTAAAATTTTGAGAGGGATAGATAGAGTTGACGTGAATAGGCTGTTTCCATTGAGAGTAGGGGAGATTCAAACAAGAGGACATAATTTGAGAGTTAGGGGGCAGAAGTTTAAGGGAAACACGAGGGGGTATTTCTTTACTCAGAGAGTGATAGCTGTGTGGAATGAGCTTCCTGTAGAAGTAGTAGAGGCCAGTTCAGTTGTGTCATTTAAGGTAAAATTGGATAGGTATATGGACAGGAAAAGAGTGGAGGGTTATGGGCTGAGTGCGGGTAGGTGGGACTAGGTGAGATTAAGAGTTCGGCACGGACTAGGAGGGCCGAGATGGCCTGTTTCCGTGCTGTGATTGTTATATGGTCATCGAGAATTCCAGAAGCTGAAGCCTGACGTCCGAGCACACAGGAAGCTGAAGGCCAAAGACAGCCAGTCCTGGGGTTGGAGGACTGCGTATGTGCATGGGTAGGAAGGAGGAACAGTGCTTGTTGTTCTGTTACTTGTTATGCTCTGTGTTGTTCTAAACTACAGCACATCCTTGGGAGGATCTTTTGTTAAAAAAATGATACATTTCACTGCACGTAATAAATAAACCTGAATCTCGAACCAAAGAAATCTTCTACCTTGCCCTTATTCATTTGCACTTTACAGACTTATATATACTAGTTATTTCTATCATTTACTGATCTTTAAATTTGATCTTATTTTGATATATTTTCAGCAAGAAACCCCTTACCGTTCCTCCAGAAGACAAGGAGAAAGTGCAATCATAATGGAACAATCCTTGGCTGTTGTAGCAACCCTGTATTGATGTATCTGTTTACAGAAACAAAAGTATTTCCTGGTCATAACAATTTTTGGATGAGATTATAAAGGCCACAACTTTTACATCAAAGTGTTTACAGACCAGGTAAAGATATGGATCGGTCTAACTAATCATTGGGTCCCTTTATGAGAATTCTAACAGAATGAAGAAATACATCAGCTGAATTTTAAACATTTTCAAGAGACAGTTGTCAGTTCTGCTTGTTTTAATAACTTATCCTTAACTCAAGCATTTAAAAAATAGCTAATACCATTGGAGGGGGATACACAATGCCCTACAAGACATCTTTAAATGTGAAATACCCTTGGAGAGTAAGACTATATATTTTGCATATATACCTCAAGAATGGTTGAAAAGAGATAAATATCTAATGAATATACGGTTGGTGGCTGGTAAAAAGACTCTTATTAGGAAATGGTTATCACAGGAGAGCCCGTGGATGGAAATTACAACAGACATTTACAAAATGGAGAAGATAACAGCATCTGTTAATCATAAGCTGGAACAATTTGATTCATACTGGGAAAAATGGTTTAACTACATAATGCCTCATAGGCCTGATTTTATTCTCACAAATCAATGAATCTGTTGTAAAAAAAAAGATCACTCCCTACTTGTACATAGTTCTTTCCTTTTGCTTGTTTCTTCTTTCCACTCTTTTCTATAGGTGTATACCCCAGATAAATACTTTGTGAAGATTTTGTGATATATATGTACAATGTCTGAAATACATCTTATGGAAATGTTTGACGAACTTCAATAAAAAAATAAATTACAAAACAATTTTTTTTTTTGAAATAGCTAATACCAATAAATTCAATAGCCCAAATCTGTCAGTTAATTAATTACTGAAGCTCCCTTGGCAGAGTATGCAAAAAAAGTAATGAACAGAGTTTGCATCAAAGGTCAGGCTGACAGTACAATCCCTTGGCAGAGTATGCAAAAAAAGTAATGAACAGAGTTTGCATCAAAGGTCAGGCTGACAGTACAATTTAATACATCTCAAAATTCCAGCTCACATGAGTAAGCCTCAAGAAATATTTGCAGCTGCAGACCAGTGAATGATTGTTAATTTTCTGCAGATTTCCAGCAGTTACACTGGAATATATAGGGAATATTTCAAAAGACAAATATAAATTCCTCTTTACAGATGCTGCCTGAGCTGCTAAGTTCCTCTAGCATCTGCAGTCTCATGTCTCCCCATCACTGAAACTTGTTCATTTAATTTTCCAAGTAACCAACAATCATATTTTGTCCAACAGTTGGCTATAGAATTAGGCCAGGAACTAAGCTCACATTAAGGTTAATTTGACAAGATTCAGTAACTGAAAAAGTGTAATTATCAACTCATTAACATTTTGGCACAAAAGGAATTAAGCCTACAGGACTATACCAATGGCCCAAAACCAACCTAGTCTTTTCCATCAGTTCTGAAAACAATCGCAAATCAGCTTGCTTGCACGATAGTAGTCAGTCATGACAGAACTTCAGCTCCACCACTAGAGTGCACGCTAGCTTTATGCAGAATCCAGCAGCCGAGAATAAACATAGCAGATACACATCCCGTACTGCCCTTCACCTTTACATCAGACCCCATTGACTTAGTGGGAACACCCAATTTGATTGAAAAGTCACATTTAGGAAAACAGTTTATTTATTTTTGCCTGTAAATGCCTTTGAGTTGTAAAGTAGATTTTAAAAAAATTTTCTTTGACGCCTTTTGAACTCTAAATTTTACAAGCTGTAAGAAATACATTAAAAACAGAAACAAAGGCTGGAGACTATTTGGACCTATAGCTCCATAAAAAGTTAATGTAGGATGACAACTAGATAGAGTCTAGTACGGATCATTATGTCTCCAAAATGAACAGAAATTCACTTAATTTTGTTTTAAATAAAAACAGACACTGCAAAAATATTAATTTTACCTTTCGGGCTGCATAGTCCACTGTTTCATCATCTTGTGAAAAGTCTGATAGACTTTCATAAAAAGATTCATCATAAGGCCCATCTAAATGTAGCCTACTCCTGCAAAGGGACAAATGGAAATAACAGTTAACTAAATCTATGAAAAGTTATATTAAATCAACTCTTGACCAATATAACAAATAAGTGCACCTTTCTCAAGGTTTTATTGTTTTAAAGAAGAGAGAATATTGGAAAGTATCTGAGGAAAGAAAAAACGTTAATATTTTGAGTCATCTGAACATTCTGACAAAAGATCTCTGGCCCAAAATTTTAACTGTATTTCTTTTCCATGTACACTATGCCTGCTGAATATTCCCATAATTTTTTTCAGACTTCCATAATATGCAGATTTTGTTCATCTTTATTAATAAGGAAATATGTAAATGAAGTGTTAACCAGTTAATTGTTGCTGGTGTCATCATCTTCCTTTCTTTGTTCTGCTTTTCACAGAAGTTAAAACAGACACTACAAACCACACTTTCACATTATTGTAAACAGTGGATAACTATTACTACATCTCATTTAATTAGAAAGTTGATGAGATTCATATAAAAACAAAGAAAAGCTTTAAAGACACAAATTACTGAAAAACCCTTAAAATTCACACAATTGTACTGAAACATGAGTATTCTATGATAATGATATGTATTGTCCAAAAACAACATGCTGATTGATTTTTGAGCAGGCAGTTCAGTTCCTGAAACAATCAAACTGTTTAATATGCATAGAGAACAATACCAAATCTAATTATTATAAGTAAATACAAATATCCAAAGTAATAATTTTAAGTTGTAGTTCCAGGGTTTCCACCCCAAAACCCTGCTACATCTTTCCAGTGCCAGTCAAAACAAAAGAACAACATAACTAGACTGGACTTGAAAAATAATTCTCATTAAAGATAATTTTGCCTGAAATACAAGATTAGTGAAGTTAGAGAGAGATTTTTAGTCACGTAAAAGGATTGTTTAGTAAAATTATTTCTTTAACCAATAGTTTTCATATGTTTTATGCCTGGTAGTTCACAACCTTATTACTTGGAAAATCAACAGAGCACAGCCTAGAACACTTCAGCATCACAAAATTGATATAACTTCACAATATTAATTGATTAATTTGCAAATAACAACACTATTATTCTGTTAGCATATTATCATCAAAACTTCAAGAAAATGATCTGGCAATGGGAAATATATGTTGCTCTTGCCAGCAACAACCATTTTCCAAGACTGAATGTCTTCAATCTTTAGTCTTACAGCACCCTCAGGTGGTGCTTCCTCAGAAATCTTTTTTGGTTATTGTAAACCACTTGAAACAAAACACAAAAATAATTTTGGATTACTTGTGTCATGTAGGAATTTGAAAACAAAACAAGAAATTAACTTTTTTTTAATATAATGCATTTAATTGCACTTAATTGTGCTGATGCTTTGCAATAGTTCAACAAAGCTTTCTTTTTACAATATTTTTATTCAGAAGAAGAAAAAAAATTACAGAGTGCAACACATAGCATCTCAACATAACTGGGTACATTCATATATTGTAATAAAATTGATCAAAATGTTATAGCATAACACATTAAGTTATACCACTCTGTAATCAAAAATTTAAAGATAGGTCATGCATCATAAAATAAATTTTTATATATATGTAAAAGAAGTCAACCCCCTACCAACTATCAAAGAAAAAAGCTGATGGATGACAATGGATAATTAGAAAAAAAACATATTCACTTAAGAAGAGAAGATAAAAATATACATAAAAGTCCATGCACTGTTAAACTTTATAAATTGGAAAAGAAATTTAGGAAAGGTCCCCAAATATCATAAAAAGATTGTTTCGAATTTAAGACTGAGCAGCGGATCTTTTCTAAATTTAAATACGACATAATATCACGTAGCCATTGAAGATGTGTAGGAGGGGTAGACTCCTTCCATTTAAGCAAGATTGCTCTTCTTGCTAAAAGAGAGGTAAAAACTAAAACCTGTAGGTTAGGAGTATTTAAACTTATATCTTCATTTGCAATAATACCAAGTAAGGGGATTTGGGTCAAATTGGACCCTAAAAAGTTGTGAGAAGGTATGGAATACCTCCCGCCAAAACTTTTCAATTGTTGGGCAAAACCAACACATATGAATTAAAGAGGCATCAGCAGAGTTGCATTTATTACAAAGTGGAGAAACATTCGGGTAAAAACTGGAGAGATTCAGTTTAGAAACGTAAGCTCTATGAACCACTTTAAATTGTAGAAGAGAATGACGAGCACAGAAAGATGATTTATTAACCCATTTAAGAATTTTATTCCATCTGTCATCAGAAATCTGACAATTTAGGTCATCCTCCCAAGCTTTTTTTATTTTATCTAAAATAAAATATTAAAAAAGTCTTGTCTAGAATCAATCAACAATTTATAGATACCGGTAATAGAACTGTTACGTATTCAGGCAACAATAAATATATGAGTTCGGCAAGGGTTTCTTATAACAAACAACACGTTTATTAAACACCAAAAACAAACCCCCCAAAAGTAAACAAACACTACCGTAACCAGAAACAGCTGCTGAGCGGCAGCCCAAACAGTTCTTTAAAGTCTTATTGCCAAAAGTTCGATATGCTCACAGTCCATCTAAAAGGAGAGACTTTATAAGACGATTTAAATTCTCTTTTACGTCACTTGCTTCAATCCCCGACATTGAACTTCCCACGAAGAATTTACGAAACAGAACGGCTTAAAGGCACTGACCTTTCCTTCCACACTATCCTCAATCCTTTCTGGTAAACCCAGGGATTAACACGAAGATAGTCAACGAAATCCTTCTGAATAAGGATCAAACAAAGGTCGCCCCCGTTTCACCGTAGAAAGTGATTCTCCTCGATCTTTAACTTCCGAACTTCCAATCTTCACTCTCCACTGTCTCGAACTAACAGAATCATAAAGAACCTGCTGGCAATGACCTTTTAAACTTTAGGCATTAAATAAAAACTTCATCCTTCAACTAAACTGCGTCGTCATTTAAAACACGCAGTGGCATGAAGTCAACTTGGCAAATCCAGCCACGAACTGCCCCTCCTCACAGGGTGGGGTCTACCTTTTATAACCTGTAAAAAAAACCTGTCACATGATCTCTACTGGCGGGAAAATGACGTCATTCCACCATCACGAGACCATCACCTCAAGTCCAGTACAGCTTCAACCCCAGTCACGTGACAAGGGCTCATGTGTCATGAGTACGTAACAGAACCGTTAACAAAACGTTTTAAATTTAAAAGATCATCCAGTAAATTTTTATCAGGACCTATAGGAAAATTAGCTAATTGGAAACGTAGAAAATCTCTAATTTGAAGATATCTGTAAAAATGTGATTTTAGGAGTGCAAATTTATTTGACATTTGGTCAAATGAAGCAAGAGATCCTGAGATAAACAGGTCGCAAAAACACTTAATACCTAATTCATCCCAATCTTTAAAGACTTTATCAGTTATGGAAGGGATAAAAAAATAATTAAGGAGAATGGGAGATGATAATGAAAAATTCACTAAACCAAAAAATTTTCTAAATTGAGACCAGATCCTTAAAGTTTGCTTAACAATTATGTTATCTGTTGTTTTATTTGCTGAAAAAGAGTATGATCCAAGAAGAGAGACAATAGAGGAATTTTTTACAGAATTAACTTCTAAGGAGACCCATGATGGGCAATCTTTATAATATAATAGGACCAGAAAGTAATATTCCTTATATTGGCAGCCCAAAAGTAAAACCTAAAATTAGGTAGGGCTAGTCCACCCGTCTCTTTATTTCTTTGTAAATAAACTTTACTTAAATGAGCGTTTATTATTCCAAATATAAGAGGTTAAAATTGAATCTAAAGAATCAAAGTACGTCTTAGGAATAAAAATAGCTAAGGCCTGAAAAAGATATAAAAATTTAGGAAGAATCTTCATTTTAATCTAATTAATTCAGCCAATTAGGGATAAAGAAAGGGGGGACCATTTAGAAAGTGTCTTTTTCACATAATTCAATAAGGGGTTTAAGTTTTCTTTGAATAAATTCTTGAAGTTCTTAGTAATTGTTACACCTAGATATGTAAATCAACTTGTAACAACTTTGAACGGAAATTTGGCATTTGATAATATTAGGTCATTTAAAGGAAACAGCTCACTTTTATGTAGGTTCAGCTTATATCCTGAAAAAGAACTAAACTGGGAGATTAAAGAAAGAACCAAAGGTAAAGAAGTTTCAGTGTTAGAGATAAAAAGTAAAATATCATCAGCGTATAATGAAATTTTATGAGACATACCTTCCCTTAGTATACCAGAAATCTCCTTAGATTCTCGTAGTGCTATTGCTAAGGGTTCTATAGCTAAAGCAAAAAGTAAAGGACTAAGAGGGCATCCTTGTCTAGTTCCCCGCTGTAATTTAAAGGGCTTAGAAATTTGGGAGTTAGTAATAACCTGAGCAGTAGGAGACAAGTAGATTAATTTAACCCAATGAATAAAATTAAGCCCAAAATTAAACTTTTCTAAGGTCTTAAAAAGATGATTCCACTTAATCCTATCAAAGGCTTTTTCTGCATCTAAGGATAATATACATTCTGATATTTTTTTGGATGGTGAATATATCACATTCAATAACCGACGTATATTAAAATATGAGTAACGATTTTTAATTAATCCTGTCTGGTCATGTGATATAATAGATGGTAGAATATTTTCAAGTCTTCGAGCTAAGATTTTGGAGAACATTTTTGCATCAACATTTAATAAAGAAATCGGTCTGTATGAAGAACATTCAGCTGGATTTTTTTTAAGAATAACAGAAATAAAAGCTTCATAAAAAGATTGAGAGAGTTTACCTGATTTAAAGGACTCTGATAAAACAAAGGATAAATAAGGTGTAAGTAACGTAGTGAAAGTTTTATAAAACTCCCCAGGAAAGCCATCAGGTCCTGGGGTCTTACCAGAATGTAAAGCACATATAGCCTCAGCCACTTCTTCATTGGAAATAGGCTGATCTAACTGTGTTAGACTATCAGCAGACAGTGTAGGAATGTTGATATTACTGAAAAAAGCATTCATATAGGTATCATCTGAAGAAGAGTCAGACTAATACAACTTAAGGTAAAAGTCTTTAAATACATTGTTAATTTCAGAATAGTCGGATATCTTAGTTCCATTATCTTTAAAAATTTCTGTGATTTGACGATTAAAAGACTTTAAGCGATTGGCTAATAAACTACCAGTTCTATCCCCATGAATGTAAAATTGAGTTTTATCTCTCAACAGCTGTCGTTCAATTGGGTAAGTCAGTAGAAGATTATACTTGGATTGGATTTCAATACGCTTATTATATATACTTGGATCTGGAGATAGCGCATACTTTCAATCAAGATCTTTTAATATCGCTGCTAGGTCAGACCTTTCTTTGTCAGCTTTTTTCTTTATACAGGTAGAGTAAGAGATAATTTCTCCACAAATATATGCTTTAAAAGTATCCCAGACTATATTACCAGTAGTATCTCCTTTAAAATTTTCTTTAAAGAAAAAAGTAATATGGTTTTCCAAAAACTTTAGAAATTTTTTATCAGATAACAATGATAAGTTGAAACGCCAACTTGGTACAGAGTAAACAGGTAATCTTAAAGCAAGAAGCACAGGTGCATGATCAGACAAAGCAATCTCCTTGTAATCACAGGATCGTACCAGTGGAAGCAAGTTTCTATCTATAAAAAATAATCAATCCGAGAGTACATATGATGAACCTGAGAGAAATATGAATATTCCTTTTCTTGGGGGGTGTAAAAAACGCCACACGTCAAGAATACCACATTGAGATAAAAAAGATTTTAAAAGTAGGCCTGATTTATTAGTGACAGGGGTTGTACTTGAAGAGCGGTCTAATATAGGGTCAAGCCAAAAATTAAAATTTCCACCCATCACTGAGGAATACCGATTCAAATCAGGCAGAAAAGAGAAAAGACGTTCAAAGAACAAGGAGTCATCTGTATTTGGAGCGTGTACATTCGTAAATATGATTAGTTTATTCCCAAGACTACCTGAAACAATAACAAAGCGCCCATTTGTATCAGAAATTACATTATGTTGAATAAACGATACATTCTGATCAAACAGGATAGAGACGCCTCTTGATCTAGACTGAGAGGGTGAGTGAAAATGTATACCCTTCCATCCTTTGAAAGAACATGAAATATCATCTTTACGAATATAGGTTTCTTGGAGAAAGATTATATGAGTTTTAAGTTTCCAGATATAAGAGAAATCTTATTTCGTTTGGCAACAGGGTTATTTAGACCTTTCACATTAAAACTGAGTATATTAATAAAAGAATCCATCAAGTATCCTTTAGTAATGTATAAAAGGTAATCACAGACATGTAGATAGTGAATAAGTAAAACAGTAAAAACATCCAATCAGCTTTATAGAAGAACCCATTTCCCCCCCCTCCCCCCAAAGAGAGAAATCAGCCAAGGGAGGCTGAAGACTAATTCAAACGTTCCCAACCCAAAACTCTGGTGGCTCCAGAAAATATATATGTATAGCTGTGCTGAATAAATGATTGTAAATATATATATACATACACAAAAAAAATCAAAGTGAATATGTTTGCTAATTACAATAAAAAAAATGGGAAAATATAAGTATTAGTCTCGGTAAAAAAGGAAAGACAGATAAGGAAAATCAAATATGGAAAATCAATAAGTAAAACAACATATACTCACGGGTGCAAAAAAAAGTAAAGAAACAAATAGAAGATAATTAAAAAGGGAAGCGGTTTAGATAGCTTCCTACATAACACTGAGAGAATATAACATATTGTTTAAAAAGAGCTGCGAAAAACAGCAAAAGAGAAAATGGATGCAGTCTGCCTGCATGTTTTGCATAGTTTGAACGATAACAAGGCGCCAGTTACTTAAACAAACAAATGATTAAGACTTCGTAAAACCCAGAAACCTTGTTATCAACAAAATGCCAATTACTTGATTGAACACCTGAAATTAAAACATTTAACATAAAACAATTCAAAGTTGAATTTAAGGATGGAGACTTTGTAAAAGTTTCTTAGCTTCTTCAGGCTCCGTAAACCAAGAAACCTTATTATCAGAAGTAGTAACCTTGAGTTTACATGGATCTCTGAGAGAAAGGCGACAGCCAAGTTTAAAAAGATCAGACATGACCTCTTTAAAAGCCTGTCTAACTTCTGGTGGATAATCTTGAACGATCCAAAACTGTTGATCACGAAATTGTAATATACGTTTCTTCCTTGATTCACGAAGGATCTGTTCTTTAATCTGATAGTCATAAAAGCGAATGATAATAGAGCGAGGTTTGGCAGGATCCCAATTAGGCGGGGTAACTCGGTGAACGCGCTCAAATTTTGGTAGTTCTGATAATATATCAGGGAATAAATCTTTCAACATTTGAGCACAAAAATCGATAGGTTGATTACCCTCCAGTTTTTCAGGAAGCCCAAGAATTCTGATATTGCACCTTCGGTTCCCGGTCTCCAAATCTGTAAGTTTCTTCAGTAACGCATCGTATTTTTTAAGTTGTTCCTTAGAAATTCTCTTGAAACCTTCGATATCCTTCTGCAACACCGGCAGAAATTCTTCATGTAGCTTAACACGAATTTCGTGGTCATTCACAGTCTGCTATAGACTTCTAAGTTTCCGATTGAGCGTTTTCAGTTCAGATTTAACCAGGTCAAAGGAATTCTGTAACAAATCAAACTTGGATTCCAAGTCATCCAGTTTATCCAATTTTTTGAGTTTCTCTGACATTTGTTGAGTCATTTCAGTCAAAGTCTCTAAAGTCGTCTCTTTTTTTGACAGCTTTCTACTCATGGTGCTCTCACCGAGATAGGTTTAAACAGCAAAGTAAGCAAATAATTTCGGAGCACGTAGCTAGTGCAACCTACTCCATTACAGCCACCGGAAGTCTCCACAACAAAGCTAAAAATGTTTTATTGATGATTTCATTTGCACTGAGTCTGAGACTTCTCGCCTAACTGTCCAACAATAATCGGCCAGTATTAATGGATTTCAGTTGCCCTGATACCATTTCTCCGTGACCACAGTGTCTTAGTGAAATCTTTCACCATTCTCATCACTGACAGGGCAAAGATTTGTAGGGAAGAAGTCTAAATGGGAATGCAGAAAACGAATCTTGAGTGTCATGTTGCATTTCATGGTTTTGTATGCTTGAAGCAGGTTGTCAACCAGCTGCATGTAGTTTGGTGTCCGTAGTTGCCAATAAAATCTTCAACTACATCCTTCCATGCACTAAAAGTTCCTCAAATTGCTGGTCATTGATGAGCTGACTGATTTGTGGAGCAACAAAAATGCCTTGCTTATTCTTGACATCAGTTATTCTGGGAAACATCTGTCTCAAATATTGAAATCCTTCACGGATATTTTTGTGCCTGGTGACAGCAAATCCCATTCTTGCAGTCTTGAACCCAGTAATTCTGCTTTTGCCTTTCACAAACCCAAGTCTCTGACCAGGTCATTTGACTCCGACCGAGTTATCACATGAGGCTCACTTGACATAATGGGTTCAAAATCTGTATCCGTATCAGTGTTGTTTTCCATCCCTGGCTCATGCATCATGGCATCTTTGTCTGCCTCCTCTAAAATCCATGTCTCTGGTACCTTCAGTACTAGAAGACTATGGTCATGCAGCACAGATTTCATGGCTGGCTGAAGGGAGCTTGGGGTATTCAACGAATTTCTTGTTTTTAACAGAGAAACCAGACACACTGGTCAGAAAGAAATAGCAGTATGTCACATGATCCTTCAGCTCTCACCATATCATCGGGACGGCAAACCGCATTGATTTCTGCATATCTTTGAACCAAACTCTAAGACCAACAACAAATACGGAAGGGATAACAGGGGTCATGATCTTTCAAGAATCACTTGAGTCTGGCCTGGTTCTGGAAGACTGGAAGATTTCACTCCACTCTTTAAGAATGGAGGAAGGTAAAAGAAAGGAAATTATTGGCCAGTTAGCCTAAGCTCAGTGGTTGGGAAATTGTTGGAGTTTATTGTTAAGGATGATGTTCCAGGGTAGTTGGAGACTAATGATAAAATGTCAAAGACGGCATAGTTTCTTTAAAGGGAAGTCTTGCCTGACAAATCTGTTAAGGTTCTTCGAGAAAGTAACAAGCCAGGTGGACAAGGGGAGGCAAGTCTAACGAGATAAAAATCCTATGGCATTACAGGAAAGAATCTGGCATGGACAGAGAAATGAATGACAGGCAGGAGGCAGTGAGTGGGAATAAAGGGGACTTTTCTGGTTGGCTGTCAGTGACTAACGGTGTTCCTCAGGGGTCAGTATTGGGACCTCCACTTTTCACATTCTTTGTCAGTGATTTGGATAATGGAACTGATGGCTTCGTGGCAAAGTGCAGATAATACGAAAATAGGTAGAGGGGTGGGTAGTGCTGAAGAAGCAATGTGATTACAGCAGGACTTAAAAAAAATTAGAAGAATAGGCAACAATGTGGCAGGTGGAATACAGTGTTTGAAAATGTACGATAACGCCTTTTGGTAAAAGGAAGAATAGTGCAGACTATTGTTCTCGTGCAAGACTCCAAGAAAGTTAATTTACAGGTTGAGTCTGTGGTAAAGGTGGCAAATGCAATGCTGGCATTTATTTCAAGGGGAAAATAATATAAAAAGCAAGCAGATAATGTTAAGCCTCTCTGGACTCTGGACTGGATATTGCCAAACATTATGTGGATTTTCTGGAGTAGTCTAATTTTGTCATATGCTTTTGTGATATCATTCTGGAGGAACATTCTCATTTTTTAAACTGCATTGCATTTGTGGTTTCTAAATGACAATAAACTGAATCTGAATCTGAAGACATTAGTCAGATTGCACTTGGGAGTATTGTCAACAGTTTTGGGCCCCATATCTCAGAAAGGATGTGTTGGCATTGGAAAGTGTCCAGAGGAGGTTAAAGAGGATGATTCCAGGAATGACAGAGTTAACATATGAGGAGCATGTATGGGAGTTGACTGAGATTTGGGATCAGTCATGATGGAATGTTGGAGTAGATTCGATGGGCTGAATGGCCTAATTCCGCTCCTAAATCTTATGTCGTATAACCAATATGAGGAGCCTAGACTGTACCCTGGTCACCAATTTTATCCCCAAAGTAGAACTCGTAGGCTTCCTTAATAAGAAGAGTCATGCTCTGTCTTTGACACTTAAGCATAGCTGCTAAAAATATCAGAGAAATATTGCAGCTATTGCAATATTAGCAATATTGCAATATTTGTGATAGCAAGAATATTTGCTATCACAAATATTCCTAAGAATAGTTTATTTATTATGAGTACACATAATCTACGATGCATGTAGAGCTGACATACATGTAAATGCAATGCATAGAACAGTGTGTGCAAGATGCTTTTATAGCCTTTCTAAAACCTGTACTGCCATACAGCATCCACCCTGCTTTTAGCTAAGCATGCCATGGCATGCCTGGACAAGATAGAAAACTTTTCTGCTTATATTGTGGGCAACATTTTAATTGATTTGAATTATGAAATAACAAATATAGTCGATTTCAAAATGAAATAAATGGTGCATTATAGGGAAATTCCATGGTGATTTTCATGATCAGCAGCCCAAAATCCACTAAGATACACCCAAAAGTATCCAGAAAGCAAAATCTTTGTTGTTCAGTGAGATTAAAGGAGCTAATTGCAAAATTTACCAAGTTGACAAATATTAAAGATAAACTACCTACTGCTTGAGACTCGAACAATCAGTCTCGAAGCAGCCTTAATCAAATAGAATTTAACATAGATTGGTAATTGGTACCAAATAGAAAATTATGTATTTTGGATAAAGTAGCCTGAGAGTTTCTATAAACATTTGTGCAGGGATAATTACAAATGCCTGACGAACATATTGGAAAACATTTGAAGAGATTACAAATGTAATATATTTGTAGGATAAATGAAGGGGGTGCAGTGGATGTTGTATATTTGGACTTTTAGAAGGTCTTTGACAAGGAGCACTCATGAGGCTGCTTATTGTGTTAAGAGCCATGGTATTACAGGAAATACCATGGTTAGAGCATTGGCTGATTGGAAGACAGCATGTGAGAATAAAGGGATCCTTTTCTGGTTGGCTGCCAATGACTACTGGGGTTCCACAGGGGTCAGTGTTGGGAGCACTTCTTTTTATGCTGTATATCAATGATTTAGATAACTTTGTTGCCAAGTTTGCAGATGATATAAAGACTGGTGGAGGGGCAGCTAATGTTGAAGTAAAAAGTAGGCTGCAGAAGGATTTAGACAGATTAGGAGAATGAGCAATAAGGTGGCAAATGAAATACATTGTTGGAAAATGCACGGTCGTGCACTTTGGTAGTAGAAATAGATGTGCAAACTATCTTCTAAATGGAGAAAATCCAAAAATCTGAGATGCAAAGGGACTTGGGAGTGTAAAGTGTAACTTGTAGTTTGAGTCAGTGGTGAAGAAGGCAAATGTAATGTTAGCATTCATTACAAGAAGTCTAGAATACAAGAGCAAGGATGTGATGCTGAGACTTTATGAGGCACTGGTGAGTCCTCATCTTGAGTATTGTGAACAGTTTTGGGCTCCTCGTTCAAGAAAAGATGTGCTGGCACTGGAGAAGGTTTAGAGGAAGTTAACAAGGATGACTCTGGGAATGAAAGGGTTATCATATAAGGAACGTTTGAAGGTTCTGTGTCTGTACTTGCTGGAATTAGAAGGATTAGATGGGATCTCATTGAAACCTTTCGAATGTTGAAAGGCCTAGATAGAGCAGATGTGGAAAGGATTTTTCCCATGGTGGGGGATTCTAAGACAAGAGAGCACAGCATTGGGATAGCGGGGCATCCATATAAAACAGATGCGGATAAATTTCTTTAGCCAGAGGATGGTGAATTTCTGGTATTTGTTACCACAGGCAGCTGGGGAAGCCAAGTTGTTGGGTCTACTTAAGGCAGAGCTTGATTGGTTCTTGACTGGACATGGCTTCAAAGGTTACAGGGAGAAGGCCAGGGACTGGGGCTGAGGAGGGAAACAGGATCAGCCATCATTAAATGGTGGTGCAGACTCAATGGGCCAAATGCCCTATTTCTACTCCTATGTCTCTTGGTCTGATATGTAATGTCATACTTTTACCTTATGCAGGCAAATAACGAGGGGAAAGCATTCTTATTTCAAAGGGAATTTTACTAGTTACACAGGTAGACTTGGATAAAACAGGTGAATCCACTGACACATGTAAAGTTCTCCATATTATTGAATTAGTCAAATAAGGTGAAGAGTCCAATTTTGGGTCTTCCAGAATAGGGAATAACAACATATGGCCAGTATATGAAACAGATGGGAAATGTTACTGATCTACTTCACAAAATAAATACTGTAGTTATACAATCAATGGCCCAATTCTTTTCCACATACCCCTACAATTACATCATACAATTCCAACTAACCTGTCTTTGGGAAATTCTTCTAAGTGCTGTTGAACTCTGAGATATAAAGGATAAATTCCATCTATGTCCATCATATCAAGCATCTGCACTTGAAGAATCTGAGAAAGAACAGAGCCATTTGGCAAGCCCGAATTCTCCACTGAGTGAATATCTGGAATCATATGAGATTTTGGTTTTCTTACAAAATAATTATTACAACAAAACTACAACAGAAAAACTAAAATTGATTTTTATGCTGGACTTTAACAATCTTCCATGCAAGTCACATTTTTTATGCCTTAATCTTAATAATGTTATTTCTGCAAATCTTCATCTGATGGCTCTCATTGTTGAAAGCTGAATACAAGTGTATTACATAGTTTTAGATATGGATTAAAGGCACCTACCTCACATTAACAACACAAATTTAAATAAAAGATTTAACTAGAATATCTGTAATTCTAAACAATCAAGCAATATTGCTTCTTAAAACTTGAAGCAAGCTTTGTCAGGAAGCCCATCCAAGTACTGTTTTTAAAGAGTGACCCAAGTAAGAACAACTAATGATAGGAGCAAAGAGGACATTTCTAAATTTAGAGTGAAGTGCCTTGATACAAGGTGAGATACAAGCAGCAGAGCTTTGGTTAAACCCATTAACAGGACTGAGGTGACAGTTAGCTGACATAACATTGAGATAGCTGACATAACATTGAATATATAAAAGGTATGAATGAGATTTTCAGTAAACGTCCTGCAGTTGGCTATATTAGAGATGGAAGCTGAATTTTTATTAAGATATGGCACAAGAAGCATTGCTTAGGATCAAAGAGGATGTAGCTCTCAATTCTTTTGATTGAAATCCCCATTTATTCATACACTTTAAAAAAAATGCTCCCCAACTACTCACAATAGAAGCAAGACTGAACCCAAGAATGGAATTAATTGGAAGAACATCTGTGGCAGATGATAAAGGCAATCAACTTGCAACTATTGGCAGGGGGAAACTGTGGCACACCTGAGACTGAATGTCAAACAACCATAGTGAGTGTGGTATATGTAGAAACTGATCCCACTTAAGCAGGCAAAGAAGGGACCTATGGAAAATGGCTTGAGATTGAAAAACAGAACAGGAAAGGAGTTGATGGTGAATATACCATCACCGTTCGTAAGGTTCAGCATTTTCCGGCAACCCAATCAAATCAGGAACAAGAGATTACTACTAAAAGCTCCAGGAGAGTTTTTTAAAAATTAAATGTTGCAGGCATTCAGCATTTTTCCAGCAGCTCAGTCAAATCAGGAACGAGAGAGGAAGCTACTCACAAGTCCATGCTTGACATCTTAAAAAGAAGCATTGACTATCTTTCAGCATTTTCCAGCAGCCCAATCAAATGATGATTCATTAGCAAGGTCAAATAAAAATAAGGCAGGAACAAGCAGAGCGGCCACTGTGTGAGTAGAGTGGAGAGGCTTTGGCTCATCAGGCTTCAGCAAGGCAAATATCTGGTAAGTTTCTTCTTTGTCACTTTTCCTCTGTTAGTATCTACTGTAATGAAAATGGCTCTAGGGGCTGTGTTGTGTTATTTGTGTGAGGCGTGAGTAACCACATCTGCACCAAGCTGTGGCTCGATTACCTTTGGAGTTGATAGATGAGAGCTACAGAGAAGAAGTCACCCCCAAGTTGCAGGAGGCAGGTACCTGAGTGACTGTCAGGACAGTGAAAGGAAATGGTCAGCCAGTGCAGAGTACCCTGTGACTGTTCCCCTCAATGATAATACTACTTTGGATAGTGTTTTTGCTCGGGGGGCGGGGGGGGGGGGGGGGAGTTGGTGATGACCTACCAGGGAAACCCCAGCAATCAGGTCTCTCGCACCGAGTCTGGCGCTGTGGCTCAGTAGGGAAGGTGGGGGAGGGGGGGGGAAGGGTGGTGAAGAAGACTGCAACAGTGATATGGGATTCTGTGGATGCAATTGACACGCAGATGGAATGTTGCCTCACAGGTGCCAGGGTCAGGGACATCTTGGATTGGGTCCATGGTATTCTAAAGGGAGAGGGTAAGCAGCCATAAATCTCTGTACATATTGGCACCAATGGCATAATGTAGGAAAGGGGAGGAGATACTGAAGAGCAAATTTAGAGAGCTAGGCTGAAAGCTGAAAAGCAGGGCCTCCAGTGTATTGCTGCCTGTGCCATGCGCAGGTAAAGGTAAGAATAGGATGATTTGGCAGATGAATGTGTAGCTGAGGAACTGGTGCAGGGGGCAGGGCTTCAGATTTCTAAAGCATCAGGATCTCTGCCAGGGAAGACAGAGCCTGCACAAAAGGGATGGGTTACACCTGAACCCGAGGGGGCCCAATGTCATTGTGGGCAGGTTTTTGAGAACTGTTGGGGAGGGTTTAAACTGATATGGCAGGGGGGATGGGAAGTTGAGTAATGGGGCTGAGGATGGGGCATTTGGCAAAGAAGCCGAGGCAACGAGACTGTCAGAAAGGACAGACATGATAGTGGAAAATTGTAGTCTGTGGAATAAGCTGCAGTGTAACGGGGGGCAAAATCAAAAGGGGTGATGAATACAGGACTGAAGGTGTTATATTTGAAAGCAGGAAGTATATAAAATAGATGACCTTATTGCAAAGTTAGAGATTGGCAGGTATGACACTGTGGGCATGACTAAGATATGGCTAAAAGAAGATTATAGTTGGGAACATAATATCCAAGGATTCACAGTGTAATGAAAGGATGAACAAGAAGGCAGAAGGGGTAGTGTTGCTCTACTGATTAAAAAATGAAAACAAATCCTTATGAACTGGTGACATTGGATCCAGAAGATGTAGAATCAATGTGGGTAGAGTTAAGAAATTGCAAGGATAAAAAGTTCTGGGTATAGAGAGTGTAGAGCAGTGGGCTAAGCACCACACCTTGGAGGTGCACCAGTGTGATTTGTCAGCAAGGAGGCATTATCAGCAATCAATATTGATTCTGGTCTTCCGGTTAGGAAATCGAGGATCCAATTACAAAAGGAGGTACAGAGGCCCAGGTTGTGTAACTTATCGATCAGGATTGTGGGAATAATGGTGTTAAACACAGAGTTGCAGTCATCAAACAGCATCCTGATATTGGTGTTTGTGTTGTCCAGGTGATCTCAGGCCGTGTGAAGAGCCACTGAGATTGTGTCTGCCGTAGACCTATTATGGTGATAGGCAAACTGCAGTGGGTCCAGGTCTTTGGTGAGGCAGGAGATCATTCTAGTCATGACCAACCACTTACAGCATTGCATCAATCTATTGCTACTAGGCACTGCAATGTGCTGATGTTGGAGAGGGTTCAAAGGACGTTCACGAAAATTATTCCAGGACTGAAAGGCTTATCACATGAGGAGTATTTGATAGTTCTCAGCCTGTATATGCCAGAATTCAGAAAAATAAGGGGGGGGGGGGATCTCATTGTAACCCTTTGCATATTGAAAGGCTTTGATAAGAGCAGATGTGGGGAGGGTTTTCCTGTAGTGGGGGAGTCTAGAACAACCTTAAAGTAGAGGAACGTCCATTTAGAATGGAGGTAAGGAGGAAGCTCTTTAGCCAGAGAGTGGTCAATCTGTGCAATTCTTTGACATAGGTGGCTGTGGAGGCCCGATCATGGAGTGTACTTAAAGTGGAGTTTGATACATTTTTGATAAGACATGGAGTTATTAGGGAGCAAGCAGGAGATTGGGGTTGAGAGGGAAATGAATCAGCCATGATCAAAAAGTGGAGCAAACTCGAGGGCCAAATGGCCTAATTCTGCTCCAAGGTCTTATCTTCTTGTACCCTGATTATAACTTTATCGGAAACAACTCAGAATTGTCCAATTGACTTAGGATCACCTTGGGGAACAGGAATGAAAAATTATTGCAGGTGACCATTTGAAAAGCTATTGGAGGTAAATAAAGAAATAACGTATCATCATCACGAATAATAAACATCATTCATGGCATGTGTCACTGCCGTGTTCAGGAAATCACTTGACTGACAAAATTAGAATTAAGTTACTTAATTTAAAAAGAAGACACTGATTTTATTTATCACCATAGGTTCTACAACTACCTTCAACATAATGCAAGGAGTTTGTGCATTCTCCCTGTGACTGCATGGGTTCCCTTGGGGTGCTCCGGTTTCCTCCCACAAATCTAAAGGCATGCTGATTGGTAGGTTAATTGGTCATTGTAAATTGTCCCATGATTAGGCTAGGATTAAATGGATAGTGTGGCTTGAGGGCTGGAGGGGCCTATTCTGTGTTGTATCTCTATTTATTTATTTAAAAGAAGATAGTTCTTCTATAGGAAATGACGCACCCCAAACAATTATAGATGTTAAATGCAATACAGGAATACACCATCACGTGAAGGTGCCCCACCTAGCAACACATTACCCTGACTTGCAAATATACCAGCACTGTAAGTGGATTGAAGTCTTGGAACTCCTTAATAAACTGCATGATGGGAGCCCTTACCTCTTGGTGGAAGTGAAGAGTTATTTAATTAGCCCTAGGTACAACAAATGTACAGTAGATGTGGACTTGCCTATTGCTTTAAAACTAGCAGAAATAAAAAGTTCAATCAGCCAGCTTGATATTTTATACACATCACATATGGAATAAATATCAGAATAGTTTAATAATTTGAGTCAATCCTCTTCATCCAATCTTTTTGTACTGATTTCTGAATCATTCAGAGGTACTGTTTTACATCACTTGCATAAATCTAGCTGGCTGAATTCATACAAAGGTATTTTGAAAGTTAAGATACTGATCTGAGATTAGTAATAGCAACATAAATTGCCCAGTGTAGCCATCATTATAGGATGACACCAACCTTGATTACACTTGGAAATATGTGAGTGGGCCCAGTTTCAAATGACTGGCCCATACCAAAGTCCATGCATAGCAGTCTAGAGATTTAATTTACAAAATTATGTCATACTTGAAATACACAGCAAAACACCCATTAATATGGCAAAGAGCACACAAGGCTAAAAACAGATACTGATGAAAAATAAAATTTGGCTGCAAGCTTTGCAAGGCAAGATCCAGAAAAAATTGAAAACTGTCAATGAATAAAGATCTCAAAGATCCAGTTAAAAATAAATGAGGTGGTTAATTAAGGTTATTGTGATGAAAAGTTAAGAAGTGTTATCTTTATAGGTCTCTTGTTAATTGGACTAGGCCAACTCGTAATTGCAACAGAGAATAAAGATCAAACACTTAATCTAATCATGCTCATCATTAAATAATAATACTTCCAAATAAAATAGTAACAAAAAAAACTTACTATTTCTTAAAACGTCCCTGCGAAACTGACTCGCTTCACATTGGCTCATTTCCTCTGAAATACGTGTTCTCTTCATATCGCCTGTCCTGCAGGAGTCTGCAGGAGTACTTAACAAAGCCATTGTTATTACTTGAATGAGTTCAGTGATAACAGTTCGGATACATTGTGGTCCATTAACCACACCGTTTGTGGGGAAAAAGTATGCTTTCAAATGATTAGCAAGTTCATTCAGATCCATCAAGCAATCTTGGTCATCTTTACAGCCAAATATCAACTCTCCATTCTTCATGGGTCAGTCATCAAAGCACGCAGGGGTTTTGTTGATACAAGGGGAAAGGAAGAAGGTGAAAAGATACAAAATTGAAAAATTGGAAACCAAATACAAGAAGCAAATAATGCATCTCTATACAGTGTATTTCAAAAACCATTCAAATAAGGATTAATAGTGTAGTATTGCTGTTCACTAAATGACAACTTCTGCTTATGGATAATTTCTTACCTTGTGCATTCCAGGTTTCTTTATTCTATTGCTGAACATTTATTTCAAATTATACACGCAATTAAAAATGAACAACTGAATATTTAAAAACCATTAAAACATTTTCTGTATCTAAAATAAGTTTTTCCACATGAATTTTGGCTAAAGCCAAAACAAGTCTGCAGCAGATGCCATCTCTCTGGCCCGTCTCTGAAGCATCTGGGCAGTAAAAACCATAGAGACTATTGACTATGGCTTTGCCATCAATACTATTATTCCAAGCAAATTAATTAAGCTCTGGACCACAAGAGTCAAAACCTCCCTCCACAACTGGATCTTCAATTTCTTGACCAACAGACTACAACCAGAAAAGATACCTAGCAACACCTCTACCACTATTATTCAAAAAACTGGTATTCCACAAGGTTGCATGTTCAACTCCCTACTCTATTCCCTGTACTTCATGGCCAAATTCTGCTCTAATTTCCCCATCCACAAGTTTGCAGTTTTAGCCAGGGTGTATGTGCCTTCAAAGTCTTGTATCTTCTGCCCAAGGGGAGAAGAGAGAAGAGGGTAGGTGGGCCTTTGATGCTCACTGCTTTTCTGAGGCAATGAGAAGTACAGTTATAGACAGGAGGTGGTTGCTGTGATGGGATGTGCTGTCCACAAATCTCTGCAGTTTCTTGTGGTCATGTGCAAAGCAGTAAGCACATTAAGCTGTCATGCATACATATAGAATGCTTTCTATGTTGCATCATTAAAAATTGGTAAGGTTTGATGGGGACGAGCCAAATCTCTTTAGCCTCCTTAGGAAGTAAGGCTTTGGTGAGCTTTCCTGGTTGTGGAGTCAACGTGATTAGATCAGGATAGGCTATTGGTGAAGTTCATTCCTAGAAGCTCAAAGCTCTCAATCTCGATGCTATTGATGTAGACAGAAGTGTATACATCACTTTGTTTTCCCCTTTGTTGAAGTCAATCACCACCTCTTTTGCTTACATTGAGGGAAAGTATATTATGTTATCTCTCTATCTCTTTCCAGTACAATGACTCAACATTATTTGAGATATAGCCCAAAGGCCCACCTACCCTCTTCTCTCTTCTCCCCTTGGGCAGAAGATACAAGACTTTGAAGGCACATACACCCTGGCTCAAGGAGAGCTTCTACCCTGCTGTTATAAATGATACAATAAGACCTCAATCTTATCTTGACCTCAATCTGTCTCATTATGATCTTGTACTTTATTGTTTACCTACACTGCACTTTCTCCGCAGCTGTTCTACTTTATTCTGCATTATTGTTCTGCCTTGCCCTAACTCAATGCACTGTGTAATAATTTGATCTGTTTGAACAGTATGTAATACAAGCTTTCCACTGTATCTCAGTGTACATAATAATAAACCAATTCCAAGAATTGATGCTACACATAACCAAATCATGCCATTGTCACCAAGTATGGAGGAATCTCTGCATTCAAACCTCAGACATTCATTTTCCTTCAGGATAAATTTAGAGATTGAAACTGCAAGGTAACCAAATGAATGCATTATATAGGACTTCAAATCAGTGAAGGAACATATGAGTAAATGATCCCAATCTAAAACTTGATATTGTATTTATAATTTACCTTTTACATGTTGAACATAATTTATCTTTTTTAATCAATGGTTTTAATATTTGTCTGCATGTCAAATTTAATAGTCATTTAATGTTCAACCTCAAATAAGTACCTGAATAGATGGTAATTACTATCAGCAGTAAATGTGTCAGCAGTTTACTAACTTGGGTCTGCTTTACGTGTTGATGCAATGTCACTGACAGCATTTAAGTGCCAGATCAACACGTAAATCACTTAAGCATAGAAGAGCTATAAAACAAATGCTTGATGATGAGGTTTAATATGTAAGGGTGTCGACTGGTTGGTGTGGATGAATTGGGCAATATGTCCCACTTCCATGCAGTACAATTTTATAATTCTAAAATGGCAAAGGAATTCTGTGATGTACAATGAACAAGCTGTTTAGATAATGATAAAAGATCAGCATTGTTTCCCGAAAAAATAAGCAAATACAGTCGGCCCTCCTTATCCGTGGGGGATTGGTTCCGGGACCCCCCCCGCTGATACCAAAATTAGTAGATGGTCAAGACCCTAATTTAACATATATCAGTGCGGTGGTCTTCAGGACCCAGCAGAACCCCAGTCTTTATTTAACATGTCTCCGTGCCGTGCACATTATGTTCTGACTTCAAATCCGACTTAAAGACGGATTCAGAAATGGAACTCATTCATAACCCGGGGACTGTCTGTACTTTTAAGTCATTTCTAGATTACTTATAATACCTAATACAATGTAAATGCTGCGTAAATAGTTGATATACTGTATTGTTTAGGGAATAATGACAAGAAAAAATAGTCTGTACGTGGTCAAGCAACGAGTGCTGTAGAGAGATCTTCCGGGTTTTCCCAATCCGAGGTTGGTTGAATCCGCGCATACGGAATCTGCGGATAAGGAGGGCCAACTGTACATCAAAAACTATGCCACCTGCAATTGTCAGGAATAGGGGTATTTCTACACTATTTGTGTGAAGAACAGTTTCTTCAATAAATATTTAATTGCTGGATATGTTCATGTGTTTTTCAATTTATTTTCAACTCCTTTCTTAATCCAATCAGTTTTTAACCCTCTTATTTCTGCACCCTATTTGACACTGAAATCAATAATCTGAATTGTTCTGTGAATAACTGATTATTTTAAAAGGATACACCACTCACAAAGATTTAGTATGCCTTATAAAGAACATTAAATCATTTTGATGTCAAATTCATTTCAATTTGCTGTTCAATATTTCAAACAGACAAGTGAAAATCTAACATGAGGAAATCTGCAGATGCTGGAAATTAAAAAAAACAACACACACAAAATGCTGGTGGAACACAGCAGGCCAGGCAACATCTATAGGAGAAGCACTGTCGACGTTTCAGGCTGAGACCCTTCGTCAGGACTAACTGAAAGGAAAGATATTAAGAGATTTGAAAGTAGTGGGAGGAGGGGGGAAATACAAAATGATAGAAGACCAGAGGGGGTGGGATGAAGCTAAGAGCTGGAAAGGTGATTGGCGAAAGTGATACAGAGCTGGAGAAGGGAAAGGATCATGGGACGGGAGGCCTCAGGAGAAAGAAAGTGGGGTTGGGGGGGGGGGGGGACACCAGAGGGAGATGGAGAACAGGCAAACAACTAAATATGTCAGGGATGGGGTGAGGAAGGGCATTAACGGAAGTTAGAGAAGTCAATGTTCATGCCATCAGGTTGGAGGCTACCCAGCCGGTATATAAGGTGTTATTCCTCCAACCTGAGTTTGGATTCATTTTGACAATAGAGGAGGCCATGGATAGACATATCAGAATGGGAATGGGATGTGGAATTAAAATGTGTGGCCACTGGGAGATCCTGCTTTTTCTGGCGGACCGAGCATAGGTGTTCAGCGAAACGGTCTCCCAGTCTGCGCGGGCTCACCAATATATAAAAGGCCACACCGGGAGCACTGGACGCAGTATACCACACCAGCCGACTCACAGGTGAAGTGTCGCCTCACCTGGAAGGACTGTCTGGGGCCCTGAATGGTGGTGAAGGTGGTGAATGGCAGGTGTAGCACTTGTTCCATTTACAAGGATAAGTGCCAGGAGGGAGATCGGTGGGAAGGGATGGGGGGGGACAAGTGGACAAGGGAGTCGCGTAGGGAGCGATCCCTGCGAAAAGCAGAAGGGGGGGGAGAGGGAAAAATGTGTTTAGTAGTGGGATCCCATTGGAGCTGGCGGAAGTTACGGAGAATTATATGTTGGACCTGGAGGCTGGTGGGGTGGTAGGTGAGGACAAGGGAAATCCTATCCCGAGTGGGGTGGCGGGTGGATGGGGTGAGGGCAGATGTGCGGGAAATGGGAGAGGTGCTTTTGAGAGCAGAGTTGATGGTGGACAAAGGGAAGCCCCTTTGTTTAAAAAAGGAAGACATCTGCTTCGTCCTGGAATGAAAAGCCTCATCCTGAGAGCAGATGCGGCGGAGACAGAGGTATTGTGAGAAGGGGATAGCATTTTTGCAAGAGACAGGGTAGGAAGAGGAATAGTCCAGGTAGCTGTGAGAGTCTGTAGGCTTATAGTAGATCTCAGTAGATAGGCCGTCTCCAGAGATGGAGACAGAAAGATCAAGAAAGGGGAGGGAGGTGTCGGAAATGGACCAGGTAAATTTGAGGGCTGGGTGAAAGTTGGAGGCAAAGTTAATGAAGTCAACGAGCTCAGCATGCGTGCAGGAGGCAGCGCCAATGCAGTCGTCGATGTAGCGAAGGAAAAGAGGAGGACGGATACCGGTATAGGCTTGGAATATGGACTGTTCCACAAAGCCAACAAAAAGGCAGGCATAACTGGGACCCATACGGGTGCCCATGGCTACACCCTTGGTTTGGAGGAAGTGGGAGGAGCCAAAGGAGAAATTGTTGAGAGTAAGAACTAATTCTGCTAGACGGAGGAGAGTGGTGGTAGAGGGAAATTGGTTAGGTCTGGAATCCAAAAAAAATCGAAGAGCTTCAAGAACATCTCGGTGGGGGATGGAGGCATAAAGGGACTGGATGTCCATGGTGAAATTAAGACGGTGAGGGCCAGTGAAAATCTACTAGTTTTGTTCAGTTGTAATCAATTCTAGGTCATTGAGTTCATTACCCTTTGCACTCATTTACAAGAGTTCCCAAAGCTTGCCTGTCAGGTGCAAGTAGCTTTATCACCATTCTGCTCAAATGTAAGCAAGGCCATTTCAAAATAAGATGATTAATGACAAGGCACAGAATCATGCCACAGTTGAGTCTGAATAGCTAAGTAAAGGTTTAGCTAATGGTTCTGCATAAAAAAAATAAGTAAACTGCAATTACAAATAATATACAAAGGAATGATCCAACAAGTCATACTTCTTGGCTGGAGTAATTTACCTTACTTACTGGTCTGATCCACGCAACCACATGGATCAGCACTTGGAGCTATGATGTTGTGGCCATTACAGAGACTTGGATGGCTCAGGGGCAGGAATGGTTACTTCAAGTGCCAGGCTTTAAATGTTTTAGAAAGGACAGGAAGGGAGGCAAAAGAGGTGGGGCGTGGCACTGTTGATCAGAGATGGTGTCACATCTGCAGAAAAGGAGGAAGTCAAGGAGGGATTGTCTACAGAGTCTCTGTGGTGGAAGTTAGGAACAGGAAGGGCTCAATAACTCTACTGGGTTTTTTTTTTAAATAGAGATCACCTAATAGTAACAGGGACATCGAGGAACAGATAGGAAGACAGATTCGGGAAAGGAGTAATAATAACAGGGTTGTCATGGTGGGAGATTTTAATTTCCCAAATATTGATTGCCATCTCCCTGGAGCAAGGGGTTTAGATGGGGTGGAGTTGTTAGGTGTGTTCAAGAAGGCTTCTTGATTTGGATAAGCCTACAATAGGAGAGGCTGTACTTGATCTGGTATTGGGAAATGAACCTGGTCAGGTGTCAGATCTCTCAGTGGGAGAGCATTTTGGAGATAGTGATCACAATTCTATCTTCTTTACAATAGCATTGGAGAGGGATAGGAACAGACAAGTTAGGAAAGTGTTTAATTGGAGTAAGGAGAAATATGAAGCTATCAGGCAGGAACTTGTAAGCATAAATTGGGAACATTTATTCTCAGGGAAATGTACGGAAGAAATGTGGCAGATGTTCGAGGGATATTTGCATGGAGTTCTGCAGAGGTACGTTTCAAAGAGACAAGGAAAGGATGGTAGGGTACAGAAACCGTGGTGTACAAAGGCGGTTGTAAATCTAGTCAAGAAAAGAAAAGCTTACGAAAGGTTCAAAAAGCTAGGTAATGATAGAGATCCAGAAGATTATAAGGCTAACAGGAAGGAGCTTAAGAATGAAATTAGGAGAGCCTTAAGGGGCCATGAGAAGGCCTTGTCAGACAGGATTAAGGAAAACCCCAAGGCATTCTACAAGTATTTGAAGAGGAAGAGGGTAACACTTGAAAGAATATGACCAATCAAGTGTGACAGTGGAAAACTGTGAATGGAACCAGAGGAGATAGCAGAGGTACTTAATGAATAAATTGCTTCAGTATTCACTACGGAAAAGGATCTTGGCGATTGTAGGAATGACTTACTGCAGAATGAAAAGCTTGAGCATGTAGATATTAAGAAAGAGGATGTTCTGGAGCTTTTGGAAAGTATCAAGTTGGATAAGTCACCGGCACCAGATGAAATGTACCCCTGGCTACTGTGGGAGGCGAGGGAGGAGATTGCTGAGCCTCTGGCGATGAACTTTGCATCATCAATGGGGACAGGAGAGGTTCTGAAGGATTGGAGTATTGCAGATGTTATTCCCTTATTCGTGAGTAGAGATAGCCCAGGAAATTATAGACCAGTGAGTCTTTCTTCAGTGTTTGGTAAGTTGATGGAGAAGATCCTGAGAGGCAAGATTTATGAACATTTGGAAAGACATAATATGATTAGGAATAGTCAGCATGGCTTTGCCAAAGGCAGGTTGTGCCTTACGAGCCTGATTGAATTTTTTGAGGATGTGACTAAACACATTGATGAAGGAAGAGCAGTAGATGTAGTGTATATGGATTTCAGCAAGGCATTTGATAAGGTACCCCATGCAAGGCTTATTGAGAAAATAAGGAGGCACGGAATCCAAGGGAACATTGCTTTGTGGATTCAGAACTGGCTTGTCCACAGAAAGCAAAGAATGGTTGTAGACGGGTCATATTCTGTATGGAGGTCAGTGACCAGGTGTGCCTCAGGGACCCTTACTCTTCGTGATATTTATAAATGACCTGGATGAGGAAGTGGAGGGATGGCTTAGTAAAAGATTAGGGGTGTTGTGGATAGTGTGGAGGGCTGTCAGAGGTTACAGCGGGACATTGATAGGATGCAAAACTGGAATGAGAAGTGCCAGATGGAGTTCAACCCAGTTAAGTGTGAGATGGTTCATTTTGGTAGGTCAAATATGATGGCAGAATATAGTATTAATAGTAAGACTCTTGACAGTGTGGAGGATCAGAGGGATCTTGGGGTCCGAGTCCACAGGACACTCAAAGCAGCTGTGTGTGTGGTTAAGAAGGCATACAGTGTATTGGCCGCCATTAATTGTGAGACTGAGTTTAGGAGCCAAGAGATAATGTTGCAGCTGTATAGGAACCTGGTCAGATTCCACTTGGAGTACTGTGCTCAGTTCTGGTTGCCTCACTACAGGAAGGATGCACAGAAAAACCATAGAAAGGGTGCAGAGGAGATTTACAAGGGTGTTGCCAGGATTGAGGAGCATGCCTTATGAGAATAGTTTGAGTGAACTCGGTCTTTTCTCCTTGGAGCGACAGAGGATGAGAGGTGACCTGATAGAGGTATACAAGATGATGAGAGACATTGATCATGTGGATAGTCAGAGGCTTTTTCCCAGGGCAGAAATTTCTAGTACCAGAGGGCACAGTTTTATAGGAGATGTCAGGGTTAAGCTTTTTTTTAAATTAAAATGCAGAGAGTGGTGAGTGCGTGGAATGGGCTGCTGGCAATTGTTGTGGAGATGGATACGATAGGGTCTTTTAAGAGACCACTGGGAAATGGGAAAACTTACTGAATATAACAACTGATGTGAACTATATCAGGTCTCAAATACAAGGTCTACCAAATAAATGTTTGGGAAAGAAGCCAGGCTCTCACTCATTCTCTGCTTTTATTAAGCTTTTATCCTAATCAACCCATGTAAGTACCTGCAAATAAACAACTACCAGCAGCAATACCTGAAATGTCAGGAAGACAACCATTAGTGTAGGATGCTGGAGAGACCGAACTGTTGCACTGATGACCATAAACAACGTCATGTTTGTAATTGTCTATTAACTGCTTGTTATATTTGAACTAAATGGCTAACTAGGAACCAGAGGAAAAAAAATTAGGTCTTACAAAGCAATGTGTTAGGATTGATCTTAAGAGGTAATTGACTTTGTTTCTGTCTTCAATACATTTTAAGCAAACAATTTACCTTAAAAATCTTTAAATTATTCTGAGGCTCCTGCAACAAACTTTTCAAGGCTATGCACATTCGTTGTTTATTCCTGTGAAGAACATGAGCACATTATTAATTACACTATTTACATCTCTAAAAACAGCTTTTTGTGCCAGCAAAGATTCCCCAAACAAGTATACATATCCAACAAAACAAGTGCAATTTTAATTTAAAGTGATCTTTCAATTGCTGTAATTTTAGTGGTTTTTAAATGGCCTGACATTCAGATATTAAATTGAATAATAAATTAAAAGCACTTGACATTAAACTAATTCAATTTTTAATTAATTCAGCTGTTTCTGATCCACCACTACAATGAGTCTGAGGAATGAGCTGACAGGCTCAGCCTTCCCTAAGTAACTCAACTGCTAAATGCCATTCTAGCTGATTAGGATAGGAAAGAATCAACAATTGTTCAGTCTTGTTCCAACATTCAATTACATCATAAATGAACTAATCTGGTATTCATCAACATATTTCTCCCAGTCATTAACTTCAGCAGCCTAACTTGCATGGGTGACAGTGGTGCAGCAGTTGGTGCTGTGTGATCTGGGCTCATCTTTCTTTGGCTTTATATTCTTTTCAGGTCTGTGGATTTCCACCTGGTGCTCTGGTTTTCTCCTATGTCTCAAAAAATATTCTGGTAGATAATTGGCTATGGTAAAATTACCACTGATATAAGTGGGTGGTATAAAAATTTATGTGGTGGAAGAGGTAAAAAGTTGATGGGCACGTAAAGATAAACAAGTGACGAGAAAATAAATGGAATTGATAGAATTACCCCAAGAGCCAGTATGTAGGAGTAAATGGACTGAATGGTCACCTCTGCCATTAGAAATATGAGATAGCTGAGAAATGAGAGATAAATCTCACAATGCAATTCAATGTTTAGAGATCTTGGTGAATGCCTTAAAACATATTAAGCGTTTTGAGAATGAAACAAAAATGTTCTTCAATCTCTCTCAGTAATTAAAGAAAATAAATAGCAATACTTAAGTGAAGAAAATGCATCCGATTAATAAAGGAAATACCGTACGCTTTTCAAAACATCTTACCCTGAAAAAAGGTCAAGAGGACAGTATTTGCTCATCTTCTTCCACTTTCCATTAGCCACCTTTTAAGAAGAAATGTAGTTAGACCCAAAAATATCAAAATCAATAGATGCAGTCTGTGCAAGTGATGCAATACAGAGTGAAGTATTAATGAATTTCTGAATTTTTTAAACTTTAGAATGAATGTAGGAGCGACGTATCTGTTCTCTACCTGTTCTCTACTCTGTGTTGCAGGGTTTATTATGGTAACTAGTCACATGAGTGGGGTTGTGTTAAAGGCAAAGGGGAATAAATAATGTATTCTTGCTTATTTCATTATAGTTTGTAGATTCGGACTGGCGGAGATTGTATCTTTTGCCAACCACTGAATAATGCTTAACTTACACTTTAATAGGCTTAAGTTCATTGCTTCAAGGTTGTATGTTAACTAATTGTTAATAAAGGATTGGATAAATGATTCAACTTTGGAAGCAATCATCAGAGCTGAGGGTATGTCATACAAGTATAACAAATCTGCAGGGTCACAAGCAGTGGCAATTCTTTTGGTTTTGTTTTACAACCAAGAATCCTTACTTCCAAAAGACAAATATAGCATATATGATAAAACTATTTCACTTTTTTAATTATCGGAAGAAACAAATGGTTAATACAATGGAAACAGAAAATGGTGAAAAAATTCAACAAGTTGCGCAGCATCTGTGGAAAGAGATACCGCTGACATGTCAAGCTGAAGAGCCTTAATCGCTATAGAGAAGGTGAGAAAGTATGTTGGTCTATGTAGCTGAGAAGGTGTGGAAAAGCAATAGGCAAAACAAAAGGAATGTCCGTATGCCTTCAGGACCCAGCAATCCACATATTTAACCCCAGCCTAATTATTGGACAAATTTACAATGATCCACTGACCATCTTTGGACTGAAGGAGGAGACCAGAGCACCCAAAGGAAACCCATACACACACACAGGAACAACATACAAACTTTCTCACAGAGAATTGAATTCTAAACTCCAGCACCCCAAGCTGTAATAGCGTCGCACTAAGTGCTCCATCTGGGCCATTAGTAGGCTCGTTCCATCCAGTTACATGCATTGTGATAGAAAAGATCCTTCATGGGGAAATACGAGATGAAGAAATTCAATTGTGAAATTAGTGCCTAATCTTAAATAAAGGTAATTACAAAGGTAGAAAAGCATAATTTGGAAAATAAACTTAAAGGCATGATCATAGCAAAGGACTGATATATATTTAGGTGACACACACATAAACATTCCATTAAGAAACAAGATTTAAAAAAAGATTACCAAAATATTTAAAGTAAAAGATAAAATGCCGTGAAAATTTATGGCAGGCCATAAGAGTTTTCAAAACAAGTAACAGTGAAAAATAAAATGGAAGAAAATGAATGAAAGTACACTGGATATGAATATTCTTTCCTTTTATGCACATTTGTGTCAGCTCCTTTCTATTTTTCTATTTCTTGCTAGTTTATTCTCATCCATTATCTCTTCCTTTCCAATATTAGACTAATCAACCTTCCCTAGAGACTGTTATTCTTCATTTTAAGGGAAATAATGATATCACATCAGCATTGTCATGACTGTACTGGCATCTTTATTCAAAAACAGATACAGCTGTGTAGAAAACAGTTCAAAGAAGGTGAACTGGACTAATATTAGAAAGAAACTGTTTGTTTTCTCTAGAGTTTGGAAGAGCATAAGACAATCTGAATGAAACAAAAGATCCTGAGAGCTACTGACAAAGTAGAGGTGCTAAGGACATATCCACTCATGCAAGAATCTAAAACTTGGTAGTCAGCAATCAAATTCTAAATCTGTGTATATTTACAAAATACAATTAAGTTGGTCAGTAAAACTATTGAAAATCTTTTCTTTGTAATTTTGTCAGTTAAATAAAGGTTCACGTGAATTAACATCACAGATTTTTGTTTTTATTGCATTTTGGAAAACTTTTCTGGAAATGGGGTTTGTAGTTATCATCAATAAATATACTGAGCAACTTCTTTGAAGCATAATTGTAACTTGCTGTTTGACAGTGGAGTAGTGAAACTGTTATGTAGTATCATGTGTCTTCATTTCTGAGCCCTGCCCCCCCCCCCCCCTCAGATGAATGGGAAAGATTTCTTGGAAGTGTTCTTAAAATAATGGCATTTTCCACCCAGTGTATAGTCAGTATTTTTGCCTTCACCAGCACTGCTAATCCCCAACAGAGGAATTTGTTGTTCCTTATATAGTATTGAATATGTTCTTTCTCTCTGATCCTGGAGTCCTGCGGCCCTGGCCTGATCCGATTCTTGTTCTCTCCTCCTTCTGTGCCTGTTGCTGTCATTCTGGAGACATGCATGCCTCTCCTCCTCTGTTTCTTCTTCTCTCCTCTTCTTTGTCCTGACTCTTTGATCCTAGAGTCGTGCAGCCCTGGCCTCATCCGATTCTTGTTCTCTCCCTCTCCTTGCTGCTTCCCAATGACGTTTGGCATCATCTCCTGACCATAATGCCCCCTTATCTTTCTATGCGGCATAATTAGGCTGTCCATTTTTTTTACCCTAATGCTTGATAGAAGATACAAAGCATTACCCTAAGCCTCCAGAATGCTGATTTTTCGTGATGATGTGATTGGCGCTCTCCTAAATGGGTGTGATAGCCCTGCCCTTTTGCTGCGGTTGGTGTCGCTGCTGTGAGCATCGTGAGGCGTTGCTGAGGCTGGCCGTGTGCATGCGTCATGGTGTTGCGTCACGGTTTCCATTAAAGCTGGAATTGGCTCGAATTGTGGAAAGCAGGGCCTGGTGATTGACGAGTGAACAGTTTTATATGAATATATAACCCTGAACTTTGCTTGCATTCTGTAAGTTAACACATTTTATGTCGATTTAATCAAAAAAAAGTGGCGCTGTAATGCACCATTTGGGCTAATTGGAGGTCACAAACAGAGCATGAGAATTTTAGTAGTATATAGATAAACTATGCCGACACTTGCCAAACAAATTAAATTTGAGCTCCCAATACTGTATTGATTTTTATTTCCTTAATGACAGACTTCAGCATTTTCCCCAATGGTTCTTAAGATCTTCCCAGAAATCCAGTGAATTTTGGAAGACGAGTACCATTATCCACTGAGGCATTTCTTTTGAGATCCTGGAACCCAGCTGTCAAGTTCAAGGAATGTACTTAATGTTTTCTACCACAAAGACATTCAAATATTTGTTCAGTCTTTGCTATTCCCTTTTTACAATTAATTCCCCACAAATGGAGCCAACATACATTTGGCCTTTCAAATACTTGTAGCTCTGACTGGCTTACATTATCTGCTGGTTTACTCAAGTCTATTTCCCCCCTCTATCCTTTGAATCATTCCTTGCTGATCTGCAGAATTCTTGCATTATGACCTGTGTGGATGATCGTGTGTCTTAGAGAACGAACCCAAGATTTCCCAAACCTGAAGTCTTGAATGAAGCAGGATATGAAGAGTCTGTTGGGGGCTAGATCTGTGGTGGTCAAGACTGGCAATTCAGAATCCTACAAGAAGTCCAGGCACAATCTACAGAAAGCCAAAGAGAAAGCAAATACCTAATTCCATTTAGCTTTTGGAATTTTAGAAATTAGATTGGATCACAGCTGTGGCAGGGTTTGTATGTTATTGCTTCCTACAAGGAAGAACTTAACAGTTTTAACAAACTTAAATGGTAGGAACATCTCATTCCCCAATGAGCCCAATGCATTTTATACACACATCAAACACTACAGCATCTAGCATTTGGTCTCCAAGACCAATATCAGAACACGGTTCAGGGAGGAAATGAACACTTTCAAATGTCAGGCACTCAGCAGGGTACTGAAAACATGCAAACCAACTGGCAGAAGCATTCAAGAACATCTTTTATTGCTTCAAAAGGGCAGGAATCACACTAGTGCCAAAGAACAGGGTGAGCTGCTTCAACAACAATTGATTAATAGTACACACATGTAGTAAATGCTTTAAGAGCTTGGTCACAGCTAAAACTCCTGCCCGAGAAAGGACCCGGACCTATTGCAATTCGCTTACTGCGACAACGGTTCTACAGCAGACACAAACTCACTGGCTCTTCATACTGCTTTGGAACACCTAAACAACAGCAAAACCCATGTCATGCTGCTGTTTATCAAATACAGCTCAGCATTCAGCTGAGCTACTTGTAAGTATTAATCACCAAGCTTCTATCAGTCACCCGGGCTTCTGTAGTCAGTGCAGAGCAGTGTTAACACCTCTGCCTTGCTTACTATCAATTAAGGATGCGTGCCTAGCTACTGCTCTACTCTCTATAATCATTACCGTCTGGCTAACCACAGCAGCTTTAAGTGCCCTATGGACACAGACCCCAAGATCTCTCAGACCCTCCACATTACCAAGAGTCTTGCCATTAATATTATATTCTGTTTTCAAATTTGATGCACCAAAATGAACCACTTCACACTTAAGTGGGTTGAAGTTCATCTGCCGCCTCTCAGCCCAGTTCTGCAAGCTATCAATGTCCTGCTGTAACCTCTGACTACCCTCCAGACTATCCACAACATCCCCAACCTTGAGTCATCAGCAAACTTATTAACCCTTCTACTTCTTCATCCAGATCATTTATAAAAATAATCACAAATCGGAGGGGTCCCAGAACAGATCCCTGCAGAACACCACTGGCCATAACGTGGCTATCATATCTCACACACACATTGACTTGTGCCACTTATTCATCTACCTTGTCATAAATGCTACACACAAAGTTTTTAGCACACGTAAAAAATACTGTAAAGCAAAGATGTTTTCGAAAGTAATGAAAAGTTTCTAAATACCAAAAATAACCACAAAGAGCAGTAAATAGTAAAAAAAACTAAATCAAATCAATATTTGGTGTGACCACCCTTTGCCTTTAAAATTGTGTCAATTCTCTTAGATACACTGTCGTGCAGTTTGATAAGATAGTAGGTTGATAGTAGGCCAGTAGGTTGTTCCGAACACCTTGGAGAACTTGCCGCAGTTCTTCTGTAGACTTTGATTGTCTCTCTTGCTTCTGTCTCTCCAGACAGCCTCGATGACGTTGAGATCAAGGCTTTGTCGAGGACATTCTATCTACTCCATTAATTCTGACCAGATCACCAACTCCATTTGCAGAAATGCGGCCCCAAACCTGCATGCTTCACTGTTGGCTGCAGACACTCATTCATGTAGCACTCTCTCAGTTCTATGAACAAACTGCCTCCTGCTTAAGCCAAATTTTGACTTCTCAGTCCAGAACACTTGCTGCCATTTTTCAGCATTCTAGTCCTTGTGTTTTTGTGGCTAGTTGAGTCTCTTGGCTTTGTTTCCACTTCGGAGGAATGGCTTTTTGGCAGCAACTCTTCCATGAATACCACTTCTGACAAGACTTCTCCAGACTGTAGAGAGGTGTACTTGAGTTCTAGTGGTTTCAGTGAACTTAGAGCTGATAGCAGTGCAGGACATCTTCTGATTTAGAAGGGATGTAGGTTTAATGTATCCCTCGCCTGCTGCACTCAGTTTCCATGGCCAACCACTATGCTACTGCTCCGTAACCTTAACTGGTTTTTTTTTTGTGATTCTTCAGAAGAGCTTGGACAACCAATCTTGAAATTCCTGTCTGTCGTGAAATTTCTGCTTGGGAGGGACCTTGCTCATACAGGTTGACAACCATGCTCGATTTTGCCATGGTGTAAGAAATTATAATTTGAAGGTTAAACTGTCACATCTGCCACACCGTCACCTTTTAGTTTGGTTGTCCTTCACCCAGTTTGATTCCTTCTACACCTATTTCTGTTTCAGTTAATTAGTATACAGGTGTCCCCTGCTTTGTGAATGTTCGCATTATGCCACTTCGCTTTTACAAAAGACCTACATTAGTGACCTGTTTTCACATTACAGAGGATTTTTGCTTTTATGAAAATTTTTCCCATATAAATCCAGGGTGCTTAAGAGTTTTGCACTGTACCTTTTGTTTTTAAACCACATTTCTACATTGTATTTCTAATTGCAAATAAACTCTTATGTCTATTCAAATCACCAGTTCCAGCTCATCAAGTTATCATTACTCATTTTGCTCCCATGCCATCCTTTCTAAGATTTCCTTCATCCCTACTACAACCTTAATTGTAACATCTGCCAACACTTCAATGCTAGTCTGACTCAACTGAGAAACGTCCAAAGGGAAGTGTTCCCTTTCTCTTGTACTGGTGCCCATACCCCATGAATTCAAAGCACGTGAAATTAAAATATGAAACTTGCAAACATTCAGCATCCACGGAAAGAAGGCCCATTGTCTGTTTCTTATTAATATACAGAATGCAAGACCCACTTCCAGCATTTTAATATTCATTTCAGATTTCCTGCAGTTATTTTCAATTGAATCCATTACTGTTACACTGATGTTGGAATAAAGCATTCAGCTTGTATCTTACTAACCCAATGTTAACTTGCAAATAGTTCAGGCAATAATTGAAAGATCATCATGATTTTGACCTTTAGACTCTCAAACTCTGGTCTGCAGAAAGCAGAGTTAGGTTTCAGAAATGACTTTTTCAGTGTAACCGAAGGAAGAGATCCGAATAAAGAGAATTACATGTAACTTAAACCTTAAAAATATATTCCATAAAATCAGTTACAAATCCTAAGCAGACATGTAAAATCAATTTCTAAACAACAATGCTCACAAATATGGGTTTAATTTATATGAATCTGGTTGTAATTCTCAGAAATATAATAGATAAAAATTGCAAGTACCTTAAGATGCTGATGCATGCAATAACGGCAAACACGTCGTTTAATCTCTTTGGTAATGTGACTTGAGAAAGGGATAAATCCACATTTAGGCTGAAAGTAAAATGAAAACTAAATAAACACAAAGGGAGATCAACTAAAGTGATTGTTATCCAAGAAAAATATGGATGCATTAGAAATGGAATTACTCAAGGCTGCAAGAGTACACCAAGTCATACTTGAAAAAAAAATGACATGTCACTATAGAAAAAGCCAAATGAGAAAATTTAACACTATAAAATGTAGAAAACTAATATTTCCTACTACCATGGGTGGCTATACTGAATTTATCAGAGTTAACATTAATATTTTTGATGGGATTATAAGTAATATCAAACTTAATGATTAACTTTAGTAAGTCCTTCAGATCTGTCTTACTTGTGAAGCCTGCATTTATTATGCATTGCAAAGTACCATGAAGCGGTGACAGACACTTTCTTGAAGCACATCTGTCTAGGTGGTTAAAGTGCTCCACGTGGGTTGCAATTTAAGCATCTAGGCAGATCACTCCCTATCCAGTTAAATTTGATTAACTTTATGACAGCCCTCAGAAATAAAAAAAAATTTAAAGTATGGCCACAAAGTTCACTGAAGGTAACTACAACATATTATTCGTGCAACTCATCTCAAGAGTACCTTGCATATAACTGACAAAAAAGTCACATTTTTATTGAATATAAATTTTAACTTATCAATTAAACAAATTAAATATTTATAGGCAAAGTTTCTAAAAATACCATTTCTTAGTGGGAACAGAGGAAGAATACAACAGATTCTTGAACATTTAAATCTATACAAGAGTTAATACACCAATGAAAATTATTCTGGTAATTGAGACAATTACCTTAATTTCTATACAGAGGGGAGGTCGTTTTTCTATGTGATGGGAAGTTTGGAACTTAGTGAGATCCGGAAGGCATAATGTGTATCCACTGAAGACATCCATTACTTTATTGCAACGTGATCCTGTAGAGTAAAATTAAGATACATTTCAAATTATTTATTAATATCTAAAATCATAATTTGATTTGAAAAACATGCCATCAAATCCAAAATTAGTTTATGACTATTGATAACAGTTCATAAATAAACCTTATAGTCACTGATACAACTTTTAGAACATAAGAAATAGGAGCAGAAGTAGGTCATCAGGCCCATCAAGCATGCTCCACTATTCAATAAGATCATGGCTGATCTGACCATGGACTCATCTCCACTTAATATCCAACAACGTCTTAAATCTATTTACCGAGGTAGCCTCCGCTGCTTCATTGGGCAGAGAATTCTACAGATTCCCCATTCTTTGGGAATGTTCCTCCTTTGGGAATTTACTCCCCTGAATCTTGAGGCCATGACTCCTAGTTCTCGTCTCACCAACCAGAGGAAACAACTTTACTGCCTCTACCTTATCTATCCATTCACAAATTTTGTGTTTCTATAAGATCTCCTCTCATCCTTCTGAATTCCAGTGAGTACAGTCTCAAGACGACTCAATCTCTCCTCATAATCTAACCCACTCATCTCTGGAATCAACGTGAACCTCCTCCACACTGTTGCCAAAGCCAGTATATCCTTCCTCAAGTAAGGAGACTAGAACTGCACACAGTACTCCAGATATGACCTTACCAGTACCCTTGCAGCATTAGCTCCCTGCTCTTAAATTCAATCCCTACAGCAATGAAGGCCAATATTCCATTTGCCTTCTTGATAGCCTACAGCACCTGCAAACCAATCTTTGGGATTCATGCACTCCCAAGCCCTTTTGTACAACAACATGCTGCAATCTTTTACCATTTAAACAATAATCTGACATTCCATTTTACCTTCCAAAGTGGATGACCTTACATTCACCAACATTGTACTTCACCTGCCAGACCCTGGTCCACTAACTTGACCCATCTAAATCTCTCTGCAGACCCTCTGAATTCTCTGCATAATTTGCTTTTCCCCTCTTCCAGATCGTTAAAGTGTACTGTGAACAGTTGCTGACCCAGCAGAGACCCCTGTGGCACACCATTCACTGCCGACCAGAGAAACACCTATGTATCCTCTCTGCTTTCTATTGGTTAACCAAATCTCTATCCATGCTAACACATCACCCGAAACTCTATATATCCTTATTGTACACCTTCTGGAAATTCAAGTAAATAACATCCATCTGTTCCCCTCTATCCACTGAGCTTATAATATCCTCAAAGAACTCCAGTAAGTTTGTCAAACAGGATCTGCGTTTGCTGAATCCATGCTGCATCAGCTTGATGGATCCATTTCTTTCCAGGTGCCTCACTATTTCTTCTTTAATGATAGCTTCAAGCATTTTGCCAACTGCAGATGTTAAACTAACTGGCCTATAGTGACCTCCCAAGTCTCATTGTTCCACAACACTTGTCAGTGCCCTGCCAGTCACTGTATAGATTATACCATGTTTGAATGTCCAAATGCATCACCTCACACTTATCCAAGTTGAAATCCATCTGCTCCAATGCTTTATGATCTAATCAGAACTTAGGTCTGAACTCTACTAGGAGAAAGGGGAAGAAAAACATGTTTTACATTACTGGGATACAGTGAAATGGAACCTGGAATCTGTACAGGTAAAACCTCTGCAGGGATAGAACAATCTCAACAAGTAGGAATGCTTTTGCCAGACATACTATGGAGATAAAAAGCAGAAAGCTGATTCATAGAGAGAAAAAGAAACTGCAATTGGATGGGATAAAATGACAGTTTGAAAAGGCAATAAATTACATTTAGAAAATAAAATATGCCTTTACTTAATGGTATGAAAAAAAATGCAAGGCCTTGCGAACAAACTCAGGGCACTGACTGACAAAGAATTAGGCGTTTCAATTATTACTCATAATTTAAAAAGGCAACAAGACTAGATTAACTTCAGGTTTTTCAAACATAAAGAGAAAGGAAGTTTAAAAAAAGTAGAGGTAAGGCAATATTGACTTAACAATCACAGTTATGTATATTTATCATGAACATTCATATACTATTTACAGCCTGTGAGGTTCATCTCCTTACTGGCATTCACAAAATAAAGAACCCCAATAGAACCCATTAAAAAAGACTGCCAAAATCCAAAGTGCAGAACAAAAATTGTGCAACTAATTATAGTAAGCAAATAACATTCAAAACTGAAGTTCACAAAAGTGAGTCCATAGCCACAAAGCCAGTTGTCACTGCATAAGTGATGTGACAAAAGGTCATTAAATGAAAATCTGAGTTGAATCCATGTACGAAAAAGGAACAGCATTGGAACGGTATTGTAGACTCTGCTCCTCTTCCTCCCCAAGAACATTCGAAGTCATAGCAAGGGCAAGGAGTTTAAAGTACCCTAATATTAACTGGGATACGCTCAGCATAAAAAGGGATGGAAGGCACAGAATTCTTCAACTGCTTTCAGGAGTACTTTTTTTAGCCAGAATGCAGCTTACAGCCAGAGAGGGAGCAATTCTGGATTGAGTGGTTATTAAATTTTAGGCTTATAAAAGGAACTAAAGTGATAATAATTGTTTGATTCAAAGAAGGTATGAATAAAGAACAAAGGTAAAATAGGACCGATTTTTCTTTTGAACCCAAATCCTTTGTGCTTTAAGCAGTGAGTTAAATCTCTGCTTTAAGAACCATCGCCCCAACTCCTTCCTCATTTGACCATAAGCATTGAAAGCCTTTTAGTATCTTATACACTTCGTTAAAAGCCTTCTCTTCCTCTCATTATAGTAGAAGATCCATATAGAATATGGACAGGTCTGCAGCCAAAATATATTGAGAAATTCAACACAACTTCCTGACTTTTGTACTCTGCTTATTATACAATCTTGGGATCAAAACTGCTTTAAACCCCTTTTATTTCCAGTCCTACCATCTTGAAGGATTTATGCTAATATATTCATAAAAATTAAGGAGTACCTTCTTGTACTTAAGTTGTATTACAAATAGTCCATGAGCCAGGACCAAATTTGGGCCACTGGTACCATCTGGGGGCAATAATTCTTACCAGTGATTTTTGGCAAGGTATACACCCCTAGGGCTAGAAAATATGCGATAGCATGCAGCAATGGTAGCTTCATTCTTAGACCGTGAGAACGACATGTGAACCAACAGAAGTTGGAATAATCTGCTCCAACTTCCAAAGTCCACTCTTAGCTGAGCTGATAACCCCGTGGACAGATTTTCTGGAACACCTCCGTCACAACAATGGAGAGCTATCCGCATTCTAGATATCATACATTGACATGGTAGAGAACATCGTTCCTGGGCTTCTGCACACCTCTCGTGAGGGGGACTGGGAGTTACACCTCCATGCTCTAAGAACCATGATCCCATGGTGCTTTGCCCATGATAAGATGAATTATGCAAGGTACCTGTCCCCTTACTTTGCTCAAATGATGACCCTCCCACAGAAGAATCCTTCTGTACAGGAGGCCTTCAAGACAGGCCAATTCTCAGTGCAGCTGTCAAGTAACCAGGTCAGCTCTCAGGCAGATTCCTGTGGGCCAGGCTATCGAAGCCACAGTGAACAAACACACACAGACTCCTGGAGGCACATCACGGTTCAGCCTGAATGCTGGAGCTATCAAGCATTACTACGTAACGGCTGAGCACCGCGGTGCATTCCTGGGACAGTTAAGGGAGATGGTGCAAGGCAACAAATCAGAGCTTTGTCATGCGGAGCTACAGCAGCCAAGAATCCAGAAAGATGAGGAAGCAGTTTCAGCAGTGGTTAGCCTCATTCATGAATGGGTCAACCCATTTGCAGAGAAGTGGGACCTCATTAGCATCTCTATGGCAAAGGCAGCCCCCAAGGACATTGCCCTCGACCTGGAAACTCCCAGGAAACTCTGCTACAGTGGTTGATGGAATGAACTTGGTCCAAAGAGTGAAAGGTGATGTTGTCACAACAATTGGCTCTGAGGGAAGGAAGTCAGAGTAGCAGAATAGATTCTGTGTTTGACACATACAAGGAGAACTCTATCAAGAATAGCGAAAGATCTCTACGGGGTGAAGGGACTGGTTATGCATTGCAAGGTATCACAAGCACACAGATGGTGAGGCAGTGGAGGAGCGTCCTGACCAAAGTTAATAACAAAAACAGTCTCATTAGCTTCAGAGTCCATGAATGGAAGAAGACAGAGTATAGAGCAAAGCTACAGGAGAAGATTCTGTATGCAACTGTGAATGACAAAATGTTACAAAATCACATCTCGAGAAAGTGAGGTGGTGTCAGCTCTTCAGTATCAGCAAGAAGTAGATGGCCACCTACTTCTCCATGCTGCCCATGCCACAAGAGACGGATACCAATCTGAAGTGATCTGCTCAGAAGACACAGAAGTCTTTATCATGTCTTTAGCATTTCGTGACACGATTGAGGCCCCATTGTTCCAGAAGTGTGGCACTAGAACCTGTACAAGGCTTGCAGACATCAGGAAGGTTGCTGCCACTGTTGGCATAGAGATTTGTAGGGCTCTCATCGGGTTGCACGCATATACAGAATGTGACACTGTAAGCACTTTTGCAGGCAAAGGGAAGACAAGTGCCCTAAAACTTCTCACCAGCAACAGGGAAACTCAGGACACATTATTAGAGTTGTGTCAGGAATGGGATCTCTCCCCAGACCTGACAGACAAACTGGAGGTATTTACATGTCTCCTGTATCCCCCACGTAGGGCTCTCAGTACCAGTAACTGTGATGTTAACTGTTCAGACTAACAAAATGGCTTCTCTGTAATGTTATTTAATGCTATAATGGGTTTCTGTGTCTGTTATGTTTGGGTTATGGCTGCAGATAAGGGGGGAACTAACCAATGGAGAATTATTATGCTACTTTGTATGTGTAAGCTGAGCGGGAGTTCACGGTCTTTTTCGGGAGGAGAGCGAGGAGGACGGAGGTGTGAGGAGCGGACAGCTGTTCCAGAACTGCGGATACTGGACATTGGCAGTTCGGACGGTGGCCAAAGGCTCAGAAGGTCATTGTGGATGGAACCAGAGGCAGCTCCAACGTATTAAAATATAATGTGCACAAACTGATAAACATTGATTTGGCGCCTTTAGGTTATCTATTTTTACTAACCCATCACTAAGAAATAACTATAAAGTTGCAATTATTTACTCGCTTTTGGTGTATTGGCTGGTATTTGTGTTGCAAGCATGTACTGGGGGAGCATTACACCGTATTTACACTGAAGTATCACACTATTGGCGGAGAGATGGCAGTTCACCCTAGGTGAACGGGGGTCAGCTGGAGGCACGGTGGCTACATATTTGGGGGGTCGTCCGGGATTTGAATTTGTCACATATGGTGTAATTTGCCCCGGTTTAAACAAGGCGAGATGAATTCGGATAAGACTGAACTCCGGTGTGAGATCGAGGGAATACCGTATTAAGTGCGGTGGACACGTGTACCTCAGATAAACTGTTAATTCGATGTTTGAGTACGGTTAGAGCTATCGGTAAGGTTGAAATTGTAGGCAGAAAGATTGTTAAAATGGGGGATTTAGGCTTTGTGTTAGAGCAGATTGGTGTTGACGTCTCGACGGTGGGATGGCCACCGTCTCTCGGTGACCTCAGTGACACGGGGCCATGGGGCGTGCACACTGTCACCGAGGAAAAGTTTTGACGTGTCTGATAGGACGCCAGTGGAGTTGCCAGCAGCTAGAGGCGGAGATTTTTGAGAGCGGGTCCTATCGTTTTTGAAGGATGAAGGAAGGGAGTAGTCAGATTTGGAAAATCTAATTAGTTTAGTTCTCCTCTCCCCGGAAGGGGGAGGGTTCGGAGTTGGCGTCAGCCATTAATTCCTTGGTGAACAAGACAGACGGGCCCTCGTCAGAAGTTAAGAATTTTCTCAGGGAGGACTCCCACCCCCGAAGGGGAGGATGATTATGAGACCTGGATAGAATATGTCTCTCGGCTGCTGGGTGAATGGCAGAGTTCTGAGTAAGAGAAGAGGCAGAGATTGGTTGACAGCTGGAGAGAGGTGGCGGCTGAGGTAATAAAAGGCATGATAGGCAGCAAACTCTTGGCTACCTGGAGGGAGTATCTAGAAGCATTGGAGAGGCTTTTGGTCTGATGAGGGGCACGGTGGAGCTTTTAGGGGGGGCTTTGGAGCTTGCGTCAGGAGAAAGAGGAAAAGCTTTCTGAGTACAGGTGTTCCCCGTTTTTCAAACATTCACTTTACTACAACTTGCTGTTACAAAAGACCTACATTAGTACCTGTTTTCACTAACCAAAGAGGATTTTCGCTTTTATGAAAAAAAGACGCCCGCTTTATACGTGTATTTACCCCAAGAAAGACTACAATGACCGTGAAACCTTGTGCAGGCAGTTGAGTGCGCATGCCTGTACCTGTCGATTTTTTTCTCCAAATCTATTCTGGCTCACTGTCGTCCCAATTTTGATCAGTGAAACTACACTGTACGTACAATATTTCTACTTTATATAGGCTGTATATTTGTCATATCATTCCTGCCTTTACTATATGTTTGTGTTATTTAGTAGGTTATTTTTTTGGGTCTGGGAACGCTCAAAAAATTTTCCCATATAAATTAATGGTAATAGCTTCTTCACTTTACAACATTTCAGTTTACAAACAGTTTCATAGATATGCTCTACCTTTGGATAGCAGGGGAAACCTGCATCTCTTCCAGGTAGAGCAAAGGCTAAATTGTTTGAGGGGACAGGTGGGTCATTTTGGAGACGGAGATGAATCAGATAAGGATAGACCAGGTGGCCCAGAGGCATGATGTGATTGCTAAGAGACTCTGGCAGTCCCATAGATCACGGGCCCCCCCATCTTTTGTTCAGTTCTCAGAGAGGTGAGGGAGGAGGAGGATGCATTGGAGTCAGAAGAGGACTCCGTCAGTACTGTACAGTCCTCCGTGGTAGCCCTTTGTAGTGAAGTGACTGGGGCCAGCTCCAATCAGGAGGTAATGAGGAGGGTCGTGACAGGTGGGGTCCTTCTGTGTGAGGGGACTGGCAGAGAGGGCTCCTCTCTGAAGGGATGGACTGCACAGAGGCCTGGGGGAAGCCAGAGTCCCACGAAATGAGGTGTATGTTATAACTGTGGGGAAGAGGGGCACTTCAGGCGGGAATGTGACTGGCCAAGAGCCTCTCAGAGGGAGACTCCACGGGTGGCCCAGCAAGAAGGTGGGGGGGGGGGGGGTCGGGAAACAGAGGAGACCCAGTGAGGGAATGGCTTGGAGTCTCTGGGAAAACACGTTCCCAGCAATTTGCCATAGGACCCCCAAGAGGAAAAGACCCTATCCCAGAAGGATTGGTGGCACCCCAATCGAGTATGTCGATCCGGAGAGGGAATAGATACAAAAGCCATACTTGACACTGAGTCGCAGGTCATGCTATTGTACCAGTCGTTCTACAATCAGTATTTGTTGCATTTACCCTTGACACCCTTCTGTGCCCTGGAAATTTGGGGTGTTAGTGCTGGTGATTACACATATGATGATTATTTGTCCATGAGGCTGGAGTTACTCGAGGCCAAGGTGGGAGTGTCTGAGGCACATGAGGCCTTGGTGCTGGTTTGCCTGGACCCAGTTGTGACTGGAGGTGTGTCAATTCTGGTAGGGACCAACATCCCTACTGTGCAGAGATTCCTGGGAGCCTGCAAGGAGAAGGCAGGTGAGGACTTTTTGGTGACCCTGTCAGTGCACCCAATGTTTCAAGCTGCCTTTAAGGAGGTGTGTGGACGCACCAGGCGGGACACGGCATTGGAAAGAGGAACTGTATGGTGTGCCTAGTCGAAGCCCAGGATGGTACGACCTGGGAAAGTATCGAGAGTGATGGGGATCCCCAGATACTCCGGATTGCCGGAGGGTGAAGCCTTTTTAGTGAACACCCCGGTGGATCTCGAGGGGAAATCGAGATTCCCAGCTGGGGTGCTGGTGAGACCTGAGCTGCAGAAGTTCTCGGTGGTACAGGCACGCTGGGTGGTGGTGAACATCAGGAACACCACGCCACGGGAGGTCACTTTTAAACAAGGGATGCCCCTGGCGCATTTGTTCTGGTGAAGTTGATGCATAGTGCCCCTGTGAGGCTTGCAGGGGAATGCCATTGGAAAACAGGGATAAGTTGACTGCTGGGGCATTTAACTTTGGGGCCTCACCTGTGCCGGAGAGTTGGAAGGAGAGGATGGTGGAGAAGACTTTGATGCTGAAAGACTTTTTTCCCCAGATGAGTTTGACGTGGGCTGTTCCAGGAGCACTCACCACACCATCCGGGTGACTGAAGACACCCCGTTTCCAGAAAGGTCGCGGTGACTGGTCCCTGCAGATGTGGACGATGTGCAGCAGCATTTGAGTAAGTTGAAGGAAGCAGGGATCATTTCGGAGTCCCACAGACCTTATGCGTCCCCGATAGTCATGGCCAGGAAAAAAAATGGGAAGATTCGTATGCATGTGGTCTATAGGACCCTGAATAGGCGCACCATCCCTGACTAGTATATGGTCCCCAGGGTCTTAGACACGCTGGCCTGTCTGAGTGGGCGAAGTGGTTCAGCGTGTTGGATCTGAGGAGTGAATATTACCAGATCCTGGCAGGATCTGGTAATATCAGAGTGAGGCAGATAAGCAGAAGACGTACTTTATATGCCCTCTGGGATTTTACCAGTTCGAAAGGATGCCCAGGGCATATCTGGGGCCCCGCCACCTTCCAGAGGGTCATGGAGAAGACTGTGGGGGATATGAACTTGCTTCAAGTGCTGGTATATTTGGACTACCTGATAGTATTTGGATCCACCTTGGAAGAACACAATGAAGGGTATATATTTCCTAATATAATCTCGAATTTGTAAATATCTAAAAAAAACTAGATGCAGAGATATTGTAATCTGCTTGTAACTGCGCAAATGAGGCAAAATTTCCATTAATATATAGGTCACTTACACTACAGATGCCACTCTGTTTCAGTATCATTCAGGCCAGGCAAAAAGGAATGATTGTCATAAATCAGAGTGTCAATATAGGTTTTTGGGGCCTTAATGTGCAGTTGAATCTGCTTCCAAATTCTTATAGTGCTGCCAACTACAAAGCTGTTACTAAAATGTGACTTATTAACTGCAGCGGGGCTATTAAGGAGAGCTGGTAAGGAAGTCTTCTTACAAAGCACTCGCTCTATGAGTAACCATGCTGGGCACGAGCCTGAGATAGAGGGTGGGCCTTTTTTCCACCATGCAAGAATGGATAGGTGGGCAGCCCAGTAATACATTTTAATGCTCAGTAGGGCAAAAGCACCTACTTCCTTGGGCTTTGGCAAGTGTTTGTTAGTAATTCTAATGGCTTTATTATTCCAAATGAAGGGCATAATAATTGAATCCAATTGTTTAAAATATGACAGAGGAATAAAACATGGAATTGACTGGAAAAGATGAAGAAATGGTGGCAGTACAATCATCTTGATTGTGTTAACCTTCCCCACCAAAGAAATTGGAAGGGTTTTCCAAAAGTCAATATTGCATTTAATCTGCTCAATTTTGTTTCGCCAATTCACTTGCAAAAGGTCATCTGGGTTTTTTGTAATAAACACAACAAGATAGTAAAAATTATCTTAAGTTATTTTAAAGGGAATAGACTGTAAGTACTCTGTATGAACCACTGCAGTGACCGGCATTAGTTCACTCTTATCCCAATTAATAAAGAAACCTGAGGAACTACCAAAATTATTAATTAGAGTCAGAAGGGTGGGTATTGATGTTCGTGGGCTGGAGATACATTAAAGGACATCGTCAGCGTATAACGAAAGGTGATGCTTATATCCATGCATATCAATGGGAGATATCAAAGGGTCCTGTCTGATGCTAACAGCCAATGGCTCAATGATAACTGCAAACAAAAAGGGAGAAAGGAGGCAGCCTTGACAAGTCTCAAGATGAATTACAAAAGGGGAGGAAATATTCTGATTAGTGATAATAGAAGCAGATGGGTGTGAATAAATTATCTCAATACATTTAATGAAAGATGGTCCAAATCCAAATTTCTTAAGTGCAAACATCATATATGGTCATTCCACTTGGTCAAACGCATGTTGCGCATCTAATGAAATGACTACAGCCTCTTCTGCATGTTTCGTAGATAAAATATTGAAAAGACGACGCAGATTAAAATGCATACATCTACCTGGCATAAAGCCAGTTTGATCTGGATGAATAATAGAACAAATGCATTCTTTTAACCTATTGGCCAGGGATTTCCCGAGAATTTTGGTTTCAATGGGCAGCAGCGAAATGGGGCGATACGATGAAACTACCTCGGGATCACAGCCTAGTTTCGGAATCAGAGAAAAATTGACTTTATGTAAAGTAAGTGGCAATCTGGAAGCTGTTCCAGAGTGAGTCAACATTCGTAAGAACAGAGGTGACAATTTTGGAAATACTCTGAAGAATTTCATGCTAAAACCATCCAGACCCACTGCCTTATTACTGGGGAGGGAAAAGATGACCTTTTTGATTTTACCTAGGCTTATATCAGCATCAAATGTATTTACTGAATCTGCTGACAGTGTGGGCATATTCAGATTATCAAAAATTAGGTTTTTTACCTTTTTGGGAGTGGGGTAACATTTTCTGCTGTACTGATGTTAATACCGAATATATACAAAAAGTAATTACTTATTTGAATTCCTGAATAAATTCTTTACAAATCCATGTGATTATATGTGTCCTAGGGTTTTTATTGACTTTTCCAAAATAAACAACAGACAAATCTATCTATCTATAATACTACTAAAATTCTCATGCTCTGTTTGTCTGTGACCTCCAATTAGCCCAAACGGTGCATCACAGCGGCACTTTTAAATTGACTTAAAATGCGCTAACTTACAGAATACAAGCAAAGTTCAGGGTTACACATTCATATAAAATTCTTCACTCGTCAATCAACAGGCCCCGCTTTCCACAACCTGAGCTGATTCAAGCTTTAATGGAAACCGTGATGCAACACCATGACACATGCGCACGGCCAGCCTCAGCAGTGCCTCACGATGCTCACAGAGCCGATTCCACCTTTCATGGAAATTATGACACGACACCACAACGCATGCACACGGCCAGCCTCAGCAACGCCTCACGATGCTCACAGCAGCAACACCAACCACAGCAAAAGGGCAGGGCTATCATGTCCATTTAGGAGAGCGTCAATCACATCATCATAAAAAATCAGCATCCTGGAGGCTTAGGTAATGCTTTGTATCTTCTATCAAGCATTAGGGTAAAAAAAAATGGACAGCCTAATTATGCCGCATGGAAAGAGAAGGGGGTCATTATGGTCAAGAGATGACACCAAACGTCATTGGGAAGCAGCAAGGAGAGGGAGAGAACAACAATCGGATGAGGCCAGGGCTGCACAACTCCAGGATCAGAGTCAGGACAAAAAAGATGAGAGAAGAAGAGACAGAGGAGGAGAGGCATGCAAAATGACAGCAACAAGCACAGAAGGAGGAGAGAACAAAAAATCAGATCAGGCCAGGGCCACGCGACTCCAAGATCAGACAGACAGAATAAATGGTAGAAGAGATGAAGAGACGAAGGATGAAAGGGCTGCATGTCTCCACAATGACAAAAACAGGCAGAGAAAGAGGAGAGAGGAAGAGACAGAGAAAAGGAAAGAACAACTCAAGACTATGCGGCAAATTGTAATTATTGCGAGAGTTGCTGAAGACAACAATGGCTGCTTTCATCAACAATACCTCAACAGAGAAAGAGCAAAATATATTATATATATTAAATACTATAATAAAAGGAACAACAAATTACTCTTAAGTAGCATTTTTTAACATTTTCTATTGCTTCACAGCTAATTTAATACTTCTGACATACTGTCACTTTAGAAATATGGCAGCTGAGTGTGGCCAAAGCTGAGATGTAGAAATAACCATATTGCCAAATGTATATCTTAGGTTGGGAGTTGGAGGTTGGGGATTAGCAGTGCTGGTGGAGGCAAAATTACTGACTATACACTAGGTGAAAAATGCCATTATTTTAAGAACACTTCCAAGCAATCTTTCCTATTCATCTGAGGGATGGCAGGGCTCAGAAATGAAGACACATGATAGTACATAACAGTTTCTGTACTCCACTGTCCAAGCATGTTATAATTATGCTTCATAGTGTTAAGCATGGACACTGAAAAGGCATCTGATTTGATTAATTGGAATTTTCGTTCCAGAGTTTTACATAGATTTGGTCTACATGACACAATTAATAAAACTATACAGGTACTATATGACAATCCTACTGCTAGGATTATAATCAATGGATATTTATCAAATAGTTTTACCCTAGAAAGGGGCACGAGACAGGGTTGTGCATGGTCAACACTACTCTTTGTATTATATCTGGAACCATTAGCTCAATACATCAGACAAAATAAAGATATGGGGGGAATTACTATTAAAGGGACAGAGCATAAATTGGCCTGTTACGCGGATGGCATTTTGATCTATCCAGGGCAACCAAATCTTTACCTAAATTGATGCAATCCTTTGAACAATATGGGCAATTATCAGGATACAAGATCAACATAGATAAAACACAACTACTTTCATATAAGCAGCACACACAAAATGCTGGTGTGTTGCTTGAATTTCCAGCATCTGCAGATTTCCTCATGTTTACTTTCATATAACTATAGCCCACCAAGAGAAATTGAAAGTAGATATCCTTGGGCATGGCAAACAGAGTCTGTCAAATATTTGGGCATCATTATGCCAAAAGATTTGGCAAAATTATCAAAATGCAATTATCAGTCTATATATAAAAAAATTAAGGAAGATATAACAAGATAGAACCTAGTTCCTTTTCTTGGTCTCTGTTCAAGGATTGAATCTATTAAAATGAATATACTGCCCAGACTATTATATCTCTTTCAGACCCTACCAATAGAGATTAATCAAAATCAATTCAATGAATGTAACAAGATGCTATCAAGATATATATGGCAAGGTAAAAGGTCTAGAGTTCATCTCAAAACTTTGCAATTAGCCAAGAAAAAGGGGGGATGAGGCCTACTTTCTCTTAGAGATTATTATTTTGCAGCACAGTTGAGAGCTGTGATATGCTGGTGTAACCCATCATATGACGTTCAATGAAAAAACATTGGGGGGGGGGGGAATACTGCCCATCCCCATACAGGCAATTTTGGCTGATAACAACCTACAAAGTTACATAAGTACTGTTGGTAACCTGTGAGTGAAATGGACTCTTAAAATACGGAAAACTATTATAAAAGAATATAAACTAGAGAAATACATTGCAATTCTTAAATGGAGTGCATATGACTCGGATTTTGCACCGAATAAACTGGATGCTAGGTTTAAGGAGTGGACAGCTAAAGGAATAATAGTTCTTTGCAATATAATGAAAGAAGGAACACTGTTCAGTTTTGAAATGCTCAAAGAGAAAAACTTAGAAAAACAAGACTTTTATCGGTATTTACAGATATGACCCTATGTTAATAGGACAGTTAAAAATGTAACCAAAGTTGATACAGCTATTTAGAAAAGCATATAATTCAGACACTGGTAGTAGAATCATTTCAAGTGTGTATAGGGTTTGTCAAATCTTAAACCACATTCGACTTCATACAGTAAAACAAAATGGAAGGAAGGAGGGATAATAATATCTGAGGAAGAATGGACAATAAGGTGGTATCAATGAAAGTGTACCAGTTCACAGAAATGGAGGCAGTTCGGATGGAAAAACTTGATAAAATATTTTATTACATCCTCTCAGAAATCCAATTATGATAGTAACATCCCTGTTTGCTGGAGAAGTTGTGGAAATCAAAATGAAAACTATTATCATATTTTCTGGGAATGCCCCATTATCAAAGACTATTGGAGTGGGATACTAACACCCTACAAGACATCTTTACATGTGAAATACCCTTAGAGAGTAAGACCATATATTTTGGGTATATACCTCAAGAATGGTTGAAAAGAGATAAATATTTAATGAATATACTGCTGGTGGCTGGTAAAAAGGCCCTTACCAGGAAATGGTTATCACAGGAGAGCCCAACTTTAAATACATGGATAGGAATTACCATGAAAATTTACAAAATGGAGAAGATAACAGCATCTGTTAATCATAAGTTGGAACAATTTGATTCATACTGGGAAAAATTGTTTAACTACATAATGCCTCATAGGCCTGATTTTATTCTCACAAGTCAATATGCTGTTAAAAAAAATCACTCCCTACTTTGTACATAGTTTTCTTATTTCGATTGTTCTTTCTCTCCTCTCCTTTCTATAAGTGTATACCCCAGATAATTATTATGTGGAGATCTGTGACAAATATGATTATATGATATATGTGTAAAGTATCTGAAATACATCTTATGGAAATGTTTGATGATAAACTTCAAAAAAATCACAAAAAAATTATGCTTCAAAGAAGTTGCTCGGTATATTTAATGACAATAACTAAATGCATTGTAATAAATACTAATAAGAAAGGGTTACTATGGAAAGCATTCTACTGACAATGTAAATTATTAATTTTTAAATATAAGAATATTTTAATTATAGTGTAAATTACTGAAAATTATTTTTAAAATATACAGAAACAGGGACGTCATTGTCGAGAATGGCAGCTTAAGTCACAAGCTCCTCCGGAAAAACGCATATTAAGCCCCACTATCCCATCAAATATAATATTTTTCAAAAAATATTTGAACTGAAAAGAGGGGCAAGAATGGGGAAAAAGCGACACTGTGGAGCCTGCGTCCGAGAGGAGTGCAGCGAGTGGCTTGCCTACCCGACCGTGTGCTAGCGAGGCGGCTGCTGGGCCTCACTGAGACGAAGCGGCGAATGTCTTCGAAATCCTGAAAGAAATAATGGAGGTCCAGAAAGATATAAAGCAGCAGTTCCATGATATTAAGGCAGAGCTCGCCAGTGTTAATCAAAAAATAGCGGTGGCAGAGACTCGCATTGAGAAGGCGGAAGATCGCGTTCAAAATGTGGAACGGATACTGAGCAAGACAATAAAAATCATACATCACCAAGAAGGTAAACTGCTTGATCTGGAGGGAAGATCACGACGGAAAAATATCAGAATCTACAACGTTCCCAAAGGAACGGAGGGCTCGTCTATGACGGAGTTTGTCGAAAAGTTACTGCTGGATCTTCCCTCGGTTCTGGAGCTGGAAGTCGAGAGAGACACCGAGCGTTCGTTCCGAAACCTACCCAGGATAGATAGCCACGCTCAATAATAATTAAATTCCTGCGGTACAGCACCAAGGCGCAAATTCTACAAAGGGCCTGGGGTAAGAAGAGAGTGTTTAAGACGATAAATAAATATATTTCGACCAAGATTACCTCCCCCCCCACCCTACGGTCCTGCAGAAACGCAAAGAATACTCTGAAGTAAAGCGAGTATTAAAGCAAAACAAGATTAGATTTCAAACTCTGTACCCTGCTAAACTTCAAGTGTTTTATGACAACAGGACACGGTTGTACCAGACAGTGGAAGAGGCGACTACAGACATGAAGGCCAGAGGGTTGCCCGTCAGCGTCACCAAATCAAGGGAAAGCCTGACTGAGGAATTATCCCGCTCGGCTTGGGAAATAGTGCGAGAATCGAGAAGGCAGGAGACGGGAGGAGGCCTAGAGAAATATATTGGGAAGAGACCGGGAGTTTCCCCAAAGACAGTCCTCACCCCCTTCAGAAGAGCCATAAGGTTTGGCTAACTTTAAAAATGTTGAGAAGCTAAACAGAAGCAAAAGTACACGGTGATATACCTATCTCGAGAAATACTTATTATAATGTGGATTTTATATTACTTAGTTGTTATTCTTTATTCTCTCACTTACTCCTTTTTCCCCACCAAAATGGGAGTGAGTGAGTGAGTGAGTGAGAGTGTGAGTGTATACACACACACACACACACACACACGTGAGGAGTACACAAGGAAATCTTTTCTGTATAATGGATTTGTTCACTGACCTTTATGAATACTGCAATGGGGGCCCTCAACTCACAAGTAGGAGGGGTTATCCCCCACAGCGAGACATTTCCTCTAGCTCAACGCAGGGTCATCTACTAGAGACCTCAGCCTTGGAATTACACATTCGTCGACATTTTTGTTATTATTTGCGTTTCTTGGTTCTTATTTGTTCAGGGAATAGATCGATTAAGTTTTATTCTAATTTCAATGGTACATTGACAGATAAATACAGATGACTAAGGACAAGGTAAAGTTCATTTCTTTTAATGTCAATGGGCTATTAAATCCAATCAAATGTAAGAGAATTTTATCCAATTTGGAACAATTTGATTCATACTGGGAAAAATGGTTTAACTACATAATGCCTCATAGGCGTGATTTTATTCTCACAAATCAATGAATCTGCTTTTGCTTGTTTTTTCTTTACACTCTTTTCTATGAGTGTATACCTCAGATAAATGCTTTGTGGAGATTTGTGATATATATTGTTATGCCTGCAGCCCCCTCCTTTGTGAGAATCGCAAGATCACTGTTGGGTTGGGTCAGGGGCCCAGGAGAATGAGAGAGAGATGTAATGTCTCGTTCCCCGGCGATGTAAAGCTATGGGACATGGCCATTGTCTCCGGAAGGTGAATTTTGTGGATTGGAGACTGTACTATGTGAACGCCCTCAGGCAAAGTGGGCTGGTTGAGGGAGAGATTGCACACCCCCAACCTGATTGACATCTACAACCCTGCGAGTCAGGATAAAAGAGGGTCTGGGGGAATAGCCCCTCAGACGCACCAGAAGAAACGCTAGCACTCCCGTGATAATGGGAAGCCATTTGAAGGAGGCCACGTGCATTCAGTTCTGTTGCCTGGGACTGGTGGCTTGTAACACGGAAAACGGCTTTTAGCTAACAACAGCGAATCAGAAGTGGCCCAGAGGTCAGTGGGTGGCGCTGTTACGAAGTGTGTTAAAGGGGAAGGCACAGTGGGCATATACAGCATTGGCCATGGAGGAGGAGGAAGAGGAGGAGAGTTATGACAACGTAAAGGCGGCCATTCTCCGGAGTTATGATCTAGTCCCTGAGGCAAATAGACAAAAGTTTAGAAATTTAAAGGAAGGGTGGAATCAGACGTATACTGAGTTTGCCTATGAGAAGAGTGTGTTCTTGGACCGTTGGTGCACAGCAGAGATAGTGGAAGAGGATTATGGGCATCTCAGGGAGTTAATTCTGATTGAGGAATTTAAAGGTTGTGTTTCGGAAGATATCTGGATGTATTTGAATGAGAAGCCAAATAAGTCCATCTCAGAATTTGTTAGGTTCACAGATGAATACGCCCTAACCCACAAGACAAAGTTTTCCTCGAATAAAAGTTCCTAGAGAGACCGGGGGAACGATCAAGAAAGTCCGCCGGCTAAGGCAGAGGTCCCACCGGGAGCTAGTGGTAAGGTTGAGGGGGGAAAGGCCAGACGGCCAGAGATTTCTGGGCTTGACCTGTTTTAATTGTGGAAAGGGGGGGGGGGGCATATTGCATCTCAGTGCTTTGCTCCGAGGAAAGAGACAGGGAAAGGGAAAGCAGCAGTCCCTATCGGATGTGCCGTGGTAATCAGTAAATCGACAAGAGAGCCCTGGGTAGACAGAGTACGAGAAGGGTCTGACACTTGTCTGTCACAAGGAACCGTGTCTGTGAGGGAGGGAGACACACCAGTTCCCGTACGGATCTGGAGAGACACGGGGGCTGAGCTGTCGTTGATCAGCAGTAAGGTACTAGAGTTTGGTCGCAAGACGAGAATGGTAGCTGTGATGGGAATAAGTAAAGGGACAGAAATGGTGCCCTTACATAAGGTCATTCTGGATTGTGAGCTGGTATCCGGACCAGTTGAAATAGGGGTGCGATCAGAATTCCCGAGAACTGACGGGGACGTCCTTCTCGGTAACAATTTCGCAGGTGGTAAGGTTTGGGCAGCAATGACGCTGACAAGCCAGCTGGTGAGAGTTGCGGCCCAGCCCCTAGGTTCCAAGATCTGTCCGCATGCGCGGTCACTCGCAGCATGTCGAGAGTGGCAGCTAAGAACAAGAGCAGTTTAAATCCAGCCAGTTTTGATTTGGCTGAGACATTTCTACCAACCCTGTACCATGAGGGTTTAGAGGGTGGTAAAACGAAAAGTAGTAAAGTGAAAGAGGGTAAGGGAGAGGAGGTAGATCTGCCCTTAGCGAGGAGAAAGGTTCTAGAGGCAAAAAATAAAGATGAGGAACCGTTAGAGCAGTTAAGAGGTCCAGAGTTGGACAGGGATGATCTGCCTGGTTTGGCAGAACTGTTTGAAGAAGTTGAAAATTCTACAGGTGTTCCCAATAATGAAATGAGGGCAATCCTAGATGAAAAGGGTGCCCTTGCCTTGAAGAAGTCTGCTGGGCTGGCAGATGAGGTTGTTTCAGCCCGCGGGGTCAAGTTTACTCCGGAAGGGAGTTGCCCAGAGAGTAACTGGGAGGATCGGGGGAACTTAGAATTTGAAAAGGGTACAGGTATTGAAAGCCAGGAAGAGGCCATTGTCCCGTTTGAGTGATGGGGATGCACGTGGTGCTGAACCTGGTAACGGAGCTCAGAAAAAACCTGAGGTATTTGATTCAGTGGAACGAGACGGCCGTCCTTGTGGGTCAGATAGACTTGGTTCGGTGAAGAAAAGGTTAACCTTGGTAATAGTGAGAAGTGAGAGTTCTCAGGTGTTTGTGCTCAAAGGTGTGTTAAAAGTTAATGCGGAGCTCAAAAATGGGGAGATAAATATTATTATTGAAGGAAACGGGAAATCTGTAGTTCCCAAATCGAATGAAGAAATTTAAAACCCTGCAGATCACTTACAGATTAAGTAGGGAGATGACCGGGGCCCCCCCGTGCTATTGTTATTCCAGAGTGTGGTGTGAAAAGGCAGAATTTGAAATGCTGCTTGAAGAAAGAGTTCGAACTGAAAACACATAGCCTGAAGGGTCCTGACGAGAGGGCTAGCCCCCAGTGTAAAATTAAAGAATTGGGTGGAAATTCAGAAGATGGTCTAAGTCTGGGACACTGTGTTGATAAAATAACCCCTATGGAAAAAGCGGGCGAGAGTTTATTTCGCCAAAGTACCCAAGCTCCCCACGTGGGAACTAACCAGAAAAGAGGCGACGGTGAAGGGGACACCATTTTTAAATAGCAAAGCCGGTTGTACGGGATTTCAACAAAGCATGTGAATAATAAGGAATAATAATGGAAGCCTGCCTGTTAAGTTTGAAAATGACCGAAAGATTAGCATTTACATAAACTTTTGTAGATGCACGTAAGCTAAGATCCCAACTCCTTAGTTTTGTTGCTGAAGGGAGGAAATAAAAATAGGTGGTGGTTATTAAATTGAAGTCTGATGCTACAAGACTTTAGTAAGGTACAAGATGTTAAGATATTAAAGGAAGTGACACTGTAATCATTAACTGTTTAGATGCTGAATTGACTGTATAACTGTATTCCTCTGTAGTGAAAAGGAAAAGCTTTTGTATTGTGTTAGATTCCACAATCCTGTAAGACTCTGTACTACTTCGTTTTAACCGCTGGTAAAAACACGTTGAAGAAAGGAGGTGTTATGCCTGCAGCCCCCTCCTTTGTGAGAATCGCAAGATCACTGTTGGGTTGGGTCAGGGGGCCCAGGAGAATGAGAGAGAAACGTGCGGAATGTCTTGTTTCCCCAGCAATGTAAAGCTAGGAGAATTTTGTCAATTGGAGACTGTACTACGTGGACGCCCTCAGGCAAAGTGGGCTGGTTGAGGAAGAGATTGCATCACCCCCAACCTGAATGACATCTACGACCCGGTGAGTCAGGATAAAAGAGGGGCTGGGGGAACAGCCCCTCATATGCACCAGAAGAAATGCTAGCACTCCCGTGATAACGGGAAGCCAGTTGAAGGAGGCCACGTGCGTTCAGTTCCGTTGCCTGGGACTGGTGGCTTGTAACACGGAAAACGGCTTTTAGCTAACAATGGGGAAACCAACTCCCCGACTGGCATCATAAAAGACCTGGGCAAGTTAAACCGTCTCTCTCTTAAACCCAAAACGCTGCAGCTTAAACAAACTTACAGTGACTTTTATATTTCCATCGGACAATACATTATCCCCTAGACAATGATAGAGCTATTTCTTATTGGTTATTATTATACACGCGCTTTTAGATTTAGTATTGACGACTTATATTATCTGTATGTTTGCATTAATCTTATTTTTGTGCCCCTTTATCAATAAATAGTTTTAAAAATAGTACCATCAGACTTCAACAGACCTCTCTATCTTTGCTGGTAAGTGACCCAGTTACGGGGTTTCGTAACAATATGATTATATGATATATACGTACAATGTCTGAAATACATCTTATGGAAATGTTTGTTTGATGATGAACTTCAATAAAAATAAATTACAAAAAAAAAATGCAGAAACAGTCTTGGTGGTTCTATTTGGATAAGTAAATGGTCATTATTTTTTAAAGAAAATTATTAAAAATCTTCTTAAAACATTATTAGTTCTGTTGCAAGAAAAGCAGATAAGGAGCTATATTTGTCTTGCTACGCGTCTTTCTTCTTTAATAAACTGAGATTTTCTTCTTTAATTTCCAAAGCACATTACATCAGACTGCACTACTGTTCTCTCAAAGGGTGCCCCAACGGGTCACCCGGTTGTCTAGTATTTTTCTAAAAATGAAATGATTTACTCTACTGAAATTGGGCACTGTACTACAAGTGCCACCAACACATAGTTTTCAATGTAGAAATTTATAATAACATTTGATGAAAAGTGCTTGAACTCAGCTGTCATTATGACAAATTTCAATGTTGAGGGATCACTGATAACAAAATACCACTAGGTTGAATACACCCTATCCTCGTTATATGCGGGGGATCTGTTCCTCGCAGTCGATACGCGTTTTCACATTGTAATGTGTATAATTATTTAAATGGAGAAAATAGTTATGTGTTCTGGAGGGCTTCCTAAATAGGTTTTATTTGTAATTTATTCACTTTTTCATACCAATATGACACAGAAGCAGTACCACAAGGCAATGTTTGTATTATGTTTAATCAATTTAAGGTAATATTCAACATAATAAATCATAGAAAGTTAACATACTAGGGTGTATAGTACGCACCAACAGTGGCAGGTGTGGTGGCTCCGGGAGATGAGTGGTTGTTGTGGTGTCGGGCAGCTTTAGATGGATGAGGTGGATGGTTGTGTGTTGTCAGGGTCATCAAGGCCAGCAAGGGGTGAAGAAAGACTCACAGAACTCTGAGTACTGCCAGCAGCAGAAGATGACACGGGTTTGAAGAAAGTGGTGAGGGTTGTTTGCTTGGCAGCAATTTGTTTTTCCAGCATAAATTTGCTTATAGGGAAGAAAGCTTAACTGCAGGGAATGACTGAAATACTGGCTCCATTCTAAACTTGGGTCCATGTCCATTGCCATTTGTGCCAAGTGTTCCGCAGCCTTAAAAAAATTCTGCCAGTTGCTCCACCATAAAATCCTTCACCTGCAACTCGACACTTTCCTCTTCATCGTTATCACCTTCAGTGTGAGTTAAAACTCAGAAGGTCATCCACACTTAATTCTTCATTGTGAGAACCCAGGAGTTCTACCACGTCAGCAGTCTCGAGATCTGCGAATCCTCCCCCACCAATTTTACGGCTCTGGGCCACACAATCCTGGACAGCTGCAGTGAAGGCAGGAAACCCCTTTGAGGGTGTGCACACACTCCACCCAAATTGATTTCCATGCTCCATTGAGAGTGGAAGACCTGACCTCTTTCCAGGATTCATCAATTTTGTTGATGGCATGTCTGATATTGAAGGATTTCTACCATTCCCTCACCTTTGGTAAACTTGCGGGATTTTCAAAATTGTCTGTTGCTTACAAGCATCTGAGAGATAGTTCGCCGTAAAAAATACACCTTGTATGTGGATATCACACCTTGGTTGAATCAGCAATGTTGTGTTAGGCAGCAGGAAACACACTGTTATGTTAGGATGAATGCTGTCCAAATGTTTAGGATGGGCTGGCGCATTGTCAAGCAACAAAAGAACTTTACCAAGATTTACCAACTTTACCAGGTACAAGATTCTGTACTTGGTAGTAGTGTTCAGCCTCAACTGCAAAATGATTAGCAAACCAATATTCAAAGATTTGACCAGTGACCCATGCTTTTTGTTAGCTACCCAGTGGACAGGAAGCATATTCTTACTCAAACCCTTAAAAGCATGGGGGTTCAGTGAATGGTAAACTAAGAGAGGCTTCATCTTACAGTCTCTTTCGGCATTGGAACACATAAGCAAAGTTAATCTATCCTTTGCTGCCTTGAAACCTAACGCAGTTTTTTCATCCTTATTTTCATAAGTGCGTTTCGGCATACGCTTCCAAAAAAGCCCAATCCCGTCTGCGTTAAGCACCTGCTTTGGTGTGATGCCTAACCCAGCTATCACAGCCCGCAGCTGCTCAGGGTAGTGTTCTGCAGCTTCATGGTCAGCACTAGCTTGCTCGCCACGCACAGCTCAGTTGTGAAGCCTGTAATGATTAACAAACTTAAAAAACCATCCCCTACTTGCATTAAAGCTAACAATATCACTTGACACTTCCTCACTAGCCTCTGAACAAAGGCGACCATAAATTTCCAAAGGTTTCACACGAAGATGATCGGAATTAAGAGGTTGTTTTTTTCTTTGATTCATGCTCAATGTACAAACTCAACCATTTTTGTCATAATCAGGTTACGCACTTTGGTAACAATCTTTGGAGACACTTGTGATGAACCAATTACTGCACTTTTTATTTTCTCAGCATTTTTCTTTATGTTTCTGACTGCAGACACACCCAGGCCGAAGTAGCGTCCCAGAGCTGTGTTACCTTCACCTGACATCACCCTGATTATAATTTCCAACATTTTTTTCAAGTGTCAAAGTGGTTGATGGCCCAGGACTTGACATCGGATGCTTAGGAGGCATAGTTAAATATTTCAAGCACAAAATCACTGCACCGTAGGCAAAAACAACAAAAGTTTAAGAGTGCCAAATCACACATCCACATGTTGTCAAAACCAATGCGAGACTGGCGGAAGTGACATTGTGAGGTGTGTGCATGTGACTTGTACTGGCAGGAAAGCAGTGTTCCTCGCATAACTATGACAACGCATATAATGAAGATAGGGTGTATATATGTTGTACTTTATATTGACCACTTTTCAGAAATGCTTATTTTAGGGTAATGTTATAAAATGCATGATAGCACACATACAACTACCACTGGTGCAATGCTATCACATATTTTCTATCTCTAGAGATGTATACCTTGCCAAAAATCACTATGAGCGCTATTCCCCTCAGATGGTACCGACCAACCCTCAGACTAAAAGCACATTTCATCTCTTCTCATTTCTCCTACAAAAAGGAACCTCACTTACGCTCATTTAATTTAATTTGCCTGTCCAACCATTCTTCAAGCTTGCCTATTACTAACTGAAAGTTTACTGCACTTCAGCATTTCACATCACCTTGCATTTTCAAAAACATTCTTTTTTGCCTTCAAATCAATGCACAAGATCTGAGCTTTGAACAACTGCAGTGTCTCTTTTTCCAGGCTTAATAAGTAGATCAACTACAGGTGCTTTTCATTCTTAAACTAATTTTACAGCAGGATCCTGCTTTGCGCTTATTTTTATTAAAAAGTCTAATATGTAGCATTTTATATCCAAGCTTCTCAAGTCTACACTCAGTTACCTCCAAATATTTAAAATCCGTTTAACTAAGTCCTTAGCAATCAAGTTGCCTCTCCTTTATTGACCCAAATCAGCAGTTCATTACGTTTAGCAGAGAACCCATGTGAATCACACAAAGTTTGATGTACTCTGGTCTCCATTTAGGATATTAGCACCAAAAATGATATGAACACATTTACATGTTTGACATGAGTATTAGGAAGCAAGTTAAGAAGATGCTCTATTCTCCAGTACACAGATGGCAAAGACCTAAATGGGGACTTTAAGATTATGAAATTATTTTACTGCACGTACCCAAGTACATTCACTAGTGTGGTTGTCCAAAACCATGCTGTTACAAAGATACTAATCACTGATTTACCAATAAGAAATTCACAAAAAAATAAGTTTTACCTTGTATAAAGAAATGAAGTTAGAATGGTCTGGATTTGTACCACATTTTCTATTTACTCCTATGCATTTGTGCACTTGCATTTTTGTTATACATGGACACCCATAAGCCTTCACTTCTGACTAATTAGAATAAATTACAAATGTATCTTTCTTCTCAAAGTTAGTAATATCTCAATTACTCACAATGGCCACTAGGAATGTTTGGACCACTTAATTAATCTACCTATATTTGTTCCTAGCTTCCCTCTCAACTGCACCAGATATATAGTCTCCAAAAGTAATGCTTTATGCAAATCATCGATAAATATAATTTTAAAAAACCAAGGTTTCAGTACAAATCTTTACAAGAACCACAGGAAACATTCTGCCAGTATTCAGTCTTTATCTTAATACTCTGCTTGCCACCTTTCATGCTGTTTCTAGTTCACGCCATCAAGTTGCCACCAATTCTATTGCATTTATTTCCAGGAACATCACATGGAATTACAGTGCCTAGTAAGAGTTTACAATCCTCAACCCTTTGTTCACATAAATGAGTACTACAACCCACATAAATAAGTACTACAACCAGGGATTTTGATCAATTTAACTGAGAATTTTTATTTGTGAATCACATGCTCCTTTTTGCTCAGTCGAGTTCATAAACGGAAAATTGTAAAGCATGAAAAGCTAATAATTTAAAAACTGAAATGTCAGCAACTCAAAAGTATTCTTCCCCCTTTGCTCAGATGAACCACCTCACACAGCCATTACAGCCAGTAGTCTTTATGGACAAGTCAGCTTTCCACAGCACAATGAGCAAACTTTGCAAGGAGGAATGGGTGGATGTGGAGAGCATCAAGAGGTCTTGCCAGTGATGCTTGATCAGGTTAAGGTCAGGACTCTGACTGGGCCACCCTAGGACATCAATTTTCTTCATTTGAAGCTACACCATAGTTGCTCTAGCAGTGTGCTTTGTGTCATTGTCCTGCTGAAAGATGAACTCCCTCCCCACTTTACGGTTCCTGGCAGAGGCTAGCAGGTTTTAAGCCAAGATCTCACAGCATTGAGTAGCATTCATCTCCCCATGAATCCTCACCAGATTTTCAGTTCCTGCTGCTTAAAAGCAACCCCATAGCATGACACAACCTCCAAACTTGACAATAGGGATGGTGTTACCTGGCTGATGCTAAGTATTTGATTTACACCACATATGCCATTTAGTGTTGAGGCCAAAATGCTCCACTTTAATCTCATCTGACCACAAGACCTTCTTCCACATCCTTACAGTATCTTCTAAGTGACACTTTGCAAAGTCTTTATTAACAACATTATGCATCTTTTACATGTGGCTATAAGGAAGAGTGGCTTCACAAACACAAACACCTACGTCAGGATGCTGTTCATCGACTATTTAATACCATCATTCCCACAATCCTGATTGAGAAGCTGCAGAACCTGGGCCTTTGTACCTCCCTCTGTAATTGTACCCTCAACTTCCTAACCAGAAGACCACAGTCTGTGCAGATTGGTGATAACTTATCCTCTTCGCTGACGATCAACACTGGTGCACCTCAGGGGTGTGTGCTTAGTCCACTGCTCTACTCTCTATATACACATGACTGTGTGGCTAGGCATAGCTTAAACACCATCTACAAACTTGCTGATGATTGTTGGTAGAATTTCAGGTGGTGACGAGAGGGTGTACAGGAGTGAGATATGCCAACTAGTGGAGTGGTGCTGCAGCAACAACCAGGCACTCAACATCAGTAGATATTGATTCTGGACCTCAGGAAGGATAAGATGGAGGAACACATACCAATCCTCACAGAGGGATCAGGAGTGGAGAGATTGAGCAGCTTCAAGTTCCTGGGTGTCAAGATCTCTGAGGATCTAACCTGGTCCCAACATATTGACATAGTCATAAAGAAGGCAAGTCAGCACTTATACTTTATTATGAGTTCCAAGAGATTTAGCATGTCAACAAATACACTCAAAAACTTCTATACTTGTACAGTGGAGAGCATTCTGACAGGCTGCATCACTGTCTGGTATGGAGGGACTACTGCACAGGACCAAAAGAAGCTGCAGAAGGTTGTAAATCTTCATCTTGGGCACTAGCCTATAAAGTACCCAGGACATATTTAGGGAGCAGTGTCTCAGAAAGGCAGCATCCATTACTAAATACCTCCAGTACCCAGGGCATGCCCTTTTCTCACTGTTACCATCATTAGGAGATACAGAAGCCTGAAGGCACACACTCAGTGATTCAGGAACAGCTTTTCCCATCTGCCATCCAATTCCTAATGGACATTGAAACTTAGGACACTAACTCACTCCTTTTAAATATTCTGTTTTTGCACATTTTAAAATCTATTCGATACACGTAATTGATTTACTTGTTTCTTTATTATGTTTAATTTTATTTATTTTTTTCTCTCTGCTAGATTATGTATTGCATTGAACTGCTGCTGCTGTTAACAAATTTCACATCACATGCCAGTGATAATAAACCTGATTCTGATTTGTGCAAAGCCTCAGAGATTGTGGAACAATGAACATTATCCCCAGTTGCAGCCACTGACTTTTAACACTCACTCAGGGTGACTGTTGGTGTCACAATAAGCCTTACTTACATGTCATTCTTCTCTGGCGACTAAGTTTAGAAGGGCAGCCTGACCTGGACAGTGTGGCTGTGGTTTCATCTTTCTTCCACTTTTTCACAATAGACTGCAATGAGTTCCAAGGTATATTCAGTGCCTTTGAGATGGTGTACCCTTCCCCAGATTTATGTTTCCCTGTAATCATTTCCCTGACTGCCTTGAATGCTGTTTTGGTCTTCATTTTGGTTTGGTCTGTTGAAAATCTATCATTCTGTTAGACATTACAGAGAGGGGGGTATTTATTCAAGTGATCCTCCAATTTTCTACATGAACAAATTGGGCAAGTTCATAAAGTAATATACAGTGCCGAACCCAAAGAAAGTTAGGAAAAGGGATGAATGCTTGTTCAGCCTCACAATTTGTTTTAATTTTTAGTAAATTGCTGACAGATTTTGGAATTTTTATTTCTAATTTTACATCATGCACAATGTTTTGTAGGTTAGCTCAAAAGTCCTATTTCAATATATTTTAAATTTAGAAAATGAGACGGTTATATGTGAAAATATTCTTGAGGGCTGAATACTTTAAGGCACTGTATATCAAATCTCTCTTGAACCCGATAGAAATCTTATTGAAAGTAGTTTCTTCAATACTTATGTGTTTATTTACCAAAATTTCTATCTTCTGTTGTCAAAAAATTTAAGCCTTCAGACAGGAAGTGAAAAATAATTAATAATGGATAACAATAGCAGATCAAAATAGCTAGCAAAATAAAGCCAACTATAGAAAAGGTCCTCAATGCTATACTGCATTGTTATTATTTTACCCAATTCTAGTTCAGTGTACTGTGTTATAATTTGATTGAATGAACAGAATATGAAACAAGCTTTTCACTTTATCTTCGTACATGTAATAATAATAAACCAATACCAATACTTATGGACATGGATATGGATTCAGATCTAATAGACATAAATCTCTGTCCAACATCAGGAAAGACTTTGATGGACAGCAGGTCTGGCAGGCAGGACTTAAAGAGTTGAGATCTCCAGTCTTCACAATGCTCCACTGGCTTCATGTCATGGGTCACTTCTTTTAATAAACTGAGCTGTCACGGGGATTCCTGCGAGCCAAAGTTACTGCTATACTACTGTCACAGCTCACATGTATAGCAATTCAACCAGACAGAAGCAGACCCTACAGAGACAAGGAATAGAATGGGGTGCCCCATAGCAATCATCACAAAACCCCATATAACCAATTCTGATAATGTAATTAAAAAACAGGAGATTTCCAGCACTGCACATACAAGACACTAATGATTTTAAAAACAAAAGTAATAACAATTCAGCATCACTGGGTTTTCAATACAAAGCAGTATTATTTAATTTCTATCATACCCGGCCTTTCTTGTTGGATCTTCAATGCCAGTTGTCTCACAAAATCCAGTGGTAACTGTATAACTTCCTAAAAAGAAAGGAGGTGGATTATATTTCTATGTATTTTCTGTAACTCATTTCAATATCACTTTACAACTTCATACCAAACTTGTTATGATACACAGTTGCAAAAAAAATGTTTGCGAACCCTTTGGAATTACCTGGTTTTCTGAATTAATTACTTAAAATGTGGTCTGATCTTATATGAGAGGTTCATGGCCTAACAGAGAAGGAGATGACTTATTAACTTCAAATTTTCTGCATAATCACTCAAAGAGTTGACATGCATGTGCATGTAACGAGAGCTGTATAACTCATCTCCTTCTACCTTAGGGCACAGACTCATCAATCACTGTGGACACTTTCTGGAGGTCCATGGTCCGTATGCTCCATGACCGCTGGACTAAGTGTGTAAATGTAGGACGGGACTATGTTGAACAATAAATGTGCTATGTTTTCTAAAATTGACTCCTACCTTATATAAGGTGGACACGAACATATCAATCATCCCATATTAAGTCACAATAATAGACAAACATAATCTGCCTAAACTAATAACACACAAACAATTACACTTTTCATGTCTTTATTGAACACATTACCTAATCATTCACATTCCAGGCTAGAAACACTATGTGAATTTAATAACTGGTAGAACCTCCTTTAGCAGCAATAACCGCCACCAAACATTTCCTGCAGCTGTTAATCAGATTTGCACAACGGCAAGGATGAATTTTACACCTTCCTCCATACAAAACTGTTTCAGTTCATCAATATTTCTGGGATACCTTGCACGAACAGCCCTCTTCAGGGCATGTCACAGCATCTCAATTGGGTTAAGATCTGGACTCTTGAATTGGCCATTCTAAAACATGAATTTTCTTAAACTATTCCATTGTTGATTTACTCTTGCCTTTAGGATCATTGTCTTGTTGCATCATCCAACTTCTATTAAGCATTAGCTGACAGACCACTACCCTGATATTCTCTTGTAAAGAATCTTGTACAATTTTGAATTCATTGTTCCCTCAACAATTGCAAGCTGTCCAGGCCCTGAAGCAGCAAAGCAGCCCCAAACCATGATGCTTCTTCCACCACGCTTCACATTTGGGATGTGGTTTTGGTGTTGGTGTGCAGTGCCCTTTTTCCTCCAAACATAGCAATGTGCATTTCTGCCAAAAAGTTCAACTTTTCTCTCATCTGTCCACAGAACATTGTCCCAGAAGTGTTGCTGGATAACCAGGTGGTTATCTGCAAACTTGTGATGTGCAGCAATATTTTTTTTGGAGAGCTGCAGTTTCCTCTGTGGTGTCATTTCATGAACACCTGTCTCGTTCACTGTTTTTCTTATAGTGGACACAAGAACAGAGACTTTAGCAAGTTCGAGATTTCTGCAGGTCTTTTGCTGTTACCTTTGAGTTCTTGTTCACCTCCTTCAGCATTGCATGTCATGCTCTCAGAGAGATCTTTGCAGGATGCCCACTTCTAGGGAGAGTGACAAAAGTATTGAATTTCCTTCATTTGTAGAAAAGTTCTCTTACTGTGGACTGATGAACACTTGGGTATTTAGAAATGCTTTTGTAGCCTTTTCCAGCTTCATGCATCTCTACAATTCTTCTAAGGTCCTCTGAAAGTTGTTTTGATTGAGGCATGGTACACATAAACAGACCTTTCTTGAGAACAGCAGGCTCTGTCAGTAAGTAACGTGTTTTTATGTGTCTTTTTTTAAATATAGGGGAGGGCACCTCTACATCCCACACCTCCAATCTCATTTCATTGATTGGAACACCTGACTCCAAAAAGCTTTTGTAGAGGGCATTACCCCAGAGGTTCACATACTTTTTTGAACCTAGACTGTGATTGTTTAAATGGTGTACAAGTAGTAGTACAAATGTCTGTGTGTTGTTGGTTTAGGCAGATGTTTTTTTGTTTATTATTGTGACTTAGATGAAGATCAGAACACATTTTTGAGTAATTTATGCAGAAAACCAGGTAATTGCAAAGGGTTCACAAACTTTTTCTTGCAAATGTTTTTCAAGCTCACCAACTTAAGAACTGTGAAGTAATACCATTACTATTTTGTCTTAGAACTGCTGAATAAATTTCCAAAACTATGCAAAGTCACAAGTATTTCACCTATTGAGATTAGCCAGCAATAGTTTGTGGATTGGATTTTCCGATTATAAAGTTATTTATTTTCCAAATGTACAAATTAGTATTGGACTTCATGAGCAACATTCAATTAATTTTTTTAAGGACATCCATTTGGACAGCGTATACTTTTTCCAAGTTGCTACCATTTCACCAGCAGTGTCCATTTTGCTGCTTTCTCCAGATTCTTCAGGAATCAATGATCACATTAACTCATGTTGCAAAATGATAATCCTTAATGTAGTCTTTATTGCAATAGAATCTTTAATAGCAGTTCAAGGGAGTACTGCTGCTCAACACAAACTAAATCTGAAAAGTATATATCATCCCCTCAAAAAACAAACAAATCTGATTTTTATTTTTGGAATTAATTTCTCCATTGCAGACTTAGCCTGCCTGGCACTATTGATATACAATTTATATTATACAGTATATCAATAAGTACAATTCTGACATCTATCATCCAAAACAAGAGTGTTTCCATGCTGCAAGGGAATGTCCCCATGAGCACTTTGTGCTGTTGGATATGACATAGGTTCAAAGTGCCTTATTAGTGTGGACTGAGTAAATCCTCTGAAACACGAGCAGGTCTAGCTCATGTTTCACAGACAACTGAGGAACAAATGAATCAATACTGGCAGAATTTCAGATGGTGACGAAAGGGTGTACAGGAGCGAGATATACCAGTTAGCTGAGTGGTGTCGCAGCAAAGAGCCGACTGCAGACTTCAGCAAGGGTAAGACAAGGCAACACAAAACAATCCTCAGAAGGATCAGAAGGTCCTCTTTGTCAGTATCTCTGAGGGCCTAACCTGAATGCAAAATATTGATGCAGTTATAAAGAAGGCAAGACTACAAGTTTGAGGACTGACATCTCACACAATGCCATATTGCTTCACATCATCTTGTGGGTTATCTGCTATATGTGTCGTCAAAACATTCCTTAGAATGAGAAATATTATCTGATGGAAGGTGACTCACATCACTTGCTGTAGCCAACATGACTTTCAATACATATTTGGTTGAACTACTGTTTCACATGCCTTATGAATGCACTACAATAGCAATTAATGCTTGAAAAACATCTATTTTCTCTTTCCTGCTTAAACTTGGGAATTAATGAGATTAGCATGGGAGGTCGCTTAGCAACAGCTTCACAGGAATTAGTCAAGTCATTTATAAGGCATTTTCTTTATTTTTCATAAGCTCATTAATTGATGGTATTAAACCTTTAATTTGGTTCCCATTTGTTTCATACTCCTCTCAAAGACCATTGATTAGATCAGCTTTAGCTTCAATTTCTCTGTTGCAAGCCCAACTCCAGAGTCGTTGACGCATGTTCCATGCTTCAATACACTTACGTTACTTTCTCTGGTTGCAAAACTCACAATTAACTTCCTGCTCGCCCACAGCACCAACAATATCCAAGTTAATAAACATAAGCAACAAACAAAATGTCCGCACATCCGCAGCAATTAAGCAAGACCAAACAGAAATTAAACAAGATCGACAAATGATGCAATAGCCACAGCTCTACACACTACTGTCCTTACACACCTGAAGAGGAGGGATGCTTATGTGAGAATGCTGTTCTTGGGCTACAGTTCAGAATTCAACACTATTATTCCCTTCCAGGTTTGACAAGGAGCTCAGCAACCTCTGCCTTCACCCTGCCTTGTGCAGCTGGATCCTGGACTTCCCGTCAGATCAGTGGCAGGTGGTAAGAGTGGGATCCCTCACATCTGCCCCTCAACACATGAGCCCTGCAGGGCTGTGTCCTAAACCCCCTCCTTTACTCTCTGTACCTCCATCCACAGCTCCAATCTGTTAAACTTGTAGATGCTACTACATCGATTGGCCTCATCTCAAATAATAATGAGGCAGCCTACAGAGAAGAGGTCATCACCCTGATATAGTGGTGTCAAGAAAACACCTCAATGTCGCAAAAACAAAGGAGTTGGTTGTGGATTACAGAAGGAACGAAGACAGGCTCACCACTTTTGACATCAATGGATCCGGGATTGAGAGGGTGAACAGCTTCAAGTTCCACAGTATACACATCACCAAGGACTTCATTTGGCTGTGTGGTGAAAAAAGCATAATGGCACCAGTTTCACCTCAGATGGCTGAAGAAATTTGGCATGAGTCTCCAAATCCTAAGGACTTTCTACAGGGTCACAATTGAGAGCATCCTGACTGGCTGTATCACTGCCTGGTCTGGGAATTATACTTCCCTCAATCGCAGGACAGAATGGTGCAGATAGCCTAGCGCATCTGTGGATGTGAACTTCCCACTATTCAGGACATTTGCAAAGACAGGTGTGTAAAAAAGGCCTGAAGGATCATTGGAGACCTGCGTCACCCCAACCACAAACTGTTCCAGTTCCCACCATCAGGAAACAGTACCACCTCATTAAAGCCAGGACCAACAAGCCACGGGACAGCTTCTTCCACCAGGCTATCAGACTGATTAATCCACGCTGAAACAATTGTATATCTAAGCTACATTGACTGTTCTGTTGTAGATCTTACTGTACATACTATTTATTACAAATTACTATAATTTGCACATTCAGACAGAAACATAATAAATATAATTCATGTATGTAAAAATAATTCATGTATGTGAAGGATGTAAGAAATAAGTCAACTCAAATTCAACATACAGCCTTCATTTCAAATGCCAGGAACCAGAATATTTCAGCACTTCAAAGAAACAAAGCAATGAACCCTCAGGCAAACATCACACAATTCCCAATGATCAGGCAGCACTGACCATTCAAAACTGTGTTCAAACAACAAATACACAGCATGAATCAACAAAAGGTTGCTTATTTGCTCCAAGTTGCTCCAGTTTTGCCAAGAGTTCTAAAGTAATCCTTTGCCATAGAGTGGTATTCATTTGCTATCACTTTTTTTGTTGACAAAATGTAGCGGATACTTGAAAACAAACCAAAAGTACTTAGTGACACACCCTGGGTAATCGAATTTGTATGATGCACTTCCAAATAATGAATTTCCAAATTGAAAGAGGTACACTCAATTCTTCTTTACAAAACCAGCAATAACAAATGTTCTTGTAGCAATATAAAAAACTAACAAAACTAAATTAGTGATATAAAAGTATAATTGGCAGTTTAATAGTGATATTAGTGGTATCAAGTAGTACAACAGCAAATTTAGTGTAATAAGCAGTCTAATAATGTTTAAATTAGCAAAATAACGAAGTTAGTGATCAACTGGCAGTCAACAAAAAGATGATTCCCCATGGGTTCACTCCCTCTCCACTAGAATAAACTAAGACAAAGCGTAAATGTATTAACTACACACATTTGCCCCTACCACGCCCCAACCTATGTGACAGATTACCATAATAAATGGACCACAAAATACAATACAAACAGAAAATAGATATACATCTCCTACACAAACCCTGATTTTAAACAGGTGGATGCTAGAGCAGCTAAACATTTTTAATGATCAAGTGTGAATGTTCATTTAATCTGCCTTTATTCCTTTAAACATCACTCAGTGTTTATCAACTCACCAATATTATCCTCAAGCACAATATTGCTGAATGCTTGGAACCTTTTATTATTAAATTGAAATTTTCTTACCCCAGGTTGTACAAAGTTATCTCCCAATAACGGCTTCATCACATGTTTACTAAATTCTACTATGTTGTTTAGTCGGTGAGGAACTTCTTCCAAGGCCTATAAAATAAAATCATGTATTAATGATAAAAGATCTAGTGCTTTTCTGGCATACATGATAAATAAGCTCTCCTCAGGCATCCAGCAGTTACAGATATAGAGTATAACCAATGTTTCAATGACAAACTCCATTTTCGTCAGGGATGATACTTGGGCATTTCTAGTCTGGTGGTATTTATACCCCAGAGGTCTATCCCTCTAGATTGGTTAGTTGTCATGCAATCAGGTTTCCATTCTTCCACCTTGCTTACAATCGAATTTACAGGATTCCCTATGAATGTAGTGGAAACCCACATCAAGGAGCACAGAAGTATCTGTTTTGGTTACCCAGAGAAATTGGCAATAATACTGCATTCGCAATGGCCATAGGATTGACTTTGATGCCACAAAACTACTGTGCTGTGCCAATGGCCTGGTAAAGGAAGCCACTGAAATAAAACTAGAGGAAAAGAATTTTAACAAAGATGAAGGTCTCTCTCTAAGTAACGACAGGAATTCGATTATAAACAAGGTAGGAGAGCAGAAACCTGACTAGATGAGGACTAAACAATCCGGAGAGATGGACCATGGGGGTATAAATACCTCTGGACTAGACATGCCCAGGCATCATCCCTGAAGAAGATGGCAGAGTTTGCCATCAAAATGTCGGTTATAAAATGTTGGACATCAATATCCAGCTGGAAGACTGAGAAGCATTTATTCAGAATCAGAATCAGGTTTATTATCACTGGCATGTGTCATGAAATTTGCTAACTTAGCAGAAACAGTTCAATGCTATACATAATATAAAAGAGGAAGATAATAAATAAATAAATCAATTAAAGTATACATATGTTGAATAGATTAAAAATCGTGCAAAAAGACAGAAATATGTATTAAAAAAGTGAGGTAGTGTTCATGGGTTCAATGTCCTTCTAGGAATTGGATGGCAGAGGGGAAGAAGCTGTTCTTGAATCACTGAGTGTTCTGGCTTCTTCAGGCTTCTGTACCTCCTACCTGATTGTAACAGTGAGAAAAGGGCATGCCCTGGGTGCTGGAGGTCCTTCATAATGGATGCTGCCTTTCTGAGACACCGCTCCTTGAAGATGTCCTAGGTATTTTGTAGGCTAGTACCCAAGATGGAGCCAACTAAATTTACAACCCTCTGCAGCTTGTTTTCATCCTGTGCAGTAGCCAGACAGTGATGCAGCCTGTAAGAATGCACCCTACGGCACATCTATAGAAGTTTTTGAGTGTATTTGTTGACATGCCAAATATGTATTAATATCCAAAGATTAGTCTCTGACAAGCTTAAAATAAACAGATTTTTAATACAGCCTGGCTACCATAGAATATATATGGACACAAAACTTGTTTTCAGCACTACTAAAGTTCCTTACCAGCTTTTTGATGCAGCTGCTTTCTTTCAGACTTATTCCAATTTAAATAATTGTTTTTCCACTTTCAAAATCATGAATCCATGATTGAAAAGCAATACTGAAAATCACTTCTCTATATTCACCATGTTACATGTCAGCACAGCTCAAATTACATCTAATTAAAAAAAACAGGAGATTTGCAGATGCTGAAAATTCAGAGTAACACAAACACAAAAGTTTTCTGGAGGAAAGCAAAATGCAAGTCAGGCAGCATCTATGGAAAGGAATAAGCAGTCAGCATATCTGACTGAGGCCCTTTAACAGGACGGAAAAGGAAGAGGAAATAAGCCAAAATAAGAAATGGTTGGGGGGGGGGGGGGGGGAGCGGGACACTGGATACAGAAAGATGACCCTAACAAATTTGCAAGTGAAATGATGCCTCATCTGCAAGAACTGTTTGGGCCCTGAATAGAGGTGACGGAGGAGATGAATAAGCAGATGTAGCACTTCTGTTTTCAGAGATAAGTGGCAGAAGGGAGATTAGTGGTCAGAGACTCAGAGGGATCCCTGCGGAAAGCAGAGAGTGGTGGGGGGAGGGGGTAAAGATATGTATGGTAGTAGGATCCCTTGTTGAAGATGACAGAAGCTGTAAAGAAAGCGAAGATTGATGGTGTGGTAAACAAAGACAAAAGAAACTCTATCCCTGTTCAGGCAGCAGGAAGATGGGGTGTTGGTGGATGTCCAGGAATGGGAAGAGATGTAGGTGACAGCACCGTTAGTGGTAAAGGAAAATCCCATTCTTTAAAGGACAAGCATATCTCTGATGGTCTGGAATGGAAAGCCTCATCCTGGGAACAAATGCAGTGGAGATGAAGGAACTGAATGAAAAAAAAGGAAGGTGTTTCTACAGGTGATGGTGGGAATCAGAACAACATCATGAGCCAAAGAGCCTATGTTCTATGATACTTCAAATATATAAAACTATGGATCACTGTATAAAAGTAAGAGATCACTAAGCAAAAATATTCTCTTCTCGGAGGGCCCAAATCTTTTGAATTCTCTTCCTCAAAGTGAGATGAAAGCAGAGTTTTTGAATACTTTTAGGAAGAGGTACATTGGTACTTGATAAGTAAAACACTTAAAGGTTGCTGGTCATAAAGAGTAAATGTAGAGATGATGTTACAATCAGATGATAATGTGATCTTATTGACTGACTGGGTACGAGTAAAATACACATTTCTACTCCCCATATTTATGCCCATGTGAAAGAGGGGAACTGAAGGAAGTTTACAGATTTTCTTAAAAACTAGTTTTAAGAATGTTAGGTTTGTTGAACTGCATTAAAGCCAAGTCAAACTTTTTTTGTATGCAAGCTACTTTAATAATGGAAGAAATGACTATACCTTGTTTGGCTGTGGTAGTTCAATGGGAAACTTAAGGAACCGCAATACTTGGCAGTGCTGGAAAATTAAAAAAAGTTTAAGTAAATTTATTATCAAAGTACGTATATGTTACCATATCCTACCTTGAGATTCATTTTCTTGCAGGCATTTACAGGAAAAAGAAATGCAATACAGTTTACAAAAAACTATATAAACAGACAGACAACCAATGTACAAAAGACAAACTATGCAAATAAAAAATAATAACAAGTTTTAGAGAGTCCTTGTAAGTGAGTCTAGAATCTGTTTATAGTAGTGCTGAGAAGGCAGGTTCAGGAGCCTGATAGATTTAGGGTAATAACTGTCCCTCAGCATACTGATCCAAAATGGATGCAGCGGTTCCACCCACTGTTGAAATTTCTCATCTTTTCTATGACTGAAAAACACTGCTGAACATTAAGAACACAAAAATATGCAAGTCTACCTCACTTGCAAATAGAACAGCAAAGGTGCCGTGCTGTTACAGGCTTACACTGGAGCAGTCTCTCGCTTTGAGTCACGATCTACTACAGCTACTTGAGGAAGTGGCTGTTGGAAGCAGAACACTTGAATGCAGAAGCACGGTAACCATGTCAGTATTAAAGCAAGTATTACAGCAGGTAACTTGCAAGTTCACAAACCTGTTGATTCTACTTCTTAATGTCCAATCATTGGAAAATAAACTAGATTAACTGCATCAGCATCTGACCAGCTGGAAGTGAGGAACTGTTGCACACTTGTCCTGACAGAAATGTGGCTTCAAGACACCATTCCAGACTAAGCCATCCAGTCAGAAACCTCATCTCCTTCTGGACAGACAGAAATGCTGCGATATCCAGCAAGACCCATAGAGAAGGTCTGTGTGTCTACAACAATAAGAACTGGTGTGTGAATGCCTTGGTAGTTATGGCCCACTGCTCACTGCAGATGGAGTTTTTAAAATGAAGTGCAGGCTCTTGTACTTACTGAGGGAGTTCACTAACATTTCAATTACTTCTGTTTACATTCCCTCCTGTGCTAGTGCTGGGGACTTGCTGCAGAAGCTCTATGCTATGCATGCAAAAGTTTGGGCACCCCTTGTCGAAATTTCTGTTATAGTGAGTAGCTAAGCGAGTAAAAGATGACCTGATTTCCAAAAGCATAAAGTTAAAGATGGCACATTTCTTTAATATCTTAAGTAAGATTACTTTTTTATTTCCATCTTTTACCATTTCAAAATAACAAAAAAGGAAAAGGGCCTGAAGCAAAAGTTTGGGAACCCTGCATGGTCAGTACTTAGTAACACCCCTTTGGCAAGTATCACAGCTTGTAAACGCTTTCTGTAGCCAGCTAGAGTCTTTCAATTCTTGTTTGGGGGATTTTCGCCCATTCTTCCTTGCAAAAGGCTTCTAGTTCTGTGAGATTCTTAGGCCATCTTGCATGCACTGCTCTTTTGAGGTCTATCCACAGATTCTGGATGATGTTCAGGTCAGAAGACCGAGGGCCATGGCCAAACCTTCAGCTTGCAGCTCTTGAGGTAGTCCATTGTGCATTTTGAGGTGTGTTTAGGATCATTATCCTGTTCTATCTTTTCACCTTCAGCATTTTTTTTTCCACAGATGGTGTGATGTTTGCTTCCAGAATTTGCTGGTATTTAATTGAATTTGTTCTTCCCTCTACCAGTGAAATGTTCCCCGTGCCACTGGCTGCAACACAAGACCAAAGCACGATCGATCCACCCCTGTGCTTAACAGTTGGAGAGGTGTTCTTTTCATGAAATTCTGCACCATTTTTTTTCCAAACATACCTTTGCTCATTGCGGCCAACAAGTTCTTTTCTAACTTTATCAGTCCACAGGACTTGTTTCCAAAATGCATCAGGTTTGTTTAGATGTTCCTTTGCAAACTTCTGACGCTGAATTTTGTGGTGAGGACACAGGAAAGGTTTTCTTCTGATGACCTTCCATGAAGGTCATATTTGTGTAGGTATCACTGCACAGTAGAACGGTGCACCCCTACTCCAGAGTCTGCTAAATCTTCCTGAAGGTCTTTTGCATTCAAACGGGGGTTTTGATTTGCCTTTCTAGCAATCCTACGAGCAGTTCTCTTGGAAAGTTTTCTTGCTCTCCCAGACCTCAACTTGACCTCCACCGTTCCTGTTAACTGCCATTTCTTAATAACATTACGAACTGAGGAAATGTTTTGATACCAAATTATAGCCTTCTCCTGCTTTGTGGCATCATTTATTTTAATTTTCAGAGTGCTAGACAGCTGCTTAGAGGAGCCCATGGCTGCTGATGGGACAAGTTTTGAGGAGTCAGTGTTTATAAAGCTTTGAAATTTGCATCACCTGGCCTTTTCTAACGATGACTGTGAACAAGCCATAGCCCTAACAAGCTAATTACGGTCTGAGACCTTGGTAAAAGTTATCTGAGAGCTCAAATCTCTTGGGGTGCCCAAACTTTTACATGGTGTTCCTTTCCTTTTTCTCACTAAAATTGTACAAAACAAAAATAATACACTAATCTTGCTTAAAATGTTGAAAAGAATGTTTCATCTTGAACTTTATGACTTTTGGAGATCTGTTCATCTTCTACTCACTTAACTATTCACAGTAACAGAAATTTTGACTGGGGTGTCCAAACTTTTGCATGCCACTGTATATTATTTATTTGCACTTGCAGACTTGGCAAAGTAATTTCACACTGCGTACACTTGTCAGGATTTCCTCTTAACGCTCCAAGTAGAAAAGCAATTTGACACAATTTCAATTTATGTCCAAAGTTCTACTGTCTACATACCAGTAGTTTAAGCATTAACTCAAAAATGATTGCCACAAAAATCTAACACAGGCATGGGCAAACTACGGCCCGCGGGCCATATGCGGCCCGTTAAGCTTTTTAATCCGGCCCGCAGAACTTGATGAAATTATATTAATAAACCTTGTTAACGTTTTCTCCCCACAATTCTGGCGTTTTCCCAATAGATGACGCACTCTATATACATTGACCTTTGTTGAGGTGCAGCGTATTACTCCACATTTGCGCTTTACTTTGTGACCTTGTGGCGACCCATTTCCTGGCACATCCGAACCGGCTCACAATTAGCCAGCGTTCCGGCTAAGAGAGATCGCCTGCGGGGATTTGCGAGCACAGAGCTCCGCATACCGGCGCGCTCTCCCTGCTTTGTCATTCTGCGGGTCGTTGTTGAGTTTTGGCACAGGGGACAATTGAATAAGAAGGAGCAGGACAAGTAGACCTGCATCTCCTACCGTTTTTGAAATAAAGACAGTCAGGAGGAGAGTGATGATGATAATATCTTGAAGGATAACAGAATTTTCAGTGCTTTAAAATAATAACTGTTACTATTAAAAAAAGCTGTATTTTATTCATTTAATTTCCAGTGTTTTAAAAGTCATTTCAATAAATAGCTAAATACCATGGGACTTCAAAGACAGATATTTTGTTGTAATGCATTTGTTCATTTTCAGTTGAAATTAAAGCACATGTTTTCTACATATCCCATGATATTTTATTTTCTCTTATGAGGTGTATTACCAAAACACTCCGTCCATCTGCTCCTGGTCCGGCCCCCCTGTCAAATTTTAGAACCCTTTGTGGCCCTCAAGTCAAAAAGTTTGCCCACCCCTGATCTAACAGCAATCAAAGCAGAATAGCCCAAAGCGCTGAGAACTGGGGAAATGATAAATAATTGTCTAACAACAAACAGCTCTATTGAATCATAAAACACAAGGGTAATATTTATTTTCCAATTACCTAATACAAACTTTCTTCCGTATGAACAAGCTATATAAATAAAAATCAGGAGCAATAACAAAGCATAAAGGGCGTAATATATTGAGGATTACTGCAAATAATGGCGGCAGAAAATTAGACACAAATTACATATCACAAGGTTTAACATATTTAGAATAGTTAGAAGGGAGGAATCAGTACTTGAGAACATAATGGCAGTTGAGAACTTTGACGAAGACAACGGAACACATATATAGAAACTTAAAACTAATGCACAGATAGAGACAGAACTAATGAGTCCTCGCCAATTATCAACTACCCAGTTATATCAAACCTACATTAATCCTGTTTTTTTTATTCTCTTCACATCTCAATTCCCCCTGCCAAAGATTCCATCATGCTGGGCAATTTATAGTAGTCTGACAATCTGCATACAAGAGATAGGGAAGAAACTGGAAAATACACACTGCACAAACAACATTGGAGATCACGTTTGAAATCAGGTCATTGGACCTGTCAGGCAGGTGCTCTACTAGCTGCATCACTACCTAAAGATAAAAGATGAATGATAATCAAACTCCTTTCCCTCATTGTCCATTCTCTGAGATTCATTTTATGTTCAATAGATCATCCTCTGGGATTTCAAGCCCAACCCCATTCAACACATCTTCCTTCCACTTTAAGGAACTATTTAATCTGCCAATTCATAATTCACTGCCAAGTCACAAACACAAATCTTTTTCCTTACCATGGCACCTCCAACTGGAAGGATAGGAAATATAGCTGTCTTTTTACAGACACCTTCACACTTTCCGGAACTAAAAACTCACTTCCAAGTAAAACTCCAATTTTCTTTCCCTTGCTTCAACTTTGTATAGTGTACTGATGTTTCAAAGTGCATCTTCCTTACACCTGACAAACCAAATGCTAATTGCATAACTCCTTTGCGATTCACCTCCATTCAGTGTGCAAATAACTCAGGCCAAATCACTTCACTGTCAACCAGCACTGAATGTTGCAAGTTTGGGAGCTCAGTGGAGGCACACACTGCTTATAAAAACACTGATGTTCCAATTTTCCTAAGCACTTACAGTATATTACCAGACCCTTACTGCAATGTTAGGTTCTCATGGACCTCAGCACCTAAGTGTAAGCTCCCAGCCCTTAAATCTATCCAAGGTCCACACTACTATCCCAGCATTGCCACCAAATGTCAGTGAATTAGAGCCGAACTCCATGCAGTCATTCACAGAGCATGATACATGAAAAATCTAAAGACTCCAAAGACTCAAATGTTTGTAACCTAAAAATTTAATGCCACTCATGGGCAAGGGGGAAGTACACTCTTTGTGTGTTCTATGAACAAGGAACCAGGATTGGAGCAACACATGCAAAATGCTGGTGGAATGCAGCAGGCCAGGCAGCATCTCTAGGGAGAAGCACTGTCGACATTTCGGGGTGAGACCCTTCATCAGGACTAACTGAAAGGAAAGATAGTAAGAGATTTGAAAGCAGGAGGGGAAAATGCGAAATAATAGGAGAAGACCAGAGGGGGTAGGGTGAAGCTGAGAGTCAGAAAGGTGATTGGCAAAAGGGATACAGAGCTAGAGAAGGGAAAGGATCATGGGACGGGAGGCCTAGGGAGAAAGAAACGGGGAGGGGAGCACCAGAGGGAGATGGAGAACAGGCAAGGTGATGGGCAGAGAGAGAGAAAAAAAAAACAACTAAATATTGTCAGGGATGGGGTAAGAAGGGGAGGAGGGGCATTAACGGAAGTTAGAGAAGTCAATGTTCATGCCATCAGGTTGGAGGCTACACAGCCGGTACATAAGGTTTTGTTCCTCCAACCTGAGTGTGGCTTCATCTTAACAATAGAGGAGGCCATGGATAGACTTATCAGAATGGGAATGGGAATGGGACGTGGAATTAAAATGTGTGGCCACTGGGAGATTCTGCTCTCTGTGGCAGACAGAGCGTAGGTGTTCAGCGAAATGGTTTCCCAGTCTGCATCAGGTCTCACCAATATAAAAGGCCACACTGGGAGCACCGGACACAGTATACCACACCAGCCGACTCACAGGTGAAGTGTTGCCTCACCTGGAAGGACTATCTGGGGCCCTGAATGGTGGTGAGGGAGGAAGTGTAAGGGCAGGTGTAGCACTTGTTCTGCTTGCAAGGATAAGTGCCAGGAGGGAGATCAGTGGGAAGGGATGGGGGGGGATGAATGGACAAGGGAGTCGCGGAGGGAGCAACCCCTGTAGAAAGCAGAAGGGGGGGGGGAGAGAAAGACGTGCTTGGTAGTGGGATCCCATTGGAGGTGGCAGGTTACGGAGAATTTTGCGTTGGATCCTGAGGCTAGTGGGGTGGTAGATGAGGACAAGGGGGACCCTATCCCGAGTGGGGTAGTGGGCCGATGGGGTGAGGGCAGATGTGTGGGAAATGGGAGAAATGCTTTTGAGAGCAGAGTTGATGGTGGAAGAAGGGAAGCCCCTTTGTTTAAAAAAGGAAGACACCTCCTTCGTCCCGGAATGAAAAGCCTCATCCTGAGAGCAGATGCGGCAGAGACGGAGGAATTGTGAGAAGGGGATAGCATTTTTTCAAGAGACAGGGTGGGACGAGGAATAGTCCAGGTAGCTGAGAGAGTCTGTAGGCTTATAGTAGATATCAGTAGATAGGCTGTCTCCAGAGAAGGAGACAGAAAGATCAAGAAAGGGGAGGGAGGTGTTGGATTTAGACCAAGTAAATTTGAGGGCAGGGTGAAAGTTGGAGGCAAAGTTAATGAAGCCAACGAGCTCAGCATGCGTGCAGGAGGCAACACCAATGCAATCGTCGATGTAGCGAAGGAAAAGAGGGGGACGGTTACAAGTATAGACTTGGAACATGGACTGTCCCACAAGGATTGGATGCATGTTTTTTGAAGTATTAGGTGTTTTTCTTGTGGCCTTAATTACCCCTTGCTCCCAAGTACTTATGTTATGAGATAAATGGTTTGTTAGCTTACCCATCCATCCTGATTACTTTCCTTGAGTCTGTGGTAGTTTAATCACAAGAAATTTCTTTATCTGAATACAGGTCTTCCTAGCTGAGACAAGCTTTCTTTGTACAGATTCCTGTGAACTATTCAAAATGTCAACAATTCACAAGTTGGAAATGTGGCCACAAACAGATGTGCCACATCATAAATAAAAATGCCTGTCAACCCCCAGTAACCAACAAATCTATTCCAGTGGTCTCACAAATGTTCAAGCATATGCAAGAGCTGAACACCAGTTGGAAAGGATCTGTAATACTCAATCTGTAATACTCAATTTTTAATACTCAATTTTTTGAGAGCTGAACACGAGTAGATTTCTACCTTTTTCTGCAACCCCACATGACACACTTTCTACAATTGCATTGTTATTTCTTACAAAACCATGATTTCATTTTGAAGCATGGCAGCATATAGCACTGTGTACATAATCTGTTCATAGTAGTTTGTGATTCTATTGGGTAAGGTTCTACTAGAATTTGGGCCTATTCAGGCACTTATGGAAGATGTGGTTCTTTCAGTATTGGTTCTACAAAGATGTAATGCCATCAGATATGGTTGTTCTGGACTGTGGCTCCAGTTAAGAATGATTTTACAGAGATATTACTTAAGTATAGTTCTAGAGTAATAGTGGAGTTGCGCAATATTGAGAACTACAACAAATCAGAGGAAAGCGAACTACAGAAACATGAGCAAATGATTTTAGCACATTATATATTGTATTTAGCAATAAACATGGTAAACATGGGGCACAAAATCAAGAGATACACAAAAGGACCTGCAGATAAAAAGACTTTATTTCAAGTGATCAAATTTATTAAGCAGAAGGATTAAATTTAGGCCACAAACAAGCTTTTGGTTAGCACAAGGCTTGGCAGCTGTATTAAAACAGAGAAAGGCAGAAAGTTCAAAAGCAACATTCATATCAAACATGCCTATCTTAAGGAAACTAGAGAATGGATTTCTTTTCTCTTCCAAAGAAACAGAAGTAATTCATTTGACATCTTTAAAATTATAACTGAGCATGACACAGACCAAATAATACAGCATGCAGAACATGATGTTGTAACAAAATCATAAAGAGAGCTTTATTCAGAGATGACTAAGACGTTGTAATAAAACTAAAATTGTTGGAAACACTCAGCAGGCTAGACAACATCTGTGGAAAGAGATACAGACAGTTTAAGATGCAGGACTCTTCCTCCAAATTAGGAAAAAGAGAAAACAAGTTTTTAAGACTGAGAAGGCTGGAGAGGACTAAGTAGAATAAAGGGAAAACAAAAAAAAATCAAAAAGGCAAGAGCAAATACATAATGCTGTAGCAGGAACTGTGCCAAGATCAGATTATGCTTCTTTGATTTGTAATATGTTGCTAATGGCAAGTTTATGGGAGATGAACAGTCAGAAGATATGAATATGGATGGCCAGCAAAAATGACCAGTTCTCAAGCAGTAAGAGCAAGTTACCTAAAGTTGTAGAATTCTATGCTAAGCCCTGCTGTCTGCGAAGTGTCCAAATATAGTGAGTTCTGTTAAATCCTGCAGGCTGCAATATCTTCCGCAAACTTCTGCTTTTCTTTGTAATATTGCAAAATGCCTCAGTGGAGTGAGAAAGTGTGCTAAAAGTGGAAGCTCAGGTTCAGTTCTGTGAACACCAATGCTATGCAAATGATCAATCTGTACTTCACCAATTTAGAGGACTGTATAACTTTATAGCTTTCATTCAAAATACAGAGTTTGTTATGAGGAATAGCTGAAAATAGATGTGCTTAAGGTAAACCTACAAAAGGATACATGGGTATGCAGATAAGAGGGTGAAAGAATGATGGTTATGTATTGCATTAAGTGATAGAGACATAGTGAGGGTATCATATGATGAGTCCTTTGTAATTAAGATTGACTAATGAATAAGCAATGGAAAAACAAAAACACAAGCCCAGTTATTAGTTAATACCTTCCTATACAGAGTGAAATCAGTTATATCCCCTAATATGAGGAAATCTGTAGATGCTGGAAATTCAAGCAACACACACAAAATGCTGGTAGAATGCAGCAGGCCAGGCAGCATCTATAGGGAGAAGCGCTGTCGACGTTTCGGGCCAAGACCCTTCGTCAGGACTAACTGAAAGGAAAGATAGTAAGAGATCTCTTACTATCTTTCCTTTCAGTTAGTCCTGACGAAGGGTCTCGGCCCGAAACGTCAACAGCTGATATCCCCTAATATGTTAACAACTACAATTCTTTTTAAAGATGAACCTTAAACTTATGTTTTTAAAGTTGGTTTTGTTGTCATCTTTGGAAACTGCCCTAAAGCTTCAATGTAGCATACTGCCAGCCTGGCTCAGAGGAGCACATCCTTCATCTGCAGGTAGCTTACCTACTTGAATAGAATTTGATAAAAGTCAAAGTCATACACAGCAGGAAAAAAAATCATTCAGTCCACCATATCCATGCCAACCAGATGGCATCCATTTGTATTAATTATTAATTCATTCCACAGATGTCACCTGGCCAGCTGAACATTTTTATTATTTTATCTGTAAACACAAGCTCTTTTGCCCTACACATGCCCATTCAGCTCAACCTTCTACTCCCACCAGCACTGATAGAGTATCTCTGGCAAAATACCCAGATTTACAAAAAGGCAGGAGAGCAATCTTGAGAAATGTTGGAGAGGCTCAAAAGCCAAGTCTGGGTCTATTTCCAACTCAAATAATATGCAAGTAGATTTTCAATTGATCACAAGAGGATAACAATTTCCAGGCAACACTATTCTCTTCTGCGGAGCACAGACTTGTATCTTGAAAGTTGAGGCCAGCCAAAAATGTGCTCATTCACATCAAACAGGATTATTCCCAGCTCTGCAGAAGATAATCAATGTGATATGACCAGTCCAGTTTTCAAACGAGACTAAAAATCCTAAAAACCAGAGAACAGCTCTCACTCTTTAGCCCTAAACCGGGGGTCGGCAACCTGCGGCTCCCGAGCCATTTGTGGCTCTTTCACCTCTGTGCTGCGGCTCCCTGTGGCTTTGGGAAATAATTGGTCAGTATTTAATTAAAATGTATTTTATGTTAGTTTGTTAGCTTTTGAAATGTAATTCTAAATTTGAAGATTATGGTGATCTTGTACAATCTAAGTGTGGCGACACATTTCCTCACAATTAGCCAGCATTCCGGCTAAGGGAGATAGCCTACGGGGGTTTGTGAGTACGCGTCTTTTGCAGCATCTGCGTCCATGGGGGCTGGGTTGAGGGAGGCTTAAAAGCAAGGCTGTTTAGTTCGAATAAAGTTACCTTTGACTGCAGTCTTTATTTTAGCGCTGCGTGTAGCGCTACACCGCTACAACGTGTTTTTTATCGCTATTAATATACATCACCACAGCCAATGCCTGACACCCGCCAGTGCGCGCTTTCTTTTAATTCTTCGATCCAAGGTAGGCTACCTATGTAGTAACCTTCAACCCAACGTCTTTTTTTCGGAGTTCAAAATGTTTTTGTTGCATGCAGAAATGTAATTTCGTTTTCTCTGCAGGAGTTCATCAATTTCAAAAATGCAACACATTATAGTTTGTTTATACATAGCATAAAGGCAAAAAAAACCCGTTGTATGCAGTGTTATTTCATTTTGTGGCTCCCAGTGTTTTCTTTTCTGTGGGAAATGGGTCCATATTGGCTCTTTTAGTGGTAAACGTTGCCGACCCCTGCCCTAAACTGTTTCAGACCCATATGAGAAGCAAAATATACCAATATGCATGCTCAGATCTGCTTATTTTTTAAATGACTCATTTTCAAATGATTTCAGACTAGTTAAGATACCACTGATAATTACAAAAAAAATGGAACAAGAACAAACATTTCTTGCCACAGGTTAATAGTTCCAACTGCCAAAACAAATGACATTTTAAACAAAGGATGTTATATAGTAGATTCCAGTTAACTGGGCCATCGGTTATTTGGGACTGCCGCTTATTTGGGACAAAGAAAAAAACTAATCAAGAAAATAGCCAGGATTCCCTTAATTTATTTGGGACACTATACCACTTAATTGGGACAGGAAACTGCTAGCTCACAGTTTTAACTGGCATCAGATGCATGCACTTGTATCTGTTAGACACTACACAGTGCTTAGAGCAAACAGGACCAATCTGGTGCAATAGTGGAAACGTGAGCATGGAGTCAGAGGAGATAGAGGAGGTAGTTAATGAATACTTTGCTTCAGTATTCACCAGGGCAAAGGACCTGGCAATCGTAGGATGACTTACAATGGATTGAAAGGCTTGCGCATATAGACATTAAGAAAGAGGACGTGCAGGAGCTTTTGAAAAGTATTATGTTAGATAAGTCACCGGAGCTGGATGAGATATACCTAAGGCTACTGTGGGAAGTGAGGGAGAAGATTGCTGAGCCTCTGGCGATGATCTTTGCATCATCAATAGGGACGGGAGAAGTACCAGTGGATTGGAGGGTTGCAAATGTTGTTTCCTTGTTCAAGGAAGGGAATATAGACCACGAAATTATAGACCAGTGAGTCCGACTTCAGTGGTGGACAAGTTGTTGGAGAAGATCCCAAGAGGCAGGATTTATGAGCATTTGGAGACACATAATCTGATTACGGATCGTCAGCATGGCTTTTTCAAGGGAAGATCATGGTTTGAACATGACTGAATTCTTTGAGGAAGTAACAAAACACATTGATGAAGGTAGAGCAGTGTATGTCGTGTATATGGATTTCAGTAAGGCATTTGATAAGATTCCCTATGCAAAGCTCATTCAGAAAGTAAGGAGGCATGGGATCCAAGAATATCCTGGTTTTTTGGTTGAGAATTGGCATGCCCACATGAGGCAAAGCGTATTTGTAGATGGCTTGTATCCTGCATGGAGGTTGGTGGCCAGTGGTGTTCTGCAAGGATCTGTTCCGAGACCCCTCCTGTTTGTGATTTTTATAAATGAGCTGGATGAAGTTGAAAGGTGGGTTAGTTAAGTTTGCTGATGACACAAAGGTTGGGGGTGTTGTGGTTAGTCTGGAGAGTTGTCAGAGGTTACAGTGGGACATCAATAGAACTGGGCTGAGAAGTGGTAGATGGAGTTCAACCCAAGTAAGTGTGAAGTGTTTAATTTTGCTAGGTCAGATTTGAAGACAGAATATAGTATGTCTTGGCAACGTGGAAGATCTGAGAGTCCTTGGGTCCGTGCCCATAGGACACCCAAAGCTGCTACACAGGTTGACAGTGTTATTAAGAAGGCAAATGGTGTGCTGGCATTCATCAACTGTGGGATTGAGTTCAAGAGCCGTGAATTAATGTTACAACTATACAGTACTCCACTTGGAGTACTGTGTTCAGTTCTAGTCACCTCACTACAGGAAGTATGTGGATACTATAGAAAGAGTACAAAGGAGATTTACAAGGATGTTGCTTGGATTGGAGAGTATGCCTTATGAGAATAGGTTGGGTGAAACTTGGCCTTTTCTCCTTGGAGTGATAAGAGTGAGAGGTGACCTGATAGAGGTGTATAAGATGATAAGAGGCATTGATCATGTGCATAGTGCATAGTCAGAGGCTTTTTCCCCCAGGGATAAAATAGCTAACATGAGGGGGCATAATTTTAAGGTGCTTGGAAGTAGGTACAGAGGGGATGTCAGGAGTAAGTTTTTCCCACACAGAGTGGTGGTTGTGTGGAATGCACTGCCAGTGACAGTGGTGGAGGTGGATAAGAGACTTTTAGGTACATGGAGTTTAGAAAAATAGAGGGCTATGTGACAGGGTAACTCTAGGCAGTTTCTAGAGTAGGTTAGATGGTCGGCACAACAGTGTGAGCCAAAGGGCCTGTAATGTACTATTGATTTCTACGTTCCATGTTCTATGAAGTTGGCGAGTAATAACAGCAAGACAATTCAGAACTCTCTTGCTTACTGTGGTTTGAAGCATTCAGGCTTGGAGATGCCAGGAACAGCTAGGAGTGAAAATTAAACAGAATCACTACTTCAATTTGGGAACTACAAAGAATCTGAAGGGATCAACAATCATCTTGAACGTTACAATAAATATTCAAGGTTTGGAGAATGCAATCATTGAAAGCATTATATGAAGGCAGTCCATTATTTGTGCTAGGGGTCTACACTGATTTGGTATTACTTTGATGTCCAGCATCTGCAGATTTTTTTGTTTATAGTACCATAGTAGTATTGGTAGTGTTCTAATTTGTTCTGTATTTCATTTAAATATGTAATGTGTTACTCAGTTAAATAGTAGTTTGTCTTTTTTTAAAATATACCTTTTCAACTATATTCATGAAACCAGCTAATTGGAATAGCCTCTTAATTGGGGCAAATTGTATTGGTCCTGATGTGTTCCAATTAACCAGAATTCACTGTATTATCCTGTAGTAGGAAAGGTAGTGGATAGATCTTTTAAGCGTATTAGCATCACACCTGAATCACAAGTAGCACTCTGAGTCAAGGTTTAATTTATTATCAAAGTATAAAACTCTGAAATTCTTCAATTCTCTGGTTAGTCATGAAATCAAGAAAGAAAAGAAAGACAGCATAATCATCAACCCCCAAATCCCTCCTCCCTGCAAAAAAAAACAAACACAATGGATCAGGCACATCAACACCCCCCCCCATCCCCCTCCCTGCACAACAAAAAAACAAGATCAGGCAAAAAAATCACAGAATATAAAACCGTAAAGACTGGGGAAAAAGTCTATAGTCATTAAGTCCACATCCAAAACGCAACACTCTCTGAGCACAGCGACGGGCTCTCCCCTCTCTGGTACACAGCAACCGACCAAAAGGCAAGCAACTAGCGCTCACCCTCTGCACTCACTTCAATGGTTCAATCTCCCTCGTCACTTTAATTGCCAAACAATGGAAGCTATAATCGATGAAATGGAGCCAAATACTGGCTTGGACCCCGTCATGCAGCCTGCCCATTATGCACACTTCCACTGCCTCCCAGAATCCTCTCAGACTGCAGAACGCTGGAATACCCAAATGATCTCCAAACTTCCACACTCGCCTTGATGTATTAATCACCCTCATTGCTTTAAGCAGTGAACAACGGAAACTATAAGCAGTGAAATGGGGTCAAACATTGCTCACGCAACATCCTACCATGAGGTTCGTTCACACTGCCTTTGCCTGGCAGAATCCTCTTGGAGACTGCAGAGTGCTGAAGCACCCAAACCCTCTCCAAACAGCAAAACACAGGCTCCAATAGTTACAGAATTACATTCAAGATGAGAAACAAATATTAAAGACATAAAAGAAGTGTAAAAGATGGGGTCATGGTCTATCCAGAAGATGCTGACCAAAGGAGTGTTGTACACAGGTACCATCTTGATCAGAAGTTCGTATATTCAAGATACTCCAAAGAGGTGCATGCACACAACTTTCAGCTCAGAGAAGCATGGTGCTTGCCATTACAGAAACCAGCGTTTAGCTAAGACATGAAGCTGAGCTCTCGACTGCAGACTCAGTGGTGCTCATCATTAATGGTACTACAAGAACTGGTAACTTGTGCCCTGGCCGATGTTTACCTCTCCAGCAATTTCAATGGAAAAAAATTCTGGCCACTTTCTCAGTTCTAGTTACTTTTCTTAAAATGCTACAATGACACCACTTAAAAGAACCCATTGCTGAAGTGCTGAAAGATATAACACAATCAGAAAAAGCACTATTACATTTTTCCCCCTACATTACAGTCAGATGTCTTAAGACCAATGTAAAATTGAGTAGGATTAAAAAACACTGTAGTCGGACACACCTTTGAAATCTGAGGTAATTAATTAAAGACAGGGTTTGCCAGCACCAGTTGGGGGCACAAAGAACACTCAGCACAGAGACAGGCCCTTCGGCACATCCAGCCCGTGCCGAGCCAGTCCTATCAACCTGCACCCAGACCATAGCCCTCAATAGCCCACCCCTCCAAACTTCTCAAACACAGAAATCAAAATCACATCCACCACTTGCACTGGCAGCTTGTTCCACACTCCCACCACCCTCTGAGTGAAGTTTCCCCTCATGGTCCCCTTAAACATTTCACCTTTCATCCTTAACCCATGACCTCTAACTGCAGTCTCAGCGGAAAAAACCTGCTTGCATTTACCTCATCTATACCCCTCATAATTTTGTATATCTCTAAGAGGGGGTGATTAATAAGTTTGTGGCCTAAGGTCGAAGGAGAACTCATTTTCTACCTTAGGCCACAAGCTTATAATCACCCCGATGCGTGAACGTCAAACTTCTGCATAATCACTTAGAGTTGAACTGCATGTGCATGTAATGAGAGCTGTACAACTCATCTCCTTCTACCTTAGGCCATGAACATCAATCACCCATGCTGTGGACACTTTCTACAGGTCAAAGATCTATATGCTGCACGAGCACTGGACTAAGTGTATAAGTGTAGGAGGGGACTATGTTGAAAAATAAGTGTGCTCGGTTTTCTAAAATTAAGTCCTTCTACCCTGGGCCACGATCTTATCAATTACCACTCGTATTAAATCTCCCTCCAAGTCTTCTACATTCTAGGAAATAAAGCCTATTCAATCTTTCCCTGTATGTAACTCAGGTCCTCCAGCCCCAGCAACATCCTTGTAAATTTTCTCTGTATTCTTTCAACCTTATTTACATCTGTCCTGTAGGTAGATGACCAAAACTACACACAATATTCCAAATTAAGCCTCAGGAACATCTTGAACAACTTCAACCTAACATCCCAACAGTGCTCATTACTTCGATCTACGAAGGCTAAGGTGCTAAAAGCTTTCTTTACGATCCTATCTACCTATGACTCCACTATCAACAGATTATGGATTTGTATCCCCACACCCCTCTATTCTACCACACTTCTCAATGCCCTAACGTTCACTGTGTAAGATCTATCCTGGTTTATCCTCCCCAAGTACAACACCTCACACTTTTCTGCGTTAACTCCATCTGCCATTTTTCAGTCCCTTTTTCCAGCTGGTCCAGAACCCACTGCAAGTTTTCATAGTCTTCATCACTGTCAACAACACCCCCAATCTTGGTGACATCCGCAAATTTGCTGATCCAGTTAACCACATTACCCTCCACTGATACAGATGACAAACAACAAAGAACTCAGCACAATCCCTGCGGCACACCACTCATCACAAGTCTCCAGTTAGAGAGGCAACCATCTAATATCACTCTCTGGCTTCTCCCATAAAGACAATTTCTAAACCAATTTACTTCTTCATCTTGAATGCCAAGTGACTAAACCTTCTTGACCAACTTCCCTTGAGGCGCCTTGTCAAGGCAAGCAGTATCCACTTCCTTGTTTTCATCAACTTTCCTGGTAACTTCCTCAAAAAACTCTAAGACTGGTTAGGCATGACATACCATGCACAAAGCCATGCTGACTATCCCTAATCAGTCCTTATCTATCCAAATCCTGTATATTCCAGAGTATAAGCCGACCCCCCCCCCCCATTTTCAAGGTTAAAGTAAGTGACTTTTTCATGTTACCTTTGTATAAGCCGACCCCTTTCGTACAGGTTTTTGATTTAACCAGAAAAGATCACAAGATCTCACATGCCCATACTCAGCTTTGCCAGATCTGGAACCAGGAAATTTTGTGAACCGGTACTGCTAAGAAAACAGGCCTACACATTGTAGAGCGTTATAAGCAAATTCTTAATAAATAAATCAGGGAGGGAAATTTTGGATTAGGTCTCCAATGGTAAAGAATCCTCTGAAATGTAACCCCCGCGAAACCATTTAGCGTCCATCGTAATCTCGTTAAAACATAACACGGGGGTGGCGGGATCAGTACATGTACTCAGTATTGAGTTTGTGACCACCATTCACAAAAGATTAAAACAAATGCGATATGATGCTGGCTTCAAGCCAAAGATTGTTGATTTTGCTAAAGGAACGAATAATTCTGCAGCCCCCTGCTAAGAAGTTTAGTGTAAATGAGAAACAAGTGAGAGAATGTAGAAAGGCAGAGGACACGCTGAGGGAAACGCCAAAGATGAAATGTGTAAGCTGCGGGAAAACATGCCAGTGGCCGGAACAGGACGAGAAAGTTTTGGAGTGGGTGAATCACCAGCGATCATCTGGATAACATCGTTACCAGAGAAATTATTTGAAATCAAGCATTGAAATGGGCCAAAAAACACCGTGAGGTCAGCAAAAATTTCAAAGCTACGCAAAGTTAGCGCACCCGATTTATGAATAGACGTGATCTTGTGTTGAGACAAAAAACAAAAGATAGCTCAGAAAATTCCTGCGGGGTGTTATTGTCTATGTTCAAGAACGCTCCTGGATGGACGAAGCAGGTTGCTTGAAGTGGGTTAAGGAGGTGTGGTGTCGACGTCCGTTTCAGGAAGGAAAAGTCGCTAATTGTCTGGGACATGTTCAAAGCACACTTGTCAGGTGAGACAAAAGCAGCATTGAAAGCTGAAAATATGGACACTGCAGTCATCACCGGTGGTTTGACGTCCGTGCTCCAGCCACGAGATGTGAGTTGAAACAAACCATGCAAAGAATTCATGCATCGACAGTGGAACGAATTTGACTCAAAAATCAGCCAATAAATATAACCTGTCTTCCGTGTATTCATTTTTCCAAAGTTGGCACCCTCTGTATACACCAGCCTCCTATTTATAGGACCAAAATTTAGGGCCAAGTTCTCGGCTTATACACCGGAATTTACGGTACTTAAATATCCAGTCCCTTAGAATACATTCCAATAACTTTCCCAATACTGATGTTAAGACTGATTGGCATATAATTTCCTGGCTTACTCTTAGAGTTTTCCTTAAACATAACAACATCAGCTATCCTCCAATCTTCTAGCACCTCACCCATGGCTAAAGATGCTTTTTCTGCACTTGCCTCCCACAAGGTCCAAGAAAGCACATTGTCAGATCCTGGGGATTTTTCCACCTTAATTTGCTTTAACTAACACTTTCTTCTCTGTAACCTATATAGGATCCATGACTTCGCTGCTGCATTGCCTCACATCTACAGACTATGAATAGCCGTGATCTACCCAGTAAATACAGATACAAAAAAAAATTTAAGATCTCTCCCAACTCCTTTGTCTCTATGAACTCTGGTCTTCCAAAGAACCAATTTTGTTCCTTGGTATCCTTTTCCTCTTAATCTATCTGTATGTAATAACCCTGGTTTAAGCCATGCTTTGGGCACTTCGTACTCTGCAGATCTCTTCAAAATGCAAATCTCTACATAAAAAGTGCTCTTTTAATTACATTATTTAATAGAGTATTTCACTTTTGTTGTTCAAAATAAAATTTTAATTGATTACTAATTTAGGCTTGCTGAATTAGCTAATAAGATTTGTCCTGTTAAAATTTTGGCCAATAAGATGCCCCAAAAAAAGAAACAGACAACAGGAGTAACCATTTTAGAGAGAGTGTGGGAAAAGAACAGGTAGCCATTTTCTACAAAGAGCATAAGAAAGAATGGAGACAGACAACAAACATGGGTGAAAAACATGATGAAACGCTCACAGAACCAAATTTGGACAGACAGATACAGGTGTCCAAAAATCCTCATGCAGATTATGGTTTCACTGAGAATATGCAAATAATTCAGCTCACACCAGTATCAACTTATACTGAAATTGTATTGACAAAATATTTTAAACTACAGCAAACAAAATAAAGAAAAACCTATCTCACATGAGCTGAATTATTGCTTCCTAGCGAACAGTAGATTTGAATAGGTGTCTTAGTGTTCATATAGGTAACGGTCTTATTTTCCCTTAAAAAAATTCAAGCTTATGTTTTTTGTGTTTATCCAAATCATATCCATCCTAGACCCATTTATTTATTGGCAATGGCCTTTTCATTGTTATTCTCATGCACTGTAGAGTTATGTTGCTGTTTGTATTCATAGTAATAGTTAATTAATTAAGTGCCTATGGTGAGAGGATTACATTTTTGGAGGCATCATCCACAATGGATATTTTTTGCACAATTGAAAGTATGTCATGATTAATGTATGTGATAGCTGCTGAGAGTGAAGATTTTCAGTTTAAGTCGCTCTCTTTTCTGAGGAATGAAGGGAAAACTCTGACAACTGTTACAAATCTACTAAGTTCTTCAGTTGTTGATCTAAATACTGAGCTGGTTTCTGCTATTACATCACATAAAGACTATAGCGAACTTACTGAAATCCAAGGTTATCATAAGCTGAGAATGCTCTCTGGAGTCAAACCCACGCCAAATGGAGAAGAAAATTACGAGACTTGAGCTGATCAGACATCTCATTTAGTTGACAAATGGCAATGCTCAGACAATATAAGAAAAAGCAAAGATTTGTAGAAAGTTTAAAGGGTCCTGCTGCTGACATAGTAACGTTGCTAAAAGCAGTAAATCCTTTAGCCAACACACACAAAATGCTGGTGGAACACAGCAGGCCAGGCAGCATCTATTAAGAAGCACTGTTGACGTTTCGGGCCGAGACCCTTCGTTCTGACTCTATGTATTCGAATAACCCACAAGATGCGTGATCCATCATCTTTTACTGAGTTACTAAGAGAAGTCAGAGCGGAGAAAAATATTATTGAGGAGTGAAGTGATTCCAGAAGACAAGTAATAGCCTCTGTTGCTAAAGCAACCCATGAGGCCTCATAAGTAGAGCTGTTGAGAAGTGTTAATGTTGCAGCTAAACATGACACATCTACTGGAAAATGCAACTCAACTGTAAAAGAAAAATCACAAGGCAGAAAAATGCTACTGCAAAAGATTTCTTGACCAAGGATAGGCCTGGGATTTTCTGTTACAAATGCGGAGAAGATGGACATTTCAAGCGAGATTGTGAGAGACAAGAAAATATTTGAAAAGTAACCAGCAGTTAATCAAACAGAAAAAGATGGGAAACTACAGAGGACCCAGTAATGGAATCCAATCAGTGCATTAACAGAAATATCAATATTGAAAACACTATTCCTGAAGGCTTAGTGGGGCGAAATTCTGATACACTACAGATCCTTTTACAACCAGTAGTTGACACATTTACCGTTGACTCCTGTCAGTACTCGAGATATGGGGGCTTATGGTTATTTGTTGTTGAAACTGGAGTTTTCAGAAGTAGATGTTGGAGTAGCTGAGACTATTGATACACTAGAGTTGATCATAAAAGATAAAGCTTCCATTCTTGTAAGAACATACACTTGCATTGTGAGAAAGCTCAGGGCAGCATATACAGTGGGAAGGGGAGAGAACTTTCTGAGAACCCTGTCCAGTCACCCTGTATTCAGAGACATGGTTCTCTTAATATAGAGAACTTCGAGAATTTGTAAGTTTCTCCTATGCAAGACAATAAGAATAAAAGAGTGACTGGAACACCCAAATTTTCACCCAAAGGTGCCCAGCACCCCAACCATTCTTGCGGGTCTGTCTGATGATCAGGAAGAGAAGTCACTCTTACCAGCAAGAGTGCTGGAGAGATCTGAACTGCAGAAATCTTTGGCTGTCTACTCTGAGAGGACAACAATGATCATCAGGGACACCTCGAGAAGAGATGTCATCCTCGGTTATAGGCGGCATACAGATTGCACATCTCTGTCCTGTGACGGTAGCTTCTAGTTCTCCGGTGGAGGAAAAAGAGAAATAGTCTCCTGGATCAGGAAAGTTGACATCAAATTCATTCAACTGTGATGATTCACCAATACCCAGAGGAATGGAAAAGAAAAAGAGGCTGACTGATCAGATGTTGATGTTGGCTGCTCCAAGAGTACTCACCACACTATCAGAGTGACAGAGGACACACCTTTCCAAGAGAAGTCTTGCCGGCCAGCACCAGCGGAGTGTAAAAATGTTAGGCAACACCTGCAGAAACTTAAGCTAGAATTATCACTGAGTTGAGAAGTCCCTATGCACCGCCTATAACCGTCAGGAAAAAGAATAAGAAAATACGAATGTGTGTTGATTATACAACACTGAACAGACATACAATCATAGAAACATAGAAAACCTACAGCACAATACAGGCCTTTTGGCCCACAAAGTTGTGCTGAACATGTCCTACCTTAGAAATTACTGGGCTTACCTATAGCCCTCCATTTTACTAAGCTCCAAGTACCTATCCAAAAGTGTCTTAAAAGACCCTATCAACGTTGCTGGCAGCCCATTCCACGCACTCACAACTCTGAGTAACAAAAAACTTACTCTGAGTGTACCTATTCCCCAGCACCTTAAACCTGTGTCCTCTTGTAGCAACCATTTCAGCCCTGGGAAAAAGCTTCTGACTATCCACCCAATTAATGCCTCTCATCATCTTATACACCTCTATCAGGTCACCTCTCATCCTCCGTCACTCCAAGGAGAAAAGGCCAAGTTCACTCAACCCATTCTCATATGGCATGCTCCCTAATCCAGGCAACATCCTTGTAAATCTCCTCTGCACCCTTTCTATGGCTTCCACATCCTTCCTGTAGTGGGGCGACCAGAACTGAGCACAGTACTCCAAGTGATCCTAGACCAATATACAGACCCACAGATTGAGAATGCTCTGGCCTGCTTAAGTGGAAGCAACTGGTTCCGTGTGTTGGTACAAAGTACCAATGAGCAAATCTGATTATGACAGCATCCAAAGGTTGAAAGGATCATTTATTATCAAATTATACAATTCTGAAATTCTTCTTCCCCAGTAGCCATGAAACCAAGGAAGGAAAAAAAAGGAACTCGATCATCAACCCCCAAGGCCCCCCTCCCACACAAAATAAACAAACCAAATAGAACAGGCACATCAACCCCTAAAGCTTCCACCCCGCACCCCCACACACACAAAAAAAGAGAAAGATCGGGGAAAACCACAGAGTATAAAAAAACTATAAAACTAAAAAAAGTCTAAAGTCCAAGTCCACATCCAAACTGCAGAAAACCTGGGCAACACTCTGAGCACCAGAGCAGGGTCTCCCCTCTCTGGGAGCAAAGCGATCAGAAGACAGGCAGCCGGCGCTCACAGTCCTTCCAGGTAAGGTGACACTTCAACTGCAAGTCTGTTGAGGTCATCTGCTATATTCAGTGATCCCAGTGTGGACTCCTGTATATCAATGACGCCCGATGACGATTGGGAGATCACTTGATCGCGCATCCTCACTCCCTCTGCCACAAAAAGTAGGCTTCCCTGGAGGACACACATTTCAATTCTAGTTCCCATTCTGACATGCCAATCCATGGCCTCCTCTACTGACATTATGAGACCAACTCAGGATGGAGAAGCAACACCTTATATTTTATTTGGGCAGCCTCCAACCTGATGGCATGAACATCAACTTCTATAACTTCCAGTAACTGCCCACCCCCCTTCACCATTTCCCCATCCTGTTCTCTTCTCTCACTTCATTTCCTCACCTACCCATCCCCTCCTCCTTCCCTTTCTTCCATGATCTTCCGTCCTCTCCTATCAGATTCCCCCTTCTTCAGCCCTTTTTCTCTTTCACCAATCAACTCCCCAGCTTTTACTTCAACTTCATCCCCAGTCTCACCTATCACTTGCCACTTAGTACTTCTTCCTCCCTCCCCCCACCTTCTTGCTCTGACTTCTCCCCTTCCTTTCCAGTCCTGATAAAGGGTCTTAGCCCAAAACCTCAACTGTTTACTCTTTTGCATAGATGCTGCCTGGCCTGCTGAGTTACCCCAACATTTCATATGTGCCTCTTTGGATTTCCAGAACCTGCACATTTTCTCACATCTGTCCCAATCCACACTTGCCAGATCCTTTCTGATACCATCAGAATTGGCCTTTCTCCAATTTAGAATCTCAACCTGAGGACTAGACCGTAATTACCTTGAAACTAATGGCATTATGATCACTGGATACAAAGTGTTCTTCTGCAAAAAATTTTGTCACCTGCCCCATCTCATTCCCTAATAGGATATCTATTATCACATCTTCTCTAGTTGGGATTTCTATGTACTGATTAAGGAAACTGAACACATTTGGCAAACACTTACCCATCCAGCCCTTTTACAGTACTGGAATCCCAGTCAAGATGTGGAAAGTTAAAATCACCTCCTTTAACAGCCTCATGGATCTTGCAACATAGTGTGATGACTCTACAAATCTGCTCCTCCAAGTCCAGCAGAGGAGGTTGTCTATAATATAAACTCACTGATGTGGTCATACCTTTCCTATTTCTCAGTTCTACTCATAAGGCCTCACTAGATGAGTTTTCCAGTCTGTCCTGACTGAGCACTGTCATGACATATTCCCTGACTAGTAATGCCACCCCTCCCCTTTTAATCCCTCCCACTCTATCATATCTAAAACAATGGAACTCTGGAACATTGAGCTGCCGGTCTTGCCCCTCCCGCAACCTAATGGCTACAATGTCACAATTCCACGTGCTGTTCCACACCCTAAGCCTTTCCTACAATACTCCTTGTATTGAAATCTGCACAGCTCAGAACATTAACCCCCACCCATCCTCAACTAAATTTGATTCCTGAATTTGTACGTGGGCTTAACAACACTTTTCTCCACAACCACCCCATTAACTGCTCTGGCACTCCAACTCCCATCCTCCTGTAACTCTAGTTGAATCCTCCAGTGCAATACTAGCAAACCTGCCTACTAGTTCCCCTCCAGTTCAGGTGCAAACCATCCACTCTGTACAGCAGGGCTCACCAACCCTTTCTGCACCACGGACCGGTTTAATATTGACAATATGCTTGCAGATCGGCCGACGGTGAGGGGGGGGGGGGGGGTTTAATCACAACTGGAATAAAGGTGATAAATCACATAAGCGGCTAATACACTTAATTTCATTTCTAAAAGGGTTTATCGAACAAATATTAAACACAGCGCAAATTTTCCTCACATGAATATAGTGATAAGTCAACTATAACTCACTTATCAGTCAATAGCATCATTACATTTTAAGTAACGTTTGGATATTAAACACAGGTCACATATTTTCCTCGTATGAGCATACAAAATCACTGCAACACACCAATATCGCTGATTCAGTGGGAGCCCTGGCCTTGTTTCCCTGCAACATCGTGGGCTGATGGGAGACGATACTTGAAAGGGGTTCCTTATGTCCAGTCTATTCCGCAATTCAGTTTTCGTGGCTCTCAGCACTTGCTTCTGTCCCACTTGCTCATGTTTTTGTCACTCAGAAAACTCAATGGATTTGTCTTAAAGTGCAGGGTGCTTGGACTCAAGGTACCGAAGCAGTTTTGAGGGCTTCATTGTCTCATCAGACAGCCTCCGGGCCCGAAGTCCAGCCTCCCGCCCACCCGCCGCCAGATGCCTTGGCCAGGTGCGGCTGGTTGTGGGGGGTGTGAGAGGACAAGGTCAGGACCGGAGGTCCCCGTGCCAGGGCCGCGGCGGTCGCAGTCCAGACAGAGAGAGCGACCGAGCGAGGAATGCGACAGGGCACGTGCCCGCCCCACCTTGTAGGTAGGTAGGATCTATAGGCCAACAAAAGTTTGGCTCAAGGGATGACTTTCAGCGAAGCAGCTACTCTGCTGCTTACAAAACCCTGAGCCCGAATTAGGTTGTCTGCGAATATGTTCCCCACGAACATTCGATGTGCTAAACAGGTTTAGAGGTTGTGCCCATCTGTCCGCACTCCAGGCCAGTAGCAACGGCACTTCTCACCAGCCACGCGAGGGTATCACTGCGTTTAGGCGACAGATGACCTCGCATGCGTTCAAATTCAACAGTGGGCAGGGAATGAGGAAAGGTGCAACTGACTCATATAGTTTTGTATCGCCAAATCATAGCATTTCCTCGCGGCCCGGTACCAGTCTGTGGCCCGGTGGTTGGGGACCACTGCTGTACAGATCCCACCTTCCTTGCAAAAGAACCCAATAATCCAAAAAATCTGAAGCCCTCCTTCCTGTACCATCTCCTTAGCCACAAGTTAAACTGATGATCGGCCCAGCTCTGGCCTTACTAGTACATGGCCCAGGTGGCAATCCTGAGATCACAACCTTGGAGGTCCTGTCCTTTAACTGAGCACCCAACTCCCTGAACTAACTTTACAGGACCTTGTCACTCATCCTACCCATGTCACTGGTACTGATGTGGACCACAACCTCTGCTGCTCACCCTCACATACAATAATGATGTGGACTTCAATCAGAGATGTCCCTGACCCTGGCACTCTGGGGGCAACTATCATCCAGAAATTTCATTCTCATCCAAAGAACCTTCTTTCTGCTCCTCTAACTGCAAATCCACCATCACTATAGCTCACCTCTTTTCCCTCTTCTCTTCTGAGCCACAGAGCCAGGCTCAGTACCAGAGACCTGACTGCTATGGCCTTTCTCTGCTAGTTCATCCCAACACAGCAGTGTACCTGTTGTTGAGAGGAATGGCCACAGGGGTACTCTGCAATGGCTGCCTATCCCCTTTCCCCCTCCTGACAATCACTCAGTTACCTGGGTCCTGCACCTTGGGTGTAACTACCTCCCTGTATGCCCTGTCTATCAATTTACAGCAGTCGGATCGGCAATAAACACACATGGACAATTAATAACAATCGTGGACACACACACACACACACACACACACACACACACACACACACACACACACACACACACACACAGACACAGACACAGACACACACACACCAACCCCTCAGCCTCCCAAATTATCTGCAGCTCATCCAGCTCCACCTCCAACTTTTTAATAGTCTGTCAGAAGCTGCAGTGGGATGCACTTCTTCAGTTATTGTCATCAGGGTCACTGGCGGTCTCCCCGTCTTCCCACATTCTGCAAGAGGAGCATTCGACTATCTGACTTGGCATCCCCACTGCCCTAAATGAGCAATAAGAAATAAAGAAAGAAAACATCTCTCTTCACTAAAGCCTCTATGAACCAAAGCCTCAACTCCCACCATCACTGGCCCACTCACACAATGGTAGCTCCACTTAAATCTAGCTTCTTTTTATTGGACCTTGCCAAGTGCCTATTTACATGCTATCCAATGTTGCCTTGGGAACTGTGGTGCTTAAAATGTGCCAACTGCCCCCGACAACTTCTTTTACACTCGCTCCCTTTATGCAGTCCAATATCTCCTTGGGAACTGTGGCATGCAAAAATGTGGGACAACGGTACAAAGAAACAATAAATCTTTTTCCAATACTCTTAATTTAAAGTACCAATTACAAAAGTTTTTCAGACATATGTTTAATCTCTTCAATTCTGTACATACAGAGGCTGGTCAAGATTTCTGTTACTGTGAATAGTTAAGTAAGTAGAAGATGAACTGATCTCCAGAAGTCATAAAGTTAAAGATAAAACATTCTTTTCAACATTTTAAGCAAGATTAGTGTATTATTTTTGTTTTGTACAATTTTAGAGTGGAAAAAAAGGAAAGGAGCACCATGCGAAAGTTTGGGCACCCCAAGAGATTTGAGCTCTCAGATAACTTTTACCAAAGCCTAGCACTCTGAAAATTAAAATAAATGATGCCCAGAAAGCAGAACAAGGGTATAAGAAAATAGCAAAGCGTTTTCAGGTAGCCGTTTCCTCAGTTCGTAATGTAATTAAGAAATGGCAGTTAACAGGAACAGTGGAGGTCAAGTTGAGGTCTGGAAGACCAAGAAAACTTTCCAAGAGAACTGCTCATAGGATTGCTAGAAAGGCAAATCAAAACCCCCATTTGACTGCAAAAGACCTTCAGGAAGATTTAGCTGACTCTGGAGTGGTGGTGCACCGTTCTACTGTGCAGTGATACCTACACAAATATGACCTTCATGGAAGAGTCATCAGAAGAAAACCTTTCCTGCGTCCTCACCACAAAATTCAGTGTCAGAAGTCTGAAAAGGAACATCTAAACAAGCCTGATGCATTTTGGAAACAAGTCCTGTGGATTGATGAAGTTAAAATAGAACTTTTTGGCCACAATGAACAAAGGTATGTTTGGAAAAAAAAAGGGTGCAGAATTTCATGAAAAGAACACCTCTCCAACTGTTAAGCACGAGGGTGGATAGATCATGCTTTGGGCTTGTGTTGCAGCCAATGGCACAGGGAACATTTCACTGGTAGAGGGAAGAATGAATTCAGTTAAATACCAACAAATTCTGGAAACAAACATCACATCGTCTGTAAAAAAAAAAAGATGAAGATGAAAAGAGGATGGCTTCTACAACAGGATAACGATCCTGAACACACCTCAAAATCCACAATGGACTACCTCAAGAGGCGCAAGCTGAAGGTTTTGCCATGGCCCTCACGGCCTCTGATCTAAACATCATCGAAAATCTGTGGATGGACCTCAAAAGAGCAGTGTATACAAGACAGCCCAAGAATCTCATAGAACTAGAAGCCTTTTGCAAGGAAGAATGTATGAAAATCCCCCAAACAAGAATTGAAAGACTCTTAGCTGGCCACAGAAAGTGTTTACAAGCTGTGATACTTGCCAAAGGGGGTGTTACTAAGTACTGACCATGCAGGGTGCCCAAACTTTTGCTTCGGGCCCATTTCCTTTTTTGTTATTTTGCAACAGTAAAAGATGGAAATAAAAAGTAATCTTGCTTAAAATATTAAAGATATGTTTCATCTTTAACTTTATGCCTTTTGGAAATCTGGTCATCTTTTACTTGCTTAACTATTCACAGTAAAAGAAATTTTGATTGGGGTGCCCAAACTTTTGCTTGCCACTGTACATGTCTGGTTATTCCCTCGCTCCTTTCCACATGGCTGGTGTGAAAGCTGGAAAACACAAACCCAAAAGGCTGGAAAATTATCTACAATTTCACAATAAAACACAACTCAATTTTCCACAATCTGATGTTAATTTGTGTCTCAGTGAAAATTTATCAATATTTTCAAGTCACCTACAGTTCACCATTGTAAAACCAACATAAAAATATATTTAATGACAGTCAATTGTTAACTGCAAACAAGAGTATGTTCTGGTATTACCAAATCTTTAAATATATATTAATTCTACTGATTGTTAATGGTAACAGTAGGAGGAAAAGTAAGAGACACAATCAATCACTGCTGGTAATAAAAAAAACAAAGAATCGTTTTTGAAGAAAAGAAAGGTGGTAAAGCCTTTCAGGCCTATTGTCAGAGCCTTCTTATTACTTCAAATGAAACTACAACTAATGTAGCCTCAAATTAATTTTGCATTAAGCATAATGGAAATTGTGACTAGCAAGGTGGCTTTATTGGGATAATTAGCTGCCTTCTTGAACTAATCCAATTAATGTGAAGGTGATGTTACATGCTAAGTAGTATATGGATTTTAGATGATCAGTATTACAAAATGGGGAGGAACTTGGTGATGGTAGAAATCTCATGAAAATGTCACCCAAGTCATGCTTGATGAGAGTTCATTTGTACTGCAGCCAGTGGGCAACATGTAATGAGAATGAGATTGTTTTTCTTTCAGTGTTGTGTATAGCAACACTGAAAGTACCTTACTCCTAATAACTAGATTCCTTCCATCAATCAGAGGGAACACAACATACCCATTCCCAACCTCTGTTTTACCTACACCATTTGCCACTGCCCTGGACCCTCAGCACCTTCAGGTTGACCAGTTGCCAAAGAACATGATATTGCTTTTCCTGCAACTGATTCTGCCCCCACCTTACAGAAGCCATTTTAAACAGTGACAAATGCCGATCAATCTGTGGGGAGATGGTGGATTGAAGTAGATGGCATCATCCATATTCTAGGCATATGGTGCCTGGAGCCATCCTGAATTCACCAAAGGCTCCATACAATAAACAAAGAAGAAAGAGGAGAAAATACAGAGAAGCCCAGATTTAACATTTGATGAAGTTTTCTGATGTCTGCATAGAATGGAAGCATTCAATTATGTAGTCCCTTCCCAAGGCCAATTTTGGAGCTCAGCCCATCATATATATGGATAATATTTTGTCAAAGGCCTTCTGCTAGTTCAAAAGCATGAATAGTATTTTGCACAGATACAACTGTATCCCTGAATAAAGCAAGGTTTTCATATATTGTCATGTTGGGTAGAACTTTGGGTATTGAAACTCACCGTTCGATTGAATCAATGGTGAGTTTAAATTTTCAGACAGAAAACCTGGAATACTGTGGCAGCACACTATTGCAATCCACGGACTAATGCTGAAGAGTTAATAGGTTAATAAAATGATACCTGGATATTGTCAGCCACACCCTTCATGTTAACTGGATAACCTGAGGCGGAGGTGACACCAAACCAAGCTCTATTGTCCATGTTATTCTTTACACATCACATGAAGTGGGGGAGGGGAGGAAAAGATTGAGAATGTAATAAGTATTGAACAGAAGTGCCACACCACTGTAAGATCAACTGTTGAATATCCTTTTCTGCCCTTAGGTTCTCCATGTCATTGTTTAATAAAAACTTAAGCTTATAATAATTCTTGATTTTATCTCCAGAGTCAATTGTTTTCCAAGGATTGAAGGGGTGACCTAATAGAGGTATATAAATGTACAAGAAGCATGGATAGTCAGAATCTTTTTCCCAAGGTAACCTTCCTATCCCCCAATCTACAGTAATCCTATTTGCCAAATGACGTCTATATCCAACTATGTCGTGCTGAAGTGTCTAAATATTTCTTAAAAGCAAAGATTGCATCTGACTTTGCCCCTTCTTCTGCCATCAAGTTCAGTATTTCAAACACTCAATAAAAAAAACTTACCATAAAAAAAGTTTCTGACTACTTATCCTCTTATAATGTGATACAGCTCCACCAGCCCCAAGTCCCCTCTGCTCCATGCAAAATAGACTCTGTCTATCCAATCTTTCTCCATAACACATGCTCTCCAATCCAAGCAACATCCTGGTGAATCTACTCTGGACTCTCTCCAGTGAAATCAGTCCTACAATGTGGCAACAGAACTGCCACACAATATTCCAAGTGCAATCTAATCAGTATTAAAAGTTATAACATGTTTCAACTCTTATGTTCAATGCCCCATTCTCAGAAGACAAGCATGAACACTCCAAGTTCCACTATTTAGTGCAAAATTAAAGTGATCTTTTGTTGCTACAAAGCCTAGATCAGATGTCCTATCCCTCAAGATAAAGAAATGTAAAGACATTATTTTCCAAAAGAGACTCGTCTAACCACATTAAGCACTTGTTTGGGTGAGCAGCTTACTGAATACAGTAATGTGTTTCAGTTCCTTGGAAATATTTTCTGCAGCCAAGGTATCTACAGTTGTTGCCTCCTTCTCTTCCCCCCCCCCCCCACCCCACCCCAAGATGTACACCTTGTACCATTTGTTACAGCGATTTTTGGGTTTAGCACATTTACCAGATAACTTTGGTCTTCAGATCTGAATTGTGGATTTGATTTTAATGCAGCTCTGAACAATAGGTTCACAGACCAGGTAACAGACTGATTGCCTGCATAGTCCAATCAATATTCTATTGCATGCATGCGATGGTGATTAACATTTGTTTTGGGTGTGATGGTTGTAAATATGGATTTGTTTGACTTGTCCCAAATTTTCTTTGATCTTTATCACATAAAATTTGTGTAGTGCTGGCATAAGCAGACCTTTTGACCAAAAGCATTTCCATATGATGCCTGGTGTATCTTTTTTTGTCAATAAAGAAGCTGCTTCGTATCTACCAGTACTTTTCTCCAGTGACCCCAATCGTGCAACAGTACCACTCACACTAGCCATGGCTGGCCTTGCTAGTAATAGCAATTTCATGAGACCCATTATTCCTTACTTTCAATGGTACCATTATGAGCTTGCTTTTGCCCGTAACATCAGAGGAAATGCCACTGGTTCTGATCTTCTTAGTAGGAATTTAACCCTTTTCCTCTCCACCCTCCAGGGTAACATCTCTACCCTTTGTAAAGACTGCTAGGGACAACATTCTAACAATCAAAGGAGAGTGGCACCCAATAACCACTGTCAATGACAAAGTATGTCAATTGACTGTGGCTTGTTTCACCTCAATGGTCTGATGTTAGTCTAGCACAGGGATTCTCAACCTTTTTTATGCCAATAGCTAATACCATTAAGCAAGGGGTCTATGAACCTGAGGTTGTAAACCCCTGATCTAGTGACTTACGGAACACTGTGATCATTGAAGGTCAAAGATGTGGATTCTCAAGTAACCCGTGGGGAGAGGAGAAAAAAAAACCATTGCAAGCAATTTTACTTCATGTGACTAGATTGAAAACAGTGGAACACTGTGTCACTCAACTAGACAACATGTTTATAATCATAATCAACATTGTTCAATACTTAAGACAAGTCAAGCAGCAATGTAAATTCATTTTGCTGTGTTTGCTGAGCTTGGCAATCAGCTTGCAGACATTTTATCACCAGTCGAGATGACATCCTCAGTGCACACTTGTTGGTGTTTCTCTCTGAGAGTGCTCATGTTTATATAGACCCTCATTCACCTGCCTCAGTCCTGATTGACAACACGTTCAGCTGACCTTCGAATTCTATTGGTTCGCACTTTTTTGGCTCTTTGGGTTTCACAGATAGTGTCTATTTTGATATGTCTGTTTTTTTTTAAGAGTTCACAGATGGCATCTATTTCAATACGTTTGTTTCAGAGTTCAGAAGGGGAAATTTTTTTTAGTTGTTGTGGAGCACAATACTTTGGTGAAATTCAAGTGTACACTTACAGAGAATGTAGAAGATTCTGGAGTATAGTCACTACTGTGACTAGCAGTAATTAAAATTGCCAAATTTATTTCCTATCGTAAGAACATAAGGAATGGGCCATCCGGCCCATCGAGCCTGCCCCACCATACATTATCATGGCTGATCTGCCCGTAAACCTAGCTCTATCTACCTGCCTTTTCCCCATAACCCTTAATTCCCCTAAAATGTAAAAATCTATCTATCAAATGATGCCCTCTTCTCTCCATCAGAAAATTTCAAACCTAATGCTGGTTCCACAGGCACCAAGCACCTACAATCTAAATGGAGAGGGGCTACAAATGAGTTATGTATATAGGGATCTGGATGTTCCAGTACATAAATCACAAACAGATAACAACTATTTCAGACAAAATACATTTTTTTGAAATTTACATACAAGCATGTTCAGATCCAGTTGTACAGGGACACACCTGGAACATTGTGTATAGTTTTGGTGCTCTTAAAAAATAATATAAGCACTGGAGGCAATAAATGAGATTCACCTAGCTAATTCTGGAAGGTGAGGGCCATCTATCAAGAAAGATTACGTGGTTTGTATTCATTGACATTTAGGTATAATGTTACATACCCACCCATAGCAAAGTAACTAACAGAGCAATTTAATTGGTATTTTCAAAGTTTGTTATAACATCTCAGCATGGGCCAATAAAAATAGCAATATATTGAATACTGCAGAGACGTTCAATTTTCAAATGAGACGATTTACTCTAACATAAAAAGTCGCTAGTTTCACAAATGAATATATCGATATACGTATACAGCCTTACTAGTTTATACCTAATGTATTCGCTATCTTTATATTTCAAACTTCCATCTGTTTTCATTACAATAAAGCATTACACCATAAATTAGTAACCGCAAGCGGCTCATTAAACAGTGAAAACTCGAACTATAGTAAAGATCGGAACTCGATTCATATTTGCTTAGACTAGGGTAGACAAGTCACTACGTAGACCCTTCCCAGGAAGCACACCATTACCCACAAATAAATTAAACTGATTTTTTTTTAAATGAACGATTATTTATTGTAAACGTCTGTAACTGATGGACGAATGTGCATTTGCAGTTAGTTCAGCCCCCTGCACGCCTGCACAGTCCCCTTTGTTCACAGCGGGCCCTTCGGCGCTGTTCACCCGGAGCAGGTGTGCACGAGGGCGCGCGCAGGAAGCGCCGTTCGCGTGCACGTTGCCCGCGCGCCCCACTGACCTGGACGTGGGACACGACCAAACTTCTATTGCCCTCTCCGTGGTACTTCCACTCGTTTCCATCCGGCTCCTTCAGTTCCATAACCTCCGTCCGGCAGGTTGGGTCTGAGCACCGTCTGGGGATTGTCTTGCCCGCCGTCCACTCCCCTCCTTCCGCCGCTCCCGGTACCCACATTCACGCTCAGCGACGCCTGCAACACACCGGAAGGACAAGGGGAAAACAACCTGACAGCATCGCCGGAAGCGCCCGTGCCCTGCGCTGATTGGGCAAGTGGTTCCTGATTGGCAACTGCCGAAGGCCGACTCCGTAGTCCGATTGGTCGGTCTTGATCCAGCGCCCCCACCCCCCCGAATGTATCCGGCAATGTTCGGCATCTGTCAGAGTTGCCGGGATGCCGCTGCTTTCGATGGCCTCTTCCGCGTTCTAGCTGAGTGCTGAAAACGCGAAATAGGTCGGCAGGCTTCAGATGCTGGAATCCGGAGCAGCACAAAAGGCGCTGCAGGAACTCAATGAGTTAGGGAAGGTCTTGTTGAGACCCTGCGTCCGCACTCGATTGTGCCCATCCCACAGAGTTCCTCCAGTCCATCGCCTTTTGTGTGCACGCAGTAGGATTAGGCAATGCCCATGATGAAAGAAACAGAGTAAGCGTTTCAATACTCCGATTTGTCAAAAAAACTGCTCTGTTATGTATGCATTCGTTTTTTTATGGATTACGTTGAGTGAGGAATGTGAAAATGTGCCTCCCGAAAGATCTTTCATTGGTTTTAGTAATCCATGTTGTTATGTAAGATGCGCCTTTAAAATAAATCTTTTTGAAAATCTAAATTCAGATGATGCTTCATTTGTCTTCGTACAATGCTTACCCAGGATTCTCTTTATATTAAATGACTACGTCCATCACAACTAACTGTGTGACTAGGAAACGAAAAGGTCTTAAGGTCTTAATTTAATTACTTAGTTTATTAAATTTCGCAGCAGAGAATGTACAGATAACAATGAAATATTTCAAATACGTTCACCGATATATGAAAATTGGAAAATATGTATATTTACTGGAAATGTGAAACTTAAAACACTGAAAACTCTCAGAATATTCGAATTATTATAATACAGTTATCTAATCTTTTATTCTTTTATTGCTTACAGCAATAAACAAAGATTAACAGGCATGACATTGGTTTGGAGTTTGAACATTGTTCCGGAAATTAGCCACAATGGAGTAATATCATGTGACTGGTAAAAAGGGAAGAGGGTTCTCTTCGAGGATTAGTAACAATCTATAAAATGGATTCCAGGTTCTGTAAAATCTCATGGTATTAGGTCAAGTAGGAGCAAAAAAATCTTCATCCTGATTTCCATTTATCATTCTACTTCACTCTGTCCATCAGTGAGTAGCACTAGCACTGGCCAAATCATGAAGGACTTGGCTGTCTCACAAGGTGTGTGGCAGGGAGTGAGTAAACCAAAACAAACCTATCAGCAATTAAACTACCATCTTTCCAATGATGGCATTAGTAGAAGTGACCACCACACAGTCCTCTCAGAATAAGACAGGTAATTCCTGAATTCATTCTGAAACCACCTTGTACCTTTGTTATTATTGAAAATGTTATTATTTTAATCAGGTTATGTGGCACAACAGACATCGGATTGCCTGAAAGTGGGCACTCATGAGGCGCTCGTGATCAGCAGCAGCAAAAAAAAGTCACAATTTCTAATTTCAATGCTTGCAAAGCCTTCATTTTGCCATTACTATCAAGCCTGGGAATCAATCCTGACTTGATAAGAAGTGTAGAGGTGCATGTTGAAAGCAGCAAAAATATTACCTAAAAATGACTTCGTGCCGACCTAGTCAAATGCAATACAGGACTGGTAGGTAAGTAGCAAAAATAACAATGCCACATCACACAGCTAAGGGATCTCAGTACCAACAGACCCAATCAAAGCTCTATATTTGTGCCACATCTTGTCAAGAATGATGGACAATTAAAAAGCAAACAGGAAGAGGATGCTTCAACGTCCAAAAAACGTTTATTTTATTTGGAGATACAGCATGGAACAGGCCCTTCTGGCCAATGAGCTGCTTCGCCCTGCAACCCACGAGTTTAACCCTCAGACAATTTATAATGATCAACTGTGGGAGAAAAACCCAGTGGAATCCCACACTGTGACAAAGAGAATGTACAAACTTCCTACAGACAGCCCGAGAAATGATCCTGGGTCAATGATTTTACTAACTGCTACACTACCATGCCACCCGAAGTGGCTGACAGCACTGGATTTGGCAAACCAGACTAACCTCTAGATGGTCCACGGTGCCTCATAGAGACATGTTCCAATAGATTCATTGTACATGACATCCAAAACTAGTGAAGAGCACTGGATTTGGCAAAGGTTATGAAACTAAACTAACCTCCTAGCTACAGTACTGAAGACCTGGATTCAGGAGCTAGATGTGCTTCCAGAACAATGTCAATATTGCCATCACCTCATTCACAAAAGACAGTTCCAATCCAACTAATGACTGCCTAATTCAAGCATGGACCAAAGAGCTGAACTCCAGGGCGTAGGTGCAAGTGACAGTCCTTACCATTAAGAGAGCATTTGATCAAGGGTGGCTTCAAGGCAACTAAAATCAATATTTCTTTATATTTAGGCCTGGTGAGATGCATCTGCAATTTTATTTACATGTTCAGTCTCCATACCTAAGGATACACTTGTGACAGAGGGAGAAACACATACAAAATTTAAAGGAATGAAGGGTTAGGGTTAAATATTCATGAACATTGATTTCTCAAAAGTTCAGTAATGCCTCCCCACCCCCCTTCACCATTTCCTATCTCCTTTTCCCTCTCTCATGTTATTTCCTTGCCCGCCCATCGCCTCCCTCTGGTGTTCCCACCCCCACTTTCTTTCTTCCATGGTTTCTGCCTCTTTCACTTATTAACTTCCTAGTTCTTTGCTTCATCCCTCCCCTCCAAGTTTCACCTGCTACCTGATATTTCTCTCTCCCCTTCCCCACCTTGAACATCTACTCCTCAGCTTTTTTTTCTCCAGTCCTGCTGAAGGTTTTCAGTCTGAGAAGTTGACTGTACTTTTTCCCATAGATGCTGCCTGGCCTGCTGAGTTCCTCCAGCATTTTGTATGTGTTGCTAGGTATAAAGAGTCGACATTCTGGGCTACGGCTCTTAAGATTGTACCTGGTATGGTGGGTGAGGGCAGTTGTCTGAGGTCAGATTAAGCATATTATGCCTGTATTCTCTTGAGTTTAGAAGAATTAGAGATGATATTTTTTAGAGTTTATAAAGTACATGTAGGATTAGTAACACACACACACAATGCCAGAGGAACTCAGCAAGTCAGACAGCATGTATGGAAATGAATAAACTGTCAATGTTTCAAGCCAAGACCCTTCATCAGGACTGGAAATGAAGGGAAGGTGCCAGAATACAAAGGTAAGGTGGTGGGGGGGAGAATAGCTAGAAGGTGATAGGTGGGTAGGAAAGATGAGGGGCTGGAGAGGAAGGAATCTGTTACGTGACGAGAGTGGACTATAGGAGAAAGGGAAGATGGAGGGGAACCAGGAAGAAGTGATAAGTAGGTGAAAAGAGGTAAAAGAATACTGAATAGAAGAGAGGGGAAGAAGGGGGGATTTTTTTTACTGGAAGGAGAAAGTAATAGTCATGTCATCAGGTTGGAGGCTACCCAGATGGAATACAAAGTGTTACCCCTCCTCTGTGAGGGTGACTTCATCTCGGTACAGAAGGAGGACATGGACTGACATGTCAGAATGGGAATGGGAATTGGAATAAAATGTTTGGTCACTAGGAAGATCAGTTTTGGGTGGATGGAGCAGAAATGCTCAAAGACATGGCCCCCCACTTTATGACAGGGTCACATTAGGAGCACTGGATATGTAGGGTTTGTACTTCCACACTGGCTGAGTGTTTACTATCAAGGATAACAATCTCAACGTAAAGTATCAATCATTGTAACCTGGGATCAGGACACATTTTTTGAATTCTCTATCCAAGAGGGCTTTGGAAACTCAGTCACTGAGTTGATTCAATGCAGAGATCCAAAAATCTTTGTATATTGGGCAAATCATGTGATATATAGGTTATTACAGGAAAGAATCAGAATTAGATTTCTTATCACTGACTTATATGTTGTGAAATTTGTTGTTCTTATAGAAGATCAGGAATAAATCTTATTAAAGCTGCTTCTCAGGGATGGGGTGTAATGGTAGTGTACCAGTTAACATGACACTATTACAGCTCAGGGACGGGGTGTAATGGTAGTGTACCAGTTAACATGACACTATTACAGCTCAGGGACGGGGTGTAATGGTAGTGTACCAGTTAACATGACACTATTACAGCTCAGGGACGGGGTGTAATGGTAGTGTACCAGTTAACATGACACTATTACAGCTCAGGGACGGGGTGTAATGGTAGTGTACCAGTTAACATGACACTATTACAGCTCAGGACATCAGGGTTCAGAGTTCATCTCTGACATCATCTGTACATCCTCCCTGTGGAATGCATGGGTTTTCTATGAGTGCTCCGGTTTCCTTCCACAGTCCAAAGGTGGACAGATTAGTAGGTCAATTGGTCATTGTAAATTGTCCTGTGATTAGGTTAGGATTAAATCAAGCATTACTGGGCAGCACAACTCAAAGGGCCATAAGCGCAAATTCCATGCTGTATCTCAACAAATAAATAGATAGATAGATAGATAGATAGATAGATAGATAGATAGATAAATAAATAGGCAGATAATTGAATAAATGGATTGAATGCAAGACTGATCAGGTACATGAGATCAAATGGCCTCTAATCCTACCTCTGTTTCTTTGTCTGTTGAGACTGTCATATGATGGAGAAGATGCATTTATTCCTCGCATAATGGAATCAGATCACCAGGTTCTAATTGTGCTTCCTCCTATGTATCTTAATCTCTAATTGTAGAAACTATGTGCAGCATGAACTATTCAAGACTTAAGATTTTGGTGATTCCTGAGAGACTTTAAATATTCATGCTGAAGTATGTCCATCTCAAGCATATGAGATGTATACATTAAGACAATGGCCTGGATCATGTTGACCTGGATCCCTCAGGACATTGAAGATCTAGTGAAGTCCTACTTGTGTATCAGGATTGCTGGCCACAGCTCAAATACAAACATGGAGGTGACCAGCAGAGCTCTTTCAGAAGATACCCACCAATTTTTCCCTACTGGAATAGAAATATTTCTTCCTGCAGGTTGTTAGAAATTCAGAGTGGTAAGAAGTGTTGCTTTTTGGGTCATGCACTTCAATATCTTAGCCCATAGAGGCTTTGAGATCACCTTTGGCAACTGCTGGTTTCCCGAAAGAACCAGCAGTTCATGTTGGCACAGTTCATCACATTCTAAGGCTACAATTAAATATGGACACAAGTGATCCTGCAGATGCTGAGAACCTTTAGGAACCTACTCATGATTTCCAGCATTTACAGAATCAAACATGGTACAACTTAACATAACTATGCCACCCAGCATCTTACTGGGAGACTGAATAAATAAATCAATGGAATTCCAAATATTGGCAATGGAATTCCATGAGTTCCTGATTTGCATTGTTTCCTCTTATTCCCGTCAGCCAGTGAGAACAGCAAGAAGAGTTTAAAAGGGAGAAGAGTTTGAAGCGAGACAGTTACTTCTTCAGCAGTTTGATCGGGGCACAACTGTGCAAGTGCGTGGACATCAGCCAGTGAGAACAGCGAGAAGAGTTTAAAAGGAGACAGCTGTACAGAGCAGGCGGCAGAGTAGAGGGAGTAGAGTAGGAAGGCTTTGGCTCAACGGGGCTTAGGCGTTAACAGGTCGAGGCGAGGTAGGTTGCAGACAGGAAGAATGTGTGTGAGGCTGGTGTTCTGTGCTTGGTGTCAAATGTGGGAAGTCTGGGAGACTCCCAGCCCCCCGGATGGCCACATCTGCACCAAGTGCGTCGAGTTGCAGCTCCTTAGGGACTGTATTAGGGAGCTGGAGATTCAGCTCGACGACCTCTGTCTGGTCAGGAAGAATGAGGAGGTGATAGAGAGGAGCTATAGGCAGGGTGTCACACCGGGGCCTCGGGGAAATGAATAAGTGGGTAACAGTCAGGGGAAGAAAGGGCAGGAGTCAGAGGCTCCCTTGTGGCTCTACCCCTTGACAATAAATAATCATGCTTGAGTACTGTTGGAGGGGACAGCCTATCTGGGGGAAGCAACAGTGGCTTGTTGTACAACAGAGGTTGTGGTACATATTGGTACCAGGAAAAGGGAGCAGACTACAGGGAGTTAGAAAGGAAGTAGGACCACAAAGGTAGTCATCTCGGGATTGCTGCCTGTGCCACGTGACAGTGAGTATAGGAATAGAATGAGGTGGAGGATAACTGTGTGGCTGAGGGATTGGAACAGGGGGCAGGGATTCAGATTTCTGGATTATTGGGATCTCTTTTGGGACAGGTATGACCTGTACAAAAAGGGTGGGTTGCACTTGAATCCCAGGGGGACCAATATCCTGTTGAGGAGGTTTGCTAAGGCTACTGGGGAGAGTTTCAACTAGGATTGCTGGGGGGGGGGGGGTGGGAAACAAACTGAAGAGACAGAGGAAGAGGTGGTTGGCTCACAGATAGAGAAAGCTTGTAGATAGTGCAAGAGGGAGGATAGGCAGGTGATAGAGAAGGGACACACTCAGACTAATGGTTTGAGATGTGTCTATTTTAATGCAAGGAGTATTTTGAACAAAGCAGATGAGCTTAGAGCATGGATCAGTACTTGGAGCTATAATGTTGTGGCCATTACAGAGACTTGGATGGCTCAGGGACAGGAATGGTTACTTCAAATGCCAGGCTTTAGATCTTTCAGAAAGGACAGAGAGGGAGGCAAAAGAGGTGGGGGCATGGCACTGTTGATCAGACAGTGTCACGGCTGTAGTAAAAGAGGAAGTCATGGAGGGTTTGTCCACTAAATCTCTGTGGGTGGAAGTTAGGAAAAGGACAGGGTTAATAACTCTACTGGGTGTTTTTTATATACCACCCTATAGTAACAGGGACATCGAGGAGCTGAGAGGGAAGCAGATTCTGGAAAGTTGTAATAATAACAGGGTTTTTGTGGTGAGATATTTTAATTTCCCAAATATTGATTGCCATGTCCCTAGAGTGGGGGTTCAGATGGAGTGGAGTTTGTTAGGTGTGTTCAGGAAGGTTTCTTGACACAGTATGTAGATAAGCCTACAAGAGGAGAGGCTGCACTTGATTTGGTATTGGGAAATGAACCTGGTCAGGAGTCAGATCTCTCAGTGGGAGAGCATTTTGGAGATAGTGATCACAACTCTCTCTCCTTTACCACAGCACTGGAGAGGGATAGGAACAGACAAGTTAGGAAAGTGTTTAATTGGAGTAAGGGGAAATATGAGGCTATCAGGCAGGAACTTGGAAGCATAAATTGGGGTCAGATATTCTCAGGGAAATGTACGGAAGAATTGTGGTAAATGTTCAGGGGGTATTTGTGTGGAGTTCTGCATAGGTTTGTTCCAATGAGTCACGGAAAGGACAGCAGGTTACAGGAACCGTGTTGTACAAAGGCTGTTGTAAATCTAGTCAAGGAGAAAAGAAGAGCTTATGAAAGGTTCAAAAAGCTAGCTAATGACAGACAGCTAGAAAATTATGGCTAGTAGGAAGGAGCTCAAGAAAGAAATTAGGAGAGCCAAAAGGGGCCATGAGAAGGCCTTAGCAGACAGGATTAAGGAAACCCCAAGACATTCTACAAGTATGTTAAGAGTAAGAGGATAAGACATGAGAGAATAGGACCAATCAAATGTGACAGTGGAAAAGTGTGTATGGAACCCAAGGAGATAGCAGAGGTACTTAATGAGTACTTTGCTTAGTATTCACTACAGAAAAGGATCTTGGTGATTGTAGGGATGACTTACTGCAGACTGAAAAGCTTGAGCATGTAGATATTAAGAAAGAGGATGTGCTGGAGCTTTTGGAAAGCATCAAGTTGGATAGGTCACCGGGACCAGACGAGATGTACCCCAGGCTACTGTGGGAGGCAAAGGACGAGATTTCTGAGCCTCTGGTGATGATCTTTGCATCATCAATGGGGACAGGAGAGGTTCCAGAGGATGAGAGGGTTGAAGATATTGTTCCATTACTCAAGAAAGGGAATAGAGGTAGCCCTATAAATTATAGACCAGTGAGTCTTACTTCAGTGGTTGGTAAGTTGATGGAGAAGATATTGAGAGGCAGGATTTATAAAGATTTGGAGAGGCATAATATGATTAATTATAGTCAGCATGGCTTTGTGAAAGGCCTGATTGAATTTTTTTTGAGGATGTGACTAAACACATTGATGAAGGTAGAGCAGTAGATATGTAGTGTATACAGATTTCAGCAAGGCATTTGACAAGGTACCCCATGCAAGGCTTATTGGGAAAGTAAGAAAGCACGGGATCCAAGGGGAAATTGCTTTGTGGATCCAAAACCGGCTTCTGCATGGAGGTCGGTCACCAGTGATGTGCCTCAGGGATCTGTTCTGGGACCCTCCACTCTTCGTGATTTTTATAAATGACCTGGATGAGGAAGTGGAGGGATGGCTTAGTAAGTTTGCTGATGACACAAAGGTGGGGGGTGTTGTGGATAGTGCGGAGGGCTGTCAGAGGTTACAACGGGACATCGATTGGATGCAAAACTGAGCTGAGAAGTGCCAGATGGAGTTCAACCCGGATAAGTTTGAGGTGGTTCATTTTGGTAGGTCAAATATGATGACAGAATGTAAGTATTAATGGTAAGACTCCTAGCAGTGTGGAGGATCAGAGGGGTCTTGGGGTCCGAGTTCATAGGACGCTTAAAGCATCTGCGCAGGTTGGCTCTGTGGTTAAGAAGGCATGTTGTGTAATTGCCTTCATCAATTGTGGAATTGAGTTTAAGAGCTGAGTGGTAACGTTACAGCTATATAGGACCCTGGCCAGACCCCACGGAGAACTGGACTCAGTTCTGGTCGCCTCACTATAGGAAGGATGTGGAAACCATAGAAAGGGTGCAGAGGAGATTTACAAGGATTGGGGAGCATGCCTTATGAGAATAGGTTGAGTGAACTCGGCCTTTTCTCTTTGGAGCGACAGAGGATGAGAGGTGACCTGTTAGAGGTGTATAAGATGATGAGAGGCATTGATCGTGTGGATAGTCAGAGGATTTTTCCCAGAGCTGAAATGGCTAGCACGAGAGGGCACAGTTTTAAGGTGGTTGGAATTAGGTACAGAGGAGATATCAGGGGTAAGTTTTTTTTTACACAGAGGGTGGTGAGTGCGAGGAATGAGCTGCAGGTGACAGTGGTGGAGGCGGATACGATAGGGTCTTTTAAGAGACTCCTGGACTGGTATATGGAGTCAGAAAAATAGAGGGCTATGGGTGACACTAGGTAATCTCTCAGGTAAGGACAAGTTCGGCAGAGCTTTGTGGGCCGAGGGGCCTGTATTGTGCTGTAGGGTTTCTATGTTTCTATATATTCACAGCCTGACCACAGGATACTTCCCAGTGAAATATTGGTAGGTTTCTGTATGAGAACATGGCTACGTATGGTGCAGCATTTGGAGGGATAGTTAAATGAAACTAGAAGGTATACCATGACAAGAGACAGATTGCACTAGGACATGCTGTGAAAGTGTCCCAGGCTCCAGGCAATACAGGCACAATTTAATTATTTATTTTGATACTGAGTGGACCTGGCCCTCTGAGGCACACCACTGTGGTGAACTACATATACCTGTCTGGACATGCCCCCCCCCACCCCCCCGACTGCTCCTGTGGCTCCTCCCACTGACCCCAGTATAAAGGCGATTGGATTGTTCCTCCAGCATTTTGTGTGTGCTGCTTGGATTTCCAGCATCTGCAGATTTTCTCTTGTTTGTGGTTTGATTTATGTGGGTTTTCTTTTTGTAAAGGAGAAACATGCTAATGTACAAACAGGAGGAAATCTGCAGATGCTGGAAATTCAAACAACAACACACACAAAATGCTGGTGTAACACAGCAGGCCAGGCAGCATCTATAGGGAGAAGCGCTGTCGACATTTCGGGCCGAGATCCTTCATCAGGACTAACTGAAAGGAAAGATAGTAAGAGATTTGAAAGTAATGGTGGGGGGGGGGGGGGAATGCAAAATGACAGGAGAAGACTGGAGGAGGTAGGATGAAGCTAAGAGCTGGGAAGGTGATTGGCGAAAGTGATACAGGCCTCAGGAGAAAGAAAGGGGGTCCTCCCACTTCCTCCAAACCAAGGGTGTAGCCATGGGCACCCGCATGGGTCCCAGTTATGTCTGCCTTTTTGTTGGCTTTGTGGAACAGTCCATGTTCCAAGTCTATACGGGTATCCGTCCCCCTCTTTTCCTTCCCTACATCGATGACTGCATTGACACTGCCTCCTGCACACATGCTGAGCTTGTTGACTTCATTAACTTTGCCTCCAACTTTCACCCTGCCCTCAAATTTACCTGGTCCATTTCTGACACCTCCCTCCCCTTTCTTGATCTTTCTGTCTCCATCTCTGGAGATGGCTTATCTACTGAGATCTACTATAAGCCTACAGACTCTCACAGCTACCTGGACTATTCCTCTTCCCACCCTGTCTCTTGCAAAAATGCTATCCCCTTCTCACAATTCCTCCGTCTCCGCCGCATCTGCTCTCAGGATGAGGCTTTTCATTCCAGGACGAAGGAGATGTCTTCCTTTTTTAAACAAAGGGGCTTCCCTTCTTCCACAATCAACTCTGCTCTCAAACGCATCTCTCCCATTTCCTGCACATCTGCCCTCACCCCATCCTCCCGCCACCCCACTTGGGATAGGGTTCCCCTTGTCCTCACCTACCACCCCACCAGCCTCCAGGTCCAACGTATAATTCTCCATAACTTCTGCCACCTCCAACGGGATCCCACTACCAAGCACATCTTTCCCTCCCCCCCTTCTGCTTTCCACAGGGATCGCAGAATCCCTGCGACTCCTTTGTCCACTCATCCCCCCCCCCCATCCCTTCCCACTGATCTCCCTCCTGGCACTTATCCTTGTAAGCAGAACAAGTGCTACACCTGCCCTTACACTTCCTCCCTCACCACCATTCAGGGCCCCAGATAGTCCTTCCAGGTGAGGCGACACTTCACCTGTGAGTCGGCTGGTGTGGTATACTGCACCCGGTGCTCCCGGTGTGGCCTTTTACATATTGGTGAGACCCAACGCAGACTGGGAAACCATTTCGCTGAACATCTACGCTCTGTCTGCCAGAGAAAGCAGGATCTCCCAGTGGCCACACATTTTAATTCCACGTCCCGTTCCCATTCTGGTATGTCTATCCATGGCCTCCTCTACTGTCAAGATGAAGCCACACTCAGGTTGGAGGAACAACACCTTATATACCGGCTGGGTAGCCTCCAACTTGATGGCATGAACATTGACTTCTCTAACTTCCGTTAATGCCCCTCCTCCCCTTTTTACCCCATCCCTGACATATTTAGCTGTTTTTTTTTCTCTCTCTCTGCCCATCACCCTGCCTGTTCTCCATCTCACTCTGGTGCTTCCCCCCCCCCCCCCCTTCTTTCTCCTGAGGCCTCCTGTCCCATGATCCTTTCCCTTTTCCAGCTCTGTATCACTTTTGCCAATCACCTTTCCAGCTCTTAGCTTCATCCCACCCCCTCCGGTCTTCTTCTATCATTTTGCATTTCCCCCTCCCCCCACAACTTTCAAATCTCTTACTATCTTTCCTTTCGGTTAGTCCTGATGAAGGGTCTCGGCCCGAAATGTCAACACTGCTTCTCCGTATAGATGCTGCCTGGCCTGCTGTGTTCCACCAGAATTTTGTACATGATAATGTAAATAGTTGTAAGGGTGCCTGTAGGAACAGAATGTACAATATTCCCAAACTTTGAAACATTGTACTAGACAGCTGCTCAGTTGATAATTGCTGCCAATAAAGCATGTTTTCTTTATAATGCAACCTTTGTCTAAAAAATACAAAGAAATCTGCAGTTGTATCAAAGCATTAGTTTGATACAACTATACATATTGTAAGTTTGGAACAACATATCATCTTTTCTTTCAAAGTTCAAAGTACATATGTGTCATCATATACAACCCTGAGATTAATTTTCTTGCAGGCGTACTCAGTAAATCCAAGAACCATAAGGGTATATACTATTTTATCAACATTATCTTAGGTGCTTTCAAGAATAGTGAATGATTTTGAAAGTCAATTGTGTCCATTCGAATTCAGTGGTTCAATTTATTATCAGAGAATGTATACAACCTGAAATTCTTATTCTTCTCATCCACAAAACAGAAACAATTCAAAAGAATAAATGACATACACAAACAGCACCCAAAGCGTCAACCCTTCCCCTCCCTTCCCATCTCCCACTTGCACCGGCAAAAGCATTAACCCCTCCTCCTCGCCGTGCAAACAATAGCAAAGCCCCCAAAAAGACCCTGATCTAGAGTCCCTCACCATCAGAAAGAGAGAGAGAGAGGATTGCCCGAGTACAGGCCACACAGCAAGTCTGAGAATGAGGACCCACCACCCGTGGAGATCTGTAGTTTAAGCTGCAGCTATAGATCATGGGCTCTGTCCAGACCCCAGCCGCCCAGAAAAGAAAAGAGAGACATGAGAAAAGAAGAATAAGCTGTTTTGCAGATGAACTGGAAGAGGTCTGCAAAAACCTTTGGCACCATAAGCAAGCATTCTTAAAAAGCTTAAAAGCTGGAGTTTACTACTCTGCAATAGGAAAGCTGAATTGACACAATAATAGGCCTCATTAACTTTGGAGTGGAATCTACAATCCAAAAGATGGGAAGACTTAATGAAAACATCAGTGTTGAAGCTGCTATCACAATAGCACATGCAGCAGAAATAGAGAGTGGAATGAATACTTATAAGAAGCAGTCATTGTGTCGTCAAAAGTAGTTGTACATGTCAATGATGCAGACAGGATTGAAACTTATTCTGTATTTTCACCCCTTCCAGATTTTGTTTTCTAATACCACTTTCTTTTACCTTGTACAGTCACATATTCTGTTGTTTTATATCTGTTCCCTTCCCCTGGTCGTACCTTCCCATTTGTTATCTCTTCCATTCCCAACTTTCCCAGCATCTTGTTTTATCTCAAACCACTTCTTGTTTTTCTTTCTATGAACGTTCTAAATATTTCCAACCTTCCCTGTTTATGTTTCTGATTTTCAGCAGCTGCAATATTTCATTTTTGAAAGATTATATCTTTGGCGTCTCCAATGTTCCTCCATTTCTTTTCAAATCCAAGGATGAAAACCATCTGGACTAGTCAATTTGTCATAAACAAGCGCCATTATGTTTTTGTAATTTTAATTTCAAACTGTTGTAATTCAATGTTACTTTCATCAGTATTTCCAGCCTATGACCCTTATTTTTAGTTAAAAGAATTGTTTTCAATAGGACCATATTGCCCCTGGGTCCTTATCCAATGGTTGGGAAATAACGTATTCACTTCGATATTCCTTGTGTTTAAAACAAAGAGTTAGCTCTAGCCAAACTAAACTATACAGTCTTTATTTAGAACTTAAGGAAACCATGGGTAAATTTTGTAAATGGGTAAAATCATAAACAGTGTGTATATATATATATATATATATATATATATATATATATTTAATGCAGTAAAACTCATAGGAACAAAGGAGAAAATAATTGAAAAGTTTTTATAGTGACCAGAAGCTTTCATTTTCAGAGGACTGAAAAGGTTTCCAGAACTGAAAGCAAGGATGCCTATGAGATGGTGAAATAGGATGGTCAAAATGCCAGAACCAGAAGAACTGAGTATAGTATGAATCAGTCTCTTATATTAGAATATTAAAAGTCACACACAAATGTAAGGACAAAATCATCCAACAAACCTAAATTTATACTTGAATTTAGACATTTGTTATTGAAGCAGGACAGTCATTTGATTCTCAATAAGGAAGTGCATGAAGATAAATTTTCCTTTCTTAAACCTAAGCAATGAATCTAAACCTTCTAGATGTCACTAACCTATACTCACCTAAACTTTTTTATTTGTGGAAAAATGGAAGGGAAAAAATAATATGCTACGGACTAGAATAGTTCAATACAACACACAGAAAATGCTGGAGGAACACAGTAAATTAAGCAGCTTCTAAGGAAAGGAATAAATAGCCAATAATTTGGGCTGAGACCCTTCATCAGGGCAGGAGGAAGGAACAGAAGCCAAAATAAGAAGGTGGGAGAGAGGAAGGAGTACACACTAGCAAGTAATAAGTGAAGTCAGGTGAGGGGGAAATACTCTTTCTTCCCTCACTACCCTATACTGAGCTCCTCCAGCATTTGTGTATATTTCTCAACATTTCCAGCATCTGCAAAACTTATTGTGTTTATGGTTTGACGCTCCAACCCAAAATGGGAAGAATAATTAAGAATTCAGGTAATTGCATGCTAATGTTATCTTTTACAACCTTTTAGCCCTTCAAGATTGATGCACCATCAATAACTCACACTGAGACGTAAGGCGAGATATCGGCTTTTATTGACTGGAAGAAGGAACCAGGAGTGAGTGTCCATCATACTACATCCTGGAGACTGAGGCCGAGCGTCAGGCCTCAGATCGCCTTTATACAGGGGCCTGTGGGAGGAGCCACAGGAGCAGTCAGCAAGGGGCGTGTCCAGACAGGCACATAGTTCACCACATTCACCCCCTCCTTTGTTTGAAAGAGTCCCCATGTGGCGAAGTTTCTTACAAGTCAAGTCTATCAGGTGGTCGAATCTGTCGCTGCGATCTACGTAGCACCGGCTGTGATCGCATGGATGCCGGCAACATTGGTGATTGCACAGGGGACGGAGGTTGCGCTTGTTCCTGCCCACTAGGCGCCGGTGATCCCTCACACATGTGCGAGGCGCCTGGTATAAATGCGTACGAAACGCCCGGTATACAAGTGTCGTGAGGAGTCTGTGTAGGACCTGGTGAGTACGGTGTCACCTCTGGTGCAGGGTTCATAGTTACCGGAGAGCCTTCAGGGTAGTGGTCTGCTGCACCCGCGGGTGCCAGGTCGCGGATGGAGACCGTGTCCTCCCGCCCATCAGGTAAGACCACGTAAGCATACTGGGGGTTCGCATGTAGAAGGTGAACCCTCTCTACCAGCGGGGAGTATTTACTGCTCCTCACATGTTTCCGGAGCAGCACTGGCCCCGGGGACGTCAGCCAAACTGGTAGGGTGGTCCCAGTGACAGACTTCCTGGGAAAAGAGAATAGGCGTTCGTGAGGGGTGGCATTGGTGGACGTACATAACAGAGAGCGGATAGAGTGCAGTGCCTCAGGGAGGACCTCCTGCCATCGAGAGACCGGCAACCCTTTTGACTTAAGGGCTAAAAGTGTGGCCTTCCACACTGTGGCATTCTCCCGCTCCACCTGGCCATTACCCCGGGGATTATAACTCGTGGTCCGACTGGTAGCAATGCCCCTAGCTAGCAAGTACTGGCGCAGCTCCTCACTCATAAAGGAGAACCCTCTATCGCTGTGGATATAGCAGGGATACCTGAACAGAGTGAAGAGCTGGCGCAGGGCTTTTATGACGGACGTGGCAGTGGTGTCGGGGCAGGGGATGGCAAAGGGGAACCGTGAGTACTCGTCGATAACACTGAGAAAATAGACATTGCGGTCAGTGGAGGGAAGGGGGCCCTTAAAGTCAACACTCAGTCGTTCAAAAGGGCGGGTGGCCTTGACAAGTTGCGCCGTGTCAGGACGGTAGAAGTGCAGTTTGCACTCAGCGCAAATTTGGCAGTCCCTGGTCATCGTCCTGATGTCCTCCAGGGAGTATGGCAGGTTCCGAGCTTTCACGAAATGGTAAAATCGGGTGACCCCCGGATGGCAAAGTTGTGCATGAAGGGTGTACAGCTGGTCGAGCTGTGTGCTAGCACATGTTCCCCGGGATAGGGCATCAGGGCGCTCATTGAGTCTGCCAGGCCGGTACAGGATATCATAGGTGTAGGTAGAGAGTTCTATTCTCCACCGCAAAATCTTTCTGGCCTTACGTCTCAGTGTGAGTTATTGATGGTGCATCAATTTTATTGACTGGAAGAAGGAACCAGGAGTGAGTGTCCATCATACTATGACCTGGAGACTGAGGCCGAGCGTCAGGCCTCAGATCGCCTTTATACAGGGGCCTGTGGGAGGAGCCACAGGAGCAGTCAGCAGGGGGCGTGTCCAGACAGGCACATTGTTCACCACAAAGATATCATTTATTCTTGAATTTGGCCATCAGAATGGTAGCAATTTTTTATTGCCTCACAGTTCCTGAATTCCCTTACCTGTTAACCTTTCCTTCAGTTCTTAAGACTTTATTAAGTCATATATCTATATCTAGCATATCATCTTGCAGAATGGATTGCAGGGATTAAGTTATAAAAAGAGATTGAACGGAGTAAAGAAGGCTGAGAGGTGATATGATAGAGGTATACTAGGTTATGAGAAGCATAGATAGCCCGAATTTGTTTCCCGTGGCTGGGGTGTTTAAAATTCAGAATCAGAATCAGGTTTAATTTCACTGGAAAATGTGAGATTTATTAACTTTGCAGCAGCAGTACAATGCAATACATGATAAAATAGAAAAAATGAATTACAATAAACATATACTGTATGTTTAATTAAATAAGTAGTGTGCAAAAACAGAAATAAAAAAGAAATGAGGAAGTGTTCATGGGTTCAATGTACAATTAGGAATCGGATGGCAGAGGGGAAGAAACTGTTCCTGAATCGCTGAGTGTGTGCCTTCAGGCTTCTGTACCTCCTTCCTGATGATAGCAATGAGTAGATAGCATGTCCTGTCTGGTGAGGGTCTTGCCTTTTTAAGACACCGCTCCATGAAGTTATCTTGGAAACTATGAAGGCCAGCACCCATAATAGAGTTGATTATTTTTACATCTCTCTGCAGCTTACTTCGAGCCTGTGCAGTAGCATCCCCCCATACCAGATAGTGATATACCTCTCCAAGGTACATCTGAAGAAAAAGTGGGACCACCCTTTTTAATTGCACTGCCCATTCCTATTTCAACATGTCAGTCCATGGCCTCCTGTACTGCCACAATGAGGCCACACTCAGGTTGGAGGAGCAACACCTTATATTCCATCTGGGTAGTCTCCAACCTGATGCCATGAACATTGATTTCACAAACTTCCCATTAATGCCTCCCACTGCTTCACCATTCCCCATTCCCATTCCCCTCTTTCTCCTTACATGCCTATCAGCTCCCTCTGGTGCTCCTCCCCCTTTTCTTTCTTCTGTAGCCTCTGTCCTCTCCTGTCAGATTCCCCCTTCTTTCTCCAGTCAACTTCCCAGCTCTTTACTTCACCCCTCCCACCATTGCGATTTCACCTATCACCTTGTGTTTCTTCCTCCCCTCTGCCACTTTCTTACTTTGACTTCTCATCTTTTCCCCCCAGTCCTGCCAAGGGTTTCAGCCTGAAAAGTTGACTGTACTCTTTTCCATAGATACTGCCTGGCCATCTGAGTTCCTCCAGCACTTTGTGTGTGTTGCTGTAGATACGAGTGATAGTTGACAAAGATGCTTATAGTTTACAGTCAGTAAACATGCACTATTTGAATTTTCACCTTTTATTCAGTGCCTTTTTAAAAGGAATGCCAGTCAATATAGTTTGTTTGACTATCCACTGTTCTGATCTCAGTATTTGAAGCAAAGCTAATCTTATTTCCAAACAGTGGTACTCTATTTTGATATCTGCAACAGATACATTTTGCTACATAAAACAGGAATAGCATGATCACTCGAGTCAAGTTCTCCTAAGGGGCTGCCTATTGATCTCAGGTGACAATAGAGGCACATCTGCAATCCACATGAATGGAGAATGCCTGTGCGTGACTTTGCTTAACATTGGGAGGCTGATACACAGGCAGCCACATCACCTAGTTCTTGACTGATTGGGGTCAGGATCCAGTGGCAAGATGACTGGGAACCCTTCCATGCTGCAGCCTTTCTCCACCTTTGAGATGAGTCATCATCTTCCACTGAGATCTTGCTTAAATCGCTCTTTGTCTGGAACCCCACCCTTGACCTTACCACCATGTGGTGACCCTACCAAAAGCTGAGTGCCAGATGGCATTGCTCTCAGGATCTCTGGAACTCATGAGTCTCTCCATCACAAAAATGGATGATCCTCGGAGAAGCAAATGAAAGAATTTGAGAGCAGTCATTGCCTTCGTGATTCCTATGACACTGGATTCATGGCCTCCTTTCACTTGGTTGCTCAATGGTACTCAGGAGAATACTCTGCTAACACTGTGGAGGATAGTCACATATTTCCTTTCATTGCTTCAAATAAGCATTGTTTTATGTTTTTTTGTTACTCGCTGATTATTGTTGACCTGAATTATTGAAAATGAAACTTAATTAAAATAGTTAAAAATACAACTGCTTACTGAAAGAAACTGAACTTTTGACATCTATATAAAAGTTCCTTTATAAGTGCAAACAGAGGGCAATGGAAAATCTGATTTAAAATTACACTTTACATCACTGACAGTTTTTGAGTAGCTGTTATGAGAATGCTTTATAAAATATTTTTAATGCTTTGAGAAGGAATTGGGAAAGAAATAAACAAATACGTATCAGTGAGATATGTTATGCTTAAACAACAAATTGGAAAATAATGATATGAATATTTAAAACAGAAAATAGCCAAGCAGTCAAATAATTTTTTCAGTTGAACCTTGTTAAGAAAACAAACTTTATTTACTCCCCTTATATATAAACAAGCTCCCATAATATTATTATATTCAAAAGTCTAAAATGCATATGTAGGTTTGCTCCTACATGTGGCAGAAACATTCTCTCCCACTCTCTCTCTCTCACCAGCTTTAGTAATTGTTCTTTCTTATTGGTCTTATGTGCTTTTGATGCTATTCATGAAAGTACTGTGTTATGAATGTACCACAGCTCTGAGGGGCCAAAGGGGCGGGATACGTAACAACTGTAATAAGACCATAGGTATGGGAGAGGAATTAGGCCGTTTGACCCACAGTGTCTGCTCTCCCATTTCATCAAGGCTAATCCAAATTTTCTTTCAGCCCCAATCTCCTCCCTTCTCCCCATATCCCTTCACGTCCTGACCAATAAAGACCTTAATGCAGCACAGTAGTGAACAGAGACTGGATCTCTGTCGTAAATATGAAGCACTGGGACTAAAGAATTGTAAATTATTGAAACGGATGAGTCCATGATAGAATGTTAGGGAATTGGACAAAGAGAGACAGAATGAAGTTGAGAATGAAAAGAGGTCAATGGGACTACCAAAGTAGTCCTGTTTATGGATATTGGGAGGGTGGAGACTGTGGAGGGGAAATCTCCTGATATAAAGACAGACAATTATAGTTCATTAAGATTTGAGGAGGTGTCAGAAAGTTGGCATCTGACCTCTGAAAGGTAAAGGTTAATTTGCCGAAATATAATGGTACTTCCATTGCCTGCAGGTTTGATGATGAAGTTAAGAATGGTCTGAAGTGAGCAGGTGAAATATGGGAAAAGCAGAATAGTGACATCCTACATTTCACAAATATCATTGTGATCTTTAGTGTAATTGAGCATCAGATTCCTCTGGTGAAGATTGATGCAAGGTTCCAGTAAGATGGTGGTGCATTTGATCACAGCAGCTTCTGCTGGGCCAACAAAAGGGGCTATTGTCCTGTCGTAATGTTTATAATTGCAAGATCCCCCAAGACATTAAGAATTTAAAGTTATACAGGTGTACCCCATTAGCAAGTTGCTCATTGGCAGAGAAAATGAAGGAGCCACATATCATGCTGCTGCCTGAGTCAAAGGAGGTGTACAGTCTAATAGTGAGTGATGGTCTCCATTGCTTTTCTTGTGATTGCAAGACCCTTTTGGATGTTGTTCATTTTGAATGCCACAAGTTTGATTCATTGACTTCCTAGCGGTGAGTAGGGTCAGACGGAGGAGGAGCTGCGTGGCCTCGGTCGTAGTATGTACTGGGCCTCACCATGGCGTTGCCTGTTTACATCGGCCAGGAGAGAGGCACAGGAGCCAGTGTGCTCCACTGGCGTCACAGTGGTGCAGCGTCCAGGCTGGCCCCCGTGTTCGCTCAGCAGAAGACAAGGTGGACTGCAGATTTCTGCAGTAATCGTGGACTCAGGCTCTGGGCGATATATATTTTTTTTTGTGCAGTCGTATTTTACTGATGTCTTGCGTGTGCGAGGATTTGGCCTTAAGTGACAGTGTCACCTTAGGATCTGGAGTATTCGTATTTTTTTGCGTGGCTGTATTTTACTGATAACTTTATATGCTTGATATCTTATCTGTGCTATGTGTGCTTTGACTGTTCTGTCATTAGGTCTCATCTGGAATTTCTAGTTGGTGGACGATTTCCCTCCATGCCACTCTGACATATTGGGAAATCGTGTACTCGGCAGATTTCAGCAGAGGTTTGCCTTTGCCTTCTGCCAGGTGAGTTTAAGGAGATCACCACCTCTTGCAGTGGATGTCGTGCTATTAGCGCTTCACAACGCCTGCTGGGCCTGCCTTCTTGACCATTGGACTATTAATCAGTCTCCTCTGTTCGATCTGCCAGGGCCAGACTTCACACGCTGGGACAGACAGATCCTCTACCTCACTGAGGGTCGAAGACCCGTCGGCTACCCTCACCTGGTTTGGCCCGTCTGCTGAGACGGTTTATTGGGGTGTGGCCACTGCGTGTGTTACAGCTACTTGGAGCCACAGGTGAGAGCTGAGTGCCAGGTGCGGACCGAAGGTGGACGAGCTGCCCTGAAAAAGGAGGTGTCAGAGGTGCTATCCCTCCCTAGGGACCCCATACACCCCGTTTGACTGTTGGTACTGTGTTTTGGACCTTGGCCCAGGAGTAACGTCGTCTTGCTTTGCTATTTTCATGAGTATTCATGGCTGGTTGAATGAATTAAACTTGAATGGAATTGAAGAAATGATAAAGTAATCTCAGTTGTGTGTACATTGTTAAATGACTCTCATACAGACGTGAATGCCAACATCTCAATACATATACTGTCTGCCAAATTGACAATAGCAAAAGACCCTCATTAGGTTCGTGCTCAGTTAAGTGTCAATGAAAAAAGCCAACGCTACTTGACAATTGACACCCACAAGGATTGTAATAGTTACCAACCTATTGAAGGTCGGTATCAACATGGAACCATTGTTTGCACCTCAATGATATTCCACAACCATGTTAGGCAATGCTTCAATGTGGTGATTTGGCCAAAGATCAGGGTTGTGGATTTGGCCAATGCTGGAGATCTGGCATCAATCAAAGATGTTGGAGTCTGGAACCGTGGGTCAGGGGCCAAGGGAACCACTTAGAGAGCAGAAAATGATACTAGAACCAGAATCTGCGTCGGGAGAAAAGGATGGTCAGGAGCAGATTGGAAATGGATCCTTATATGATGGACAAGAGAAAATCTGCAGATGCTGGAAATCCAAGCAACGATGTACAGTCAATGTTTCAGCAAGAAACTTTGATTGTACTTTTTTCCATAGATGCTGCCTGGCCTGCTGAGCTCCTCCAGCATTTTGTGTGTGTTGCCCTTATGTGAAGAAATATTGTTGGGGTGTGGAAGCATAACCTGAGCATGGGTCAGAACATGGTGGGATTTATTGGGGGTTGTGAGGAAGTCAGTGATGTATGGGAGCATGGGGAATCACAAATGGTATTTATCAGAAGTGGCTGTTACAGTGAGGTCTAATCCTGAGGAGTATGAGACTCCTCACTTCAGTCACTTCAGGATAAAAAAGGTGAAAATGAAAGAATAAACTACAGACCTTGGCAATCTGAAATAAAAATTGAAATCCCAGAAGTGCTCAGTAGGTCAGAAACACCCTTGGAAAGAAAAACAAAATGAATATTACAGGTTCAATAAAATTCCTCTATCACAGCTTTTCAATGGACGCTGCCTGACCCACTGAGTATTTCCAGCATTTTCTTTTTTATGCCTCATGATAAACCATTCTTCAGAGACAGACCTTAACTGGAAGGTAAATGTTCATTTGCGTATAAAAGCAACTTGTACCAGTTTCAGAAATATTAAAGGTATTCTCTTATTTAAAACTAGTACAATATGTTACTCACACTTCATTGGGAATGTATGTGATTTTTCTCCTCCCAAAGAGCTGGAAATATTCAGCAGTTAGACAACATATGTAGAGAGAGAAACATTATTAATGCTTTGTGTCAATGGATCTTCTTCAGAATTGGAAGTATATGTAAAGAATCGAATTCAAAGTTGTAGAGGGAGAGGAGAAAAGTCCTAATGAAGGGTCATTCAAACATCCTCAGAGAAATGTTTCATAGAAAATGTCTCAGAGAAAAGCCATATAAGGTTTGGGGAAGTGAAAATTTATGTAGAAATGCTCTGAGGTTTTGATAGCTGGTGAATTCCAGTGTGGGAGCTGTTTTTATCTATTTAAAAATACACTGTTTTCATTTCATGATCTAAATTATTTTCAATATTCAACTAAACTAATACTTAAAGCACTTAAACAACACACCCAAAATGCTGGTGGAACTCAGCAGGCCAGGCAGCATCTATAGGGAGAAGCACTGTCAATGTTTCGGGCCGAGACCCTTCGTCAGGACTAGGGTTTAAATTAATTTAAAGCACTTATATTACTTCTTGAATTGATTTAGAATCCAACAATATCAGATTAAGACTGAAAATAATTTAACTTTTTTTTATTCTGGCTCAGCACGAAAGGTTAAACTAAATGTTCTTGTTAATACACTGCAGTGCCATTTGAACATTACGTATGCGTTATGACAATTTTTTAAAAAACTGTGAGACAACGATTTAACGAGGACAAGATTTCCACACATTATACTCAATGAAGTGATTTAATTAAAATTTTCATTAGGCAGAGTTGAATACAATTTTTTCATGGAATATGAGTTGTATTATTGAATTTGTTCATGTTCTATTTTGGAAATTAGGTCAAGTTCTAGTTGAGCTATATACCACAGTCCTTGTGATTTGAGGTATTATTTTGCTTCTGGTTTAATTATATTTGTTTTTGGGCAATATGACTATTTATAGTACTGTGCCAAAATCTTAGGCGCACGTGTCAAAAAATTCTGTAAAGTGAAGATGCTTTCAAACATAAAGTTTCTAAAACAGTTTTCAGAGAAGGACCTCGAATGGAAGAAAAACTTTCATTTATAAAAGCAACTTCCACCAGTTTCAAAAATATTTTAAAAATATTACGACAAGGAGCAGTAAACAAAGAAAAAACAATTAAATCAAATCAATATTTAGTGTAATTACCCTTTACTTTTAAAACTGCATCAATTCTCTTTGATACACTGTCATGCAGTTCTATAAGAAAATCGGCTGGTAGGTTGTTCCAAACATCTTGGAGAACTTGCTGCAGTTCTTCTGCGGACTTGGGCTGTCTTTCTCTCCAGGTGATCCCAGACAGCCTCGATGATATTGAGACCAGGGCTCTGTGGAGGCCACACCATCTGAAACCAGACAAAAAACCTGGGTGCCTAAGACTTTTGCACAGTACTAGGTTCATTGGAAATTAACTTTCACTTAATTGGCCAACAAAATACATCAACAAATTTGGTTTATAAGGTAAATGCCTGAACCAAGGTATAGGAAGACATACAAATGTTTCAGCGGTGACAAGTGAATGACAAATTAAAATCAATTAAATACTTTGGCAGGAGTTATAAGGCCACATTTATTCCACTGAGAAACTAAATGAAGTAGAGAAACAAGATTACTAAAAGCATACATTTTTATGCTAAGGAATACCAACTGCATATTAAAGTTAATTTCCTTAATAAAGTAATACAACGATAGGAAAACTATAACATTCTGTTTGAACTAGTTTGGATTCCACTTTGAAGTGCTCAGTTCAGTACCCATTTAAATTTGAAGGTAAGATTTTACAGGTGTCCCCCGTTTTAAAAATGCTTGCTTTACACCACTTCGCTTTTACAAAAGACCTACATTAGTAACCTGTTTTCGCATGACAAAGAGGATTTTCATTAAAATTTTTCCCATATAAATTAATGGTTCTTCACTTTACACCATTTTGGTTTAAGAAAGATTTCAAAGGAACACTCTACCTTTGTAAAGTGGGGGACACCTGCATTTAACGTTGATTGTGAACAATAATTGATACTTTCAGGCCATCATTCCTTTAAAGATCATGTCATATAACAAACTGCTCTCTGGATTGCAACATTGTTTAATATAAATTCTAGGAAAGCAGCCTATGAAAAATCTTTGAATAAACTACATTTATCTTGACTGAGATTGTAATGCCTTGTTCATTAAATGGATGTAGTCAGAGGTCAAGATCCCACTAACCAAATATACGTTTCATAGGCGATGAATCACAGGCAATAAAAGTGACAAAGCTGTTGATTAAGATGGTCTCTCTTTCCATTGATGCTGCCTGACCTGCTGAGTTTGAAAGCACTTTATATTTAATGTCTCATTGTACATCATTCTTTGAGAAGGAGCTCAGATGAAAGTAAACCACTTTTTTTCATATACAAAAGCAACTTACGTACACTTCAGAAGCTGTTCTCGTTTGTCCTTTCACAATATCCGGAACATTTTTTCTTCCATAATAAAAGCAGAAAGAATTGGAAATATTCAGCAGTTAGGCAGCATCTGTGGAGAAAGAAGCACAGTTACGTCAATGGTGAAGTAACAGTTTCACTGTAGGTACACACAAAGTACAGTGTGTTGTACATGTAACTGTAGGTACAGTAGTCTACCAAGTAGGGCCGGATTAACCTAGTAGCAAAAGTAGCTTATGCTACAGGCTCCGCATTTTCGAGGGCCCCTCCCACACTCAATGCTTGCAAGCTGCAGTGTGGTGAGATCGGCATCTCACCGTATTCTCACAACTGTTAGAGTGAGTGTTGGGTAGACGATTCATTTATACTTAAATAAATGACTTCAGCCATCAGTCTTCTGTTCTTTGACAAAGTACTGTGGATTGGGTTCATAATAATGCATTTCCTAAAAGCTGTGAACCCAGTTTCATTTGTAACAATGCATCTCTGACGCCTCTGAGACAAGAATGTTAAGTTTACAGGCAGTTGCGAAGACACCATATTTATGCTTTTTGAATATGTATTGTCCTCTATGTCAGCATGTAACATACCAAATAATGTATTACGGATCTTAACTTGCATTCCTAAAGGCCATGAGTGCCAGCTTAGGCGCCAGTAGAATGAATTTAATCAAAAGATGTGAAAAATTCAAAGAATTGTCTATAACTATGAGCTGTCATTTGTGTTTAGTAGATAAATATCGAGCCTCAATGACAAGGTGGTTAGACCTGTTTTACCAGGGGTCTCTGCCTGCTGTAACCTTGTTTTGTCGAATAAAGAAACTGCCATGTACCTACTGGTAACACAATGCTCTGTGATTTCATCCGCGCCACAACAAAGACGATCTGGCAACCCTGTTGTTTTCATGTAGACAGCAATGAGCAATAGAGCCAGAGATACTGGACGTCATTATGCTTTCTGGAAGTGCAAAATGTAAAACAAAAGAAGAAAAAGAAAGAAGAGACCAACTTGTGATATCAAAAACACGTAAGTTGACAGAATATTTTGATGTTCATGGAGATGGTAATGGTGCTATAACGGCTGAAGCTGGAAATCTAGGACAACTAGTGCTAGTGCAGCAGAAGGCATGATACAGCAACAGCCTGCATCCATTGAAAGTGAAAGAACAAGTACTCTAATGATATTGGTGAGTGGTCAAACAATCTAGATGATTGTGATTGTGAATATTGGATAGCCAAGAGAAGTGATGAATGTCAACATGCTGAGAGTGACTCCTCTTCATCCATGACAATGAAAAGAATAATGGTCATATTGTGGGATCAAGTATTACAGCGAGTTCAAATGATCAGTGCTTCTTTGCAATCTTCTGGCCAAGACTTGAACACAGTTTGTGCACTCTCTGAATCCTTGCATGGATATATTCAAGCTATACGGTCTACTTCTTAAGACATTAAGCAAAAAGCCAAGGATCTAACTAAGTGTGAAGATTATCAACAGCAAACTCAAAGAAAACACAAGCAAAATCATGCGTATTATGATCTCAGTGATTCCAGCATTCTTGATCCACTTGTTGAATCTCAAATACCTTCTCAGAAGTTTAAAAGCCAAACATTTCTTTCCATTATTGATGGCTTGCTTTCTTCCCTGTCAAAAGACTTATTTAAAAGGCGAATGGTGTTTTTGGATTCCTTCACCAGTTACAGTCGTTTACACCCGAAGAGATCGTAAAGAGGTAATCAAATCTTATTAAATCATATCCAGAAGATCTGGAAGGAAGTCTTAACGAAGAATTTGTGCAGTTTACTGAATTGTTGAAAACTGATCTTGCTTCTCATATTAGCGCCAAACAAGACCTTGTAGAGTTACAGTTGTACAGTTTGATAACTGAAAATGATTTGGAATCATGTTTTTCAAATGTAGAAAATGCCTGTGCATCTATTTGTCACTCATGGTTACCAACTGCAGTGGAGAATGCTCATTTTCAAAACTGAAAAGGATTAAAAATGAACTATGAAGCACCATGGGTCAAAACAGATTGAACAATCTCACTCTAATGAGCATTGAACATGAACTTCAGCGTGAAATAGACATTTCCAGTATCATCAACAAATTTGCTCATGCTAAATCTAGAAAATGTAACTTTTAAATTGTAGTTTGTTATTTTTGACATTTGAAATTGATGCCTACATGCAAGTAATAGTATTACTGAAGTGTCAGACATTTGTTGTATTATCTGGCTGTATAGCAAATGAAAAAATTGAATTACTTTACTAAGCAAGTAAATAATTTAAATTTTAATACTTATGTGCATTAAAAAAAAATTAGGGTCCCTTTATAACATATGTCACATAAACATATGTAATGTTGAGTGCAAATTAATAATCAAGGCATCAACATGAACATTGTCTCAACTGCAGAATACTCCATCCAGGTAAAGTGCAGGAATTTCACTTGTGAAATATTTCAGCATCTACATTATGGAGTATTACATAGGTGGTCAGAGGATTCGGCATTTGTCCACAGTTAGTTTGGAAGATGTTGAGGTTCAGCAGTTGTGAAATGCATATTTGCTGTGTAAATCAGAGTATCATCATATTTGGAGATACTCAGAGCCTTTTGTAGCCCTTTGCATGTAGATTGCTTTAAGTAGGATAATTTCATCAATTTAGAAATAAATAAATATAATATTCTCTTCAAAGAACTTGGAGTGAGCTGAACAATACATGAAGCAATTGTTAAAATGGGTGAGGTTTAATCCAAGATACCATCAGTGAGAAGGAAACAAAACACATCTCTTGAATGGTATTTGTAGTGTTACGTATTCAGGCAACAATAAATATATGAGTTCGGCAAGGGTTTCTTATAACAAACAACACGTTTATTAAACACAGAAAACAAACCCCCAAAAAGTAAACAAACACTAACGCAACCGGAAACAGCCCAAACAGTTCTTAAAGCGATATTGCAAAAACAGTTCTTAAAGTGATATTGCAAAAGCAGTTCTTCAAAGTGGTATTGCCAAAAGTTCGATATGCTCACAGTCCATTTAAAAGGAGAGACTTTATAAGTCGATTCAAATTCTCTTTCAAGTCGCTTTGCTTCGATCCCCGACGTCGAACTTCCCACGAAGAATTTACGAAACAGAACGGCTTAAAGGCACTGACCTTTCCTTCCTCACTACCTTCAATCCTTTCTGGTAAACCCAGGGATTAACACGAATATAGTCAACGAAATCCTTCCGTATAAGGATCAAACAAAAAGGTCGAAACCCGTTTCACAGTAGAAAGTGATTCTCCTCGATCTTTAACTTCCGAACTTTGATCTTCACTCTCCACTGTCTCAAACTAGCAGAATCGTAAAGAACCTGCTGGCAATGACCTCTTAAACTTTAGGCATTAAATAAAACTTCACCTTTCAACTAAACTGTGTCATCACTTAAAACACGCAGTGGCATTAAGTCAACCTGGCAAAACCAGCCACGAACTGCCCCTCCTCACAGGGTGGGGTCTACCTTTTATAACCTGTAAAAAAAACCCGTCACATGATCTCTACTGGCGGGAAAATGACGTCACCACCATCACAAGACCATCACCTCAAGTCCAGTACAGCTTCAACCCCAGTCACATGACAAGGGCTCCACTGTCATGTGTCACGAGTACGTAACACCTCCCTCCAAAAAAACATTTTTGGTCTGACAAGAACAAAAATTTTTAACAATTGCTTACAAGAAAAACAAAGGTATAAATTTTATAACATATACAATACACAACACCATCATATAACAGCTTATAAGTCACAATACAGTAGGAGTGTTACAATTGAAAAAAAACCACTCCATAAAAAAAATTACAGTGTACATTCAACATCGAGATAGACAATCAGCAACCACATTATCTTTACCTTTAATATGAGTTATCACAATATTGTACTCTTGTAACATCAAACTCCAATTTAATAATCTTCTGTTTTTGTTTTTCATCTTACTCAGAAAAACTAACAGATTATGATCAGTGTAAACAATAAGTGGTTTTTGAGTTGTTCCTACATATACCTCAAAATATTCTAAAGCTAAAACAAGAGATAACAATTTCTTAGAAAAGTAAGCTACTGGATGATCAACCTCATCACCCTCATTCCTTTGCATTAATACTGCTCCTGCAGCCTCATCACTAGCATCCACAGCCAATGAAAAAGGTTTTTCAAAGTCAGGTGCCTTAAGCACAGGTTGTTGACATATCATTGTTTTCAATTTTTCAAATGCTTCTTGACAAGGCACCGTCCATACAAACTTCTCATTCTTCTGCAGAAGGTTAGTTAATGGAAGGACAACATTAGCAAAATTCTTATAAAATTTCTGATAATATCCTACCATTTCCAAAAACCTTCTGAGAGTCTTTTTCCCCGTTGGAGTGGGAATCTCTAAAATTGCCTGAACTTTTGCCTGTACAGGAGCTACCTTACCTTGACCCACAACATAACCAAGGTAAGTCACAGTGGCATGTCCAAATTCACTCTTAGCTAAATTAATAGTTAAGTTCACTTTTGAAAGCCTTTCAAACAATTTCTCCATCGCAATAATGTGTGCTTCCCAAGTATCATTTCCTGTCACTAAATCATCAATATAAGCATCAGTATCTTTCAATCCCTGAATCACAGAGTTAATCATCCTCTGGAAAGTACCTGGAGCATTTTTCATCCCAAATGGAAGAACATTATACTCATATAACCCAGACGGAGTTACAAATGCAGAAATCTCTCTACCTCTGTCCGTTAATGGAACACACCAATACCCTTTCAATAAGTCAATCTTTGTAAGGAACTTTGCTTTTCCAACTTTATCTACACAATCATCTACTCTAGGAATTGGATATGCATCTGTTTTCGTTACAGCATTCACCTTCCTATAATCCGTACAAAACCTAATACTACCATCTGGTTTTGGCACCATAACACATGGTGAACTCCAATTCGAGTTAGAATGTCTAATGACATTATTCTCTAACATATATTCAATTTCTTTCTCAGCAAGTTCACATTTTTCCATGTTCATCCTATATGGATGTTGTTTAATAGGTTTGGTATCCCCAACATCTACATCATGTGAAGCTATAGTAGTCCTTCTCGGAACATCTGGAAACAACTCCTTATATTTAAAAATTAACTCCTTCATCTGTTGTCTCTGCTCTAACTGTAAATCTGCTAATTTTTCATCAATATTTTCCAGAATGGTTGAATTTGGTAACCTAACAGAAACAATGTTGGATTTAGAATGAAAGTCAGATGAATCATCTATCATGTTCCTAGTTAAATCAAACTTACTCTCACTAACCACAACAGTCACAGTATCAGATTGTTTCTCAAAATATGGTTTTATCATATTTATATTGCAAAGTTGTGTTGACCTTCTATGATCTGGAGTTTTTGATCACGTAATCCACATCATTGATTTTAGACACAATTTCATAAGGACCATGAAATCTAGCTTGTAAAGGATTTGTCTGCACTGGGAAAAGAACCAACACCTTATCTCCAGGCTTAAACATCCTCATCCTAGCTTCTTTATCATACCAAGTCTTCCTTTTCTCCTGAGCCAACTTTAAATTTTCCTTAGCTAAGCTACAAGCTTTATGTAACCTGTCCTTAAATTTCAAAACATAGTCCAACAAATTAGTGTGTACTTCCTTACTAATCCACTGTTCTTTCAATAAAGCTAAAGGTCCTCTAACTCTATGCCCAAACACAAGTTCAAATGGACTAAAACCTAAAGATTCCGGTACCGATTCCCTTACTGCAAATAAAAGTAAGTTTATACCCTCATTCCAGTCACTTTCATTTTCCACACAAAATGTCCTAATCATATTCTTGAGGGTAGAATGAAACCTCTCCAAGGCACCCTGCGATTCTGGATGGTATGCAGACGAAGTGATTTGCTTAGCTCCCAATTTATAAACTATCTGTTGAAACAATCCAGACATAAAATTACTGCCTTGATCAGTTTGTATCTCCTTAGGTAATCCAAAATAAGTAAAAAAAAATTATAAGGGCCTTTGTCACAGTTCTAGCTTTTATTTTCCTAAGTGGTACTGCCTCTGGAAACCTAGACGAAGTACACATGATAGTCAACAAATACTGATAACCAGTTTTTGTCTTTGGTAATGGACCAACACAATCTACAATAACTTTAGAAAATGGTTCACCAAATGCTGGGATAGGTTGTAATGGAGCTACTGGTGTAACCTGATTTGGTTTACCCACAATTTGACAAGTATGGCACGTTTTACAAAACATCGCCACATCTTTTCTTAGACCAGGCCAGTAAAAATGTTTTAAAATCTTGTCCACAGTTTTCCTTACCCCTTGATGTCCACCTAAAGGCACACAATGAGCTAAAGTCAAAATCTCATTTCGATAAACTTTCGGGACAACTACCTGGTAAACAACATTCCAATCCTCACTTGCAGGAATTGTAGGTGATCTCCACTTCCTCATCAACACTCCTTTTTCCAAGTAATATCCTACTGGCACCTTATCAATTTCACTATCTAGTAAAACCTGCTCTCTTAATTTTATAATCTCAGAGTCTCTATTCTGCTCTGCTATCATCTCCTTCCGAGACAGAGATAAATCTTTATAGTCAGACTTACTCCCAGAATCTTGTTCAAACAACGAAGATAAGTAAGTCTCTGACACATCCTCAAAACTCGAATCCTGAGTTGAACAGTCCTGAGTAACAACCTCATTCTGCGCATCAATCTTTTTAGCCATAGCTCTAGTCACAACACAGGAAGAATCTGTGTTAGAATTCAACTCTGGTTCCTCTGACTCCATTGTCAAATGCACTTCAGGAAAAACTTGTCCACCTGCCAAGTCATTACCTAACAATAAAGAAATACCCTTCACAGGTAAGCTATGCTGTAATCCTACTTTAACAAATTCTGTAACTAACCCTGACTTTAAATTTACTTTATGTAAATGTACAGGCATAAAATCACTTCCAACACCTCTTATGTAATTTACCTCACCAGTATCAGACTCTTCATTAAACTTCAACACACTGTCTAACATCAATGACTGAGAAGCACCAGTATCCCTAAGGATTTTTATTGGCACCAGAGTATATCCTTCCTTCAAGGATACAAACCCTTCAGTTACAAAATGATCATATCCCTTTCTAACTTGGTCAGACTCTAACAAAGCCTCACTTGTGTTTATCAAACCCTGTAACTTTACAGGTGCTTCAGTATGTTGCACACAAGCATCTGGAACTGCTTCCTTCTCTTTCTTTTTCAATCTGAAACAGTTAGCTATGACATGGCCAGGCTTCTTACAATAGTTACAAGTAAGACCAAACTGTCTTTCCTTCACAGGCTTTCCTTTCTCATTAACCTCTGATTTAATTTCTGATTTACCTTGAGTCTCCATGTTATTTTTCCTCTTAAAAATTCTGCCCTGAGGAAATTTATTCTTATGGATTAAAACATACTCATCAGCTAATCTAGCACAGTCCTGCAATTTATCAGTATCCTTCTCATTTAAGTAGGTCCTTACTTCAACAGGAATGCTTCTTCTAAATTCCTCCATTAAAATCAGCTCTCTCAATGTATCATAGTCCCCATTTACATTTTTAGAAGAAACCCATCTCTCAAAACACATAGCTTTATCATAGGCAAATTCCACATAAGTTTTTTCCACAGACTTTTTCAAACTTCTGAATCTTTCCCTATAAGCTTCTGGGACCAACTCATATGCGTTTAAGATATGCATCTTTACAATATCATAATCAAGTGCTTGTGCAGCTGTTAAAGCTGTGTAAACTTGTTGTGCTTTACCTTTAATTACACTCTGTAACAACACTGACCATTTATCTTTCGGCCACTCTGACATCCGAGCAATAGTTTCAAAATGTTGAAAATACCTTTCCACTTCTGTTTCACTAAATGGAGGGACCAATTTAATTTCTTGACTAGCAACAAACGGATTTTTAGAACCAGAAGACTGATTCCCAGACCTTAATTCCTCCATTGCATGGTCAAAATCCCTCTTCTTCTGATCCATCTCCAATTTACACCTCTCCAAATCAGCTTTACTCTGTTCCAAACACATTTGTTCGATTTGCAACTGCATCTCCAGATTACTTATTGGAAACGACTCTAAAATCGATTAATCAAAAACACCTGAGACCACATAGTGTGACGCGATTTTTCTCTGTATCACAGCCTTAGATGTAGTCTGCAAAATACCCTTAAGTTGAAATCTACTAGCTATCTCAAACACCTCAGTTTTTTTCGCCTTCGCCAACAACTCGGCAGCTGGCAAAGCCAGAAACTCATCAATATTCGTTGCTGCCGAATACCACAAGCCAAACAAAAGAACTGAGTAATCCCCATTTCCAAAACGCTGATTCAAAAGTCAGCAAGCATTTTAACTCAAATGATCCAATCCCAGACGAGCCCCCATATTTAATGTTACGTATTCAGGCAACAATAAATATATGAGTTCGGCAAGGGTTTCTTATGACAAACAACATGTTTATTAAACACAGAAAACAAACCCCCAAAAAGTAAACAAACACTAACGCAACCGGAAACAGCTGCGGTGCGGCAGCCCAAACAGTTCTTAAAGCGATATTGCAAAAACAGTTCTTAAAGTGATATTGCAAAAACAGTTCTTTAAAGTGGTATTGCCAAAAGTTCAATATGCTCACAGTCCATTTAAAAGGAGAGACTTTATAAGACGATTCAAATACTCTTTCACGTCGCTTTGCTTCGATCCCCGACGTCGAACTTCCCACGAAGAATTTACGAAACGGAACACCTTAAAGGCACTGACCTTTCCTTCCTCACTACCTTCAATCCTTTCTGGTTACCCAGGGATTAACACGAAGATAGTCAACGAAATCCTTCCGTATAAGGATCAAACAAAAAGGTCGAAACCTGTTTCACCGTAGAAAGCGATTCTCCTCGATCTTTAACACCCGAACTTTGATCTTCACTCTCTACTGTCTCGAACTAGCAGAATCATAAAGAACCTGCTGGCAACAGTAGTGTATTTAATATTTCAGTAGTATTTGAGTAATATTATAGATATTCTTGTTTGATGAAGCATTCTTTGTTTTTTTACATAAATCATTATGGGTTGTATGTAAGAAATATGTGAATACTTATGTCATTACACTACCACATCATACACGAGCATCCAACTAAAAAGAATACAAAACCTAAGTAGACAAATATCCCAACTCCTGTATTTTTCTTTCAAATAGTTTCTGTAGTTAGAAAACATAACAGTGGTGAAAAAGAAGTTTTAAAACATAGCTAAGACAACTACCAGCCCATTGAAGCACAGCACATTTTTCTTCAGAAGGGGAGAGAGATTTTAGAGTTAGAAAATGAAAGAAATTAACAAGAAAAGAGTATGGCCATGGTTTCATAAACAGTGAGTGCTGGGTGATAATAATAATAAATAAATGAACTGCAGAAATGGCTGGGTGTATCAGAAAGGTAGATGCACAACAGATAAGTGGATGATGTATACTGAATGAATTGAGCAGTATTTAGAAGCAAATGAAATAGCCAATGGAAAATTAGTGCCAGTGTTGTTGAATGCAATGGGTGGAAAAGCATACAGTTTGCTTAGAAGTTTAACTGTTCCAACCAAACCAGCCAAAATGAGTCTTGCTGACATTGTGAATGTATAGCAGGAACATTTAGAACAGAAACTATTGTTGATTGCAGAACACTTTAGGGTTCATAAGCAGAATCAAAATGAAGCAGAGTCCATTTTAACTTATGTGACTAAATTGAAGAACTTGTCCAGTCATTGTTAGTTCAGTGATGGGCTTAATGATGCACTGAGAGATCATTTAGTTTGTGGAATCTTACAAGAAAACATTCAAACATGCCTCCTAACTGAAGCACATTTCACATTTCAAAGAGCAGTTGAAATCACTGCATCAATGAAAACAGCAGGCAGAGAAGCAATTGAGTTCCAGTCAGGAATGAAAGTCAGTGTGAACAAAATTGCATAATCTAAGCAGAAACCTGCATAGCTGAACAAATTGTGTTATCATTATGGCAGGGGATTACATACACCAGACCAACACAGGTTTAAAGGGGAAACTTGCAGAAAATGCAACAAAGTAGAATACATACAAAGAGCATGTTGGGCAGATGAAAATAAATGGACTGCACAGGGAAGAGAAAAAGATGGAAAGTCAAGGTGCAGGTTCAAAAAGAGCACTAACCTGCATGCTGTTGATGAAAAATCTGATAATAATGAGAATGACAAACATTTGCAGCAGTATGTACCATCTACAAGATGCACTGCAACAGCACACTGAAGTTCCTAAGGCAACACCTTCCTGACCCATGACCACTACCGTTTAGGAGGACAAGAACAGCAGGAATGGGAATACCAACACTTGGAAATCCTCCTCCAAGTCACTCACCATCCTGACTTGGAAACATATCACCATTTCTTCATTGTCACTGAGTCAAAATCATGGAATTCCCTCCCTAACACCACTGTGGGTGTACCTGCACTTCAGGGACTGCAGCTCACTACCACCTTCTCAAGGGCAACTAGGGATGGGCAATAAATGCTGGCTTAGCTGGCGAAACCCACATCTGATAAATGAATATATAAAAGAAATACAACCACCAAAAACCACATTGGGCATCTATGTAGTAAAAACAGGAGGGCCAGATTGTGGGGTTATGATTGCTGAGACAACTACAACTTAATTGGAGATTGCCACGTTCCCTGCAGTAGAGTCAAATGAAAGCAAATGAAGAAAGGTACTGGAAAATGCCACAGCAGTGTTCAAGGATGGCATTGGAAAACCAACGTCACACCCAAGTTTTACAAAGTCCTTTTGGTTCCTTATATCATTTGTGAGAAATAGCCAGTATGCTAGGTCGCATGGAGGCCGATTGAATTTGTTCCAAGGTTGGGTGGAGTCCATGGGCAACACCAGTGGTCCCATTAGCCAAGAAAGATGGTTATTAGGATATATGGTGATTTTAAAGTCACCATCAACTTAGTACTGAAAGTAGATCAATAACCTCTGTCCAGGATAGAGGATATCTTTGCAAACCTTTCTGGAGGAAAAGACTTCAGTAAAATGGAGTTAGCTGACGGCTATCTACAGATGGAGATGAAGGAAGAGTCCAAAGTGTTTCTCACCATAAACACTCACAAAGGGATTTATCACTATAATAGGCTTGTTTTGGAGCAGCACCTGCACCTGCACTCTGGCAGAAAGTTGCGGACCAGGTGCTGCAAGGTTGCCCAGGTGCACAGTGTTACCTGGATGACATCATTGTTACTGGTGAGGATGATAAGGAACATCTCCAAAATCTCAAGACATTGTTAAAAAGATTAGAAGATTATGTGCTCAGAACATGACACAAGTGTGAATTATTTCAACTAAGCATCACTTACTGTGGTCACACCATTGAAACACAAGCTTTAACAAGTGTGTTGAGAAATGGTAGATGCCCCAAATCCGAAGGATGTACCACTGCTGAGGTCCATTTTAGAATTTGTCAATGGCTTTAAGTAACAGGTTCCTGCCAAACCTGGCTACTGTGCTCCACCCTTTGAACTCATTAACACAAATTGGGAAGAAATGAAATGGACAAAACAGTGTGAGGTGGTTTTCTAAAAGGCAAAGGGAATGGTGACATTAAATACTGTGCTCACACTTTATGATCCACATCATCCAGTGATGCTTGCCTGTGACACCTGGCTTTATGGTATAGGTGCAGCCATGTCACATGTTAGGAGTGATGGAAGTGAATACCATAGCATTTGCATCACATTCCCTTACCGCTGCTGAGAAAAAATGATGCACAGATTGCCTTGAGTCTGGTTTGGGGTGTAAAACACTTCATCCAGTACCAGTATGGGAGAGAGTTTGCCCTGAATCACAAAAAATTGGTTTGCAGGTGCAGCTGGCTATCAAGAAGGCAAATGGGATGTTGGCCTTCATTGCTAGAGGGATTGAATTTTACAGCAGGGAGGTTACATTGCAATTGTATAGGATACTGGTGAGGCCGCACCTGGAGTACTGCGTGCAGTTCTGGTCTCCTTACTTGAGGAAAGATATACTGGCTCTGCAGGTGGTGCAGAGGAGGTTCACTGGGTTGATTACCAAGATGAGGGGGTCAGACTATGAGGAGAGATCGAGTCGCCTTGGACTGTACTTGCTGGAATTCAGAAGGTTGTGACGAGATCTTATAGAAATATAAAAAATTGTGTGAGGGATAGATAAGGTAGAAGCATAAAAGTTGTTTCCACTGGTAGGTGAGACTAGAACTACGGTACATAGTCTCAAGATTCAGGGATTAGCTTTAGGATGGAGATGAGGAGGAACTGCTTGTCCCAGAGTGTGGTGAATCTGTGGAATTCTCTGTCCAATGAAGCACTGGAGGTTACCTCAGTAAATATATTTTAGACAAGTTTGGACAAATTCTTACATAGTAGGGGATTTAAGGGTTATGGGGAAAAGGCAGGTAGGTGGAGATGAGTCCATGGCCAAATCAGCCATGATCTTATTAAATGGCAGAGTAGGCTTGATGGCCCAGATGACCGACTCCTGCTTATATTTCTTATGTTCAATACTGATCATCAATCATTAGTGCCAATTTTCAATCTGTGGAAGAGTGTTCCACAAATAGCAGCAAAACAAATGCAGAGGTAGTCTCTGCTTCTTGCAGGACACAATTCCAAGATTGAATTCAAGAGGACAACTAATCATGGAAAAGCTGATAGATTGTCCCATTTACTCTTGGGAAAGAAAATACTTGAAAATTTTACAAAAGAGGACACTCCTCTTGACATTTTCACCCTTATGCAAACTTTAAGTCCCCCTATACTGGCAAGGAAACCAAAATAGACCCCACACTGTCCCTGGTGGGAATTCAGGTGTTTGGCAGTTTGGATATATGCAAGGTTCTTGTGAACGGTCCAGACGATAAATGAATGTTCTGCTCCCTCCAGCCAGTGCCTCTACTCCTCCAAAGCAAGTTTGACCATCAGTAACTCCTGGTTCCCTACTTTGTAATTTTGTTCGGCGGGGGACAGCTGGCGAGAAAAGAAGGCACAGGGATGAAGTTTTTGGTCAGGGCCTGAACGTTGGGAGAGGACTGTTCCCACCCCAGAGTCGGAGGCGTCTACCTCCACAATGAATTGACAAGAGGGGTCTGGTTGGACCAGCATGGGAGCAGAGGTGAAATGCCTCTCCAGCTCTTGAGAAGGCATTGTCCCAGTGAAAAGGGGTCTTAGGAGAGGTAAGTCGAGTAAGGGGCACTGCCACCTAGCTGTAATTCCTGATGAAATGATGATAAAAGTTTGCAAATGCCAGAAATCGCTGGGGTTGCTTGAGTGTTGCAGGTGTTGGTCACTCCACTACCGCCCGGATCTTTTCGGGATCTGCTCTCACTTGCCCGCTCTCGATGATGTATTCTAAGAAACTGACTGAAGGAACGCGAAATTCGCACTTTTGGGCTTTTATGAATTGTTTGTTCTCCCAAAGCCTCTGTAGAACCTGACAGACATGGTGGGTGTGTTCCTGAAGATTGCTGGAGAAGATTAAACATGTCATCCAAATAAACAAAAACGAAGCAGTTAATGAAATCTTGTAATGGACTCGAATTCTTGTAATCAGTTAACGGACATCGTTTATCAGGGCATTGGTGAGGCCGAATGGCATGACCAGGTATTCGAAGTGACCAAGAGGGATGTTGAACGCAGTTTTCCATTCATCTCCCTCCCTTATCCTGACCAGATGATAGGCACTTCGCAGGTCCAACTTGGAGAAGATGGTGGCTCCGTAAAGTGGTTCGAAAGCAGAGTTGATAAGGGGCAGTGAATATTTGTTCTTTATGGTTATGCTATTTAGGCCTCGGTAATCAATGTAGGGACACAGTGATCTGTCCTTCTTCTCCACAAAGAAGAAACCTGCGCCAACTGGGGAGGATGAGGGCCGGATAATGCCCGCCGTGAGAGATTCACTTAAGTACGCCTCCATTGCCTCCCTTTCTGGCCGGGACAAGTTATACAGATGACTGGTGGGTAGAGGGGCCCCGGAGAGAAGGTTGTTTGCACAATCATAAGGGCAGTGTGGCAGCAGGGAAAAGGCTCGCTGTTTGCTGAATATTTCTCCCAGATCGTGGTACTCTGCTGTAACCTTGGATAGTTCGGGGGGGGGTCTCATCTGCAGATCACGTCACGGTGACTTTCACAGGGGGCAGGGCCGATTGAAGACAAGTGGAGTGACAGGACGGGCTCCAGCTGGCTACCTTCCCGGTGGACCAGTCGATGTGAGGATTATGGCGGACCAACCAGGGATACCCAAGAACTATGGGAGCTCGAGGGGAGGAAACTAAATCAAATTGTACGTGCTCCCGATAGTTCCCGGAGAGAATTAGAGACAGGGGTGGTGTGCAATATGTAACCCGGGCCAAAAGTCTGCCATCCAGCGCCTGGGCCTCCAGGGGGGCACTCAACAGCTCCCGAGGAATTCCGGCCCGGAAAGCTAAGTCTTCATCCAGAAGATTGCCCTCAGCACCGGAGTCCACTAGAGCTGACAGAGGCAGGGATTGTTTGTTGTAACATAAAGTTGCTGGGATCTGCATCTGGGTTCTGGGAACAGAAGGGAATGTTGTCTGGCTCACCAGGATCCCCCTTTCTACTGGTGAGCCTTCCTTCTTTGGCCGAAGGGAACAGGTAGCCAGTCCGGCTGCAATGTAGACACTCACCCGCTCTCAATCTCAGTGGGAGAGGCAGTTCCATCCCAGCTGCATGAGTTCCTCTCCCGGGGTGGTGGAAATGGCCGGACTGGGAGCTACTCTTGGAGCAGGAGGAGGAGAGGGACTTGTTCTTGAGGGAGGCGGAAACGAGTGCTGTGGAGTGGCTAACGGTGGTGGACGACCAGATCTTTCCCTATGGCATTCTCAGACGGTTGTGCAGCCTGGTGGCTCAGGAGATCAATGTATCCAGGCTGTCGATGTCATCCCTTGCCGCCAACTCATCCTTCACCATGTTGCTGAGGCCATTCCAGAAAATCTCTTGGAGCACCTCATCATTCCACCCTGAGTCAGCTGCTAATGTCCGGAACTCCATGGAATACTTGGTGACACTATGGGATCCCTGACGGAGCAGGAGTAGATACTTAGCAGCATCTTTACCATGAATGAGATGGTCAAAGATCTTGATCATCTTGTGATAAAGGTGGGGAATGAAGAGCAGATTATCCCAGACTGCCATAGCCCACGCTAAGGCAATTCCCTGCAACAACCCCATGATGTCAGCTACCTTTGACTTGTCTGTGGAGTATGTGGATGACTGCCGAGGAACATTGCAGAAGGAAGGTCCAGCACTTCCCTAAATCCCCAGTGTAGTGTTCTGGTTCCGGTATGTGTGGCTCTCTTGGTGGGGGTGTTGCTGACACGTAGGGGGTTGCCACTACAGACTGCCCGGACTGGTTTGACTGAGTTCCAGGAGAGGATGGGGTAAGATTATTGAATACATGGTCCATGACATCGCAAAGAAGTTGATCGTGCAGACCCAGTAGGGAACCCTGGCTGGTGAGGGCTTGTTGCAGGATCTTCATGTCCACTGGGTCCAATAGTGTCCAGTTCATTCTGTTACAAAGAGCGAAGGAAACGAACCCAAGTGCAGGGTACAGGCACAGAGATTCAGTTTGGATGCTTCCGCAGGCATAAACACCAAACAGCAAACAGGAGGGATCTTGACACAGAGCCCTGATATGGAGCCTTGACTCAGAGACTTGATGCGGTCTCATAGGTAAACCTTTGAAACTGGAGCTAAACTTAGAACAAGCTGTTCTAAGTGGTCAGGAAACGTAGTTATCTCACAGGAAAAGACCAATAAACTGGCAACTAGTGGATGTGATGTAAAGGTTCTTATACTGAGTCTTTGATGGAAACCGGGTGCGCCATTATTAAAGAGAATTGGAAGCAATTTGGGAAATTAACAACCGGGACCATGACATGCTACTGCGCTGTCCAAATTTATGTACTTGATGACATTGTTAAACCACTTCACAAATTCACCTTGTAGATGATTACCAGTGGCTCCTCTTGTATTTTTAAAGATCTGATATTTTTGAGTGTAGTAACAATAAGCATAATCCCTCACTACCTAGGTACAATTGCTCCCTAGGCAGGCATTCCACATATAATAATCCTTCCGCACGCAGGCACTCCACATATAATAACCCTTTCCCACCCAGCACAACCCCTCCTACCCAGGTACTCCAGTTGCCTGGATTGGAGAACAAGTCATATGAAGCAAGGTTAGCAGAGCTGGGACTTTTCTCTTTGGAGCGTCGAAGAATGAGAGGGAACCTGATAAAAGTCTACAAGATTATGAGAGGCGTAGATAGGGTGAATAGTCAGTACCTGTTTTCCAGGGCACCAACAGCAAACTCCAGAGAGCATATGTACAAAGTTAAGGGAGGGAAGTTTAGGGGAGACATCAGGGGTAAGTTTTTTACACAGAGGGTTGTGAGTGCCTGGAATGACTTGCCAGGGATGGTGGTGGAGGCTAAAACATTAGGGTATTTAAAAGCCTCTTGGACAGGCACATGGAAGAAAGAAAAATGGAGGGTTATGGGGTAGTGTGGGTTTAGTACTTTTTTTAAAGGATTATATGGGTCGGCACAACATGGAGGGCTGAAGGGCCTGTACTGTGCTGTAGTGTCTATGGTTCTATATAATAACCCCACCCAACCCAGGTACTCCACATATAATAACCCCTCCCCATCCAGCACAACCCCTCCTACCCAGGTACTCCACATATAATAACCCCCCCCCCCCCCACACAGGTACTCCACATATAATAACCCCTCCCCACCTGGGTACAACCCTTCAGATGCAGGTACTCCACATATAATTTCCCCCTACCCAGGTATTCCACACATAATAACCCCTTCCCACCCAGGTATTCCACACATAATAACTCCTTCCCACCCAGGTACTCCACATATAATAACCCCTCCCCACCTGGGTACAACCCCTCCGATGCAGGTACTCCACATATAATTTCCCCCTACCCAGGTATTCCACACATAATAACCCCTTCCCACCCAGGTATTCCACACATAATAACCCCTTCCCACCCAGGTACTCCACATACAATAACCCCTCCCCACCTGGGTACAACCCCTCTGATGCAGGTACTCCACATACAATAACCCCTCCCCACCTGGGTACAACCCCTCCGATGCAGGTACTCCACATACAATAACCCCTCCCCACCTGGGTACAACCCCTCCGATGCAGGTACTCCACATACAATAACCCCTCCCCACCTGGGTACAACCCCTCTGATGCAGGTACTCCACATACAATAACCCCTCCCCACCTGGGTACAACCCCTCCGATGCAGGTACTCCACATACAATAACCCCTCCCCACCTGGGTACAACCCCTCCGATGCAGGTACTCCACATACAATAACCCCTCCCCACCTGGGTACAACCCCTCCGATGCAGGTACTCCACATACAATAACCCCTCCCCACCTGGGTACAACCCCTCCAATGCAGGTACTCCACATACAATAATTTCCCCCTACCCAGGTATTCCACACATAATAACCACTTGCTACCCAGGTACAATCCCACCCATGCAGGTACTCAACATATAATAACCCCTCCTCACCCAGACACTCTACATATAATAACTTCTCCCTACAGAGTGCAGGATATAAGTACAATAGATTTTGCAGATGCTGAAAATTCAGAGTAAAACACAAAGGCCTATACCTTGCTGTATCTCAATAAATAAATGTATACATTTATGTTGCTGAGGCCATTCTGGAAAACCCTTTGGAACACCTCATCATTCCACCCCGAGTCAGCCGCTAACTCCACAGAATTCTCGGTGACACTATGGGAGCCCTGACGGAGGGGGAGTAGGCGCTTAGCGGCATCTTTACCACAGACGGGGTGGTCAAAGATCTTTCTCATCTCTGTGATAAAGGTGGGGAATGAAGAGCAGATACCTGGCTGATTATCCCAGACTGCCATAGCCCACATTAAGGCACTTCCCCGCAAAAACCCCATGATGTAAACTGCCTTTGACTTGTCCGTGGAGTACGTGGACGACTGCTGATCGAACACGAAGGAGCATTGCAGAAGGAAGGTCTGGCACTTCCCCAGATCCCCAGTGTAGTGTTCTGGTTCAGGTATGTGGGGCTCTCTTGGCGGGGGTGTTGCTGACACGTAGCGGGTTGCCACTACAAACTGCCTGGACTGGTTCCAGGAGAGGATGGGGTCAGATGAGTGGATACACGGTCCACCTGGTCACCGATCTTCGTTCTGTTAGCGGACAGGGAACGGAGATTCTCCACGACATCCCGGAGAAGTTGATCGTGCAGACCAGTAGGGAGCCCTGGCTGGCGAGGACTTCTTGCAGAGCCTTCGTGTCTGCTGGGTCCACAGTGTCCAGTTCATTCTGTTGCAATGAGCGACTGGAGTGAACCCAAGTGCAGGACACAGGGGCAGAGATTGAGTTTGGATGTTTACACGGGTGTAACACTGAACAGCAAGCAGGAGGGATCTTGACACAGAGCCCTGATATTGAACCTTGACACGGAGCTTTGACTCAAAAACTTGACATGGAGCCTTGACTCAGAGAAACGGAGTCTCATAGGTAACCCTTGAAACTGGAACTAAGCTTAGAACAAACAGTTCTAAGTGGTTGGGAAACATGGTTTACTCACAGGAAAAAAGACCAACGAACTGGTGACTAGTGTTTGTGACATAGAGGTTCCTGCACTGAGTCTTTGATGGAAACCAGGTGTGCCATCATCAAAGAGAATTGGAAGCAGTTTGGGAAATTAACGATCAGGACCATGGCATAATCAAAGAAAATTAGGAGCAAGAATTAATGATTGGGACCATGACACAGAATGCTTAGTCAATGACTATGGACCACAGTTTGCTGTGGAACAGTTTCAGTCATTCCTGAAAATGAATGGAGTAAGACTTGTGTTAAGGAACTGGAGCTGCAGCTCAATAACCTTTGACTCATACGGGAGAATGAAGAGGTGATAGACAGGAGCTACAGGGAGGTAGTTACATTAAGACCATAAGATATAGGAGCAGAAGTAGGCCATTCAGTCCATTGAGTCTATTCTGCCATTCAATCATGGGCCACCAATTCTTCCAGTCACCCCCACTCCCTTGCCTTCTCCCCATACCCTTTGATGCCCTGGTTAATCAAGAACCTATCTATCTCTGCCTTAAATACACCCAAAGACTTGGCCTCCACAGAAGCTCGTGGCAACAAATTCCACAGGTATACCATCCTCTGACTAAAGTAATTTCTCTGCATCTCACTTCCAAATGGACATCCTTCAATCCTGAAGTCGTGCCCTCTTGTCCTAGAACCCCCTACCATGGGAAGTAACTTTGCCATATCTAAGCTGTTCAGGCCTTTTAACATTTGGAATGTTTCTATGAGATCCCCCCTCATTCTCCTGAACTCCAGGGAATACAGCCCAAGAACTGCCAGACATTCCTCATACGGTAACCCTTTCATTCCTGGAATCATTCTCGTGAATCTTCTCTGAACCCTCTCCAATGTCAGTATATCCTTTCTAAAATAAGGAGCCCAAAACTGCACACAATACTCCAAGTGTGGTCTCACGAGTGCCTTATAGAGCCCCAACATCACATCCCGGCTCTTATATTCTATACCTCCAGAAATGAATGCCAACATTGCATTCACCTTCTTCACCACCGACTCAACCTGGAGGTTAACCTTTAGGGTATCCTGCACAAGGACTCCCAAGTCCCTTTGCATCTCTGCATTTTGAATTCTCTCCCCATCTAAATAATAGTCTGCTTGTTTATTTCTTCCACCAAAGTGCATGACCATACACTTTCCAACATTGTATTTCATTTGCCACTTCTTTTCCCATTCCCCTAAATTATCTAAGTCTCTCTACAGACTCTCTGTTTCCTCAACACTACCCGTTCCTCCAGCTATCTTTGTATCATTGGCAAACTTAGCCACAAATCCATTCATACCATATTCCAAATCATTGACATACATCATAAAAAGCAATGGTCCCAACACCGACCCCAGTGGAACACCACTGGTAACCGGCAGCCAGCCAGAATAGGATCCCTTTATTCCCACTCTCTGTTTTCTGCCAAACAGCCAATTATCCACCCATGCTCCTGTAAGGGGTTTCTTCTTTATGTTAATCAAAATGGCTTCTTTGTTTGTTAAAAGTAAAAATGCTTCTTTGTTATGCTAACTGGTGAGAGAGTGCTTTTTCTTGCAGAGCATTCTCGAAGCTTCTCGAAGCTTGTTTGGGTTATAGTTACTGATAATGGGGATTGTATTCATTTGTTAACCAATTGGGATAGATGTTATTCTCTCTTCTGGGTCTGTAAGCTATTGTTGGCGGGCTTTTGGGGAGTCAGCGCGAGGGGGTGAGAGAGAGGATGCGATGCTGTAAGCTGGCAACGGAACGGACCCCGAACGGGGGTCCAAAGCCAGGGTTTTCGGCGAGGAGACAAAGACCGACGTGCCGGGGGTGCTTGGTTGATCACTTCGGGTGGTCCTGAGCTACGAGTCGAGGAGGTCTGAGGGGATTGAATGGTGGCCAGAAGACTTCGTGAATTGAGCTCCAACAGTTGTGCACGAAGTGGTTTGGACTTTGATAAGTTTGGCGCCTTTTACTTTTCCTTTTATATTGTATCTCTATTAAGTACATAGTTCCAGTAGGATCTATAAAGTGTAATCATTTAATCGTATATGGTGCCCTGTCTGTTATTTGGTGTTTTGGGGACATCACACAGCAATCACACAAGCTGATTACCCAGTTTGGGGGGGCCGAAGGCTGCTCCCCCTAGACGGAAGCGAGCTGAGCGAGCCTGAGGCTTATCGGGGGTTACACTGGTAACTCCCCTGAAATTCCATGGGCTCTTATCTTGCTAAGCAGCCTCATGTGTAGCACCTTGTCAAAGGCCTTCTGAAAATCCAAGTACACCATGTCCACTGCATCTTCTTTGACTACCCTGATTGTAATTTCCTCAAAGAGTTGCAGTGGGTTTGTCAGGCAGGATTTTCCTTTCAGGAAACCATGCTGGCTTTGGCCTATCTTGTCATGAGCCTCCAGGTACTCCGTAATCTCATCCCCAACAATCGATTCCAACAACTTCCCAACCACTGATGTCAGGCTAACAGGTCTATAGTTTCCTTTCTGCTGCCCCCCACCCTTTTTAAATAGCAGAGTAACATTTGCAATTTCCAGTCATCTGGTACAGTGCCAGAATCTATTGATTCTTGAAAAATCATCGTTAATGCCGCCACAATCTCTCCAGCTACTTCCTTCAGAACCCAAGGGTGCATTCCATCAGGACCAGGAGATTTATCCACCCTCAGATCATTAAGCTTCCTGAGCACCTTCTCAGTTGTAATTTTCACTGCACAAACTTCACTTCCCTGACACTCTTGAATGTCCAGTATACTGCAGACATCTTCCATTGTGAAGTCTGATGCAAAATACACATTCAGTTCCTCTGCCATCTCTGCATCTCTCATTACAATATCTCCAGCACCATTTTGTATTGGTCCTATATCCACCCTAGACTCTCTTTTACCCTTTATATGTTTAAAAAAGTTTGTAGTATCTTCTTTGACTACCCTGCTTGTAATTTCTTCAAAGAATTGCAGTGGGTTTGTCAGGCAGGATTTTCCTTTCAGGAAACTATGCTGGCTTTGGCCTATCTTGTTATGCGCCTCCAGGTATTCCATAATTTATAGACAATAGACAATAGGTGCAGAAGTAGACCATTCGGCCCCTCGAGTCTGCACCGCCATTCTGAGATCATGGCTGATCATTCACTATCAATACCCAGTCCCTGCCTTGTCCCCATATCCCTTGATTCCCCTATCCATCAGATATCTATCTAGCTCCTTCTTGAAAGCATCCAGAGAATTGGCCTCCACCGTCTTCCGAGGCAGTACATTCCACACCTCCACAACTCTCTGGGAGAAGAAGTTTTTCCTCAACTCTGTTTTAAATAACTGACCTCTTATTCTCAATCCATGCCCTCTGGTACTGGACTCTCCCAACATCAGGAACATATTTCCTGCCTCAATCCTATCAAATCCTTTAATTATCTTAAACTTTTCAATCAGATCCCCTCTCAATCTCCTCAATTCCAGTGTGTACAAGCCCAATCTCTCCAATCTCTCTGCGTAAGACAGCCCTGCCATCCCAGGAATCAACCTAGTGAATCTATGCTGCACTTCCTCAATTGCCAGAATGTCCTTCCTCAAACCTGGAGACCAAAACTGTACACAATATTCCAGGTGTGGTCTCACCAGGGCCCTGTACAAATGCAAAAGGACATCCTTGCTCTTGTACTCAATTCCCCTTGTAATAAAGGCCAACATTCCATTTGCCCTCTTCACTGCCTGTTGCACTTGCTCATTCACCTTCATTGACTGATGAACTAGGACTCCTAGGTCTCTTTGCATTTCTCCCTTACCTAACTCTACACCGTTCAGACAATACTCTGCCCTCTTGTTCCTGCTTCCAAAGTGGATAACTTCACATTTATTCACATTGAATGACATCTGCTAAGTATCTGCCCACTCACCCAGCCTATCCAAGTCTCCCTGTATTCTCCTAACGTCCTCTTCGCATGTCACACTGCCACCCAATTTAGTATCATCAGCAAACTTGCTGATATAGTTTTCAATGCCCTCATCTAAATCGTTGACATAAATCGTAAAGAGCTGTGGTCCCAATACAATACAATTCAGCCCTAACAATCAACTCCAACAACTTCCCAACCACTGATGTCAGGCTAACAGGTCTATAGTTTCCTTTCTGCTGCCTCCTATTCTTCTTAAATAGTGGAGTAACATTTGCAATTTTCCAGTCATCCGGTACAATGCCAGAATCTGATGCAGAATACGCATTCAATTCCTCTCTAATCTCTGTGTCTCTCTTTACAAAATCTCCAATGCCATTTTCTATTGGTCCTATATCTACCCTCAACTCTCTTTTGCCCGTTATATACTTAAAAAACTTTTAGTATCTTCTTTGATATTCATCACCAGCTTCCTTTCATAATTCATCTTTTCCTCCCTAATGACCTTCTTAGTTTCCTTCTGCAAGTTTTTAAAAGCTCCCAGTCCTCTATCTTCCCACTAGCTCTGGCTTCCTTGTATGCTCTCTCTCTGGCTTTTACTTTGGCTCTGATTTTACTTATCAGCCACCGTAGTGTCCTTCTTCCCTTTGAAAATGTCTTCTTATTTGGAATATATCTGTCTTGCACTTCCCTCATTTTTCACAGAAACTCCAGCCATTGCTGCTTTGCTGTCCTTCCTGAAAAAGTCCCTTTCCAGTCAAGGTCGGCCAGTTCCCCTCTTATGCCACCGTAACTTCTTTTATTCCACTGAAATATCAACACTTTGGATTTTATTTTTCCCTATAAAATTTCAATGTAAACTTGATCATATTGTGATCACTGTCCCCCAAGGGTTCCTTAATTTAAAGCTCTCTTATCACCTCCGGATCATTGCACAATACCCAATCCAGCACAGCCAATCCCCTAGTGGGCTCAACTACAAGCTGTTCTAAAAAGCCATTCTTTAGACATTCTACAAATTCTCCCTCTTGAGGTCCAGTACTGGCCTGGTTTTCCCAATCCACTTTCATGTTAAACTCCCCAACGAATATCATGACATTGCCCTTCTGACATGCCTTTTCTATCTCCTGCTGTAACTTGTAATCCACATCCCGGCTGCTGTTTGGAGGCCTGTATACAACTGCCATTAGGGTCCTTTTACCCTTGCCCCATTTCTTAACTCAACCCATAGAGACCCTACACCTATGTCATCCCTTTCTAATGATTTAGCATTATTTCTTATACACAGAGCCACAGCAGCCCCCCCCCGCCCCCGCCTACTAACCTATCTTACTGATACACCGTATATACTTGAATGTTCAGCTCCCAAAGGCAGCCAAGCTTTAGCCAAGTTTCAGAAATGGTCACAATGTCACATTTGCCAATCTGTAGCTGAATTTTGAGATTGTCCATTTTATTTCTTATGCTGCATGCATTCAAATAGAGCACTTACAGTTCAGTATTTGTCGCTTTCTGTTTTAACTGCGCCACGCCTCTATTGCCCTGTATCTCATGCCACTGGCTGTGATTATGCCTCCTCTCCTGCCTGTCCTCTCTATCATCTCTGTTGCACGCTATCTTTGATTTATTTCTGTCTTCCCCTTCCTCAACCCTATCACTCCGGTTCCCATCTGCCTGCTAATTTAGTTTGAACCCTCCCTTACAGCTCTATTAAATGTACCTGCTAGGATATTGGACCCCTTTGGGTTCAGTTACCCCTGGCTTGCAGGAGACAGGTAACCGAGTGACTGTCAGGAGAAGGCGGGGAAAAGCACAGCCAGTGCTGAGTCATCTGTGGCCATTCCTCTCAATAATAATTATATTATTTAGTTACTATTGAGGGGGACAACCTACCAGGGGTAGGGAGGGGGCACAGTGACTGGATCCTGAGAAGGTCAGAAGGTGCTATGCCTGATCCTGAGGCTCAGAAGAGCAGAGAGGTGAAGAGGGCCGCATTATTGAAAGGAGATTCCTTAGTCATTGGAGCAGAGACGAGCTTCTGTGTGATAAAGACACCTGGATGACGTGTTGTCTCCTGGTGCCAGGATTAGGGATATCTTGAATCGTGTTCATGGTGTTCTCAAGGGTGAGGTGACCAGCCAGGAGTCTTGGTACATTTTGGCACCTAATACATAGTTAGAGAAGGTGAGAAGTTCTGGAAGAGAGATTTTATGGACCTAGGCAGAAATCTGAAAAACAGGACCTCCAGGGTATTAATCTCTGGATTGCTGCTTGTGCCATGTGCCAGTGGAGGCAAGAATAGGATGAGTTGGCAGATGAATGCATGGCTGAGTAACTGGTGCAGGGGACAGGGGTTTGGATTTATGGATCAATGTCTGGGAAAGGTATAACCTGTACAAAAGGTTTAGTCTATCAGATGGTCGAATCTGTCACTGCGATCTACGTAGCACCAGCTGTGATTGCACAGATGCTGGTGGCGGTGATTGCACAGGAGACGGAGGTTGTGCTGGTTCCAGCCCACTAGGCGCCAGTGATCCCTCATGCATGTGCGAGGCGCCTGGTATATATGCGTACGAAACGCCCGGTATATGAGTGTCGTGAGGAGTCTGTGTAGGGCCTGGTGAGCACGGTGTCACCTCAGGTGCAGGGTTCATAGTTACCGGAGAGTGTTCGGGGTAGTGGTCTGCTGCTCCTGCGGGCGCCAGGTCACGGACGGAGACCGTCTCCTCCCGCCCATTAGGTAAGACCACGTAGGCATAGTGGGGGTTCTCATGTAGAAGGTGAACCCTCTCGACCAGCAGGGAGTATTTGTTGCTCCTCACATGTTTCCAGAGCAGCACTGGCCCTGGGGACGTCAACCAAACTGGTAGGGTGGTCCCAGTGAGACTTCCTGGGAAAAGAGAATAGGCATTTGTGAGGGGTGGCATTGGTGGACATACAGAACAGGCAGCGGATAGAGTGGAGTGCCTCGGGGAGGACTTCCTGCCATCGAGAGACCGGCAACCCTTTTGACTTAAGGGCTAAAAGTGTGGCCTTTCACACTGTGGCATTCTCCCTCTCCACCTGTCTATTTCCCCGGGGATTATAACTCGTGGTCCGACTAGTAGCAATGCCCCTAGCTAGCAGGTACTGGCGCAGCTCGTCACTCATAAACGAGGACCCTCTATCACTGTGTATATAGCAGGGGTATCCAAACAGAGTGAAGAGCTGGCGCAGGGCTTTTATGACGGACGTGGCAGTGGTGTCAGGGCAGGGAATGGCAAAGGGGAACCGTGAGTACTCGTCGATAATATTGAGAAAATAGACATTGCGGTGGGAGGAGGGAAGGGGGCCCTTAAAGTCAATACCTAGTCACTCAAAAGGGCGGGTGGCCTTGACAAGTTGCGCCGTGTCAGGATGGTAGAAGTGCGGTTTGCACTCAGCGCAAATTTGGCAGTCCCTGGTCATCGTCCTGATGTCCTCCAGGGAGTATGGCAGGTTCCGAGCTTTCACGAAATGGTAAAATCGGGTGACCCCCGGATGGCAAAGTTGTGCATGAAGAGCGTATAGCTGGTCGAGCTGTGCGCTGGCACACGTACCCCGGGATCGTGGGGCTCATTGAGTCTACCAGGCTGGTACAGAATATCATAGTTGTAGGTGGAGAGTTCTATTCTCCACCGCAAAACCTTATCATTTTTGATTTTGCCCCGCTGTTGGTTGCTGAACATGAACGCAACCGAGCGCTGGTCGGTCAGCAAGATGAACCTTTTGCCAGCGAGATAGTGCCTCCAGTGCCTAACAGCCTCCACTATGGCCTGGGCTTCTTTCTCCACCGCGGAGTGCCGAATTTCAGAGCCTTGGAGGGTACGAGAAAAGAATGCTACTGGCCTGCCTTCCTGATTGAGGGTAGCAGCCAGAGCGAAATCGGAGGCGTCACACTCCACTTGGAAGGGAATGGTCTCGTCCAGCGCATGCATCGTAGCTTTGGCAATGTCCCCTTTAATGCAGCTGAAGGCCGCGCAGGCCTCAGCAGAGAGGGCAAAAGTGGTAGACTTGACCAGGGGGCAGGCCTTGTCTGTGTAATGGGGGACCCATTGGGTGTAATAGGAAAAATAACCCAGGCACCTTCTGAGGGCTTTGAGAGTGGTGGGAAGAGGGAGTTCTAACAGGGGGCACATACGGTCGGGATCAGGGCCAATGACCCCGTTTTCCACGACATACCCAAGGATAGCAAGGCGGGTGGTTCCGAACACACACTTGTTATAAGTAAGGTTCAGAGCTGCGGCCACTTGGAGAAATCGTTGGAGGTTGGCGTCGTGATCTGGCCAGTTGTGACCACAGATGGTGATATTATCCAGATAGGGAAATGTGGCCGTCAGTTGGCACTGGTCCACCATCTGGTCCATTTCCCTCTGGAAGACAGGGACACCATTCGTGACACCGAAAGGGACGTGCAGGAAGTGATAGAGCCTGCCGCCCGCCTCGAAGGCGGTGTAGGGGCGGTCCTCTGGGCGGATGGGGAGCTGGTGGTAAGCAGATTTCAGATCTATTGTCGAGTACACCTTGTACTGAGCTATCTGGTTGACCATATCTGCGATGCGGGGTAGGGGGTACGTGTCAAGCTGCGTGAACCTATTGATGGTTTGACTATAGTCCACAACCATCCTATTTTTCTGCCCAGTCCGAACAACAACCACCTGGGCCCTCCAAGGACTTGTGCTTGGCTCAATGATCCCCTCCCTGAGCAGCCGCTGCACCTCCGACTGAATGAAGGCCCTGTCCCCCGCACTGTACCTCCTGCTTTTAGTTGCCACAGGTTTACAGTCGGGGGTCAGGTTGGCGAACAGCGGTGGGGGAGGGATCTTGAGGGTGGAGAGACTGCAAGTGGTGTCGGTAGCGCAGCTGTCGGCATGGTGCTGGATGGGACGTGTGGGCCCGTGTGTGTGTGTGGTCAGTAGTGATGAAGTCCTGGAGACTGAGAGGCCTGGCCCAGGCTGAGATCGCCTTTATTCAGGGGTCTGTGGGAGGAGCCACAGGAACAGTCAGCAGGGGGAGTGTCCAGACAGGCACACGTAGTTCACAACATTGCGGACCGGGCACAGAGCAGAATTCTTAGCTAGTGGACCAGGTGCAGAGCAGGATTCAGAGCCGGCGGACGGAGTACAGAGTAGGATTCAGAGGCGGTGGACAGGGCACAGAGCAGGATTCAGAGGCAGCAGGCCAGGTACAGAGCAGGATTCAGAGCCGGCTAAACAGGTACAGAGTAGCGTTCCGAGCCGGTGGACCGGGCACAGAGCAGGATCCAGAGCCAGCGAAACAGGTACAGAGCAGGATTCAGAGCCAGTGGACCAGGTACAGAGCAGGATTCAGAGCCAGCGGACCGGGTACAGAGCAGAATTCTTAGCCAGTGGACCGGGCAAGAACAGGATTCAGAGCCGGTGGACCAGGTGCAGAGCATGATTCAGAGCAAGCGGACTGGGTACAGAGCAGAATTCTTAGCCAGTGGACCGGGCACAGAGCAGGATCCAGAGCCAGCGAAACAGGTACAGAGCATGATTCGGAGCCGGCGGACCAGGTACAGAGCAGGATTCAGAGGCAGCGGACCAGGTACAGAGCAGGATTCAGAGCCGGTGGACCAGGTGCAGTTGAGAATTCAGAGCCGGTGGACCAGATGCAGAGCAGAATTCAGAGCCGGCGGATCGGGTACAGAGCAGGATCCAGAACCGGCGAAACAGGTACAGAGCAGGATTCAGAGCCGGCGGACAGGGCACAGAGCAGGATTCAGAAGCAGCGGACCTGGTACAGAGCAGGGTTCAGAGCTGGCGGACCGGGTACAGAACAGGATTCAGAGCAGGTGGACCGGGCACAGAGCAGGATTCAGAAGCAGCGGACCAGGTACAGAGCAGGATTCAGAGCCGGTGGACCAGGTGCAGTTGAGAATTCAGAGCCGGTGGACCAGATGCAGAGCAGAATTCAGAGCCGGCGGATCGGGTACAGAGCAGGATCCAGAACCGGCGAAACAGGTACAGAGCAGGATTCAGAGCCGGCGGACAGGGCACAGAGCAGGATTCAGAAGCAGCGGACCTGGTACAGAGCAGGGTTCAGAGCTGGCGGACCGGGTACAGAACAGGATTCAGAGCAGGTGGACCGGGCACAGAGCAGGATTCAGAAGCAGCGGACCTGGTACAGAGCAGGATTCAGAGCTGGCCGACCGGGTACAGAGCAGGATTCCGAGCTGGCGGACTGGGCACAGAGCAGGATTCAGAGCCGGTGGACCGGGTACTGATCAGGATTCAGAGCCGGCGGACCGGGTACTGATCAGGATTCAGAGCCGGCGGACCTGGTACAGAGTAGGATTCAGAGCCGGTGGACCGGGTACAGAGCAGGATTCAGAGCCGGTGGACCGGGTACAGAGCAGGATTCAGAGCCGGCGGACCTGGTACAGAGCAGGATTCAGAGCCGGCGGACCGGGCCCAGAGCAGGATTCAGAGCCGGTAAACCGGGTACAGAGCAGGATTCAGAGGCAGCGGACCGGGCCCAGAGCAGGATTCAGAGCCTGCGGACCGGGTACAGAGCAGGATTCAGAGCCGTTGGACCAGATACAGAGCAGAATTCTTAGCCAGTGGACCGGGCACAGAGCAGGATTCAGAGCCAGCGGACCGGGCACAGAGCAGGATTTAGAGCCAGCGGACCGGGCACAGAGCAGGATTCAGTGCTGGCGGACCGGGTACAGAGCAGGATTCGGAGCCGGCGGATCGGGTACAGAGTAGCGTTCCGAGCCGGTAGACTGGTCACAGAGAAGGATCCAGAACCGGCGAAACAGGTACAGAGCAGGATTCAGAGCCGGTGGACTCGTCACAGAGAAGGATCCAGAACCGGCGAAACAGGTACAGAGCAGGATTTAGACACGACAGACTGGGTACAGAGCAGGATTCAGAGCCGGCGGACCGGGCACAGAGCAGGATTCAGAGCCAGATGACCAGGTGCTGTGGTGAACTACATAAACTTGTCTGGACACGCCCCCTGCTGACATCTCCTGTGGCTGCTCCCACAGACCCCCGTATAAAGGCGATCAAGGCCTGAGCCCGGCCTCTCAGTCTCCAGGATGTAGTATGGTGGTCACTCACTGTTTGTTCCATCTTCCAGTCAATAAAAGCCGATATCTCACCTTACGTCTCAGAGTGAGTTATTGATGGTGCATCGGGTACGGAGCAGGATTCAGAGCTGGTGGACCGGGCACAGAGTAGGATTCAGAGCTGGCAGACCGGGCACAGAGCAGGATTCAGAAGCAGCGGACCTGGTACAGAGCAGGATTCAGAGCCGGCCGACCGGGTACAGAGCAGGATTCAGAAGCAGCGGACCTGGTACAGAGCAGAATACAGAACCGGTGGACCGGATACATAGCAGGATTCAGAGCCGGCGGACCCGGTACAGTTCAGGATTCAGAGCTGGCGGACCAGGTACAGAGCAGGATTCAGAGCCTGCGGATCGGGTACAGAGCAGGATTCAGAGCTGGCGGACCGGGTACAGAGAAGGATCCAGAGCCGGTGGACCGGGAAGAGAGCAGAATTCAGAGCCCGATGACCCGGTATAGAGCAGGATTCAGAGCCGACAGAATGGGTACATAGCAGGATTCAGAGCCGGCTGACCGGGCACAGAGTAGGATTCAGAGCTGGTGGACCACGTACAGAGCAGTATTCAGAGCCAGCGGATTGGGTACAGAGCAGGATTCAGAGATGGTGGACTGGTCACAGAGAAGGATCCAGAACCGGCGAAACAGATACAGAGCAGGATTCAGAGCCGGCCGACCGGGTACAGAGCAGGATTCAGAAGCAGCGGACCTGGTACAGAGCAGAATACAGAACCGGTGGACCGGATACAGAGCAGGATTCAGAGCCGGCGGACCCGGTACAGTTCAGGATTCAGAGCCGGCGGACCAGGTACAGAGCAGGATTCAGAGCCTGCGGATCGGGTACAGAGCAGGATTTAGAGCCGGTGGACCAGATACAGAGCAGAATTCTTAGCCAGTGGACCGGGCACAGAGCAGGATTCAGAGCTGGCGGACTGGGTACAGAGCAGGATTCGGAGCCGGCGGACCGGGCACAGAGCAGGATTCAGTGGCAGCGGACCGGGCACAGAGCAGGATTCAGAGGCAGCGGACCAGGTACAGAGCAGGATTCAGAGCAGGTGGACGGGGTACAGAGCTGGATTCACAGCCGGCTAAACAGGTAGAGAGTAGCGTTCCAAGCTGGCGGACCGGGACAGAGCAGGATTCAGAGCCCGATGACCAGGGCCAGAGCAGGATTCAGAGCCGGCGGACCAGGTACAGAGCAGGATTTAGAACCAGCGGACCATGTACAGAGCAGGATTCATTGCCAGAGGGCCGAGTACAGAGCAGAATTCTTAGCCAGTGGACCAGGTACAGAGCAGGATTCAGAGCCGGCGGACGGAGTACAGAGTAGGATTCACAGGCGGTGGACAGGGCACAGAGCAGGATTCAGAGCCAGCGGACCAGGGACAGAGCAGGATTTAGAGCCGGTGGACCAGATACAGAGCAGAATTCTTAGACAGTGGACCGGGCACAGAGCAGGATTCAGAGCCAGCGGACCGGGTACAGAGCAGGATTTAGAGCCGGTGGACCAGATACAGAGCAGAATTCTTAGCCAGTGGACCGGGCACAGAGCAGGATTCAGAGCTGGCGGACCGGGTACAGAGCAGGATTCGGAGCCGGCGGACTGGGCACAGAGCAGGATTCAGTGGCAGCGGACCGGTCACAGAGCAGGATTCAGAGGCAGCGGACCAGGTACAGAGCAGGATTCAGAGCAGGTGGACGGGGTACAGAGCTGGAATCACAGCCAGCTAAACAGGTAGAGAGTAGCGTTCCAAGCTGGCGGACCGGGACAGAGCAGGATTCAGAGCCCGATGACCAGGGCCAGAGCAGGATTCAGAGCCGGCGGACCAGGTACAGAGCAGGATTTAGAACCAGCGGACCATGTACAGAGCAGGATTCATTGCCAGAGGGCCGAGTACAGAGCAGAATTCTTAGCCAGTGGACCAGGTACAGAGCAGGATTCAGAGCCGGCGGACGGAGTACAGAGTAGGATTCACAGGCGGTGGACAGGGCACAGAGCAGGATTCAGAGCCAGCGGACCAGGGACAGAGCAGGATTTAGAGCCGGTGGACCAGATACAGAGCAGAATTCTTAGCCAGTGGACCGGGCACAGAGCAGGATTCAGAGCCAGCGGACCGGGTACAGAGCAGGATTTAGAGCCGGTGGACCAGATACAGAGCAGAATTCTTAGCCAGTGGACCGGGCACAGAGCAGGATCCAGAGCCAGCGAAACAGGTACAGAGCATGATTCGGAGCCGGCGGACCAGGTACAGAGCAGGATTCAGAGGCAGCGGACCAGGTACAGAGCAGGATTCAGAGCCGGTGGACCAGGTGCAGTTGAGAATTCAGAGCCGGTGGACCAGGTGCAGTTGAGAATTCAGAGCCGGTGGACCAGATGCAGAGCAGAATTCAGAGCCGGCGGATCGGGTACAGAGCAGGATCCAGAACCGGCGAAACAGGTACAGAGCAGGATTCAGAGCCGGCGGACAGGGCACAGAGCAGGATTCAGAAGCAGCGGACCTGGTACAGAGCAGGGTTCAGAGCTGGCGGACCGGGTACAGAACAGGATTCAGAGCAGGTGGACCGGGCACAGAGCAGGATTCAGAAGCAGCGGACCAGGTACAGAGCAGGATTCAGAGCCGGTGGACCAGGTGCAGTTGAGAATTCAGAGCCGGTGGACCAGATGCAGAGCAGAATTCAGAGCCGGCGGATCGGGTACAGAGCAGGATCCAGAACCGGCGAAACAGGTACAGAGCAGGATTCAGAGCCGGCGGACAGGGCACAGAGCAGGATTCAGAAGCAGCGGACCTGGTACAGAGCAGGGTTCAGAGCTGGCGGACCGGGTACAGAACAGGATTCAGAGCAGGTGGACCGGGCACAGAGCAGGATTCAGAAGCAGCGGACCTGGTACAGAGCAGGATTCAGAGCTGGCCGACCGGGTACAGAGCAGGATTCCGAGCTGGCGGACTGGGCACAGAGCAGGATTCAGAGCCGGTGGACCGGGTACTGATCAGGATTCAGAGCCGGCGGACCGGGTACTGATCAGGATTCAGAGCCGGCGGACCTGGTACAGAGTAGGATTCAGAGCCGGTGGACCGGGTACAGAGCAGGATTCAGAGCCGGTGGACCGGGTACAGAGCAGGATTCAGAGCCGGCGGACCTGGTACAGAGCAGGATTCAGAGCCGGCGGACCGGGCCCAGAGCAGGATTCAGAGCCGGTAAACCGGGTACAGAGCAGGATTCAGAGGCAGCGGACCGGGCCCAGAGCAGGATTCAGAGCCTGCGGACCGGGTACAGAGCAGGATTCAGAGCCGTTGGACCAGATACAGAGCAGAATTCTTAGCCAGTGGACCGGGCACAGAGCAGGATTCAGAGCCAGCGGACCGGGCACAGAGCAGGATTTAGAGCCAGCGGACCGGGCACAGAGCAGGATTCAGTGCTGGCGGACCGGGTACAGAGCAGGATTCGGAGCCGGCGGATCGGGTACAGAGTAGCGTTCCGAGCCGGTAGACTGGTCACAGAGAAGGATCCAGAACCGGCGAAACAGGTACAGAGCAGGATTCAGAGCCGGTGGACTCGTCACAGAGAAGGATCCAGAACCGGCGAAACAGGTACAGAGCAGGATTTAGACACGACAGACTGGGTACAGAGCAGGATTCAGAGCCGGCGGACCGGGCACAGAGCAGGATTCAGAGCCAGATGACCAGGTGCTGTGGTGAACTACATAAACTTGTCTGGACACGCCCCCTGCTGACATCTCCTGTGGCTGCTCCCACAGACCCCCGTATAAAGGCGATCAAGGCCTGAGCCCGGCCTCTCAGTCTCCAGGATGTAGTATGGTGGTCACTCACTGTTTGTTCCATCTTCCAGTCAATAAAAGCCGATATCTCACCTTACGTCTCAGAGTGAGTTATTGATGGTGCATCGGGTACGGAGCAGGATTCAGAGCTGGTGGACCGGGCACAGAGTAGGATTCAGAGCTGGCAGACCGGGCACAGAGCAGGATTCAGAAGCAGCGGACCTGGTACAGAGCAGGATTCAGAGCCGGCCGACCGGGTACAGAGCAGGATTCAGAAGCAGCGGACCTGGTACAGAGCAGAATACAGAACCGGTGGACCGGATACATAGCAGGATTCAGAGCCGGCGGACCCGGTACAGTTCAGGATTCAGAGCCGGCGGACCAGGTACAGAGCAGGATTCAGAGCCTGCGGATCGGGTACAGAGCAGGATTTAGAGCCGGTGGACCAGATACAGAGCAGAATTCTTAGCCAGTGGACCGGGCACAGAGCAGGATTCAGAGCCAGTGGACCGGGTACAGAGCAGGATTTAGAGCCGGTGGACCAGATACAGAGCAGAATTCTTAGCCAGTGGACCGGGCACAGAGCAGGATTCAGAGCTGGCGGACCGGGTACAGAGAAGGATCCAGAGCCGGTGGACCGGGAAGAGAGCAGAATTCAGAGCCCGATGACCCGGTATAGAGCAGGATTCAGAGCCGACAGAATGGGTACATAGCAGGATTCAGAGCCGGCTGACCGGGCACAGAGTAGGATTCAGAGCTGGTGGACCACGTACAGAGCAGTATTCAGAGCCAGCGGATTGGGTACAGAGCAGGATTCAGAGATGGTGGACTGGTCACAGAGAAGGATCCAGAACCGGCGAAACAGATACAGAGCAGGATTCAGAGCCGGCCGACCGGGTACAGAGCAGGATTCAGAAGCAGCGGACCTGGTACAGAGCAGAATACAGAACCGGTGGACCGGATACAGAGCAGGATTCAGAGCCGGCGGACCCGGTACAGTTCAGGATTCAGAGCCGGCGGACCAGGTACAGAGCAGGATTCAGAGCCTGCGGATCGGGTACAGAGCAGGATTTAGAGCCGGTGGACCAGATACAGAGCAGAATTCTTAGCCAGTGGACCGGGCACAGAGCAGGATTCAGAGCTGGCGGACTGGGTACAGAGCAGGATTCGGAGCCGGCGGACCGGGCACAGAGCAGGATTCAGTGGCAGCGGACCGGGCACAGAGCAGGATTCAGAGGCAGCGGACCAGGTACAGAGCAGGATTCAGAGCAGGTGGACGGGGTACAGAGCTGGATTCACAGCCGGCTAAACAGGTAGAGAGTAGCGTTCCAAGCTGGCGGACCGGGACAGAGCAGGATTCAGAGCCCGATGACCAGGGCCAGAGCAGGATTCAGAGCCGGCGGACCAGGTACAGAGCAGGATTTAGAACCAGCGGACCATGTACAGAGCAGGATTCATTGCCAGAGGGCCGAGTACAGAGCAGAATTCTTAGCCAGTGGACCAGGTACAGAGCAGGATTCAGAGCCGGCGGACGGAGTACAGAGTAGGATTCACAGGCGGTGGACAGGGCACAGAGCAGGATTCAGAGCCAGCGGACCAGGGACAGAGCAGGATTTAGAGCCGGTGGACCAGATACAGAGCAGAATTCTTAGACAGTGGACCGGGCACAGAGCAGGATTCAGAGCCAGCGGACCGGGTACAGAGCAGGATTTAGAGCCGGTGGACCAGATACAGAGCAGAATTCTTAGCCAGTGGACCGGGCACAGAGCAGGATTCAGAGCTGGCGGACCGGGTACAGAGCAGGATTCGGAGCCGGCGGACCGGGCACAGAGCAGGATTCAGTGGCAGCGGACCGGGCACAGAGCAGGATTCAGAGGCAGCGGACCAGGTACAGAGCAGGATTCAGAGCAGGTGGACGGGGTACAGAGCTGGAATCACAGCCAGCTAAACAGGTAGAGAGTAGCGTTCCAAGCTGGCGGACCGGGACAGAGCAGGATTCAGAGCCCGATGACCAGGGCCAGAGCAGGATTCAGAGCCGGCGGACCAGGTACAGAGCAGGATTTAGAACCAGCGGACCATGTACAGAGCAGGATTCATTGCCAGAGGGCCGAGTACAGAGCAGAATTCTTAGCCAGTGGACCAGGTACAGAGCAGGATTCAGAGCCGGCGGACGGAGTACAGAGTAGGATTCACAGGCGGTGGACAGGGCACAGAGCAGGATTCAGAGCCAGCGGACCAGGGACAGAGCAGGATTTAGAGCCGGTGGACCAGATACAGAGCAGAATTCTTAGCCAGTGGACCGGGCACAGAGCAGGATTCAGAGCCAGCGGACCGGGTACAGAGCAGGATTTAGAGCCGGTGGACCAGATACAGAGCAGAATTCTTAGCCAGTGGACCGGGCACAGAGCAGGATTCAGAGCTGGCGGACCGGGTACAGAGCAGGATTCGGAGCCGGCGGACTGGGCACAGAGCAGGATTCAGTGGCAGCGGACCGGGCACAGAGCAGGATTCAGAGGCAGCGGACCAGGTACAGAGCAGGATTCAGAGCAGGTGGACGGGGTACAGAGCAGGATTTAGAACCAGCGGACCGTGTACAGAGCAGGATTCATTGCCAGAGGGCCGAGTACAGAGCAGAATTCTTAGCCAGTGGACCAGGTACAGAGTAGGATTCAGAGGCGGTGGACAGGGCACAGAGCAGGATTCAGAGGCGGCATGCCAGGTACAGAGCTGGATTCACAGCCGGCTAAACAGGTACAGAGTAGCGTTCCGAGCTGGTGGACCGGGCACAGAGCAGGATCCAGAGCCAGCGAAACAGGTACAGAGCATGATTCGGAGCCGGCGGACCTGGTACAGAGCAGGATTCAGAGCTGGTGGACCAGGTGCAGTTGAGAATTCAGAGCCGGCGGACCGGGTACAGAGCAGGATTCAGAGCCGGCGGACCGGGCCCAGAGCAGGATTCAGAGCTGGCGGATCGGGTACAGAGTAGCGTTCCGAGCCAGTAGACTTGTCACAGAGAAGGATCCAGAACTGGCGAAACAGGTACAGAGCAGGATTCAGAGCCGGTGGACTGGTCACAGAGAAGGATCCAGAACCGGCGAAACAGGTACAGAGCAGGATTCAGAGCCGGAGGTCAGGGCACAGAGCAGGATTCAGAGCCTGCGGACCGGGTACAGAGCAGGATTTAGAGCCAGTGGACCAGATACAGAGCAGAATTCTTAGCCAGTGGACCGGGCACAGAGCAGGATTCAAAGCCGGCGGACCGGGCACAGAGCAGGATTCAGAGCCAGATGACCAGGTGCTGTGGTGAACTACATAAACCTGTCTGGACACGCCCCCTGCTGACATCTCCTGTGGCTGCTCCCACAGACCCCTGTATAAAGGCGATCAAGGCCTGAGCCCGGCCTCTCAGTTTCCAGGATGTAGTATAGTGGTCACTCACTGTTTGTTCCAACTTCCAGTCAATAAAAGCCGATATCTCAGTTTACGTCTCAGAGTGAGTTATTGATGGTGCATCGGGTACGGAGCAGGATTCAGAGCCGGCGGACCCGGCACAGAGCAGGATTCAGAGCCGGCGGACCACCTACAGAGCAGGATTCAGAGACCACGGACCGGGCACAGAGCAGGATTCAGAGCTGGCGAACCGGGCACAGTGCAGGTTTCAGAGCTGGCAGACTGGGCACAGAGTAGGATTCAGAGCTGGCGGACCAACACAGAGCAGGATTCAGAGCTGGCGGACCGGGCACAGAGTAGGATTCAGAGCTGGCGGACCGGGCACAGAGCAGGATTCAGAGCCGGCGGACCGGGCACAGAGCAGGATTCAGAAGCAGCGGACCTGGTACAGAGCAGGGTTCAGAGCTGGCGGACCTGGTACAGAGCAGGATTCAGAGGCAGCGGACCTGGTACAGAGCAGGATTCCGAGCTGGCGGACCGGGCACAGAGCAGGATTCAGAGGCAGCGGACTGGGCCCAGAGCAGGATTCAGAGCCGGTGGACCGGGAAGAGAGCAGAATTCAGAGCCCGATGACCAGGTATAGAGCAGCATTCAGAGCCGACAGAATGGGTACAGAGCAGGATTCAGAGCCAGCGGATCGGGTACAGAGCAGGATTCAGAGCCAGCGGATCGGGTACAGAACAGGATTCAGAGCCGGCGGACGGAGTACAGAGCAGGATTCAGAGGCGGTGGACAGGGCACAGAGCAGGATACAGAGCCAGCGAAACAGGTACAGAGCAGGATTCAGAGGCAGCAGACCAGGTGCAGAGCAGGATTCAGAGCCAGCGGACCGGGCACAGAGCAGGATTCAGAGCCAGCGGACCGGGTACAGAGCAGGATTCAGAGCCAGTGGACCGGGTACAGAGCAGGATTCAGAGCCAGTGGACCGGGTACAGAGCAGGATCCAGAGACGGTGGACCACGTACAGAGCAGGATTCAGAGCCGGCTGACCGGGCCCAGAGCAGGATTCAGAGCCAGCGGACCGGGTACAGAGCAGGATTCAGAGCCGTCAGAACGGGTACAGAGCAGGTTTCAGAGCCGGCGTACCGGGTACAGAGGTGGATTCAGAGCCAGAGGAGCGGGTACAGAGCCAGATTCCGAGCCGGCAGACCAGGTCCAGAGCAGGATTCAGAGCCGGTGGACCGGGTACAGAGCAGGATTACGAGCTGGTGGACCACGTATAGAGCAGAATTCAGAGCCGGCAGACCAGGTCCAGAGCAGGATTCAGAGCCGGTGGACCACGTATAGAGCAGAATTCAGAGCCAGCAGACCAGGTCCAGAGCAGGATTCAGAGCCGGTGGACCGGGTACAGAGCAGGATTCAGAGGCGGCGGACCGGGCCCAGAGCAGGATTCAGAGCCGGTGGACCGGGTACAGAGCAGGATTACGAGCTGGCGGACTGGGTACAGAGAAGGATCCAGAGCCGGTGGACCGGGCACAGAGCAGAATTCAGAGCCCGATGACCCGGTATAGAGCAGGATTCAGAGCCGACAGAATGGGTACATAGCAGGATTCAGAGCCGGTGGACTGGTCACAGAGAAGGATCCAGAACCGGCGAAAAAGATACAGAGCAGGATTTAGAGACGACAGACTGGGTACAGAGCAGGATTCAGAGCCGGCGGACCGGGTACTGAGCAGGATTCAGAGCCAGCGGACCAGGCACAGAGCAGAATACAGAACCGGTGGACCGGATACAGAGCAGGATTCAGAGCCGGCGGACCCAGTACAGTTCAGGATTCAGAGCCGGCGGACCAGGTACAGAGCAGGATTCAGAGCCTGCGGATCGGGTACAGAGCAGGATTTAGAGCCGGTGGACCAGATACAGAGCAGAATTCTTAGCCAGTGGACCGGGCACAGAGCAGGATTCAGAGCCAGCGGACCGGGTACAGAGCAGGATTTAGAGCCGGTGGACCAGATACAGAGCAGAATTCTTAGCCAGTGGACCGGGCACAGAGCAGGATTCAGAGCTGGCGGACCGGGTACAGAGCAGGATTCGGAGCCGGCGGACCGGGCACAGAGCAGGATTCAGTGGCAGCGGACCGGGCACAGAGCAGGATTCAGAGGCAGCGGAACAGGTACAGAGCAGGATTCAGAGCAGGTGGACGGGGTACAGAGCTGGATTCACAGCCAGCTAAACAGGTAGAGAGTAGCGTTCCAAGCTGGCGGACCGGGACAGAGCAGGATTCAGAGCCCGATGACCAGGGCCAGAGCAGGATTCAGAGCCGGCGGACCAGGTACAGAGCAGGATTTAGAACCAGCGGACCGTGTACAGAGCAGGATTCATTGCCAGAGGGCCGAGTACAGAGCAGAATTCTTAGCCAGTGGACCAGGTACAGAGTAGGATTCAGAGGCGGTGGACAGGGCACAGAGCAGGATTCAGAGGCAGCATGCCAGGTACAGAGCTGGATTCACAGCCGGCTAAACAGGTACAGAGTAGCGTTCCGAGCTGGTGGACCGGGCACAGAGCAGGATCCAGAGCCAGCGAAACAGGTACAGAGCATGATTCGGAGCCGGCGGACCTGGTACAGAGCAGGATTCAGAGCTGGTGGACCAGGTGCAGTTGAGAATTCAGAGCCGGCGGACCGGGTACATAGCAGGATTCAGAGCCGGCGGACCGGGCCCAGAGCAGGATTCAGAGCTGGCGGATCGGGTACAGAGTAGCGTTCCGAGCCAGTAGACTGGTCACAGAGAAGGATCCAGAACTGGCGAAACAGGTACAGAGCAGGATTCAGAGCCGGTGGACTGGTCACAGAGAAGGATCCAGAACCGGCGAAACAGGTACAGAGCAGGATTCAGAGCCGGAGGTCAGGGCACAGAGCAGGATTCAGAGCCTGCGGACCGGGTACAGAGCAGGATTTAGAGCCAGTGGACCAGATACAGAGCAGAATTCTTAGCCAGTGGACCGGGCACAGAGCAGGATTCAGAGCCGGCGGACCGGGCACAGAGCAGGATTCAGAACCAGATGACCAGGTGCTGTGGTGAACTACATAAACCTGTTTGGACACGCCCCCTGCTGACATCTCCTGTGGCTGCTCCCACAGACCCCTGTATAAAGGCGATCAAGGCCTGAGCCCGGCCTCTCAGTTTCCAGGATGTAGTATAGTGGTCACTCAGTGTTTGTTCCAACTTCCAGTCAATAAAAGCCGATATCTCAGTTTACGTCTCAGAGTGAGTTATTGATGGTGCATCGGGTACGGAGCAGGATTCAGAGCCGGCGGACCCGGCACAGAGCAGGATTCAGAGCCGGCGGACCACCTACAGAGCAGGATTCAGAGACCACGGACCGGGCACAGAGCAGGATTCAGAGCTGGCGAACCGGGCACAGTGCAGGTTTCAGAGCTGGCAGACCGGGCACAGAGTAGGATTCAGAGCTGGCGGACCGGGCACAGAGTAGGATTCAGAGCTGGCGGACCGGGCACAGAGTAGGATTCAGAGCTGGCGGACCGGGCACAGAGCAGGATTCAGAGCCGGCGGACCGGGCACAGAGCAGGATTCAGAAGCAGCGGACCTGGTACAGAGCAGGGTTCAGAGCTGGCGGACCTGGTACAGAGCAGGATTCCGAGCTGGCGGACCGGGCACAGAGCAGGATTCAGAGGCAGCGGACTGGGCCCAGAGCAGGATTCAGAGCCGGTGGACCGGGAAGAGAGCAGAATTCAGAGCCCGATGACCAGGTATAGAGCAGCATTCAGAGCCGACAGAATGGGTACAGAGCAGGATTCAGAGCCAGCGGATCGGGTACAGAGCAGGATTCAGAGCCAGCGGATCGGGTACAGAACAGGATTCAGAGCCGGCGGACGGAGTACAGAGCAGGATTCAGAGGCGGTGGACAGGGCACAGAGCAGGATACAGAGCCAGCGAAACAGGTACAGAGCAGGATTTAGAGGCAGCAGACCAGGTGCAGAGCAGGATTCAGAGCCGGCGGATCGGGTACAGAGCAGGATTCAGAGCCAGTGGACCGGGTACAGAGCAGGATCCAGAGACGGTGGACCACGTACAGAGGTGGATTCAGAGCCGGCGGTCCGGGTACAGAGCAGGATTCAGAGACTGCGGACCGGGTACAGAGCAGGATTCAGAGCCGTCAGAACGGGTACAGAGCAGGTTTCAGAGCCGGCGTACCGGGTACAGAGGTGGATTCAGAGCCAGAGGAGCGGGTACAGAGCCAGATTCCGAGCCGGCTGACCTGGTACAGAGCAGGATTCAGATCCGGCGGACCGGGTACAGAGTAGGATTCAGAGCCGGCGGACCAGGTCCAGAGCAGGATTCAGAGCCGGTGGACCGGGTACAGAGCAGGATTCAGAGGCGGCGGACCGGGCCCAGAGCAGGATTCAGAGCCGGTGGACTGGGTACAGAGCAGGATTACGAGCTGGCGGACTGGGTACAGAGAAGGATCCAGAGCCGGTGGACCGGGCACAGAGCAGAATTCAGAGCCCGATGACCCGGTATAGAGCAGGATTCAGAGCCGACAGAATGGGTACATAGCAGGATTCAGAGCCGGTGGACTGGTCACAGAGAAGGATCCAGAACCGGCGAAACAGATACAGAGCAGGATTTAGAGACGACAGACTGGGTACAGAGCAGGATTCAGAGCCGGCGGACCGGGTACTGAGCAGGATTCAGAGCCAGCAGACCAGGCACAGAGCAGAATACAGAACCGGTGGACCGGATACAGAGCAGGATTCAGAGCCGGCGGACCCGGTACAGTTCAGGATTCAGAGCCGGCGGACCAGGTACAGAGCAGGATTCAGAGCCTGCGGATCGGGTACAGAGCAGGATTCAGAGCCTGCGGATCGGGTACAGAGCAGGATTTAGAGCCGGTGGACCAGATACAGAGCAGAATTCTTAGCCAGTGGACCGGGCACAGAGCAGGATTCAGAGCCAGCGGACCGGGTACAGAGCAGGATTTAGAGCCGGTGGACCAGATACAGAGCAGAATTCTTAGCCAGTGGACCGGGCACAGAGCAGAATTCTTAGCCAGTGGACCGGGCACAGAGCAGGATTCAGAGCTGGCGGACCGGGTACAGAGCAGGATTCGGAGCCGGCGGACCGGGCACAGAGCAGGATTCAGTGGCAGCGGACCGGGCACAGAGCAGGATTCAGAGGCAGCGGACCAGGTACAGAGCAGGATTCAGAGCAGGTGGACGGGGTACAGAGCTGGATTCACAGCCAGCTAAACAGGTAGAGAGTAGCGTTCCAAGCTGGCGGACCGGGACAGAGCAGGATTCAGAGCCCGATGACCAGGGCCAGAGCAGGATTCAGAGCCGGCGGACCAGGTACAGAGCAGGATTTAGAACCAGCGGACCGTGTACAGAGCAGGATTCATTGCCAGAGGGCCGAGTACAGAGCAGAATTCTTAGCCAGTGGACCAGGTACAGAGTAGGATTCAGAGGCGGTGGACAGGGCACAGAGCAGGATTCAGAGGCAGCATGCCAGGTACAGAGCTGGATTCACAGCCGGCTAAACAGGTACAGAGTAGCGTTCCGAGCCGGTAGAACGGTCACAGAGAAGGATCCAGAACCGGCGAAACAGGTACAGAGCAGGATTCGGAGCCGGCGGACCGGGTACAGAGCAGGATTCAGAGCTGGTGGACCAGGTGCAGTTGAGAATTCAGAGCCGGCGGACCGGGTACAGAGCAGGATTCAGAGCCGGCGAAACAGGTACAGAGCATGATTCGGAGCCGGCGGACCAGGTACAGAGCTGGATTCACAGCCGGCTAAACAGGTACAGAGTAGCGTTCCGAGCTGGTGGACCGGGCACAGAGCAGGATCCAGAGCCAGCGAAACAGGTACAGAGCATGATTCGGAGCCGGCGGACCTGGTACAGAGCAGGATTCAGAGCTGGTGGACCAGGTGCAGTTGAGAATTCAGAGCCGGCGGACCGGGTACAGAGCAGGATTCAGAGCCGGCGGACCGGGCCCAGAGCAGGATTCAGAGCTGGCGGATCGGGTACAGAGTAACGTTCCGAGCCAGTAGACTGGTCACAGAGAAGGATCCAGAACCGGCGAAACAGGTACAGAGCAGGATTCAGAGCCGGTGGACTGGTCACAGAGAAGGATCCAGAACCGGCGAAACAGGTACAGAGCAGGATTCAGAGCCGGAGGTCAGGGCACAGAGCAGGATTCAGAGCCTGCGGACCGGGTACAGAGCAGGATTTAGAGCCAGTGGACCAGATACAGAGCAGAATTCTTAGCCAGTGGACCGGGCACAGAGCAGGATTCAGAGCCGGCGGACCGGGCACAGAGCAGGATTCAGAGCCAGATGACCAGGTGCTGTGGTGAACTACATAAACCTGTCTGGACACGCCCCCTGCTGACATCTCCTGTGGCTGCTCCCACAGACCCCTGTATAAAGGCGATCAAGGCCTGAGCCCGGCCTCTCAGTTTCCAGGATGTAGTATAGTGGTCACTCAGTGTTTGTTCCAACTTCCAGTCAATAAAAGCCGATATCTCAGTTTACGTCTCAGAGTGAGTTATTGATGGTGCATCGGGTACGGAGCAGGATTCAGAGCCGGCGGACCCGGCACAGAGCAGGATTCAGAGCCGGCGGACCACCTACAGAGCAGGATTCAGAGACCACGGACCGGGCACAGAGCAGGATTCAGAGCTGGCGAACCGGGCACAGTGCAGGTTTCAGAGCTGGCAGACCGGGCACAGAGTAGGATTCAGAGCTGGCGGACCGGGCACAGAGTAGGATTCAGAGCTGGCGGACCGGGCACAGAGCAGGATTCAGAGCTGGCGGACCGGGCACAGAGCAGGATTCAGAGCCGGCGGACCGGGCACAGAGCAGGATTCAGAAGCAGCGGACCTGGTACAGAGCAGGGTTCAGAGCTGGCGGACCTGGTACAGAGCAGGATTCAGAGGCAGCGGACCTGGTACAGAGCAGGATTCCGAGCTGGTGGACCGGGCACAGAGCAGGATTCAGAGGCAGCGGACTGGGCCCAGAGCAGGATTCAGAGCCGGTGGACCGGGAAGAGAGCAGAATTCAGAGCCCGATGACCAGGTATAGAGCAGCATTCAGAGCCGACAGAATGGGTACAGAGCAGGATTCAGAGCCAGCGGATCGGGTACAGAGCAGGATTCAGAGCTAGCGGACCGGGTACAGAACAGGATTCAGAGCCGGCGGACGGAGTACAGAGCAGGATTCAGAGGCGGTGGACAGGGCACACAGAGCCAGCGAAACAGGTACAGAGCAGGATTTAGAGGCAGCAGACCAGGTGCAGAGCAGGATTCAGAGCCGGCGGATGGGGTACAGAACAGGATTCAGAGCCGGCGGACGGAGTACAGAGCAGGATTCAGAGGCGGTGGACAGGGCACAGAGCAGGATTCAGAGCCAGTGGACCGGGTACAGAGCAGGATTCAGAGCCAGTGGACCGGGTACAGAGCAGGATCCAGAGACGGTGGACCACGTACAGAGCAGGATTCAGAGCCGGCGGTCCGGGTACAGAGCAAGATTCAGAGGCGGTGGACAGTGCCCAGAGCAGGATTCAGAGCCAGCTGACCGGGCCCAGAGCAGGATTCAGAGCCAGCGGACCGGGTACAGAGCAGGATTCAGAGCCAGCGGACCGGGTACAGAGCAGGATTCAGAGACTGCGGACCGGGTACAGAGCAGGATTCAGAGCCGTCAGAACGGGTACAGAGCAGGTTTCAGAGCCGGCGTACCGGGTACAGAAGTGGATTCAGAGCCAGAGGAGCGGGTACAGAGCCAGATTCCGAGCCGGCTGACCTGGTACAGAGCAGAATTCAGATCTGGCGGACCGGGTACAGAGCAGGATTCAGATCCGGCGGACCGGGTACAGAGCAGGATTCAGATCCGGCGGACCGGGTACAGAGTAGGATTCAGAGCCGGTGGACCACGTATAGAGCAGAATTCAGAGCCGGCGGACCAGGTCCAGAGCAGGATTCAGATCCGGCGGACCGGGTACAGAGCAGGATTCAGAGCCGGTGGACCACGTATAGAGCAGAATTCAGAGCCGGCGGACCAGGTCCAGAGCAGGATTCAGATCCGGCGGACTGGGTACAGAGCAGGATTCAGAGCCGGCGGACTGGGTACAGAGCAGAATTCAGAGCCGGCGGACCAGCTGTAGACCAGGATTCAGAGCTGGCGGAGCAGGTGCGGAGCAGGATTCATTGTTCCAGACCAGGTACCGAGTGGGTTAAACGGGCTTTGGAGCTTGCCCTAGTCTCCGAGCCCCTTATAATCACCTGCCCACCTAATAGACGACAAGTGTACCTACTTAAGCCAAGATGATCCAAAAGCTCCAGGTGACAAGAGGGCTGGCTGCAAGGCCAGCAGTCTGGAGTCCGCCTACCGGAGCCAGACCCAGAAGGTGGTCTCCAGACCGGACCCTAACAATGGGTTATACCTGACCCTGAGTGGGTCAAATATCCTTGTGGGTAGGTTGACAAGAGTTGTTCAGGTGGGTTTAAAATAATTTGGCTGGGTGTTGAGAAGAAAAGTGGTAGTTTGGTAGATGAGGTAGTTGCTTTACAGAGGCAATGTTTAGTAAGTCTCCTAGCAGGGCGAACCTGACAATAGTACAAAATTGCAGTCAACAGCATGCAACTTAAAATTCGGACAAAATTGAAATAAGTGCACACAGGTTTAAAGGTGTTATATTTGAATGTGCGTAGTATGTGGAATTAGGTCAATCAACTTGTAGCACGGTTAGATTGATATGTATAATTTTGTAGGCATCATTGAATCATGGATGAAGTAAGATTATAGCTGCAAACTTAATGTCCAAGAATACCAATTGTATCTGAAGGATAGGTAGGAAAAAGCAGAGGGAGTTGCATGGCTCTGTTTTAAAAATGAAATTAAATCATTAGAAAGAGGTGACATAGGGTTGGAAGGTGTTAAATTGATGTAGATAGAGCTAATAAACTGCAAGGATAAGAAGACGCTGATGGGAATTGTATACAGACCCCCAAACATTGGTAAGGATGTGGTCTACAAGTTACAACAGGAGATAGAAAATACATACCAAAAGGGCAATGCTACAATAGTCATATGAGATATCAATATACAGGTAGATTGGAACAATCGAGTTGGTGTGGAATTCTAAGAGAGGAAATTTCTAGAATACCTACAAGATGGCTTTTTGGACCAGCTTGTGGTTGAGTTCACTGGACGATCAGCTATTCTAGATTGGGTGTTGTGCAGTGAACCAGAATAGATTAGAGAGCTTAAGGTAAAAGAACCCTTTGGGGAGAGTGATAATAATCTGATCAAATTCACCCTGAAAACTGAGGAGGTGAAGTCAGATGTATCAGTATTACCATGGAGTAAAGGGAATTACAGAGGTGTGAGAAAGGAGCTGGCCAAATTGATTGGAAAAGAACACTGGCAGGGATGACGGCAGAGGAGCAATGGCTGGAATTTCTGGAAGCAGTTCAGAAGGCACAGGATATATATATATATATATATATATATATATATATATATCTCAAAGAAGAAGAAGTATTCTAAAGGCAAGATGACACAACCATGGCTAACAAGGGAAGTCAGTACCAACATAAAAGTCAAAGAGGGCAATGTAATAGAGCAAAATTTAGTGGGAAGTTAGGGAATTAGGAAGCTTTTAAATACCAGCAGAAGGAAACTAAAAAGTCACTAAGAAGGTAAAGATGGAGTATGAAGGTAAGCTAGCTAATAATATTAAAGAGGATACCAAAAGTTTCTTCAGATACATGAAGTGTAAAAGAGAGGCAAGAGTGGATATCAGACCTCTGGAAAATGATACTGGAGAGGTAGTAACAAGGGACAACAAAATGGCAGTTGAAATGAGTAAGTATTTTACATCAGTCTTCTGGAAGACACTAGCAGTATGGTGGAAGTTCAAGGTGTCAGGGGGCATGAAGTGTGTGATGTTACCATTAGAAGAGAGAAAGTGAAAGTTATGAAGGTAGGTCTCCTGGATCAGATGGCGTACAGCCCAGCATTCTGAACGAGGTGGCTGAAGAGATTGTGGAAACATTAGTAATGATTTTTCAAGAATCACCAGTTTCTAGAATGGTTCTGGAGGACTGGAAAATTGCAAATGTCACTCCACTCTTCAAGAAGGGAGAGAAGCAGAAAAAAGCAAATCATAGGCCATTTAGTCTGACCTCAGTGGTTCAGAAGATGTTGGAGTCTATTGTTAAGGATGTGGTTTTGGGGTACTTGGAGGCACATGATAAAATAGGCCATAGTCAGCATGGTCTCCTCAAGGGAAAATCTCGCTTGACAAATCTGTTGGAATTATTTGAAGAAACAAGCAGGATAGACAGAGAATTGGTTGATATTATTTACTTCAATGTTCAGAAGGTCTTTGATAAGGTGCCACACATGAGGCTGTTTAACAAGCTGCTAGCCCATGGTATTACAAGAAAGATTCTAGCATGGCTAAAGCTGCGACTGATTGGCAGGAGGCAAAGAGTGGGAATAAAGGGGCCTTTTCTGGTTGGTCGCCAGTGACTAGTGGTATTCCACAGGGGTCTGCTGGCACTGAATCTTTTTGTGATTTGGATGATGGAGGCTTTGTTGCAAAGTTTGCAGACCATACCTTTGTAGGTTCAATAGGTACATTTAATGTCACAGAAATGTATACAATATACATCCTGAAATTAATTTTCTTTGCAAGCATCCACAGAAATGAAAATAGGTGGAGGGGCAGATAGTTTTGAGGAAATAGGGAGGGTACAGAGGACTTAGATTAGGAGAATGGGCAAAGAAGTGGCAGATGGACTACAGTATCAAGATGTGTATGTCATGCACTTTGGTAGAAGAAATGAAAGGGTAGACTAGTTACTAAATGGAGAGAAAATACAAAAATCTGAGGTATAAAGGGATTTGGGAGTCCTTGTGCAAGATTCCCTAAAGGGTGATCTGCAGGCTGTGTCTGTGGGTGAGAAAGGCAAATGCAATATTAGGATTCATTTCAAGAGGACTAGAATATAAAAGCCAAGATGTATTGCTTTTTTTTGTAATTTATTTTTTATTGAAGTTCATCATCAAACAAACATTTCCATAAGGTGTATTTCAGACATTGTACATATATATCATATAATCGTATATATCACAAATCTCCACAGCGTATTTATCTGAGGTATACACTTATAGAAAAGAGTGGAGAGAAAAAACTATGTACAAGTAGGGAGTGATCTTTTTTTTTATATAACATATTCATTGATTTGTGAGAATAAAATCAGGCCTATGAGACATTACGTAGTTAAACCATTATCCCCAGTATGAATCAAATTGTTCCAGCTTATGATTAACAGATGCTGTTATCTTCTCCATTTTGTAAATGTCCATTGTAATTTCCATCCATGTATTTAAAGTTGGGCTCTCCTGTGATAACCATTTCCTAGTAAGAGTCTTTTTACCAGCCACCAACAGTATATTCATTAAATATTTATCTCTTTTCAACCATTCTTGAGGTATATATCCAAAATATATGGTCTTACTCTCCAAGGGTATTTCACATTTAAAGATGTCTTGTAGGGCATTGTGTATCCCCCTCCAATAGTCTTTGATAACAGGGCAGTCCCAAAAAACATGATAATGATTTGCATTTTGATTTCCACAATTCACAATTTCTCCAGCAAACAGGGAGGTTACTATCATATTGGGATTTCTGAGAGGGTGTAATAAAATATCTTATCAAGTTTTTCCATCCGAACTCCCTCCATTTCTGTGAACTGGTACATTTCCATTGATATCTCCATATTATTGTCCATTCTTCCTCAATTATAATTATCTCTCTTTCCTTCTCCCATTTTATTTTAATGTATTAAGTCAAGTATGTTTTAAGATTTGACAACCCCTGATACATGCTTGAAATGATTCTACTACCATTATCTGAATTATATGCTTTTCTGAATAGCTCTATCAAGCATGTATTTGCCTTGTTTACATTTTTAAGCATCTTATTAACGTATTGTCGCATCTGTAAATACCGATAAAAATCTTGTTTTTCTAGTAAGTGTTTCTCTTTAAGCATTTCAAAACTGAACAGTGTTCTTTCTTTTATTATGTTGCAAAGAACTGTTATTCCTTTAGCTGTCCAGTCCTTAAATCTAGCATCCAATTTATTTGGTGTAAAATCCGAGTTATATGCACACCATTTAAGAATTGCATTATCTCCCTCTAGATTATATTCTTTTATAGTAGTTTTCCATATTTTAAGAGTCAATTTCACCCATGGGTTATCAATAGTATTTCTGTACCTTTGCTGGTTGTTATCAGCCAAAATTGGTTGTATGGGGATGGGAAGTACCCACTCCTCAATGTTTTTCCATTGAGTATCATATGATGGGTTGCATCAACATATCACAGCTCTCAACTATACTGCAAAATAATAATCTCTAAGAGAAGGTAGGCCCCATCCCCCCCCCTTTTCCTTTGCTAATTGCAAAGTTTTGAGACGAACTCTAGGCCTTTTACCCTGCCAAATATACCTTGATAACATCTTGTTCCATTCATTGAATTATTTTGATTAATCTCTATTGGTAGGGTCTGAAAGAGATATAACAGTCTGGGCAGTATATTCATTTTAATAGACTCAATCCTTGAACTGAGACTGAAAAAAGGAATCAGGATCCATCTTGCCATATCTTCCTTATTTTTTTATATAAAGGCTGATAATTACATTCTAATAATTTTGCCAAATCTTTTGGCATAATGATGCCCAAATATTTGAAAGACTCTGTTTGCCATGCTCAGGGATATCTACTTTCAATTTCTCTTGGTGGGCTATAGTAATATGAAAGTTATTGGGTTTTATCTATGTTGATCTTGTATCCTGATAATTGGTCATATTGTTTAAAGGATTGCATCAATTTAGGTAAAGAGTATGTTGGTTGCCCTAGATAGATCAAAATGTCATCCGCGTAACAAGCCAATTTATGCTCTGTCCCTTTAATAGTAATTCCCCTGATATCTTCATTTTGTCTGATGTATTGAGCTAATGGTTCCAGATATAATGTGAAGAGTAGTGGTGACCATGCACAACCCTGTCTCGTGCCCCTTTCTAGGGTAAGACTATTTGATAAATATCCGTCGATTTTAATCCTTGCAGTAGGGTTGTCATATAGTGTCTGTATAGTCTTAATAATTCTGTCTTGGAAACCAAATCTATGTAAAACTCTGTAAAGAAAATTCCAATTAACCGAATCAAATGCCTTTTCAGCATCCACGCTTATTACTATTGCTTTGATTTTATTTTTTTGTATGTGATCCATAATGTGAACTGTCCTTCGTATATTGTCTTGTGTTTGGCGTTGTTGTATAAAACCTGTCTGATCGTTACGTATCAGTACAGGTAGAAACTCCTCTAATCGTTTGGCAATGATGGAGATAAATAATCTATAATCTACATTAAGAACAGATATTGGTCTAAATGACCCACATTCCATTTTATCCTTGCCTTCTTTCGGTATAGCTGAGATTATCGCTTCCTTCCAACTGGGTGGCATTTGTGTCTTCTATAGAGCCCAGTTCAGTGTGGGGAGTAAAACAGGAATTAACTCATTTTTAAATTCTTTGTACCACTCTGCCACTCTTTGTATACCCATCTGATCCTGGTGATTTGCTTAATTTAAGCCTACTAATTGCAGCTTTTAATTCAACTTCAGTTATGTCAGCAGTCATCGTTCAATTTTGTTCTTCGCTTAAAGTGGGTAACTCTAGAGAATTCAAGAAGGTGTCAATTTGGGTTATGCTTCCCCCTGGAACTTTGGAATATAGGGTTTTGTAAAACACTTCAAAAGCTTCTTGAATTTCACTTAGCTTATTTTTTATCATTTTCATTCTTGGGTCCCTAATTCTATGAATTGTATTTTCTGCTATCTTTTTTTTCAGTTTCCATGGCAGTATTTTCATAGACTTTGATCCACTTTCATAACATCTCTGTTTCAGGAACATTAAATTTTTCCTGATTTCTTGCATAGCCAAAATATTAATTTAATTCCTAATTTTTAATATTTCCCCTGATGTATCCTGTGCCAAATTCAATTTGTGTTTTTCTCTAGTTCCTTCAGCCTATTTTGTAATTCCTCTAATGTTTTATTCCCTATTTTTTTCTTATATGATATCGCTATAATTTTCCCTCTTAAGACAGTCTTCAGAGTATCCCATAAAATGGGAGGTGAAACCTCTCCATTATCATTAAATTCTAAGTAGAGACCAATTTCTTTTTTAATTTGTTCCTTAAAGTACGGATCATTGAGTAGGCTTGAATTTAGTTTCCAAATAGTATTCTTTGGTTGTAGGTCAAAATCAACAGATAAATATATAGGTGCATGGTCACTTACATCTATTGTCCTAATTCCACGGGTGCTTATTTTGCCAAGATGTATTGCTGAGACTTTATAAAGCACTGGTGAGGTCTCACTTGGAGTATTGTGTGCAGTTTTGGGCCCCTTATCTTAGAAGGAATGTGCTAAAACTGGAAAAGGATCAAAAGAGTTTGACAAAAATGATTACAGGATTAAACAACTTGATATATGAAGAGCATATGATGACTGGGCCTGTATTCACTGGAATTTAGAAGAATGAGGAGTGACCTAATTTAAACCTATTGAGTTGTGAAAGACCCTGATAGAGTGGATGAGGAGAGGATGTTTCCTATGGTGGAAGAGTCTAAGGCCAGAGGACACAGCCTCAAAATAGATGGCTGTCCTTTTGGAATGGAGGTGAGGAAGAATTTCAATAGCCAGGCAGTGGTGAATCTGTGGAAGTTGTAGTTACAGGCAGCTGGCAGAGGGCATGAAGGGATATGGGGAGAAGGCAGGAGACTGGTACTGGGAGAGAAAATGGATCAGCCATGATTAAATGGCAGAGCAAATTCGATAGGCCAAATAGCCTATTATGCCTGATTATGCAGAAAGCGTGAAATTAATAACATCTCCTTCTACCTTAGGCCACAAATTTATCAATCACCCCTGCTGTGGGCACTTTCTGGAGGTCCAAGATCCATATGCTCCACGACAGCTGGACTAAGTGTGTAAATGTAGGAGGGGACTATGTTGAAAAATAAATGTGCTAGGTTTTCTAAAGTTGACTCCTTCTACCCTGGGCCATGAACTTATCAATCACCCCTTGTAGATTTGCCTCGACCACCACCCCTGGCAATGCTGCCCACCCACCCAGCACTTCCTGTGTAAAAAGCCTAACTCTGATATCCACCCTATAATTTCCTTCAATCATCTTAAAATTATCAGCAGGACAGGCAGGAAGGCAGAGGGGTGGTATTGCTCAGCTGGTAGAAAATGAAATCAAATCATTAGAAAGAGGTGACACAGGGTCGGAAGGTATCGAATCATCATGGACAGAGTTAAGGAACTCCAGGGCAAAAAGACCCTACTGTCAGTTGTATATAGACCCCTAAACAGTAGAAAGGGTGTTGTCTACAGATTATAATGGGAGAAATGCATGCCAAAAGGGCAATGTTACAATACTCATGGAGGATTTAAATTTGCAGGTAGATTGGGAAAACCAGGCTGGCGCTGGATTCCAAGAGGGGGAGTTTCTGGAATGCGTACAAAATCGCTTTTCAGAGCAGCTCGTGGTTGAGCCCACGAGGGCAGCAGCTATTCTAGATTGAGTGTTGTGCAATGAATTGAAGTTGGTTAGAGAGCTTAAGCTAAAAAAAAACACTAAAGGGAAATGATCATAATATAATTGAATTCACCCTGAAAATTAAGGAGAAGATGAAGTCAGATGTATCAGTATTACAGTGGAGTAAGGGGAATGAAAGAAGCATGAGAGATGAGTCGGCCAGAATTGATTGAAAAAGAACACTGGCAGGGATGACAACAGAGCAGCAATGGCTGCAATTACTGAAAGCAATTTGGAAGGCACAAGATATACACATCCCAAAGAGGAAGGAGTATTCTAAAGGCAAGGTGACACAACCGTGGCTAACAAGAGAAGTCAAAGCCAACATAAAAGCCAAGAAGAGGGCATATAATAGGGCAAAAAATAATGTGAAGTTGGAGGATTGGGTAGCTTTTAAAAATTGACAGAAGACAACTAAAAATCATTAAGAAAGTAAAGATGGAATGCGTGAGTAAACTAGCCAGTAATATTAAAGAGGCTACCAAAAGTTCCTTCAGATTCATTAAGTGTAAAAGAGATGTGAGAATGGATATTGGACTGCTGGAAAACTATGTTGGAGACATAGTAATGGGGGACAAGGAAACAACGGATGAACTGAATAAATATTTTGCATGTCTTCACTGTGGAAGACACTAGCAAAATGGTGGTAGTTCCAGGTGTCAGGGACCATGAAGTGTGAAGTTACCTTTACTAGAGAGAAAGTTCTTGGGAAACTGGAAGGTAAAGTCACTTGAATCAGATGGTGTAAACCCCAGGGTTCTGAAAGCGGTGTCAGAAGAGATTGTGGAGGCATTAGTAATGATCTTTCAGGAATCACAAGATTCTGGAATGGTTCTGGAAGACTGTAAATGTTGTTCCACTCTTCAAAAAGGGAGAGAGGCGAAGGAAATTATAGGCCATTAAGTCTGTTGTTGGGAAGATGTTGTAGCTGAGTTTTAAGAATACGGGCTCAGGGTTTTCTGGAGGCACATGATGAACTAGGCTGTAGTCAGCATGATTTCCTCAAGGGAAAATCTTGCTTGACAAATCTGTTGAAGTTCTTTGAAGAAGTAACAAGCAAGATAGACTAAGGAGAATCAGTTGATGTTGTGTACTTGGATGTTCAAAGGCCTTTGACAAGCTGCCACACATGAGGCTGCTTAACAAACTACGAGCCCATGGTATTGCAGGAAAGTTTCTCGCATGGATAAAGCAGTGGCTGATTGGCAGGAGGAAAAGAGTAGGAATAAAGGGAGACTTTTCTGGTTGGCTGCCAGTGACTAGTGATGTTCCACAGGGGTCTGTTGGGATTGATTCTTTTTATGTTATATATCAATGATTTGGATGATGAAATTGATGGCTTTGTTGCAAAGTTTGCAGACCATACAAAGATCAGTGGAGGGGCAGTAGTTTTGAGGAAATAGGGAGGCTAGAGAAGGACTTAAACAATTAGGAGTATGGGCAAAGAAGAGGCAGATGGAATACAGTGTCGGGAAGGGTTTGGTCATGCACTTTGGAAGAAGAAATGAAAGGGTTGACTATTTTCTAAATGGAGAGCAAATACAAAATCCTGAGGCACAAAGGGATTTGGGAGTCCTTGTGCAGGATTCCATAAAGGTTAATTTGCAGGCTGCGTCTGTGGATGAGGAAGGCAAATGCAATATTAGCTTTCATTTCAAGAGTAGTATATAAAAGCCAAGAAGTATTGCTGAGATTTTATAAAGTACTGATGAGGTCTCACTTGGAATATTGTGTTCAGTTTTGGGTCCCTTATCTTAGAAAGGATGTGCTAAAACTGGTAGGGGTTCAAAAAAGTTTGACAAAATTGAGTCCAGGATTAAACAGCTTGTCATATGAAAAGTGTTTAATGGCTCTGGGCCTGTATTCACTGGAAGTTAGAAGAATGAAGGGTGAGCTAATTGAATCCTATCAAATGGTGAATGGCCTTGATAGAGTGGATGAGGAAAGGATTCTTCCTATGGCAGGAGTGTCTGAGATGAGAGGACACAGCCTCAAAATAGATCCTTTTAGAATGGGAATGAGGAGATATTTCTTTAGCCAGACGGTGGTGAATCTGTGTAAGTTGTTGCCACAGGCAGCTGTGGAGGCCAAGACTTTATGTATACTTAAGGCAGAGAGGTTGATAGATTCTTGACTGGTCAGGGCATGAAGGGATATGGAGAGAAGGCAGGAGACTGGAGCTGAGAGGAAAAATGGATCTGCCATGATGAAACGGCGGAGCAAACCCGATGGGTCAAATAGGCTAATACTGCTGCTATCTCTTATGGAAATATTTGAGGATCTTATAAGTATATTGTTTGCTGACATAATCCATTGCGGGTTATATATAAGAAGTATGTGAATAGCATACAGCATTACGCCACCACGTCATACCAGAATGTTTCACTAAAAAGGAGAAAAATCTAAGTAGACAAATATTCTGGCTCCTTTTTCAATTTGTTTCTGGAGTTACGAAATACAAACGTTTGTATATGAGTATTATATAGCTCCAAAGAAAACATAGCTACCTTCAGGATTAGACCCTCTTATATCTCCTAAAGGGGAAAAAATAAAATTGCAAAAAACTGACATGAATATGGAAGAAACTTCCAAATGTGTTAGGAGACATAAATCTGTTGGGATGAAATTCAGCCCTGATCCAACCAAATAGCAGTTCAGGGGGTTGAACCACCTACCCCTCTCTATGGATGGATGAATCACATCTACATCTGTCATATACACAAGAGATTCTGCAGATGCTGGAAATCCAGATGAACACACACAAAATGCTGGAACAACTCAACAGGTCAGGCAGCATCTACATAAAGGAATAAAGCAGGTGTTTCAGCCTGAGGTCCTCCATCAGGTCTGGAAAGGAAGAGATAAGTATCCAAAATAAGAAAGTGGGGGTGGGGAAGTAACACAATGTGGCGGGTGATAGGTTAAGCCAAGTTGGGTGTAGGTGGAATGAAGTGAGAAGCCGGGAGATGATTGGAGGAAGAGATAAAGGACTGAAGAAAAGACAATCTGATAGTAAAGGACAGTGGGCCATGGGAGGAGGGGCACCAGAGGAAGGTGATGAGCAAGTGAGGAGAAGGGGTACGAGGGGAGCCAGAATGGTGAATAGAAAAGGGGGGGGGGGGGAGAAATTATCAGCATTAGAGAACGTTATGTTCATGCTATCAAGTTGAAGGCTACCCAGAAGGTATATGAGATGTTTCTCCTCCAACATGACAGTGACATTATCATGATCTTAGAGACCATCTACTGACATGTCAGAGTGGGAGGGGGAAGTAGAATTAAAATAAAGTGGGTCTCCCTGATGTTGCACGTCGAGTACTAGATACAGTAGATGACCCTGACAGATCCACGGGTGAAGTGTCACCTCACATGGGAGGACTATTTGGAGCCCTGAATGAGCCCTTTATTTGTCATCTTATTCAGAGAGAACATAAACATTCTGTCCAGAAATAATCAAATAAGTAATAAATGGACAGAGTCCACATGTCATAGAATATACAGTATTACCACAAATATGACAAGAAAACTGACTTGCATCTTCTTTCAAATATTTGACTAATTTTCAAGATGGCAGCTAGAGAGATAAAGGTCTAATCTTCTGAACTTGTAAATAAATGGGAAAATAAATCTCAATCAAAATTTAGCATGCAATTCTTGATTTGCATGCTAATAATGAGGTTACTCGTACTTTACACACAACTTTAGAGAGTTATTTTATATTTGTAAAATACTCAAAGCATCACAAATGAAAATGTCTCTTTTCCCTGTTACTTTCAACCTTTGAATTAAATCAAGGAACTCAATTTAGTTCTTTGTTAAACTAACCTTCATGGTTGCATCCATTGAAGATCAATAGCTTTTCTACCTTCTTGATCGTTTTGTCATTCTCCATTCCATGACTGGTTACTAAACAGAAAAGCCACCATGTCATTTGACATAATGCCCGACCCTTCGAGATGATCCTAGATTGTAGAGATTGACCAGGTTTGCAGGTTCATTATAAATGTTAAAAAAAACTTGATGAGGTGGAACAAAGTACTTTATTATTTAAGAAAAAAAAGTACAGTACTGTTCCTGCAACATACCTATATGAGAAATAAAAGGGACGTCAAACTCAGTAAACCATATCATGCAATTGTTAAGTGTGCCACATTTAATTTCTCTAAGTTCAAAGATCACATCTATGGTGACCAGTTTAAAAAATGCAATGTTTTAAGCATCAAAGACAGTGCAGATATTTTATCAAAACCGTTCAAAGTCATTAAAAGACATCCTAAACACATCATATGGATTCATTTTGATGTTTTATTACAAACAGCCATGGCTTATTTTAAAATATAAATTTGTAAAACACAAACATCCATTGACTGTACATGTTTTTACAATATACAATCCAGGAATTTAATTGGTGCAGAAACAGTTTTGCATATAGCCACCGGCCACATCAAACAAAGGTTTTGGCAATCGCACTAAAAGTTAACTCGGGAATCAACATTTCACTACATTATCAAAAGAGCCTGCATACTGTACAATAACAGTTGTAAGTGTAAATTAATTATTAACTTGAGACAGTCATCATGTAACTCTTAGAGGGACTCGATCTGCCAATTCTAAATTCATCCTTGCAACTTATTATACTATCCAAGGGGGATATCGCGCTGCTAGGTACATTTTCATAAAGAACACAAATGGAGCCGTCTTCACCTATTCGGTAGGACACCTCGAACGGGTCGACCCACAGAGTCAATTCGCTTGGCAAAAGTTGAAAAAGTTGTTGACTGCTGAGCCCGATAATATTGGACGCCCTTGCTATCAGAGGATCCATTTTGTGATTGATCCTAATGCATCGATAACCCGATCCTTTGCAAGGCATGTGGGGGAACCAATGATGCCGGTAGTGTTCTGTCAAACAAAGACAAGAAACGTTACATTCAAATGACCTGCAAAATCCGTTCTGCTCTGCTTTCTTTGTGAATCCAACCGCTCTTTGTTTCTTTCTGTACAACAGAGGGACAGAGTGAGGGGAGGGATATGACACTTAGTCATGATTTATATTACTCCGTCGGTGAATTTCGGTTCCCTGTACTTTGTTGCACTTGACAATGGTTTCTTTAAACGATCGACGTTATGGGAGTAATACTCCGAGAGGTTTCATATAATAGTACAGAAATACTAACCCCCTTACCGCCACCTCCTGTGTGCGCCCTTTCTCCCTCACCTGCCAAAGATTTCTCCAAGGACTCGCTGAAATGTTGGAGCTGCTCGTCAGATATGAGCCCTGTGGTCCTCAGCAGTCTGGTAATAAAGCCCACGGCAGTTGTGATTTCAGTTTTCATTTTGATCAAATCTTCTCCAGGACTCATCAGCCGTCTCAAACACAAAGGTGAAAACAATCTTTTTTTTTTCTTCAATCCGACTTTTCCAAAAACAAAAAACGTTGAATCAAACGTTGGAGACTAATCGCTGTTTTGGACGAAACTGGCTTCGGTGTGATTTCTTTTTGCTTTTACTTTGCTTTTGTTCACTGGGCCTAGAAACAAAACCAGACGGACTTTTCTTCTTTTCCTTTTGTTCGGTTCAAGGCGACGATTCGACTTTTTTTTCTTGTTCTTTGTTTATTTTTTTCTGCGGGGAATCTCTTCGGTGCGTGTGTTCTGTTTTTAATGACAGGACTCGGCTAAGGCAAATACATCTTTTTTACACACAGCCAAGTGAACGGAGACGGTGAAGAGATGAAGAGACATGAACGACAAGGCGACCCGCGGCCAATCTCCAGCAACACAAACCCCGCAGAGCAGAGCAGAGCAGAGCTGTAAACATCGCCAGCGCAGCCCCTCTGTGATCTCACACACAGCGCCTCACAGCCAATCGAATCACTGGGGTTCGCAACGTCACAATACCTCATTTGCATCTCACGTACAGCGTCTTTTCCTCTCCACCACTGTGTCGTCTGTTGACGACCAAAAGTTTATGAAGTTTCTCAACGCAGTGCGTAATGTTGCCCTAAGCTATATATTTTCTCACCTCTTTAGTGAGAAACGGTGATATCAGAAATTATTACAATATGGACTTTGCTGTTTATTTTCCAGGAAGCTTCAGAGTTTAATGGTTTGTAACTTTGTTCACTTTTGGTGTTTTTGTCCTTTCACAAGTGTTAGAAAATTAACTTTGGTTCTTTATTAGACCATAAGTAATTCCCAGTCCAATAATCAAACCACTAGAATTCCCTGTTTTGAGCTCATTCGGCTAATTTCTGTTGTGGACTTTCTATGAGAGGTTGATCAAATGCTGATGTTTTTGTTCTTGATATGTGAAACCTCCATTTTAACTATATGACTATAAAGCAATAAAATCTGGATTTCAGTTACAATGATACAGGTACATAGATTGGGGAGACATATGGAATTCTGCCATGGACAGTCCCAAGCCCGGCTGCAAAAGGAGGAGGGTTGGGCACAGGGGCTAGCAACCCCATCCCATAAAAACCCAGAGCTACAAAAATGCCAACAGAAACTCCAGAGACCTTGTTCCTGGGAGAGCAAGGATCTTCGCCTAGAAGACATACGAAGTTGTGTGGTAAAAGTGGAGGCCATAAGGCTGATCACCTTCTATTAGCCCAGGACAGAGGACACTGGTGAGGTGCTGTCGGCGACCCGTGCCCCACTCACGGTGATGGGCTGAAGGGGAAGAGGAAGATGGGCCAAATGAGGGCTTAGATGGCCATCTTGATGAGTTGGGCCAAAGGGATTTTTTCCATGCTCTATTATTCTACAACTAAATCTTTATGCAGTTGACTAGCTAGTCAGTAATCATTTGAATTTCATACTTCCTGGACTGCCAGGTTAGTGACTGATAAAGATAAAGAATTATAGAACATTACTGCAGAGAAATAGGCCCTTTGGTCTGCCTAGTCCCATCAATCTGCACCTGGAGCATAGCCCTCTATACCATGGGGTGACACGGTGGTGTCGTAGTTAGCACAATATTTTACAGCAGCAGTGACCCAGATTCACTTCCCTCTGTTGCCTGGAACACTCCCCATGACCACATGAGTTTCCACTGGGTGCTCCAATTTCCTCCCAGGGAGCAAAGACGCACCCGTTCATAGGTTAATTTGTCACTGTCAATTGTCCCCTGATTAGGCTAGGGTTAAAATCGGAGGTTACTGGGGTGGAAGGGCCTATTTTGTGCTGCATCTCAATAAATAAATAAATATTCCCCCCTCTCATCGTGTTCCTATTCAAATTTCTCTTAAATGTTGACCCTGCTTCCACCACACGACTTGAACTTGGCCATCAGTCTTACTGGTTGCAATAATTCAATTACTTTTTAATTGTATGAAGGATTTCTGCCTCTTTCATCCACTGAAATTCAAACCCACACTCTCAACCTGCCCCCCTTCTAATTCTTTGACCAATGACTTCATAATTGTCAGCTACTAGCCTCTCTTCTATGCGGTACTGGTCCTTCCTAGTCATTCCACCAAGATCCCTCATACATATGAATTAGACACAGGAGAAGGCCATTTGGTTACAGATTGCTAATATCACAACCTCAACTTGCACTCTTGTATTGTCATGGTAACCTTTCATTCCCATGCTTATTTAGTACCAATCTACCTCTCCTTAAGAATATTCAAAGACTGTCTCCACTTCTGTAAGGAAGCCCTCTCACAGAAGAACTTTCATGTCATCTCTTGTCTTAAATGGGTGACCTCTTACTTCTAAATAGTGGTCCACCGGTTCTCAGTTCTTGCTCAAGAGGAAATATCCCCTTGTCACCATGTCAAGGCTTCTCAGTACTTTATGTGTTTCAATAAAGTCTCCTCTCATTTTTCAAAATTCCAACAGATATAAGCCTGACTTTCCAACTTTAACCATTATACAATCTGTGCATTCTTAGTTTTAACCTAGTAAGTATTCTCTAAGTTGGTTTCATTGTATTAACGTACCATATGGCAGTTCAGACTCAATGGGCCAGATGGCCTAATTCTGCTCCTATTTCTTAGAACCAAATTAGAGCTTCCTCAATTTTGTATTCCACTTCTGTGAAATAAATGGTAACTTTTTTCCTAATGACCTGCTGTACAGCAAACTAACCTCCTGTAAATCTGCTAGGTCCAAGATGTTAAACTACAAAGTTGTTGAGGTGAGGACAAAGGAAGGAGTTTAGTTATTGGAACCAGAAGAAGTGGAAGAAGTCCTTAATGAATGTTTTGCATTAGTATTCACCAGGATGAAAAACATTTATGATGGGGTGATTAGGGCAGAGAGTTTTACAAAAATGTCACAGGAAATCTTGCTGTCAGTAAAATAGCATAGAATAGTTTTGCTTGCATTGGAACAGAGCATAGTTGAGTAATATAAAGTTGCAAGCTTGTGAAGCAGACATGAAGATGCTATGAAGAGATGTAAATAGGTTAAGTGAGTGGCAAGAATTGGCAAATGGAGTACCATATTGAATTGACTTTATTTCTTACATCCTTCACATACACGAGGAGTAAAATCTTAACATTATATCTCCACCTAAATGTGAAATGTGCAATCACAGCAATTTATAATAAATAGAACAGTCAATGTAACATAGAAATATACTCAAATCAGCATGAGTTAATCAGTCTGATGGCCTGGTGGAAGAAGCTCTCGCAGAGCCTGTTGGTCCTGGCTTTTATGCTGCAGTGCTGTTTCCCAGAATGTATCAGCTAGAATAGATTGTGGTTGTGTAGTGAACTATGTGCCTGTCTGGACACGCCCCCTGCTGACTGCTCCTGTGGCTCCTCCCACAGGCCCCTGTATAAAGGCGATCTGAGGCCTGACGCTCGGCCTCAGTCTCCAGGACATAGTATGATAGACACTCACTCCTGGTTCCTTCTTCCAGTCAATAAAAGCCAATATCTCGCCTTACGTCTCAGTGTGAGTTATTGATGGTGCATCAGGTTGGGGTGACTCGGTTCCCCATGATTCTTCGGGCTCTTTTCTCACACCTGTCTTTGTAAATGTCCTGAATCATGGGAAGTTCACAACTACAAATGCGCTGGGCTGCCTACACCACTCTCTGCAGAATCCTGTGATTAAGGGAGGTACAGTTCCCATACCAGGCAAATACCAGTTCCCATACCATACCAGGCAAATTTCCTCAACTGTCTGAGGTGAAAGAGATGCTGTTGTGCCTCCTTCACCACACAGCTGGTGTGTACAGACCATGTGAGGTCTTCGGTGATGTGGATGCCAAGGAACTTAAAGCTGTTTGCCCTCTCAACCCCAGATCCATTGATGTCAATGGGGGTTAGCCTGTTTCCATTCCTCCTGTAATCCACAACCAGCTCCTTTGTTTTTGTGACATTGAGGGAGAGTTTGCTTTCTTGACACCGCTGTGTCAGAGAGACAGAGAGACACAGAGAGACTTCTTCCCTGTAGGCCACCTTGTTATTGTTTGAGATTAGGCCAATCAATCTAGTGTCGTCAGCAAATGTAATTAGCAGATTGGAGCTGTGGGTGGTGACACAGCCATGGGTATACAGGGAGTAAAGGAGGGGACTTAGTACACAGCCCTGAGGAGCTCCTGTGTTGAGAGTCAGAGGGGTGGAGGTGAGGAAGCCCACTCTTATTACCTGCCAGTGATCTGACAGGAAGTCCAGGATCCAGCTATACAAGGCAGGGTGAAGGCCGAGGTCTCTGAGCTTCTTGTCGAGCCTGGAGGGAATTATGGTGTTGAATGCTGAACTGTAGTCCAAGAACAGCATTCTCACATAAGTATCCTTCTTCTCCAGATGTGTAAGGACAGTATATAGACCAGTGTTGTCTGTCAATCGGTTTCCTGTATTTCATACAGGAACTATGTAATTGTACATTTTGGAAGAAAAAAATCCTGCATTAGCAAAGTCTCTCCCAAGCAGCATATAGCAGTTTCAAAATGTGCTGTCTAAGCTCTTCTGAAGAAGCACAAAGAAATGGGCAAAGTTGAAGACCAGAAACACAGTTGTTGGCCATGGAAACAGTGCAGCAGACAACAGATGCATCAAAATGATATCCTTCCTAAGTTGTAAAAAGTCCAGCACTGCTATCAGCTCTGAATTCACAAGAATCACTGGAACGAAAGTACACCCCTCCATTGTCCAGAGAAGTCTTATCAGAGGTGGACTTCATGGAAGAGTGGCCGCCAGAAAACTGTTCCTCCAAAGTGGAAGCAAAGCCAAGGGACTCTCATATGCACAAAAGTACAAGGACTGGTGTGCTGAACGATGGCAGCAAGTGTTCTGGACTGACAAGTCAAAATTTGAAATGTTTGACTCACACAGAAGGCAGTTTGTCCATAGAATTGCTGGAGAGTGCCACATGGATGAGTGTCTGCAGCCAACAGTGGAGGTTCCCTGCAGCTTTGGGCTGCATTTCTGCAAATGGAGTTGGTGATCTGGTCAGAATCAATGGTATCCTCAATGCTGAGAAGTACAAACGGTACAAGCAGATTTCCATCCATCACACAATACCATCAAGGGAGGTATCTGATCAGTCCCAATTTCATTCTATAGCAGGACAATGACCCCAAGCACACTGCCAAGGTCATAAAGAATTATCTTCAGCAAGAAAACAAATGTGTGACCTCCACAGAGCCCTGATCTCAACATCTGCAATTACCTGGATAGGCAGCAGCAGGCGAGACAGCCAAATTCCGCAGAACGGCTGTGGCAACTTCTCAAATTTGCTTGGAACAATTAACCAGCTGATTTTCTTATTAAACTGCACAACAGCGTACCTAAGAGAATTGATGCAGCTTTAAAGGCTCGTCACACCAAACATTGATTTGAATTAGTTTATTACTGCTTACTGCTCTTTATAGTAATTTTTTTGATATTTAGAAACTTAATTTTGTTAGTTTTGAAAGCATCTTCGCTTTACATAATTTTTTTTTACATGTGCCTAAGACTTTTGCAGAGTAGTGTAAATTAGTAAAGGAATAAGAGACCACAGACTTCCAAAATACAGAGGGATCTTGGTACCCTTAGTATATGCTTTAGATCTTAGAACAGTACAGCACAGGAATAGGTCGTTGGCTTACCATTTCTATAACAACCTTGATGCTATTCTAATTAGTTCCATCTGACTGTACATGATACCTATCTGTCTATACTGCTCGCTGCTCTGTAATGTTTACTCAGCTCTGCACTGATCTGAGACTGTGGCCTGCACCAGCTGATCAGGGCTTTGAGTCTATGGACTCACTTTTGTTCTGAATGCTATCTGCTTGCTTTTACTGTCTGCATGATTTGGTTTTTTTTCTTTGCATGTTGGATGTTTGTCAGTCTTTTTTTATGGGTTCTTTCAGGTTTCTTTGTGGCTGCCCATAGAGAGACAAATCTCAAGGTTGTATAAGGTATACATACTTCAATAATAAATGTACTTTGAATTTTGATATAATATTAGTAAAGTAAATGAAGAGATAAGACACTGCACATGCTAGAATTTAGTGCAGGAACACAAACTAACAGAGTCAGTCCTGACCCAGATGTTTCTTGACCCTCTGAATTCCTCCAGCAGTTAGATTTTTGTTTAATAAAACATAATAAGCAAAATGCTGTTGTTCTTTTTTCACAACACAGAATATCGTGGAAACAAGAAAGCAGCATCCATCTTCAAATACCCCCACAATCTAGGCCATTGTTAGCATTGAGCAGTAGATGCAGAATCCTTGGGTCCCACATCACCAGGATCAGGAACAGGAACAGATATCACCCTACAACCATCAGGCTTCTGAACTGGTGTGGATAACTTCAACCACCACTATTCGGAACTGATTCTATGACCTTCAGAACACAGTTCACCTGTGCCCACGCCTCAGATCCATGCTCGCCATGACGCTGAACTCTTCTTCCACTGTCTCTGTGCCTACTTCTTTGGCAAGGACTCTCCAGCCCACACCAATGACCCCTTCTCCCATCTTCAACCCTTTGCCTCTTCCTGGTCACCCCACTCTGCTCTTCTGCCTGCTCTGGATATTTTCATTGCTTACTACCAATGAGACATCAACCACCTCGACTTCACCATCCCTCTCTCCAATTCCAACCTCATTCCTTCTGAACGCACTGTTCTCCACTCTCTCTGCACTAATCCTAACCTCACCATCAAACCCAAAGGTAAGTAGAGTGCTGTAGTAGTCTGGCAGACAGATTTCTACCTTGCTGAGGCCAGGCGACAACTCTCAAAAACCTCCTCTTACTTACCCCTCGAACAGGACCCCACTAAGGAGCACCAGGCCATTGTCATCTGCACCATCACTGACCTTATTGACTCCAGGAATCTCCCATCCATTGCCACCAACCTCTTAGTTCCCTTACACCACCCCTCCCGTTTCTACCTCCTTCCCAAGATCCACAGACATGGTAGACCCATTGTTTCTGCTCATTTCTGCCCCACCCAACTTATATCTGCATGACTCTGCTTTATTCCCCCCCCCCACCTGTACAGTCCCACCCTACCTACATTTGTGACATTTCACATGCTCTTGATCTTTTCAATGACTTCAGGTTTTCTGGCCCTGAACATCTCATTTATCTCATTTTCACCATAGACATCCAGGCCCTATGCACCTCCATTCCACATCAGGAAGGCCTTAAAGCTCTCTGCTTCATCCTAGATAACAGGCCCAAACTGTTCCCCTCCATTGCCACTTTCCTCTATGTGGCTTAACTGATCCTCACTCTCAATAGTTTCTCCTTCGGCTCCTCCCACTTCCTCCAAAGGTATAGCCATGGGCACTCACATGGGTCCCAGCTATGTCTGCCTTTTTGTCAGCTATGTGGAATGGGGTGCTCCAAGCCTCTGGCAGTATGGTCCCCCATCTTTTCCCACACTACATTGATGACTGCATTAGGGCTATTTCCTGTACCCATGCTGAGCTCATCAACGTCAACTTCCAGCCTGTCCTCAAATTTACCTAGTCCGTTTCTGACACCTCCCTTCTCTTTCTCAATCTCTTTTTCTCTGACTCCAGAGACAGTTTATCTACTGATATCTTTATAAACCCATTGATTCTCACAGCTACCTGGACTATACCTCTCCTCACACTGTCAATTGTAAAAATGCCATCCCCATCTTTCAGTTCCTCCGCCTTCACCGTATCTGCTCTCAGGATGAGGCTTTTCGTTCCAGAACTAATGACAGACATGTCTTCCTATTTTAATGAAAAGGGCTTTCCTTCCTCCACCATCAATGCTCCCCTCACCTGCATGTCTACCACCTTAGCACACACCTGCCCCCTTCTCGTCCTTCCACCACCCCACCAGGAATAGGGTTCCTCTTGTCCTCGTCTATCACTCCAGTAGCCTTGGCATCCAGCACAATGTTTTCCACAACTGTCACCATCTCTAATGGGATCCCTCCACCAAGCACATCTTTCCTTCCTCCCTCACCCCCTCCTCCCCCTTTCTGATTTCCACAGGGATCGCTCCCTACGCGACTCCCTTGTTGATTCATTCCACCCCACCCCCCACTGATCTCCCTCTTGGTACTTACCCTTGCAAACAAAACAAGTGTCAACCCTGCCCCTACAACTTCTCCCTCACTAGCATTCAGGGCCTCAAACAGTCCTTTCAGGTGAGGCGACACTTCACCTGTAAGTCTGTCAGGGTCATCTATTGTAGTTGGTGCCCCCAGTGTGGCCTCCTGTATATTGGTGAGACCTGCCATAGATTGAGAGACCTCTTCGCCAAGCACCTACAATCCTTCTGACAAGTAAAGCAGGATCTCCCAATGGTAACCCATTTCAGTTCAACTTCCCATTCTCATTCTGACAATATGACGTGGCCACACTCGGGTTGGAGGAGCATTTCCTTATATTCCGTCTGGTAGCCTCCAACCTGATGGCACCAACATCGATTTTTCGAACTTCCAGTAATTGCCACCACCCCCCACCTTCACCATTCCCATTCCTGTTTCATTCCTCTCTCACCTAATCTCCTTACATCACCTCCCTCTGGTTTTCTCCCCCTTCCATGGTCTTCTGCCCCATCAGATTCCTCTTCTCCAACCCTTTATCTCTTTCACCAATCAGCTTCACTCCTGCCCTTCTCCCTGTTTCACCAGTTATCTACCACCTGTACTTCTTCCTCCCCTCCTGTAACATTGACTGTTTACTCTTTTCCATAGTTGCTGCCTGGCCCACTGAGCTCCTCCAGCATTTTGTGTGTGTTCCCTAGATTTGCAGATTTTCTCATCTCTATGACCTACAGTTTCAGTCTCAAGGGCTTTTCGTAACTCATGTTCTCATATTTTTTATTTGCAGTTTGTCTACTTTTGTCTTTTTGGTTTTTAGTTTATGCATTCTTTTGTAAGTTCTGTTGTATTTTACCCCCTGTAAATGCCTGCAAGAAAATTAGTTACAAGGTAAGCTATGTTAACACAGGTACTTTGATAACAAAATTCGAACGCTGAGATTGAATAGAGACAGCTAACTTTTTAATTAGTGTTTTTGTTGTTTTAGATTCTGTTTAAATTTATAGAGAATTTGAATAATAAGGGAAGGAAAAACTGTCATGTTCATTTTTGCTACTGGAGTGAAGCTTTAGGATTACAAATTATAATTATTTTTAAATGCACAATGTTAAGCCAATTGGTATGTAATTGACTCTTACTGACAGAAGACGATAAAATTGTACAAATTTCAAGCTTTAGCAAGGCACAGATCAGTATAAAGACTGGCTCTCTTTTACTTGTCACTGGTAAATCTTTGAATGCTGCATATGTTTGTCCTTTGCTTCTTATAGAAAATTTGCACATGATAGGCAGAGTAGATATGTGAGTACCTATGTTCATATGAATAAACTTCAGTTATTCTTTCGTTAAAGACTGGGAGTTGTTCAGTTATAATGAAATGAAATGATAAGATGGATTCAGAAAACAATCCTTTGAGCTTTGCTTCAGAATGAATACTTCGACTGCAGTCATAGAAGCAAAGTTTAATTACCATGACAATCTTTGAGGTTTATTTTATTGACTAAGCTATTGTAATTATCATAGAATATGAAGGTTTCCTCTTTGTAGGTAGTACCATAATCCTTTTGAGATATGTGTAGTCCAAAATCAAATAGAAACTAAAGAGATTCCATCTTGCTGTGTATTTGTGATTGTTTATGGTCTCAAGTAGTTATATGAGTCTCAAGTAGTAATACTGGAGCAGTTTGGACTTAACATAAGTTATGTATTACCTTGATATAGTGATTTTATCACACCTGGGCATTAAAATGAAATGTTTAAAAATGTACCTTTCTCTGATGCTTTTTGCATTGCCTCATCATGCATTAAAATATGCAACATGGTTTGATAAAATTACTTTATCAAAGGTAATTACATATATTATGTTAAAAGTCCAAACTATATTTGGACTTGTAGTCCATCATTTATTTTTGATGCAGCAATGTGTATTCATGCATGTTGTTTATGTATCTAGTTATTTTTTCAATCCGATTTCCTGGTCAGTTCCAATTCCTGAAACGTTATAAAATAAAATAGGCTTTAGAATGATCTCCATAAATATTAATAATACATTGGTACTGAACAGAATGTGAATTAGAACTCTATATTCCAGAGTCTGGCCTCCAACATATTGCTCAATAGCTTGACTCTGAAGTCAAGGCCCAAGTCTTGAGATTCAGTTACTGATTCTAAAGGAGGTGCATTGCACTGGAGAAGGTGTTGAGGAGATTTTCATCAGGGTATTGTCCAGGAGGAAATATTTCTCTTGTGCAGAGATACACGCTAGGCTGTGTTTAATTTTCTTGAAACAGAGGAAGGGCATACAAGATAGAAGTTTACATAATAATGAGAAGCCATAGACTGAATAGAAAGTCTGACCAGGGAAGTGCTTAAGGTGAGAACTTACAAGTTTTAGAGAGGATTTGGGGAAGAATTTCTGCCCTGGAGGGTGTTTAAAATCTGCAACTCACTGCCTGGAAAGTTGTTGGAAACAGAGTAATATCTGGATGGCCCACCTGAGTCATCAAGGGATAGTAGGCTATGGACAAGTCTGGTAAACGGCATTAATACAAGGGTACTAGATGGCTGGCACGGCCAAGGTGGCCTGCAAGGCCTGTATCTGAGCCACATCTTTATATGGCAAATTTTTGTTGTCACCTGTGTTAATGTTTTCTTTGTTGATTGGATTTCCAATATTAAAGACATGTAGTTGGTATTATCATGTGAAATAAAGCAACATTTTTTGTACTATGGTTTGTTTTAATCAAATCTTTTCATATTGCAGCTGCAATGAGATTAAAAAAGAAAGAATGTGGAAAACTCAGAAATTAACTAGTCCCCATCATAAGCTTACATTAGTTGGATCCACTTTCTTTAAAATAGATAAAAAGAAAGAAAGAGCCTATAGTATCATACTGCTTTATGTTCCTTAGGACATCCAAAATGCTTCACAACTAACAAATCACCTTTGAAATATAGCTGCTGTGGTTATATAGGCAAAGATGACAGCCAAACTGCACACGGCAAGTCTTCACAAAACAGCAATGAAGTGAAAGATACTCGTATTCTCACGTGATTGAATAGGCTTTAGAAACGCTTGCATTTTTGTTAACCAGAGATATTCCTCTTCAAATAGTTTTTAATATTGATAACTGTGTTTTTATATTTTGCTGGCTTGTGAAATTGTCAGTTTAAATGCTTCCTTGCATTTGGATTTGGATTGTGTGCAGTTATTGTTGCTCCTTGCCAGATTTTGAAGACAAGTAATTCAATGTATAAATATCACATACCATAATATCACATTCATAGTTGCTTGCTAGAGAGATAATTTCTAGGAATGCAATATATTAAGATTATTGAACATTTAGAATGAAATAACATCTGGTTTGCAATAATGCACACTGACAAGCAATTTATTTGGGACATATATCCATACATTAAAAGCAAACCTTCAGACTGATTTGCGTATTTTACTCTCTGGATGCTTATCTTCTCCAGTAACTGATTACAGTGCCAATAAAAAGTATTCACTCCGTTGGAATTGTTCATCTTTAACTGTTTTATAACAATGAATCACAGTGGATTTAATTTTGCTTTTTTGGCACTGATCAACAGAAAAAGTCTCTTACATGTCAAAATGAAAACAGATCTTTACAAATTGATCTAAATCAAATACAACTATAAAACACAAAATAATTGATTGCTTAAATATGACATACCAAATCATCACTGGTGCAGTCAACACACACAAAATGCTGGTAGCACACAGCAGGCCAGGCAGCATCTGTAAGGAGAAGCACTGTCGACGTTTCGGGCCGAGACCCTTCGTCAGGACTAACTGAAAGGAAAGATAGTAAGAGATTTGAAAGTAGTGGGGGGAGGGGGAAATGCAAAATGATAGAAGAAGACCGGAGGGGGTGGGATGAAGCTAAGAGCTGGAAAGGTGATTGGCAAAAGTGATACAGAGCTGGAGAAGGGAAAGGAACATGGGACAGGAGGTCTCGGGAGAAAAAAAGGGGGAGGGGGTAGCACCAGAGGGAGATGGAGAACAGGCAGGGTGATGGGCAGAGAGATAGAAAAAAAACAAACAACTAAATATTGTCAGGGTAAGAAGGGGAGGAGGTGCATTTACGGAAGTTAGAGATGTCAATGTTCTTGCCATCAGGTTGGAGGCTACCCAGCCGGTATATAAGGTGTTGTTCCTCCAACCTGAGTTTGGATTCATTTTGAGAGTAGAGGAGGCCATGAATAGACATATCAGAATGGGACGTGGAATTAAAATGAGCGGCCACTGCTTTCTCTGGCAGACCAAGCTTAGGTGTTCAGTGAAACAGTCTCCCAGTCTGTGTTGGGTCTCACCAATATATAACTGGTGCAGTCAATTGGTTTTAGAAGTCACATAATTATTTAAATTGAGATCACTTGTGTGCAGTCAAAGTGTTTCAGTTGACTGTGTGATGCACCATCAATAACTCTCTCTGAGACGTAAAGGCGAGATATCGGCTTTTATTGACTGGAAGAAGGAACAAGCAGTGGTTGACCACCATACTACATCCTGGAGACTGAGAGCCGGCCCCAGGCCTCGATCGCCTTTAGTTTGTGGGTCTGTGGGAGGAGCCACAGGAGCAGTCAGCAGGGGGCGTGTCCAGACAGGTATATGTAGTTCACCACACTGTGGTAAGAATACACCTGAATCTGGAAGGTCCAACAGCTGGTGAGTCAGTATCCTGACAAAAACAACACCATGAAGACAAAAGAACACTCCAAGCAACTCTGCAAAAAGGCTATTGAAAAGCACAGGTCAGGTGATGGACACAAGAAAGTTTCCAAGTCACTGAATATCTCTTGGAGGACGGTGAAGTCAATCAGCAAGAAATGGAAAGAATATGGCACAGCTGTAAATCTGCCTAGAGCAGGTTGTTCTCAAAGACTGAGTGACCGGGCAAGAAGGGGGATGAGCGAGGGAGGCTACCAAGAGACCCATGACAACTGGAGGAGTTATAAGCTTCAGTGGCTGAGATGGGAGAGAATGTGCATACAACAATTATTGTCTGGGTGCTTCACTAATCTCAGCTCAATGAGAGAGTGGCAAAGAGAAAGCCACTGTTGGAAAAAACTGACATGAAATCTTAGCTAGAGTTTGCCAGGAGGCATGTGAGGGACTCTGATCTCAGCTGGAACTAAGTTCCATGGTCTGATGAAACCAAAATTGTGATTTTTTGGCCATCAGATGAAATGCCACTGCTTTCTCCTCTTCTCTTCGGTAGTCCATCGGAATCCGATGACGACGTCTGCTCCTTTACGGTGAGATCTTTGATGACTATACAATCCTATCCTGGACTCACAAGATCTATTGCAGGTGGGATATGTATATGTGGAGGTGGTGGTAGTGATGGCAACCATGGCTGCATTTCTCCTGGCTCTCTTCTGCTGTCTTCTGGTTGTTCTTTCCATCTCCAGAATACAAACCCCGTCCCTACACAGCTATCACCAAATGTTACGGTCAGCAGCAACATCCTCCAGGTCCTCAGGTCTGATCTTGCACTTCCTCAAAGCATTATTCATCTGATCCTTATTGCACTTCTTCAGCCCTCCAGCTGAGTGATGACCATGGTGTAGCTGGCTGTATAACACTCTGCGGGGTAGCCGACATGGGGGCATCCTTATCATGTGCCCCAGCCACTGAAACTGACCCTGGGTGATCATGGCCTCAGTACTTCTGCAGTTGGTCTTTACTAGTATTTCAGTGTGATGCGCCCGCTCACGCCAAGTAATTCCCAGGATGCGCTGAAGGCAGCTTATGTGGATGTGTTCCGAGGACTTGATGTGACGGCTGTAGGTTACCCAAGCTTCACAGCCATAAAGGAGGGTGGTATACAGCGACCTTTGTGGAGGGACGAAGGCTCCTGTTCTGAAAGACTCTACGCTGAAGTCTCCCAAAGGCAGCTGATGCCAGTTTAATGCAGCTCTGGGTGTCGTCAGTGCCGCTATCCTCACAGAGAATGCTCCCCAGATTTCTGAAAGATGGCAGCTTTTCATCACCAACAGTGAAGGCAGGTAGGGTGGGTGGGACAATGGTACTCCACTGGCAAACCACTTCTGTCTTGGTGGTATTGACAGTCAGCCCCATCCTGCTGTACGGGTCTCACCACCACAGCAAGGACAGTCTGAAGATCCTCCGGAGTGTGGGCCACAAGAGCACAGTCATCTGCATACTGCAGCTCCGGGACCCGCTCTCTACAGAGTTTGGTGGTTGCGTGGAGCCTCCTGATGTCAAAGAGGTTGCCATCTAATCTGACGTCCACTGCCACACTGCTGCTGTCCTCAGTCTCGTTGTGGAGAAGCTTGGTAACACACAGGAGGAAGATGTTAAAGAACTGGCGTTAGCACACACTCCTGCCTCACCCCTGTGTTTACAAGGAAGGGCTCGGACTCTTGTCCTCCTATGGGCACCCGAGCAGTCATCCCATTGTGGAACTAGCAGAGGATGTTAACAAATTTATTGGGACAGCCAAACCTGAGGAGGACATCCCATAAGAGCTCTCTTTGCCCGGTGTCGAATGCTCTGGAGAGGTCGACAAAGGCCATAAACGGGTCCTGATGTTGCTCCCGGCACTTCTCCTGAAGCTGCCGGGCTGTGAAGATCATGTTGATCGTGGTCCTGTTCTCCTTAAACCCACACTGCGATTCAGGCAGCATTGACTCAGTGATGTTGCTGATGAGCCTCTGAAGAATCACCTTAGCCAGGACCTTTCCAGCAACAGAAAGGAGTGAGATGTCCCAACTATTGCCACAGATGGCCTTGTTATCCTTGTTCTTATAAATGACAACGATGTTTGCATTTTTCCATTGCTGTGGGATGTTCTCATCAGTCCAGGCCTTGGTGATGTACTGGTGGAGGGTGCACATGCACATGTACACTCCGTTCTTCAGTAACTTGGCAGGGATATTGTCAGTGCCAGGGGACTTGTTGTTCTTAAGGGAATGGACAGCTGATAGAACCTCCTGGAAGGTTGGTGGTAGACTGAGGTCGTGGATAGGAGGAAGTTCAGTAGATGTTTTTGACAGCATTGTGAAAATTATGCATGTCATTATTATTGGCAAAGGACTGGATTTCATGTGCCTTTTCAGTCCACCGCTCATTTTGTATGACCTGTATTGACTTTTACACTTTCCTCTGAGCTGCCTGCCAATGCTGCCTGATGCTGGTGGATGAAGGGTTGTCTAAAGTTGCCCGGTGTACTTTGTGCATGTCCTTAAGCAAGTTGTGAATGGCATCTGAGTTATCGTCAAACCAGTCTTGGTGGTTTCTGCTCTTATGGCCGGTGGATTGGGCTGCTGACTCATAGAGCGCAGAGCTGATATAGGTCCACTGTTGATCCATGGTATTTTCCAAACTTAGACAAGGTTCCAGCTCCCTTAGTTTCTCAGCTAGGATGTGTCGAAACTCACTTTCTTGCTTCTGTGTTTCTCAGGCGGTTGTAATTTAGCAGCTTTTTATTGGGTTTTTGCAGCCACGGAGGTGGGGGGGGGGCACACTTTCATGTGGAACTTGGCCACAATCATACGATGGTCAGTCCAGCACTCTGTACCTCTCATGGCACGGGTGATGAGAACATCCTTGATGTCACCACGTCTCACAATGATGAAGTTGATCAAGTGCCAATGTTTAGAGAGAGGGTGCATCCACAAGGTCTTATATTTTGCCTCCTGCTGGAAGATGGTGTTGGTTATCGTAAGGTTATGCTTAAGAGTAAGTAGCCTCATGCCATTTGCCAATACCATGCCTACCTAGCACTCCACTCCATTTCCTGTTGTTCTGTCCCACCCTAGTGTTGAAGTCCCCAAGCGGCAGGATCTTCTCATTCGTAGGGATCCGGCAAAGAGCTTCACCCGATGTCTGATAACAGCATTCCTTGGCCTCATTCTCAGATGGCAAGTTGGTGCGTAGGCACTGAGAAGCGTGGCATAACGTTTCTTTGCCAGGGGATACGGAGGGTCATTAGTCTTTCACTAATGCCAACAGGTGTTTCTGTGAGACTTGGTAGAAAGGTGTTCTTGATGGCTAATCCTACTCCATGGAGATGTTGTCCACCTGGGGGGAAACCTTTCCAGAAGTAGGTGTAACCCATCCCTTCCTCTGTTAAAGAGCCTTCATCCAGGAGCCTGGTCTCACTCAGAGCAGGAATGTTGATGTTGTACCACCTCAGCTCAGCAGCGATCAAGGCTGTTTTCCATTGAGGTCTGTCAGAGATGCCATACGAGCCCAGGAGAGTCTTTACATTCCATGTTGCCAGTTTTAGGTTGTATTGTTTCTTATTTCGACCACAGTAGTGAAATAGCCCGATAGGCTCGGTAACCTATCCAGGTGAGTGATTGAAAGGGCAATTTTTCGGCCACCTTTTCTAGGCCCTTCCTCAATTGGGGTGAGCAGTGCGGTCCCTAAATAGGGCTGCTCAGTGGCACAGGGGTCTGTCGGAAACAGCTGCTGCTCAGTCCCAGCTGCTGGTGACCAAATACCCTGTGCCACTGCTGTGCAGGGTTCTGACTAGGAGCTCCCAGCCCATTCGTACCTGCTCCCGTTGCCAGGCACCCCATCGCTGTCAGACTTCAACCGTATGTAAGGTCCAGGTATTGTTCACCATTGTCAGAGGTGGAGACCTGAGCAAGGAAAATATTAAAGTGTCACAGGGGGTGTGCCATCCCCACTATCTCTATCTTCACCATGATGAGGTAAATCCCGGTGGCAAGGGTGAACCCAGGACAACCGATCCCACATCTAGGCTGCAGGAAGCTGCTGGGTCCTTGGTCTGTTAAGGCCTGCCTATTGCGCGCCGCTAGCATATTGCTTTTCTGTCAGGGCGTGCTCCCTTAGCCTTGTCTCAACTTACCACTAGGCAGTGGGGCTACGTACCCATAGCTGGGACAGTGGTTGACGGGCTCCAGGGCGTATCCACACAGTCTCTGGTCCCACTGCTCCTCCAGAATCCCCTGTAGTTTAGTCTGGGACCATAAGATACCCAGTTTCCACGTGTGGCCCCGAGGAGGCACTGCAGGAGTCTTGGTGGTGGAGAGGCTCTGAACTGGCGGGAGGAGGCCTACACACTCGGCTGCACTTCACACACACCCTGTGAGCAAATACTCCACATCATCAAAATCACACCATCCCTACCGTGACACACGGTGGTGGCTGCATCAGGCTGTGGGGATGTTTCACTCCAGCAGGCCCTGCAAGGCTTGTGAAGGTAGAGGCTAAAGTGAAATCAGCAAAATACAGGGACATCCTTGAGGAAAATCTGATGCAGCCTGATGCAGAACTGTGACTTGGGAAAAGATTTGTTTTCCAGCAAGACAATGTCCCCAAGCGTAAAGCCAAAGCCACACAAACAGCAAAGAATGTCCTGGAGTGGCCAAGTCAGAGTCCAGACCTCAATCCAATTGAGGATTTGTGGTTGGACTTGAACAAGTCTGTTCACTCACGATCCCCATGCAATCTGACAGAGCTTGAGCAGTTTTGTAAAGAAGAACGGGGAAAACTTGTAGTGTGCAAAGCTGTTAGAGACCTATCCACACAGACTCAAGGCTGTAATTGCTGCCAAAGGTGCATCTACTATATAGTGACTTGAAGGATGTGAATATTTATGCAATTGTTTTCTGGTTTATATTTGTAATTAATTTAGATTACTTTGTAGATGTCTATTTTCACTTTGACACAAAAATCTTTTTCTGTTGAGCAGTGTCAAAAAAGACAAATTAAATCCACTGTAGTTCAACGTTGTAAAACAATAAAACATGTAAACTTCCTGGGGGTTGGTGTGGATACTTTCTATTGGTGCTGTATCTAGCTCTTTACGTTCTTACTAGTTTTGGGATATAGATTATGATTCTAGTTTTGAATATAGATATAGACTGCTGGGTGAATTTCCAGACTTCAACAAGCCCACATTCTCCACTAGTCATAAAACTTGGGCCCACATGTGCCCACACATGTAAACTAGACCCAGAAAAGCTGGCGACCATGAAGGCTGTTTGCCAACGTGGAAAGACTCAGTTATGTATACTGGTCAATGGGCTTCACCCCTCCATATGGTCACTAGGTGTGATGGTGGTTGCCACCCATGCAGTGATTACCGATGCCTGAACGAGGCCACCACCCCCCAATCGTTACCCGGTCCCAAACCTCAAAGATTTTTCGGCACATTTAGCTGGAAAGTTGACATTTTTTTTCCAAAATCGATCTAGTTATGGGCTCTCATCAGGTGCCTGCATGCTTGGTGGATATTCCGAAAGCAGCTGTGATAACCCTGTTTGGTCTTTTTGAGTTACTGACATGGTATTTGGACTGAAAAATGCAGCATAGACTTTGCCACAGCTGTTGGACTCCGCATTAAGAGACTTGGATTTTCTTCTTGCTTACCTGGATGATATATTTGTCGTCAGCGCATCCAAAATCAAATACATATTTCACCTCAGCACAGATTTTGAGCGCATAAGCCAACACAGGTTGATTATTAATCCTACTAAATGCCAGTTTGGGTCGTCAACCATTGACTTTCTTGACCATCGCATCTCCACAGAAAGTGCGAAACCCATCCCATCAAAAGTAGCCACTGCTATGGATTTCCCTCCCCGCACCACAAAAAAATCTATAGGAGTTTTTTGGAATGATATATTTCTATCACTGCTTCATTCCCTGAGCTGCTGAGTTTATGTAGTGCGCGTAAAGGCAATACCCATGATCAAGTGCAGACATGACCAGGGCATTTGATGATACCAAATGGGCTTTAATGCAACCTGACTGGCACACCCGCTCCCCATAATGACCCATAGCCATTACTACTGCCACACGCCTCTGAATGGCTGTCCTGCACAGAGCGTGAGCTGTGTACTAACAGCTGGTGCGAAGTGCATGACAGCCACTCATCTTCTTCAGCTGACAGCTCCCACCCCCAAGAAGAAGTGTAGCACATCTGGCGATGAGCTTCTCAGTCTCTGGCTGGCTGTCACCATTTCCATTTCCTTTTACATGGTAGCCAATTCACAGTGTTTGTTCACCACAAACCCTTATGCATGCGATGGCAAAACTATCAACCCCCGGTCTGCATGGCAGCAATGCCTCTTTGCCTACATGAGTCCACAAGTGATATACAACGTATCAAGGGGAAAAATAATGCTGTGGCCAATTGCCTCTCACACCAGCTGTTGAGGCCATGCATGTAGGGGTTGACTACGCCAGCCTGGCAGCTGATCTAGAATCTAGGCTCACTGAACAGCAGTCATGAGCCTGCGGTTGGCTACTAGTAAGTTCGGGGAAGCTGGGGCTTCTCTCCTCTGTGATGTCTCAATCGGTCACTGTTGCCCCAAACTGGAGACAGAATGTTTTCACCTTCATACATGGCCTCTGGCATACAGACTGGAAGGCCTCACAGAAACTGGTTGCACTAAAGTTTGTTTGGAATGGCCTCAGAAAGGACTGCAGCTTGTGTGGACTGCCAGCGGGTAAAAGCTAATCATCATGTTCAGGCACCATTGGCACCTTTTGAGTTCCCTGAGCAACAACTTGACCATGTGGACCGCAACACCAGGTGGCCAGAGTTAGTCCCTCTCACATCGATGACAGCCACAGACATGGCTCTAGCACCTGGACTGCTCGGTTTGGCACCCCATCTGATATTTCCTCTGAGCACAGTCCCCAATTCATTTCAAATCTCTGGGCTCCAATGGCCTAGAAACTTAGCATTAGGCTACATCACATCACAGTGTTTCACTCACAGTCCAAATACCTATGTGAGCAGTTTCACCACTCCTTACAGGCTGCTCTGTGGGCTTTCTTGACTGATGAGTGTTGGCATGATCATCTCCCATAGGTCCTGCTGGGGCTCAGAGCTGCTCCAAAAGAGGCCCTGCGGTCATCCATGGCAGAGCTGGTAGATGATTTCATTCCTATCGCCATGACAACATGGTCGGCCTCTCAACAGCATTCCACTCTTCTTAGTAAACTCAATTCCCTTTCACCTATTTCTACCTCCCATTATGGCATACAGAACTCTTGGGTTCCTGTGGACCTCCATTCCACCTCGTTTATTTTTGCCCACAAACCAACATACCTTTAGGCCCCCTTATGATGGCCTGATCCGTGTTTTGAAACGGGGAGAAAAGAATTTTATCACGGATCAGAGGGGTAAACCTGTATGTACTTTGGTAGATTGTCTTAAACCAGCCCACCAAGATTAGGAATGTTCTGCTGCCGTGCCCCTGGCGTCACAACATTACCATGAGTGTGTCAATGCACCTATGAACGAGCCAGTGGCACCTGCAATTCCTCCACAAATTGAACACAGGACTCAAGCCGAGCAGCTCGACTGAGCCGCAGAAAGGCTCACCATGCTGGTTTTAGTGAGTTCTGGGTGGCCTGTGCAGGGTAATGTAACTGGGAGAAATGTACATAATTCACAACCATTGAGTTGGGCTTTTGCTTTAAGAGGCTGATCTGATGTGATGATGTTGTTACGTAAAGATCTTTAGCGCACTTTTGTGTTGAGATTTTGGAATTCAATGAAAGTGTTATGGGTTTCATCAAACATAAGATGCCTCACTTTGTTTTATTTGTGAAAACCTACATCAGTTTATAGACCCATGGATGGCAAGCTGTTGTGTGATGATCAAGGGAGCTTGCAGGGGATGCTTCCCTGTATGGCAGAACAGGACATAAAGTCAAGTTGCTTTTTATTGTTATTTTGACCATAAACTGCTGGTACAGTACACAGTAAAAACAATGTTCCTCCAGGACCATGGTGCTACATGAGAGAACACAAAACTAGACTAGACTATGTGAGACAACTCAAGGCTACACTAGACTACATAAAACAACACAAAAACTAGACCATAGACCTACACAGGACTACCTAAAGTGCACGAAACACAACAGTACCTTTTGCCATGAATGCAAGATGCAGTTTATTAGGAATATACAGTGTCGTTGGCCTTACCAGCAATGGCCATATCTCATGAAAGAACAACAAAATACATTTAAGATTATATAACCTTATGCTTAGCTCTTGAACTTCCAAAAGATGAATGTGGTTTGTGATACGATTACAAGAGGGCACTGCTGGCTGATGTTGAGGACACATCTATCATTTACTGAGTTTTGGATGAAGACCTAGTAATTTTCAGAAATTAGTGTAAGTTCTGTGTAATAGCTAGATAAATACCAGGTTATAAATGCGGGAGGAATTTAACAGGCCAGGCAACATCTATGGAAATGAGTACAGTTGATGTTTCAGGCTTTTCTATAGATGCTGCCTGACCTGCTGAGTTCCTTCAGCATTTTGTGTGTGTTGCTCGGATTTCCAGCATCTGCAGATTTTCTCTTGTTTGTGACTAGAGTATACTATATTGCTTTTCAGACTACTGACCAAGGATCCTAAACATCCATCTGAGTGACTACATATATAACATGATAACATGTTTAGGGTAAAATTGCCCAACCATCCCTATTTGGTACAGTGATATTCAGAGAGGAGGAGAGGTACAGATATAATGGGTGGTATGGCATGAATATCGATTTCTCCTTCCAGTAAAAAAAAGGGATCCACCCATCCCCTCTTCTATTTTCCACCCCGGCCTCTTATCTCTTCTCATCACTCCCTGGATCCATTCCTTCTTCCCTTTCTCCTGTGGGCCACTCTCTTCTACTATCAGATTCCTTTCTCTCTAGCCCTTTTCCTTGCCTACAAACTCCCCCCCCCCCCCCCCCCGGCCTCACCTATCATCTTCTAGCTAGTTTTCTTTCTCCTCCCTTTTTATTCTGGTGTCTTCCCACTTCCTTTCCAGTCCTGAAGAAGGATCTTGGCCCAGGACATTGACTGTCCGTTCATTTCCATGGAGGCTGCCTGACCTGTGGTGTTCCTCCACCATTTTGTGCACTTTGCTTTGGATCTCCAATTTCCTCACTTGCAGACCCCATGGATTGGCATCAACATCTCCTCCACAATCACCATCAGCATTGGTGCACTACAAGGCTTAGTCCCCTGCTCTGCTTGCCTTATACTTAATGACTGTGAGGCTAAGAACAGTACCAATGCCATATTTAAGTTTGCTGACCACACCACTGTTGTTGGCTGAATCAAAGGTGGTGATGAATCAGCACACAGGAGGGAGATTGAAAATCTAACTAAATGGTGCATTAACTTCTCACTCAATGTCATCATCATTATGTGCTGTGTCATATGATGAGGGTCATCGTGATTTCCCATATGTTCACCATGAAAATTCCTGACAAAGTTTTCCACAGAAGTGGTTTGCCTTTGCCGTCTTCTTTACAAGATGGGTGACCCCAGCCATTAGCAATACTCTTCAGAGATTGTCTGCCTGGCATCAGTGTTTGCATTATCAGCACCTGTGATATGCACCAGCTCCTCATGTGACCATCCTCCACCTGTTCCCATGGCTTCATGTGACCTTGATTGATGGGGGGGGGGGGCACCAAGTAGGTGCTACACCTTGCCCAAGGGTAACCTGCAGGCTAGTGGAGGGAAGGAGCACCTTACACCTCCTTTGGTAGAGATTTATCTCCACCCCACCACCTTACTCAATGTCAACGAACTAAAGAGCTGATTATTGACTACAGGAGATCCATGAGTCAGTCCTTATCAGGGGATCAGATGTGGAGAGCGCCAGCAACTTTAAATTTCTCAGTGTTATCACTTCGAAGAATCTAACCTGGATCCAGCACATAATTACCATGTAAAAGAAAACATGGCTTCATCTCTACTTTCTTAGAAGTTTATGAAGACATTGGTATGCCATCTAAAACTGACAAATCTCTATAGATACACAGTGGAGGGTACAGTAACTGGCTGCATCACAGTCTGGTAAATACATCTGAATGGAAAAGCCAACAAAAAATGGTGGATACAGCCCAGTCCATCATGGGTAAAGCCCCCCTCCTTCCTTCAGCACGGAAAGCAGGAAAGAAACATCCATCATCAAGGACCCCCACCATCCACGCCATTCTCTCTTCTCCTTCACCTGTAACTTCAGGAAGGAGGTACAGGAGCCTCAAGTCCCACACCACCAGATTCAGGAACAGTTCTTACCCCTCAACCTACAGGCTCCTGGAACAGAATGTATCTCTTCACCCAGCCCAACACTGAACTTATTCCACAACCTATGGACTCACTTTTAATGATTCTACAACTCATGGCTCAGTATTATTTATCATTTGTTCCTTTATTATTATTATGTTTGTGTTTTACTTTTTGTATTTGTTGTCTTTTATACATTGGTTGTTTTTCTGTCTTTATTTATGTGTAGTTTTTCATTGATTCTGTTGTGTTTCTTAGAATTTATTGTGAATACCAAAAGAAAATGAATCTCAGGGTAGTATATTGTGACGTGTATGTACTTTGATAATAAATTTACTTTGAACTTTAATGAAACATTGTCAAGAGCTGCATTAACAACAGAATTCTACAGATACCAGCTGCACATTTCCCACTTATATTTTGCTGCTCCCACACTGACTTCAGTAACTAGTGATCAGGCCTTTTCCAATAAGAATCGTTATCTTGAAATACCAGTTGGTCCAGAGAAGAATAAAACCAGTTTCATGTACTAGAACTCCAGTTTATTAAAGGATATTTGTTGTACATATCAAATAAATAAAGGCACATAGTCAGAGAAGTAACTTGTACTGTATATCCACTTTTCAGAGAGAGCAACAAATCAATGTGCATGTGTAAGTTATCGGTCAATAATTAATGCTAAGGGGAGTAATTGGACTAAAAGAAATAGTTTTAGATTAATGTAACAAAAACTGTATATTAACAAAACATTCAATTTCCCTTTAACAAACCATTTTCAAATAAACATGCTTTCACAATAACAGTCCATAATTAACCTCTCTATACTAAAGATCCAGTCTTCTGGGTGGCACTCTGTTGCTTTCAGGATAGCGCTTTTGGACCTGTGGACTGGCATCAGGTTTAGCACGTGTCTTGTCAAAGACAACCATCTTTGTCACGTTGCTGTTAGTGACAGGATCGTTCAATGGTAATTCTGGTGGCTATAATGTGTCCATCTTTTTGGATGTTGTCAGCTCAGGTGTGTTGTTCGGCTGAGCATTCAGTATCTGGTCCACATGACATCTCCATGTATGATCTCCAACATCCATGGGGTACATCAGTGGTACAGTTCTTGTAGTTATCCTACTGGGTATCCACTTGTCTGCTAAGTAATCATGCACTTAGTCCTCCTGCCCAGCCTTGAACACCTTGCTGATTTACTTGGCAACTGGCTGAACTGTTCATTCTGCACTTCCCTTTGAAGATTTGGTTTCAGGTCTATGTGAGATCTCAGATTCCTGCTCATGAACAGCATTGCAGGTGTTTGATTTGTCATTGCATGAATAGAGTTCCAAGACACAAAAAGGAAATTGTTCACCTTATGCTGGAGAGAAATGTCCCCCTAGTCCATTCTTTTAATAGACTTCTTGAAGGTTAGATGAACCTTTCAGCTAACCTGTTCACTGGTGGATGGTGATGAGCTGACATGAAATGCCTGATGCCATTTTTCTTCATGAGTAGTCTGAACTCCTCTGAATTGTGAGCCCATTGTCATTCACAATTTATTCTGGTAAGCCATTTCTGAAGAAGATGGCTCTCAGCATGGAAACAGTCTTTTCTAATGTCGTTGACTTTATTGGTAGGACTTCAGGCCACTTTGAAGGAGCATCCACAGCAATCAGAAACATGGAGTTCATGAATGGCCCAGCAAAGTCAATATGCACTCTTTGCCATGGTGAAGATGGCCACTTCCATGGGTGTAACAGTGCCTGTGGGGGTGCATTTTGATCTTTGTGCCATCCTGAACAGCTTTTGGTCAAGTCTTCAATCTTTCTATATATTCCTGGCCACCACATGTAGCCCTGGGTGAGACTCTTCATCTTGATTGTACCCAGGAGTCCTTCACGCAGAGGTTTTAACACTCTGGTATGCAGTTTAGAGAGAACCACACATCAGGGTTCTTTGACGTACAGAGAGTTGCTCTCATCTCACTGAGAACTCTGGAAACACAGGATTACCATGAGCTCCCCATCCTTGCACCGCTTTTGCCAATGCTGGGTCATTCCTTGTTTCTCCTTGTATTTCAGAACATATTACTGTCAGCTGGTCCACCAATGCATGTGGAACACATCTGCTGGGTCACAGAATGAAGACTGTTCTTCTTCAGTTGTCAACAGTGGAAGATGTGACAAGCCATCAGCATTGCTGTGTTGTTTGGTACCCTTGAACTCTATGTCATAAGAGTGGGCTCCTAGGAAAAGTGTCCAATGTTGCCACCGGATAGCAGACAACACTGGGATTCTCTTCCTACAATTGAAAATGCACACAAGGTGCTGGTGGTCTGTCACTGGAATAAACTTTTTTCTGTGGAGGTAGTGGTGGAACTTCTTTAATCCCCATACTAGACTAAGGGCCTCTCAGTCAATCTATGTGTAGTTGTGTTCTGTGCTCGTCAGTGATCTTGAAGCAAATGCAATTGGACTTTCAGATTAATCTTTCATTGTGTGTTACAAAATGGCACCAATGCCATAAGGGGATGCATTGCATGCCACTCTGATAGGCAGGGATGAGTCATAATGGATGAGCAATTCATCAGATGTTACTAGTCTGTTTCCTTGTATGCTCTTTCATATCTTTCTGACCATTCCCACTTTGCTCCTGTCTGTAACAGTGCATTCAATGGGTGCAGCACTGTAGCAATGTTTGGAAGAAACCACTGGAGTAGTTTCCCAGGCCAAGTATGACCTGAGTTGAAATACATCTTCTGGATTGCTTCAATCTCCTCTTGTGACTTACGTAAGCCATGCTTGTCAATGACATGTCTACAATATGAGGTTTCATTCTTGAAAAACTCACATTTCTCTCTCTTTGCGTGCAGACTATACTCACTCAGCCTGGTAAGCACCACACCAAGGCTCTGGAGGTGCTCTTCATCATTCTTGCTAGTCACGATGATGTCATCAAGGTAACACTGTATCCTGGGATATCTTGGAGTACTTGGTCCATTGCTCTTTGCCAAATTCCTGTGGCTGATGCAATGCCAAAGGTGAGATACTGGAACACTACCTTGTGGAGTGTTGATTGTGAGCAACTTCCTGCTTGACACCTCAATCTCCATTTGAAGATAGGCTTGTGATCAGTCAATCATTGAAAACTTCTCCCTGCCTGCCAAAGATGCAAAAATGTTTTCTATTTGTGGCAGGGGATACTGCACAGTATGCAGCACAGGGTTGATGCTCACTTTGAAGTTCCCGCATATGCAAACAGGTCCGGCCTTCCCTTTCTTGATCACCAGGACAACAGGCATGGTCCAATCACTCCACTCAACATTGGAGAGAATCACAGATACCTCCAAGCTCTGAAGTTCAACATCCACTTTAGGATGTAGTGTGTAAGGCACTGGATGCACTTCATGGAATCTTGGTGTTGCTGCTTCATCCAGTTCAATTCTGGCCTTCATGCCTTTGAGTTTACCAATCCCCTTCTCAAACACCTTCTCATTACCATTGTGATAGTCTCTGGTTAGTGCTACCATTTGGGCTGCAGTTGTCTGTTGATGACACATTGAGAGCTTTGATTGTGTGCCAGTCTAGTTGGATTTTTCTCAACCATTTATATCTGAAAAGTGTTGACCCTTCACTTTTCATCACATAAACCTCTAACTGCTGTGTTTGGCTGCTGTATGTCACACTCATTTTCAGTTTGCCTTTGGGAGACTCTTTTTGCCTATGTAGGTCTTTCGTATGGCCAAGGTCTTTTCTAATGGTAGGTTAGAAAACAGTGTGTTGTGGTTACCCTTTGAGATTGCAGACAAAGCTGACCCTGTATCCAGCTCCATTTTCAGTTTTACACCAGACACATCAGTTGTGATCCATGTGATTTTGTGATCTGCTTCAGAAAGGCTTTGCAGTTCTAGGCATGACTGCTCACCTTTGTCAGACTCTGTGTTGTCTGATTCAGTTTCACATTTAGTCACTTAATACATTTGTTTGGTTTTGCATTTGAAACTTTTCCATCTGTGTGGTTTTTATCCTTGGTTGTGCTTTTTGTCTGACTTGCACAGTCTCTCAATGTGGCCTTGTCTGCGACACTTTTTGAAAACTTTTTCTTTGAACCAACAGTCATTTGCATCACGGGTGAATTTGCCATATTTTTGGATTTTTTCACCATTCAGGGACATTTTGTGCATTTCACATTCTAAACTGTTTTTCTGTAGTTCGGCTGCATCCTTTGCTGCCTCTAATGATCATGCAATGCTCAGGTTAGGCCTCTTTAGAGTGCTTTGACTGTGCATGCCACATACAAGCCTGTCCCTTAATGCATCAGAAAGTTACAGTAATGGGAGAGTTTGTACAGTTCTGCAATGCAGTCAGAAATGCGTTCATCCTTTGACTGATTCTTTTTGTGAAATCTAAATCTCTCAGCGATTACTAGCAATTTTGGGCTCAAGTGATTTTGTAAAATTGCAACAATTTTGTTGAATGTCTTGCTTGCTGGCCTTTGAGTAGTTACTAAGTTGCATAAGAGACGGTATATTCTAGCACCCATTAAGCTAAGAAGCGTGGAGACTTTCTTTGCCTCATCCACATTGTTTGCATTACAAAATGGTTCAACCCTTTCAATATACGATTCCCAGCCCTCATCAGCATTCTGAAATTCATCAACTTTCCCAACTAAGCCCATTGTGATATTAATTTTACTTGTTTTGCTAGTTGTGCATCTCTCACTGTGTACTGTTACTTACAAACCTTTTTCTAGCATCCATGACCACCTCTTCTGCATTGGATCACTCTTCCTTCTCGCTGTCTCTCTCCCTTCCTCTGAATTCTGTCTGCAGTTGGCGATAAACCCTGACATTCAGGTTCGTACTCATCGGCAATTCGTTGTGCCTGTACAGCCACGTATCAAATAAATAGACACATACCCGGTGGAGAAGTTAACTGGTATATTCCCTTTGCAGAGACAGCAATGAATCATTGTGCATGTGGAAGTTGTCAGTCAATAATCAGTGCTAAGGGGAATCATTGCGCTAATAGATCCCTACATAGTATTGATTATTTTCATTTATTTACTGATACAGTGCAGAGATAGATCAGTGCTAAGGGGAATCATTGCGCTAATAGATCCCTACATTATAGTATTGATTATTTTCATTTATTTACTGATACAGTGCAGAGTAGGCTCTTCTGTTCGACAAGCCGCGCCGCCCAGCAACCACAGATTTAACCCAAGTCTAATCATAGGACAATTTACAATAACCAAATAACCAAAGAACCCAGAGGAAACCCACATGCCAACAGGAGACAGTCTTTTTTTTAAAAGAGGAGCTGTAATTGTGTTATGCTAACTGCTACCCTAACGTAGTGCCCCAATATTTATTGTCTTAAAATTCTTAACTTTCTAAGAATGTTCCAGAACTATCATAAGAACGTAAGAAATAGGAGCAGGCCATCTGTCCTGTCGAGCCTGCTCTGCTATTCAATAAGACCATGGCTGATCTGGCCATGGACTCATCTCCACCTACCTGCCTTTTCCCCTTAATTCCCCTTACTATACAAAAATCTATCCAACCTTGTCTTAAATATATTTACTGAGGTAGCCTCCACAGCTACATTGGGCAGAGAATTCCATAGGTTCACCACTCTCTGGGAAAAGCAATTCCTCCTCATCTCTCCCTGTGGTGAACTACATATACCTGTCTGGAAGCCCCTCTGCTGACTGCTCCTGTGGCTTCTCCCAAAGACCCCTGTATAAAGGTGATTGGGGCACTGCTCCTCCCTCAGTCTCTGACATGGTTGTGCTCCCTTTACGCTGTTAATAAAAGCCTATTGTTCACTTCCAGTCTCCTAGTGTTATTGATGAAGCATCAATTTTATTAACAGCATTTTTAAAACATGGAGAGCATTTTATGGCCCAGCAGATTGGATCTTGACCCTCAATCCCAGGAAGCCGGCAATGCTTTCAAACTCTGGCTAGCATGCTTCGAATCGTACCTGCAGGAGATTCAAGTGACCGAGCCTGCCACGATGCGCAGAGTTCTCCTCTCCAGGGTCAGTCCACAGGTCTACCCCATGATCAGGGACCAACCGAGCTACCAGGGCGCGATGGACACCCTCAAACGACAGTACCTGCGGCTGGTGAGCACCGTCTACGCGAGACATCGCTTAGCGACACGGCAGCAGCAGGCAGGAGAATCGAGCGCCAAGTTTTTCTGGGCCCTACAGACACTCGTGCGGGCCTGTGATTGTGGCGGGCTGAAAATGTGGAGTGTTGCAGAACAGCATGCGGTGCTCCTGGTACAGGACGCCTTCATCACAGGGATCAGGTCAGTGTACGTGCACCAGTGGCTGCTGGAACACGCCGATCTTACCTTACGTTTGGCAATTGAGCTGGCCGACATGCTGGAGGCCGCTCTGCACAACGCTGATGCTCTCCAGGCGCGTGATAGCCTGCTGGCCTCGTGGACTCTGCAGACCCTGCAACCCACCAGCAAATTGACCACGGCTGCTGCCACTCGCGAGTCAGCAAAGTGTTACTTCTGCGGACTCGAGAAGCACCCCCGAAAATGCTGCCCGGCCCGAGAATCGACCTGCTCCAGCTGCGGAAAGAAGGGCCACTTCGCCAAGGCCTGTAAGTCCAAACCACGAGCGGGGTCGAACAACGCCGTGTGCGAGGCATGGGCATCGCCATCTTGCCTGCCCGCCGTGTGTGAGGCATGGGGCGGCCATCTTGGTTGGCGCCACCTCGCACTGCCTCCGACCCACGGGTGCTTACCGGGCACCCCACCGCGCCGGACCAAGAAGGTGATTCAACTCTGGCCTCCGTGACCCTCGACCAAAGCACTCCACACCCATGCAAGGTCAATGATGGACATCCTGGTGGAGGGGTGCAGGACTAGCTGCCTGTTTGACATGGGCAACACTGAGAGTTTTATTCACCCGGACACAGTGCAACGCTGAGGACTCGTGACATGGCCGGTAAGCCAGAGGGTCACCATGGCTTCTGGGTCGCAATCCACAGACATCCAGGGGGGTTGTGTAGCGACACTAGTGGTGCAGGGCGCAGAATATCGGGACTTTATCTTACTGGTCAGGCCTCAACTGTGTGCCCCTGTGCTATTGGGGCTCGACTTCCAGAGCCACCTGAAAAGTGTGACAATGGAGTACACCACCAATCACTGTCACAAATCCCCAGTTTTATAGACAATAGACAATAGGTGCAGAAGTAGACAATTCGGCCCCTCGAGCCTGCACTGCCATTTTGAGATCATGGCTGATCAACTACTATCAATACCCGGTTCCTGCCTTGTCCCCATATCTCTTGATTCCCCTATCCATAAGATACCTATCTAGCTCCTTCTTGAAAGCATCCAGAGAATTGGCCTCCACTACCTTCCGAGGCAGTGCATTCCAGACACCCACAACTCTCTGGGAGAAGAAATTCTTCCTTAACTCTGTCCTAAATGACCTCCCCCTTATTCTCAAACCATGCCCTCTGGTACTGGACTCTCCCAGCATCTGGAACATATTTCCTGCCTCTATCTTGTCCAATCCCTTAATAATCTTACATATTTCAATCAGATCCCCTCTCAATCTCCTTAATTCCAACGTGTACATGCCCAGTCTCTCTAACCTCTCTGCGTAAGACAGTCCAGACATCCCAGGAATTAACCTCGTGAATCTACGCTGCACTTCCTCTACAGCCAGGATGTCCTTCCCTAACCCTGGAGACCAAAACTGTACACAATACTCCAGGTGTGGTCTCACCAGGGCTCTGTACAAATGCATGAGGATTTCCTTGCTCTTGTATTCAATTCCCTTTGTAATAAAGGCCAACATTCCATTAGCCTTCTTCACTGCCTGCTGCACTTGCTCATTCACCATCAGTGACTGATGAACAAGGACTCCTAGATCTCTTTGTATTTCTCCCTTACCTAACTCTACACCGTTCAGATAATAATCTGCCTTCCTGTTCTTACTCCCAAAGTGGATAACCTCACACTTATTCACATTAAACGTCATCTGCCAACTCACCCAGCCTATCATACACCCCGCTACTGACCACACACACACACCAACCCGCACATCCCACCCAACACCATGCCAACAGCCATGCTACTGACACCACTTGCAGCCTCTCCACCCTCAAGATCCCTCCCCCACCGCTGGTCGCCAACCTGACCCCAGACTGTAAACCTGTGGCAACTAAAAGCAGGAGGTACAGCGCGGGGGACAGGGCCTTCATTCAGTCGGAGGTGCAGCGGCTGCTCAGGGAGGGGATCATTGAGCCAAGCACAAGCCCTTGGAGGGCCCAGGTGGTCGTTGTTCGGGCCGAGCAGAAAAATAGGATGGTCGTGGACTATAGTCAAACCATCAATAGGTTCACGCAGCTTGATGCGTACCCCCTACCCCGCATCGCAGATATGGTCAACCAGATAGCTCAGTACAAGGTGTACTCGACCATAGACCTGAAATCCGCTTACCATCAGCTCCCCATCCGCCCGGAGGATTGCCCCTACACCGCCTTCGAGGCTGGCGGCAGGCCTTATCACTTCCTGCGCGTCCCCTTCGGTGTCATGAATGGTGTCTCTGACTTCCAGAGGGAAATGGACCGGATGGTGGACCAGTGCCAACTGAAGGCCACGTTCCCATATCTGGATAACATCACCATCTGCGGTCACGACTGGCCGGATCACGACACCAACCTCCAACAATTTTACCAAGCGGCCAAAGCTTTTAACCTCACCTATAACAGGGACAAGTGTGTGTTTGGAACCACCCGACTCGCTATCCTTGGGTGTGTCGTGGAGAATGGGGTCATTGGCCCTGACCCCGACCGTATGCGCCCCCTGTTAGAACTCCCTCTTCCCACTACCCTGAGAGCCCTCAAACGGTGCCTGGGCTTCTTTTCCTAGTATGCCCGATGGGTCTCTCACTACACAGACAAGGCCCGCCCCCTGGTCAAGTCCACCACATTTCCCCTCTCAGTCGAGGCCTGCGCGGCCTTCAGCCGCATTAAAGGGGACATTGCCAAAGCAACGATGCATGCAGTGGACAAGACCATTCCCTTCCAAGTAGAGAGTGATGCCTCCGACTTTGTGCTGGCTGTTACCCTCAATCAGGCAGGCAGGCCAGTAGCATTCTTCTCTCGTACCCTTCAAGGCTCTGAAATTCGGCACTCCGCGGTGGAGAAAGAAGCCCAGGCCATAGTGGAAGCTATTAGGCACTGGAGGCACTATCTCGCCGGCAAAAGGTTCACCTTGCTGACCGACCAGCGCTCAGTTGCGTTCATGTTCAGCAACCAACAGCGGGGCAAAATCAAAAATGATAACATTTTGAGGTAGAGAATGGAACTCTCCACCTACAACTATGATATCCTGTACCAGCCTGGAAGGCTCAATGAGCCCCCTGATGCCCTATCCCGGGGAACATGTGCCAGCGCACAGATCGACCGGCTGTACACCCTCCATGCAGATCTTTGCCACCCGGGTGTCACCCGGCTTTTCCATTTCGTGAAAGCCCGGAACCTGCCCTACTCCCTTGAGGAAATCAGGACAATGACCGGGGATTGCCAAGTCTGCACTGAGTGCAAATCGCACTTCTACTGTCCTGAAAAGGCACAACTTATCAAGGCTACCCACTCCTTCGAGCGACTGAGTGTCGACTTTAAGGGACTTCCCTCCACCGACCACAATGTGTACTTTCTTAACATAATCGGCGAGTACTCGCGGTTCCCCTTTGCCATCCCCTGCCCCGATACCACAGCCACGTCCGTCATAAAGGCCCTGCGCCAGCTCTTCACACTGTTCGGATATCCCTTCTATATCCACAGTGACAGAGGGTCCTCCTTTATGAGTGACGAGCTGCGCCAGTACCTGCTGGCTAGGGGTATTGCTACTAGTAGGACCATGAGCTATAATCCCCGGGGGAATGTACAGGTGGAGAGGGAGAATGCCACCGTGTGGAAGGCCACACTCTTAGCCCTTAGGTCAAAGGGACTGCCGGTCTCTCACTGGCAGGAGGTCCTCCCCGAGGCACTCCACTCCATCTGCTCTCTGTTATGTACGTCCACCAATGCCACCCCTCATGAGCGACTCTTTTCTTTCCCCAGGAAGTCTGCCACTGAGAGGGACGACCCTACCGGCTTGGCTGTCGTCCTCAGGGCCAGTGCTGCTCCGGAAACATGCGAGGAGCAATAAATATTCCCCGATGGTCAAGAGGGTTCACCTATTTCATGCGAACCCCTAGTATGCTTACATGGTCTTACCTGATGGGCGGGAGGACACGGTCTCCATCCGTGACCTGGTGCCCACAGGAGCACCAGATCCCTACCCCAAACACTCCACGGTGACTATGAACCCCGTACCCACCAATGTACCCCATACCCCGTACACACCAAGCCCTACACAGACTCCTCACGACACTCCCATACCGGGCGCCACGCAGACACGAGGGATTACTGACGCCTAACGGGCTGGCACCTCAAGTCAGGCCGGAGCCAGCAAAACCACCATCTCCGGTGCAATCACCAGTGCTACGTAGACAGACTCGACAGCCTGATAGACTTAACCTGTAAATATACTTGTAAGAAACTTCGCCCCATGGGGACTCTCTTTTAAAACAAAGGGGGGGGGGTGAATGTAGTAAACTATGTATACCCCTCTGCTGACTGCTCCTGTGGCTCTCCCCACAGACCCCTGTATAAAGGTGATTGGGGCACTGCTCCTCCCTCAGTCTTCGACATGGTCGTGCTCCCTTTTCGCTGTTAATAAAAGCCGATCATTCACTTCCAGTCTCCTAGAGCTATTGATGGTGCATCACTACCCTAAAGCTAGTCCCTTGAATCTGGACTAGTTCTAGTCTCATCTCTCAGTGGAAACAACTCCTGCCTCTATCTTCTCTATCCCTTTCATAATTTTATATTTTTCTATACAATCTCCTCTCATTCTTCTAATTTCCCATGAGTACAGTCTCAGGTTACTCAATTTCTCATCCTAGTCTAACCCCCTCATCTCTGGAATTAACCTGGTGAACCTCCTCTGCACCACCTCCAAAGCCAGTATATCCTTCCTCAAGTAAGGATACCAGAACTGCACACATTACTCTGGGTGTGGCCTCACCAGTACCTGTACTGTTGCAGCATAACCTCCCTGCTCAAGTTCAATCCCTCTTGCAAAGAAGGCCAACATTTCATTTGCCTTCTTGATAGCCTGCTGCACTTGCAAACCAATCTTTTGTGACTCATGCACAAGCACTCTCAAATCCTTCTGCACAGCAGCATGCTGCAAACATTTAATTAATTAAATAATAATCTGCTCTTTCATTTTTCCTTCCAAAGTGGATGACCTCGCATTTACCAACATTGTATTCCATCTGCCGGACCCTTGCACACTCACTTACCCTTTCAATATCTCTCCACAGACTCTCCATATCTTCTGCACAACTTGCTTTTCGGAGAAATATTGTGAAACGCCGGTAATGACTCACAAAACATAATAGGGCAAATTATCAAAAGTTTGATTGGAGACGTAGTTTTTGAGGAAAGGAGAGAGAGAAAAAGGTAGAAAGCATGAGTATCAAGAAGCATTGATTAACTCTTCAAATAGAGATACCAGCATTTGACAGTGAGAGTAAATATCTCAGAGCTGTAGCAGATTACAGAGCCCGGTAAAAGTGCAACTATAAAGAGAACTGAACACAGTAATAACGTTTTGGAAAATTGAGGCGTCACTTAACTGGTTCAGTTCAATAAGAAAACTGATTTCGCGACAGTGCCTGGTGACTTCAAATTAACTTAAAATACTGGAAATGATAAAGCTGCGGATACGGGAAATATAAAATAAAAACAGAAAGCGGGGTCTTTGGTCTGAATAATTATAACATTTGCCGTCTTCAAGCTAAAATACTATTTTAACGCAGAATATATACCCGTTTTCCAAAAACGTACAATGTTGCAATTATCATTTAATACGCGCCCAATACAATGTTCTCGGTTACATCAAAATGTATTTTCGAGACCCCACTTGAACCTTGAAGGATGCCGTAGGTAGAGAGCACCAATCGGAAAGCTTGATGGAGGGAAGCTGTTGGGGAAAAGCGAAGCGGTGATTGGCCGCAGTGGAGCGACACTGCTCATGGCTGGCGGCTTGTGAGTATTGGGATTGGGAACTTGCTGCTTTTAATTTCTCGGAGCGATGGGAGATATGACTGAGTTAGCTTGCCCCGAGCCATTGAAATATAGACTAAAAGGGGAACGGAATCAGGCAGGCAGTTTCCCAACTTTATATCAATAGGAAATGCTGGAAACGCCCCGGCGGTCCTTACATCCCACAGCAAGGTGCCATGTCTCTCAGTGGACAGTGGAAGTTTGTCCACCCTCAGCCATCTAGTACGTCCTCTCCAAAGTCACCGTACTCCAGGACATCGCCATCCCTAAGCATAAGCACGCCCATGTAAGATTCTAAAGTAGTTTGTATCGCATTTGGTGATCAAGTTGTTGTTCTTTGGGAATCTTTATTTGCCGGCCGTAGTTATAGAAAAAAATAGAGATGTGATAGCCAAACGTCTGAATGTCAAACATAGGCGACTTAATGTTCTATTGTCGCCTGTGGCAAGAGCTCTTCTAAGGGAGACGGCAATGCAGTTGAACTTGTAGTCAGAACAGGACACTTCATATGATATTTTCACTGTCACTATTAAATGAATTGTTGAAGGATGCATAGTCTTAGGGAATTATCCTGCAGCAGTTGACTGGATTTCAAAAGCCACGGCTACCTTTATTGCTTACTTTATTTATCGAGAGACAACGTAGAATGGGCCCCTCTGGTCCCTCAAGCTGTGCCACCTAACAACCCCCGATTTAACCCTAACCTAATCATGAGAGAATTTTATAATGAGCAGTTAACCTACCAACCTGTATGTCTTTGGACTATGGGAGGAAACTGAGTACCCAGAGGAAACCCACACAATCACGGGGAGAACATACAAACTCCTTCCCGACAGTCACATGAACCTTATCACTCGATTGCATTTCAACCTGTGGAGATATTTTCGTTTTGATTTCCATTAACTTAGGTTTTGAAATGCATGTTGATGCTAGATTCACTTGAGAGTTGTCACTCTCACCATTCTTCACTAAGTACAATAAAATCCTAACGAAGTAGGTAATTTAAAGACTGATATTGGAACTAAAGAGAAGAAAATGTTTGAACACTCAGCTAGTCAACATCTATAAAGAGACAAAGTTAGCTTCTCAGGGCAATAACCTTTAATCAGAATTAGTTTTAGACTGGTGTAGATGTAAAATATAAGACACATTAGTGTAAGCCGAGGAAATTGAAAGTGCAAGCAGTTTAGATTCAACAGGTTCAGAGCCTTCCTATTTCTGTACCTTCCTCAAGCTTTTTGAGATCCCTGTGCACCTTCCATTATAAAAGTAACATATCCCCTGAATTTGAATAATTTCATGGTAGTTATCTGTGCCTTCCAAAAGGCTTTTCCAGCCTTCAAATTTTCCTTCAAGATGCCATGAAAACCTGCCCTTGACTCAGCTGTTTATGTTCTCCCATCTCCGTAAGCGGCTCACTGCCAAATGTTATTTGAGTTATTTTGTGAAACAGCTTACAACATGAAAGGACCCACATACAATGCAAGTTGTTTGTACTGTTAGATGCTTGGAAGACAGAAAAGGACAAATGCTTACATATTTGTTGTAGATTATAGAGAGAGGTTCAGTTTAGGCTTTGACCAATTTTTAAAATAATCTTTCTTTAATTTCCTGTGTAATTAATTATTGTTGATTCTTCTTCTGGAGCAATATTTTGTTAGGATTATGCCCACTTGTGAATTATGGCTTTTCTTGGTGTTGTGTTGGGTAGGGTAAGGATATCTGCTATTGATTAAAAAGAAGACATAGCTGAAGAATTTGAGAGCACTATTTATGCTTCATTTGTCAGATGTTCTGTCTTTCAGGATGTTGGAACGATGTCAACAAATTCTCTTTTCAAGAATTCAGGAAAGAAACGAAACTCTTCTATTATTTATAGTGTGGAAAGTTTGCCTTCAGAAGTTCCAGTTTCAGCCTTCTCAGGGTTGTCAAACCAAGGGAAAAAGAATATAAATTATGAGAGTAAAGAATTTCCACCAAACAAACGTCACAAGGGAGAACAAGCAAAAGATGCAAGAGCCAGTGAGGATCCTTTTGGAGATAATGATGATTTCACTGCTGATGACTTGGAGGAATTGGATACTCTAGCCTCACAGGTTTTAACTCAGGATATGAAGCCTGCATCCAATGCTACGAATGCACCAGCAACTGATAAGCAAAACAGGGAAATGTCAGTACTAAAAAAAGATACAAATGCAAAAGTTGCTACATTTTCCTCAAGAGCATTGAACTGTGGAAATACAGCAAAGGAATTTCATGGTAATGTATTTTATTTAATTCTGGTTTTTGTGATCTTGAACTTAAAACTGATGAATTCTTAAACATTTGTGTTTCCTCTAATGCTGTGTTTTGACTGCTAGGATTTCTCATATATTTATTACAAAATATAGAAAGACTATTGAGCCTACTGAGTCTCAGAGCGACCCCATAGTCACCCATTCACCCTCTTATTTCACATATCTGTCAACTTCACCCTGATTGTATACACTGAGAGTAATTTGCACGTCTAATTAAATCCACAAAACCATAAGGCATAGGAGCAGAACTTAAGCCATTCAACCTATTGAATCTGCTCCACAATTTGATCATGGCTGACGGAGAATCTCACCTGGTCCCTCAACACCAGCTCCATAGCAAAGAAAGCCCAGCAGTGTCTCTACTGTTTGCGAAGGCTGAGGAAAGCCCATCTCCCACCCCCCCCATCCTCATCACATTCTACAGGGGTTGTATTGAGAGCATCCTGAGCAGCTGCATCACTGCCTGGTTCAGAAATTGCACCATCTCGGATCGCAAGACCCTACAGCGGATAGTGAGGTCAGCTGAGATGGTCATCAGGGTCTCTCTTCCTGCCATCATGGACATTTACACTACACGCTTCATCCGCAAAGAAAACAGCATTATGAAGGACCCCTTGCACCCCTCATACCCCTCCCTCCTGCCGTCTGGGAAAAGGCTCTGAAGCATTCGGGCTCTCATGACCAGACTATGTAACAGTTTCTTCCCCCAAGCTATCAGACTCCTCAATACCTGAAGCCTGGACTGACACCTTGCCCTACTGTCCTGTTTATTATTTATTGTAATGCCTGCACTGTTTTTGTGCACTTTATGCAGTCCAGTGTAGGTCTGTAGTCTAGTGTAGCTTTCTCTTTTTTTTATTACATAGTTCAGTCTAGTTTTTGTACTGTGTCATGTAACACCATGGTCCTGAAAAACGTCTCATTTTTACTATGCACTGTACCAGCAGTTATGGTCGAAATGACAATAAAAGTGACTTGACTTGACTTTATTTCTGCTTTAAATGTCATTTTCCTGCCTTCTGTCTGTATTCTTTGGTGCTCTTATAAATCAATGACCTGTCAATTTCTGCATTAAGTATGCTCAGTGACTTTGCATTTTTTAACTGTCTGTGGCAATCAATTCCACAGATTCACCACCCTCTGACTAAAGAAATTCTTTTTCATCTCTGTACTTGTATTATGAGGCTGTTGTCCTAGTGTCTCCCACAACTGGAATTCTCTTCCAATCTATCCTGTATTTGCAAGGTGTCAGTGAGATCCACCACCCCCATTCTTCTGCCTCCAGCAAATACAGACCCAGAGCTATCAAAATTACCTGGTACCTTAACCCTTTCACTTCTGATATCATTCTGTTAAACATCCGGACCATCCCAAATACCAGTGCCCGAAATTGCTCACAATTCTCCAAATGTCGTCTGACCAATGCCTCATAAAGCTTTACATCCTTGTTTTTATATTCTAATCCTCTCGAAAGGAATGCTTACATTGCATTTGCCCTCCTTGCTTGCAGGTGAGTTGGTAGTTAACCTTAGGGGATCCTGCGCTAAGACTCCCTTTGCACCTTCAATTTCAGAATTTTCTCCCCATTTAGAAAATACTATGTGCCTGGCCATACATTTCCCTGACTGTATTCCATCTGTGTGCCTTTTGGATGTAGAAATAAACCAGGAAAACATGCCACCGCCACTTTAGCAGCGCAGGAGTTCGGGGTCAAACCTGGATTGATAGAAATGTGATGCAATAGCTTTATAGTTGTGCTGTTGTTCTGCTTAATGCAGGGGTTTGCTCTCGCAGTCCCAAGGCAGACATGACAAGAATCAATGATTGTGTTGAGGCTCCGCCATTCTGCTAGTATTATTTGGGCACCACTGACAAGAAAGCACAATTTTTAATCATGGTACATCAGTAATTGTAGTAGTACAATGAGTGGAATTGATTCTGTAACCATTGGAAATCTTAAATACACTAGTGTGTTCTTTCTCCTTCCAGCTGCTGAGGTCAATTTTTGTGGCATCAGTACCCCAACTAAATGTATAATTTTACTTTGGTTCTGGTAGTAGATAAGGATCTCCTTGAGGTTCATGATTGTGGAATTAATACAGTCAAGTACGTGAGGTAACGTATAATAAGTTATGAGTGAAGTTTGCAACAAAAGAGTTGAAAGAGAGCAACAATGAGTCAGATTGTACACCAGAAATAACAACTAGGTGTATAATGAGATCTGGAAAGTAGATTGTGCTGATGGTGATTGAGCAAGATAGCTGAAAACTGATTGAACAATTCTCAATCCATTGAAGTTGAATAGGCAAGTATAGCAAGTACAGCCATTTTCTATAAATGACAGTTGGAGAACTGTAGATGATTGTCATTTAGAGATCTTTTTCACAGTGATCAAATAATCATATTCCATTTTTATTATAACATTTTTATTCGGAGTTTTAATATTTTTGAAGTGGATCATCCATTATTTATAATTGGGGCTACTCTTCTGTGATGAACTTACAATCTACAGGTTGTACATGTCACTATTAGTATCTATGGATTAATATTTCATGATTCTGTCTTTGTTATTTGCATAAATAAGAAAAATACCTAGCACACTTAATTTTTCTGATACAAAAAAAAATTACAGCCTTTATAAGGCAGATTGTGAAATGGTAAATTAGCTCAGGGAGTTAAAGAAAAGCAGTGAGCAGCAGAAGATGTGTTTGATGGGTTCTTTTTAGTTCAGTTTCAGAGAACATGGGGGGAAGAATTGGAGAGAAAGTGATATACAGTTAATAAATACAGAGATGGGGATGTGTCAAATGACATAATTTTTAGGGATAAAATAGGGAATGAAAATGATTTTCAAGAAGGAAGATACTGAAATAAAATGCATGCAATAAAGAATAAAAAATATATAGTTGAGAAAAGAAAAATAGGGAAAAACATTTAAGTGGTAAGATAGTGTAAAAGAATAATGGAAAGTGAAATGCAGAAGAAATAGTGGGACAAAAATGAGAGGCAGTCATGGTCTAGAAAAGGATGAATAAAGATTTTCTTTTGCATTCTATGAAAGATGTTATGAGAGAAAGATAGGAAGATATTATAAATGTGCACCTGGTGTTTGTCCAGGTTGAGTGTGAATATCTTTGCAAATTCTAGTTTATTTATCAAATTACTTTATTCCTTTTTTGTAGAGAATGGTCTAATTCAGTGTAAAAATGCTAATTCATTTGGCTTTGAAGTTCTTCAGGAACAACACAGCAAACTGAGGAAGCAGGTGATGTGCTTTGAGCTTTTCTGTGAATATGGTTTTTAGTGAATTAAGTTGGCAAATAGTGTGAAGACAAATACTACAGTTAGCATCTGGTCTTTGCTTGCCATTTGCTTGTTGACTACCTTATCTTAATGGATCTGTTATCAAGAACCAAGTGCTGAGGATTGAATGGTTCCTGTTTATGTTTATTTTGTTAAGGGGCTGACAGTTTGTTCAATCTTGACTTGCATTTGTGTTGACTATGGCAGAGCTAACCTGCCAGAATGTCAAATATATTTTGTGGTTTGTGTAGCATCTCTATGTACTTGTTTCAAATTCAGACTACAAGTTTGCATAGTTATTTATGATCTCAAGATTTTATCAAAGCAATTGACGTCGTCTGCAAAAAGGCAGACCAGATGTTCTTCAGTTTTAAAATTCAGTGAAACTCTTTTGTAGATTTGTTATCTGTGAATCGTAAATCTACTTTGCAGCCTGAGGATTTTATTTTATAGTACTTTCGTTGTTTTCAACTGCATTTTTTTACCCTGCAGACTGGGGACAATTTTAGAACATTTTTAATTCGTCATGATCCCTTTATTAGCAAAGCTTAACTTCCCACTCCTCTATGTGCAATTTTTAATTTTGGCTGTGGACAAAAAAATCAGAAACATATCATTATAATTATAACATAAAAGCTGTTGTCAGTTTGTCTTGGATTTCAAAGATGGACCTTGAGGTTTTCATCAATATTAAGAAACGACGAAAGGAAAGTCTTAACAGCTCAAATTTTTGTTCATTTTGTGAGAAATGTTGCAAAATATGCTTAATTATATTGGCAATCCTGTTTCTGTATTCAGCTGTGCTAAATTTTCTTTAAGTGATTGCAGGCTTGTCCATAGGACTTGAATCTTGCTTCTTCCTGAACTTCAGTGTAATCACAGAGTTTAGCAGTTAATTATTGAAGGTGAACAACAAACCAAATTTCGGAAATACGTGTTTTCCAATTGCACCAGACTCATGACATATCCTCAATGTTAGGATGCTTTGTTCTGATCATATTTTTTACACAGTGAATTCTACTCTGCCTTTCTCAGAGACAATTAGTTTTTTGTTTGACGAGGTGCTGAATTCTACCCAAGCTGATATCATTGACAAGTTTTTATGGTGATTCTTCGGTCTGATAGTTCTTGTGGACTTCTTTATCATTCACAGTTAAATTGTGGCATTGTATATTAATCTTAAGAAATTGTTTGCCGACATCAGTATCATCTATATTTGTTCATTCTTTATGCATTTAATATTAACTCTAATATTCTTCAACTGGAAAGGTCTTGTAAGCTTGCATGTAACCAAGTTGGAGTTAATACTTCATTTAGTCTTTCAGCTTTTACATTTGGGTTTGCATCAGGTTTAAGTTCTTTTCCTGTCCTAACTTTTGCTTGCTTAATGAATGTTTAATGATTTTTGTTGCTGCAAATTAAATATGTTTTATTCATGCAGTTTAATGAAACATGTGAAGAACTACAGATTAAAAATGGTGAAATCAAAATTCTGCGAGATTGTTTACGGCGTGTAGAATCTGAGCTTGATCAACAGAAAAGCCAGTATTTACTCAGTGAGAAGGAGAAAAATGAAGCACAAAGCCAAAAAGAAAAGGACTTGTCCAAAAAGGTATGAGACATACAAGACCATGGAACAAGATGCAAATCCTATTTAAACTTGTTTAACGTACTTCTCAACAAAGCTGACAGTTCCTTCTCGCGTATTTCTGATAGAAAAGTAAGAACATAAGAAATAGGAGCAGGAGTCGGCCATCTGGCCTGTTGAGCCTGCTCCGCTATTCAATAAGATCATGGCTGATCTGGCCATGGACTCATCTCCACCAATCTGTCTTTTCCCCATAACCCTCAATTTCCCCTTCTATCCAATCTTGTCTTAAATATATTTACTGAGGTAGCCACCACTCCTTCATCGGGCAGAGAAGTCCACAGATTTACCACTCTCTGGGAAAAGCAGCACCTCCTCATCTCTGTCCTAAGTCTACTCCCCTGGATCTTGAGGCTATGTACCTAGTACTCATCTCCCAGTCGAAACAACTCCTGCCTCTACTTATCCCTTTCATAATTTTATATATTTTTATAAGATCTCTCATTCTTCTGAATTCCGGCGAGTACAGTCATAGGCGACTCAATCTCTCCTCATAGCCTACCCCCCTCATCTCAGAAAAAACCCTGATGAACCACCGCCTCCAAAGCCAGTATATATTTCTTCAAGTAAGGAGACCAGAACTGCACGCAGTACTCCAGGAGCAGCCTCACCAGTACCCTGTACAGCTGCAGCATAACCTCCTTGCTCTTACATTCAATCCCTCTAGCAATGAAGGTCTGCTGCACCTGCAAACTAACCTTTTGTGATTCATGCACAGGCACTCCCCAAGTCCTTATGTACAGCAGCATGCTGCAATCTTTTGCCATTTAAGTAATAATCTGATATTTCATTTTTCCTTCCAAAGTGGATGACCTCGCATTTACCAATATTGTACTCCATCTGCCAGACCCTGGTCCACTCACTAAACCTCTCTATATCTCTCTCTCCAGTTTTTCTGTATCTTCTATACAATTTGCTTTTCCACTTAATTTAGGGGCATCAGCAAACTTAGTTACACTACATTCAGTCCCCTCTTCCGGACCGTTAATGTGTATTGTGAACAGTTGTGGGCCCAGTACTGACCCTTGTGGCACACTGTTCACCACTGATTGCCAACCAGAGTAACACCCATGTATCCCAACACTCTGCTTTCTGTTAGTTAACCAATCCTCTATCCATGCTATATCGCCCCCAACTCTGCATCCTTATGGATAAATCTTTTTATGTGGCACCTGATCAAATGTCTTCTGGAAATCCAAGTAAATAACATCACTGTTCCCCTCTATCCATTGTGCTCATTATATCCTCAAAGAACTCCAGTAAGTCTGTCAAACAGGACCTGCCTTTGTTGAATCCATGCTGCATCTGTCTGATAGATCCATTTTTTTAGATGCCTTGCTATTTCTTCTTTAATGATAGCGTCAAGCATTTTCCCAACTACAGATGTTAAACTAACTGGCCTGTAATTACCTGTCTTTTGCCTACATCCTTTTTTTTTTGAACAGTGGTGTGACATCCACCATCTTCCAGTCCGCCAGGACTTGCCCAGAGTCCAGAAATTTTGGTAAATCATTACCAAAGCCTCTATTATAACCTCTGCCCTTTCTTTCAGTATCCTGGGTTGCATTCCATCAGGACCAGGGGACTTGTCTATCTTCAGGCCCCCAAGTTTGCTCATTGCTACCTCTTTAGTGAGAGCTATTGTATTGAGGTCCTTACCTCCCATTGCATCCATAACAACTCTCTTTGACATGTTAGATGTATCCTCCACCACGAAGACCAACACAAAATAGTCAGTCAAAGCTTTGGCCATTTCCTCATTACCCAATATCAATTCCCCCTTCTTTTCCTTTAAGGGACCTACATTCACTTTAGCCACCCTTTTCCGTTTTATACAATTATATAAACTTCTATCAGTTTTTATATTTTGTACCAGTTTATTTTCATAACCTAGCTTCCCTTTTTCATGGTACTTTGTTGCTTTTTAAAGTTTTCTCAATCTTCCAGTTTCCCACCACTCTTGACGAATTTGTATGCACAAGCTTTTAGTTTGACGCCTTCTTTTATTTCCTTAGTTATCCAAGGCTAGTTCCCCCCACCCTTACTGTCCTTGCTTTTAATTGGAATATATTTTTGTTGACCACTGTGAAAAATCTCTTTGAAAGTCTTCTTTCCACTCTTTCCAAGAGGATGCCTAATTACAGGAATACAAATTTTACCTATCTCATTGTACAGGACCAGATCTAAGATAGCATGTTCCCTTGTAGATTCAGTAATATGCTGTTCAGGAAAGCCATCACAGATGCATCACAGAAACAGACTCCAAGTAACGTGTAATCTAAGCCTCCCAATCTCTTAGTAACTAAACATGAAAAAGATTTTTAAAAAGTCCCCCTAAACTAAAAAAACCAAAATAACAACAAAACAAAAGCTGGGCTGCCATGTTTCATCGGTTAAAGTCACTATTTGTCATTAACTCCGCTCCTCTATACACGAACAAAAAGTTATTGAGAAGGATTCGGAAAAGGCCAACTTATATCATATGAAACTGTGGAATAAATTGCCTCCAAGTTTTTTCAAATTTATCTGAAGGGTCGATAGTGCCACTCCTAATTTTTTCCAAGTTTATACATGTTATAGTTTGGGAAAACCATTGAAATGTAGTAGGGGGATTAGAATCTCTCCATTTAAATAAAATGGATCTTCTGGCCATTAATATAACAAATGCAATCAAATGGCAAGCTGAAGGGGATAATTGACTAGAGTCCATCACTGGTAATCCAAAAATTGCAGTAATAGGATGAGGTTGTAAATCAATACGCAAAACTGCTGAAATAATATCAAAAATATCTTTCCAATATTTTTCTAAAAGAGGGCAAGACCAGAACATATGTTCAAGGAAGCTACCTCAGACTTACATCTGTCACAGACAGGATTTCTTTCTTTTTTCAATCTTTTTATTGATTTAAAAGAAGTGTGTATACAAACAAGAGGAGAATATCGCTGGTATATATGTCAATAACAGTACATACAGAAGGTAAAATAAACAATATCAGAATCACACATAGTGTTAATCTACATAGTATAAATTTGATATAGAATGTATAATTCTCTTATCAATTTATTAAGAAAGGAAGGAGACAGGATTTATATGGCAATAAAAACGAGCTAACTTATCCTTCGACGTATGGGCCCTATGAACCACCTTAAATTGTATCAAAGCGTGGCTAACGCACATTGAAGAAGTGTTAACTAGTTGGAGAATTTTCTCCCATTTCTCTATAGTAAGGATAGCTGAAGTTCTCTTTCCCATTCTTTCTTAATTTTATCAGATGTACCTAGATGTATTTTCATAATCGGATCATAAATAATTTCTATTAAAGTCTTCTGATAAGCGGTTTAAACCTAAATTTTTTTCTGTATTTTCAGTTTGATGTGATATCAGAAAGTAGGTAAAATAATATTCAATAAGTTTCTAATCTGTAAATATCTGAAAAAAATGTGATCTAGGCAAATTATATTTATTAGACAACTGTTCAAAAGACATGAGACAGTTATCCATGAATAAGTCCCAAAAACATGTTATTCCCTTCATTTTCCATTAAAGATCAGTTCTGGATGGTTGGAAGAAAAAATTAGATATGACTTGATAGGATAAATTTATTCAGTCCAAAAAATTTACGAAATTGAAACCATATTCGTATTGTATGTTTAGTTATTGGATTAGTCATTTGTTTATTCAGTTTAGTAAGTGCAAAGGGAAGCAAAGCCCCTAAGATTGAAGCCAATGAGAACCCCTGTACAGACTCACGCTTGAGGTTCACCCATCATGGACAATGAATTTCATCCAGATCTTGTGTCCAGAACATCAAATATCGAATATTAATTGCCCAATAATAGAATCTTAAGTTCGGCATTGCCAAACCGCCATCCTTTTTTGATTCCTGTATATATTTCTTACTTAACCTAGGATTTTTATTCTGCCATATCTATGAAGAAATTTTAGAATCAATAATATCAAAAAAGGATTTAGAAATGAAAATTGGTACCGCCTGAAATAGATACAGAAGTTAAGGTAAAATAATTATCTTAATAGTTTTAATTCTACCAATCAATGATTAGGACAATGGGGACCATTTAGTAAACAGTTGTTTAACATGATCAATTAAGGGTAAAAAGTTAACTTTTAAATAGATCCTTATGCTTCTTAGTAATTTTAACACCCAAGTAAGTTATCAGTAACCAGTCTGAATGGTGATTGTCTATAGATTGGAACTTGCATATTTAATGGGAAACGCTCACTCTTATTAAGATTCAATTTTTTAACCAGAAAAAGTACTGAACTGATATTATTGCAAGGATGGATTTCTCTGGGATAGAGATATATAGTAACAGGTCATCTGCATATAGTGATACCTTATGTATCTCATTCCCACAAATAATGCCAAATATATTGGGTGAATCATGAAGAGCAACTGCCAAGGGCTCCAAGGTAATATCAAATAGTAAGGGACTTAAGGACAGCCCTGTCTATTACCTCGAAAAAGGGGCAATCTCTGATTATTGGCAAGTACAGAAGCCAAAGGTGTATGCTATATCAATTTAATCCAAGATATAAACTGGGCTAAAATTAAATTCGTCAAGTGTGTTAAATAAATATTCCCATTCAACTCTATCAAACGCCTTCTCGGCCTCAAGCAAAATAACACTTTCTGGAGTTTTAGATGAAGAAGTATATACAATATTCATTAACTTCCTAACATTAAAATAAGAATAACGATTTTCAATAAATCCTGTCTGGTCATCAGGCAATTTGTGGCAATACATTTTCCAATCAAATTGCCAATATTTTGAAAAAGATTTTGGAGTCCATATTCATCAAGGATATAGGTCTATATGATGCACATTTAGTGGGATCTTTATCTTTTTTAGGAATTAAAGAAATAGATGCTTCATAAAAGGATTGTGGTAATTTACCTACAAATAAGGCATCCTTAAAGATTCTACATAACCAAGGAGAAAGTGGATTTGAAAAAGATTTTAAAAATTCTACTGTATACCCATCCAAACCAGGTGCTTTACCAGAATTCATCAAAGAAATGGCTTTCTCTGTTTCTTTCGTGATGGGTGCGTCTAATGCTAAACGTTCATTAAGTGGTAATTTCGGAATATTCAATTTCCTTAAAAATTCATGCATTATGGTAGAATCATCAGGAAATTCTGATTGTTATAGAGAGGTATAGAATTCTTGAAAAGCTTTATTAATTTCGTCATGGTCAACTGTCAAACTATCATCCCATTTACGAATTTTAATAATCTGAAATCTAGCCAAAGCAATTTTCAGTTAGTTAGCCAATAATTTACCTGATTTATCAATATGTATATCAAATTGGCTCAAGTCTTAAGTAATTGATTTTCATTCGGGGATGTTAATAATAAACTGTGTTGCATCTGAAGTTCAACTCTCTTATAAAGCTCCAGATTAAGAGCAGCAGAATAATTTTTATCAATTTCTTTAATCTTATGAATCAATGTACCTATTTCATTATTAATTCAGTTTTTCAATGCAGTAGAATTTGAAATAATTTGGCCACAGATGTATACTTCAAAAGTATTCCATAATATCCCACTGGAAATTTCTTCAATAAAGTTAGTTGAAAAGAAAAAGGCAATCTTTTCTTTAATAAAGTTAACAAAGTTTAAGTCCTGAAGTAGAGTAGAATTGAACCGCCATTGTTTAGCGCTAAAAGTTACATCAGTTAATTTGATAGTTTCAAGGGCGTATGATCGGAAATGGCAATTGCATCGTACTCACAGGCAGTAACAGATGGAACTAATCAAGAGTTGATAAAAGAAGTAATCAATTCTAGTGTAATTATGATATACATGAGAAAAGAACTCCCTTTATTGTTAGGATGTAAAAATCTCCAAACTCTAAAATTCCAGAGTCAACTAAAAAGGAACTAATAAGAATAGCAGATTTGTTTGGTGGTACCTGATTGGACGCAGACCTGTCCATCAAGGGATTCAGGCAACAGTTAAAATCTCCACCCATTATCAACAAATATTCATTTAAATTAGGAAGAGATGCAAATAGATGTTTAAAGAATTCAGGCTAGTCGGCATTTGGTGCATAGATATTAACCATAACAACTTTTTGGTTATGAAGTAAACCGTGAATTAATAGAAATCTACCATTCAGGTCTGAGATTGTTTCATAGTGAACAAATGAAATCGAGGAGTCTATAAAAATAGATACACCTTTCATAGATACGCCTGTGAATTAGAGTGAAATTGTTGACTTTTCCAAAACCTAAAAAAAAACACTGATTATTTTCCTTCCTCAGATGAGTTTCCTGGGCAAAGATAATCTGAGCATTCAATCTATGAAAAACTTTAAAAATCTTCTTCCATTTAATCAGATAGTTCAAACCATTCGAATTCTATGAGACAGGGTTAGTAATGTTATCCATTTTATTTGAATAAACCGTATGGTATGTAAAGGGTTAACCCTCCTGCATAGGAAACTTATGAATGAGGAAGAGGGGAAAAGGTTTAAAGGGGAACTGGAAGTTATGACAAATCAGACATATTTGTAATTTCAGTTCAGCCCAGATGAAAAAAACTAAACTAAGAATAGCCCCACACCCTGCCCACAAAAGCTCGAAAACTGGCCAATAGACAGCCAGAAAGTTAACTAGAAACTTCCTTACCCCCACTCTCTTGAAGGTAAATCTCCAAAATTGAAAAAAAAATGCAAAATACCACCCATCGTCATTGAAAGAGGAATGCCATATTTGCAAATCATTTTGAAAAGCGAGATCTTGAAAAGTAAAACAGAATATAATCTTATCAATATTTCAGGGAAAAAAATCAATCACCACATCAGATTCTTGATTATTTTTAAAAACGAACAATTGAAAATAATAAAATAAGTTAATAAAGACAAAAAGAACTTTAACATAGAAACATGACACACATGACATACTCCAAAACAAAGTACAAGTATTATCAAACCAAGGGCAAAAAACTTCAAACTTTAACAGTCCAAATCTATAAACTGGTTATTAATTTATAAACTGAATACAGACATGAAAAAATTGAGAAAAATACGAACTTCCATCCATAGTCAAAACATTGAGAAGGGAATGCTATAAACAACACCAGACAAGAGTTAAAATAAAGATCAGCCGTTTGCAAAACATTTTGAAAGACGAGTTCTTGAAAAATAAAACAGAATACAATCTTATTAATATTTCAGGGAAAAGAAACAGTCAATCACCAAATCAAATTCTTAATTATTTTCAAAAATGAACAATTGAAAATAATAAAGTAACAAAGGAAAAAAAAGGAACTTTAACATAGAAGCATGATAAACATCCATACTCAGAAATAGAATACCAGTGTTATCAAAACAATGGCAAAAATCTTCAAACTTCATAAGTCTAGATCTATGAACTGATTATTAACTTATAAACCAAATGAATACAGACACGAAGAAACGGTAAATTTATTAGACAGCTGGGATCAAATGTTGATCCCCAAGGAATTGTTGAGGTTCTTCCACGGATTTAAACCATTTACGTGATATGTCAGGCAGAACAACCCTGGAAATAGCAGAGCTGGTTGAAACTTTCTTTGATAAAGCTTGGACATCACCGGTTTAAAAAGCAATCTTTCTTGTATTACCTTGGGTCTGTAGTCTTCAACCAGACGAAACTTGAGGTCTCCATGTTCAATAACCCCTTTCCGACGGGCAGTTCAAATTAAATGCTCCTTGGTTTGCACATAGTGGAATAGGAGTAAAACAGGTCAGGGCTTCAACTCTTTAAGCCCGATGGGTGTGATCGAGTATAGGGGTAGTAGAGAGAGAGAGCTTCAGAGCTGAACACATCCATTAAAATTTGAGAAAAGAGTTTAGTAAGGTCACCACTCTCAACATCTTCACAGAGTCCTATTATTCACAGGTTCTGTCTATGACTGCGACTTTCCAGGTTAATAATCTTGAGTTTATACTGTTACAGTGTTTGAGCAGTCGAAGTTAATTTCTTTTTCAGCGTGTCCAATCTGCAATCTCTCTGTCTTCCAGCTTCATCGAGTTCAGATATTTGCCACTGTTGTTTTTCACTCTCCAGCTTAAGAGCTCCTGGTCCGCTTTCGATCTCCTTTAACAATACTTGCAAAGTAGAACATTTTTTAATCGAATTTATCATCCAGGAGCTTCAACATAGCTTCCAAAGTGAGTGGAGACTGTTTAAGTTGTTTAGAATCTCCTTCTTTCCTTCCACGTCCATTACCGACTTCCTTGCCTTCGGCTGATGCCTTTTGCCCCCTGGCATTCATTTTCAGCGATTAAAAATCAAAGTTCAGGTGAAAGGGTGGTAAAAAAAAATTGAAAAATGAACGGAGCAAAGCCAAAATACAACTTGCTCCATCTAGTGCTCCAAGAGAACTCACGGATGCATTCTATGAAGTCCTCCTCAAGACTACCTCGATCAACTTGATTCACCCAATCTATGTGCCAGTTAAAGCCCCCCATATGATAACTGGTGTTGCATTCTTACATGCCACAGATATTTCCTTGTTTATTGCCTGTGCCACTGTAATGTTATTATTCGGTGCCTGATAGACAACTCCCAGCAGTGATTTTTGTCACTTTTATATTCCTAATCTTTACCCAGACATTCAACATTCTGCTCCTTAAATCTTATAACATCTCTCACTATCACCCTGAACTCATCTTTAATCAAGAGCTGTAGTCAACCTCCTTTACCTTCCTGTCTGTCCTTCCGTATTACCGGATATCCTTGGATATTTAATTACCAATCCTTTCCACCCTGCAACCATGTCTCTGTAATGGCCACTAAATCGTATTTCCTTTGTACTAATTTGAGCCACGAGTTCACTGACCTTGTTGCGAATACTACGGGCATTCAAATAAAGTGAGCTTACGCTCATCGTGCTTTTAAAATCTTGTAATCTTTTACTCTTTTGCACTTGACTTTTCTTCACTTCACTCTTACTTTTCTCTTTTTTTAGCTTTTGTTTTTTTTATCCACACTTTTCTTTTTTACTTTATCCATACTTCTCCAGTCTGTTGAACCCATCCCCCTACTATTTAGTTTAAAGCCCTATCCACAGCCCTAGTTATGTGATTTGCTAAGATCCAGGTCCCATCATGGTTCAGGTGTAACCTGTACCTTTGGTACAGCTCCCTCCTTCCCCAATACTGATGGCAATTTCCCATGAATTCAAACCCACTTCTCCCACACCAATCCTTAAGCCACACATTTAACTCTAATCTTCTTGATCCTATGCCTATTTGCACATGGCTCAGGTAGTAATCTAGAGATTTCGCCCTGTTTGGTTCTGCTTTTTAATTCAGTCCCTAGCTGCTCAACTTCCTTCAGTAGAACCTCTTTCCTCATTCTACCTATTTCATTGATACTCATATGGACCACAACAAATAGATCTTCCCCTCCCATTTACAAATTCCTCTGCAGGTAAGATAAGGTGTCCCAAACCTGGGTACTAGGCAGGTAACACAGCCTTCAGGATGCTTATCTTGTGACAGAGAACTCTGTGTATTCCCCTGACTACTATCCCCAATTACTACTACGTTTCTTTTCTTTACCCCTCTTGATTGGCTCCCTGAACCACAGTGCCAGAGTTAGGTTGTTCATCCATCCTACAGCTCCCATTGCCATCCAGGAGCAAAAATCTCAGACCTGTTGGACAAGCTCAAGGGCTGAGGTTTCTCCAGCACTGTCTCTTGGATCCTACTACCCACCTCACTTGTGGTCACACCCTCTTATATATCACCATGGATTGAATTTCAGGCAGCTAACCTAATGGGTGTGACTACCTCCTGAAACAGAGAATCTGGGTAACTCTCTCCCTCCCTGATGTGCCGCAGTGTTTGAAGCTCAGATTCCAGGTCATCAGCTTTGAGCCTGAGTTCCTCGAGCAGCCAACACTTGCTGCAGATGTGGTCACCAGGAATCACAATGGGGTCCACCAGCTCCCACATCATGCAGCTACAGCACATCACCTGATCCTGCAGCATCCCTACTTAAATATTAGCTGTAATTTTGTGACATTTTATTCAACCACTACAAAAGTCTTACAAAAGTCTAAGTAGCAGTACTTGCCTGTGCCTTCATGTCAAAGCCTCAAGTTCTCATTCCTAAACTCACACAATGGCCGCTCTGCTTTGACCCTCCTTTACTTTTATTTGCTTCTGCTAATGAATCGCAAGTCGATTGGTCTGCCGCTAGTGAGCCGAGCCCTGCAAAACTCTTTTCCCTGACCTGTGTGAAGCTCTCTCTTCGAATCAATTAGTCTGCGGCAAATGGACTGAACCCTGAAAAACATTCCCTTTTTAAACTCTTCTCCCCAATGTGTGCTAAGCTCTCTCTCTCTTTGAAATGATTGGTTCACCACTAATGCCAGGCAGCATCTATGGTAAAGAGTACAGTTGATGTTTCAGGCTGGGACCCTTCATCAGGACACCTATGCTCTTCGTGTGTCCTAATGAAGGGTCTCAGCCCGAAACATTGTCTGTACTTTGTTTTGATAGATGCTGCCTGGCCTTCTGAGTTCTTCCAGCATTTTGTGTGTTTTACTTATGTCATCTGTTCCAAGACTTTTTTTCAGTAAAACACTTTGGAAATTTTGTATCTTAGGTTTCCCTTTGATTCTTGAATGCACAATGTAGTGTGTTATAGGCAGTTCTCTGGCTGATGTTGAATATCAGTAGGTAAGAGTGACCAGCACAGTTATTGCTATAGGTTGTTCTCTCCTTAATGTGACAGATAGCTTGTTGAATAACGAGAATAAGATTTCCAGTCCTTAAACTGCCTTAATAACATTTGTGAAGATTTGGCATGATATCTAAAACTTTGACAAACTTCTATAGATGTGTGTTGGAGAATATATTGTCTAGTTGCATCCCATCCTAGAAACACTAATGCCTTTGAACAGGAAATCCGACAAAACTAGTGGATGTGGTCCAGTCCATCATGGGTACAGCCCTCCCCACCATTGAGCACATCTACGCAGCAATTTTGCAGGAAAGCAGCACCCATCATCAAGGACCCCCATCATCCAGTTCATGCTCCCTTCTCACTGCTGCCTTTGGGAAGAAGGTGCAGGAGCCTCAGGACCCAAACCACCAGGTTTAGAAACAGTTATTACCCTTCATCCATTACATTTTTGAACCAGAGGGGATAGCTTCACTCCACTTAACTTGTCCCATCACTGAACTGTTCCCACAACCTATAGACTCATTTTCAAGGACTCTTTATCTTATGTTGTTGATTTTTGTTGCTTTTTTATTTTTATTAATATTATATATTTTTTCCCCTTTTCAAGCTGGTAAAACTTGAGGTGCAAGCATAGCCAAGCACATACATTTCTCAATTGCTAGCAATCTTTGGACTATTCTAGTGATGTTCAGTATTGTGACTTTTTAAGATTGATTTTTTTTCTTTCTTTCTGTATTTGCACAGTTTGTTGTCATTTGCACATTGTGTTTGTATTCCATCCTGTGGGTGCAGTCTTTCCCTGATTCTATTGTGTTTCTTGAATTTACTGTGTATCTTGCGAGAAAATGAATCTCAGGGTTGTATACGGTGATATATATGTACTTTGATAATAAACTTCAATGGACTTAGACCCTGAAGCTCATGGCAACAGTGTGATATTAGCTCAATAAGCAGCTGTTGACTTCTTTATACTCCGTTTTTAATGAAAAATCACGTCAAAACCCCATATTAGCATGTATTTGCTAAACTTTTATTGGCTATCTGCTAACATTTCAAAGTAAAATACATTTCTGTTAAATTTGACTGCTGTTCTAAATTTAAGGTGCAGTCATTGCAGTCTGAACTGCAGTTTAAAGAAGCAGAGATGAATGAGTTGCGTACAAAGTTCAGAAATTGTGAAAGAACCACCAAGTCTCCAATTCTGGGTGTTTCTAAAGTCAGGTAGGTGAAATGCACTTCAAATATGGCTGTCAGATTTATTTGATTAACTGAACATTTCAATAGTTTTGATTTTCTTTGTATTTTTCAGCCTTTTAATGCCTTTTAAATAATGTTTTTATAATATCCATACATTCTGATCAGTTCAAAAGGCCAGTGATTAAGTTTGAGATGGATAATACAGTAAGAAAATATTACTGGGATGTGTTCCTTTCAGAAATAAATATGCAAGAATATCGAACTGTTCAGGAATGTAAATTCTATAATTCCTGCTATCTCTGGAAGCTGAAGACCATAGCCCTTGATCACAAAACCAGTGTTTGGAACAATTGTAGTTTCAGATTAGAGCAACTGGTCTTAAAATTTATCCATACTGTTGAGGAATGAATTTTAATGTTCTATTCAGGAGGCAAGTGTGACAACATCTAAAGCGGTAGGCAATTTGCCTTCAGGCAAGGTTCCAGCGCTTGCTCATCAGCTTGGTGTTAATTCTTATTCCAGTTTTTAAAAAAAGGACAGCAAGGGCGGGGAGAGCCAGCATTGGAGAACTAAGAAAATAAAAGAAGGCATCAAACTTAAAAGCTCGTGCATACCAAGTCTCCAAGAGTAGTGGGGAAACTGGAAGATTGGGAAAACTTTAAAAAACAACAAAGAGCCACTAAGCAATAAAGAAAAGGAAGCTAGATCATGAAAATAAACTAGCACAAAATATAAAAACAAATAGTGAAAGTTTTTATAATTATATAAAGTAGAAAAGGGTGGCTGAAGTGAGTGTAGGTCCCTTGGAGGACGAGAAGGGGGAATTGGTAATGAGGAAATGGCCGAGGCTTTGAATGATGATTTTATGTCTGTCCTCATGGTGGAGGAGGAGCCTAACATGCCGAAGAGAGATGGCTGCATTGGGAGATGAGGACCTCAATACAATATCTATTACTAAAGAGGTAGTGCTGAACAAACTTGTGGGCCTGAAGATAGGTAAGCCCCCTGGTTCTGATGGAATGCATCCCAGGATACTGAAAGAAATGGCAGAAGTTATAGTAGAGGCTTTGGTAATGATTTACCAAAATAATTCTCTGATCTCTGGGCAAGTCCTGGCGGATTGGAAGATGGTGAATGTAATGCTGCTGTTCATAAAAGAATGTAGGCAAAAGGCAATTAACTATAGACCAGTTGTTTAACATCTGTAGTTGGGAAAATGCTTGAAGTTATCATTAAAGAAGAAATAGTGAGGCATCTGGAAAGAATTGGATCCATCAGGCAGATGCAACATGGATTCAGCAAAGGCAGGTCCTGTTTGATAAACTTACTGGAGTTCTTTGAGGGTATAACAAACGCAGTGGATAGAGGGGAACAGATGGACAATATTTACTTGGATTTCCAGAAGGTGTTCAATAAGGTGTTCATAAAAGACTTGTCCATAAGATAAGGATGCATAGAATTGGGGGTGATGTATTAGCATGGATAGAAGATTGGTTAACTAAAAGCTCATGCAGTGAGTTGGGTGTTACTCTGGTTGGCAATCAGTGGTGAGTGGTGTGCCGCAGGGGTCAGGGCTGGGCCCAGAACTGTTCACAATATACATTAACGATCTGGAAGAGTGGACTGAGTGTAGTGCATCTAAGTTTGCTGATGATACTAAATTGAGTGGAAAAGCAAATTATGCAGAAGGTGTGGAGAATCTGTAGAGAGACATAGATAGGTTTAGTGAGTAGGCAAGGGTCTGGAAGATGGAGTACAGTGTTAGTAAATGCAAGGTCATCAACCTTGGAGGGAAAAATGAAAGAGCACTTTATTTAAATGGTAAAAAGTTGCAGCATGTTGCTGTGCAGAGGGACTTGGGAGTGCTTGTGCGTGAATCACAAAATGTTGGTTTGCAGGTGGCTGCAAGCTATTGAGAAGGCAAATTGAATGTTGGCCTTCATTGCTAGAGGGATTGAATTTAAGAGCAAGGAGGTTATGCTGCAACTGTAGAGGATACTGATGAGGCTGCACCTGGAATACTTCCGTTACTTAAGATTTGGTGATAAGCTTTATATAGCATTATAATAACAGATGTTATTTTTGGAAATTATATATGCCTATCAAACTATGTTGAGCTCTTAAGGATGCAAGAAAATTCATAGATTAAATGTTCGCATTCTTTGCTCAGTTCTGTCCATAACTTAATTATCTCCATAATCTTGGAAGGTTTCACCAAGGTGTTACGAACCCCGTAACTGGGTCACTTACCAGCAAAGATAGAGAGGTCCGTTGAAGTCTGATGATACTATTTTTAACAGTGTTTATTAGTAAAAATACACAAAAATAATATCAATGCAAATATACAGATAATATACGTCGTCAATACTAAATCTAAAAGTGCGGGTATAATAATAATAAGAAATAAGCTCTATCGTTGTCTAGGGGATAATGTATTGTCCGATGGAAATATAAAGTCACTCAGTTCATGCAGGCTGCAGCCTTTGGGGACCGCTGTGTGGCAATGGTTGGAGAGAGAGAGAGATTTTGAGAAACTTGCCGGCTTTCCTTTTATGATTTTGATCCGTCAGAGTCTCGTTGGTGTGGCCGTTCACTTGTGGCCTCTCCTTTAGCTAATCTGTTCTTCCGTGGCGAGCCTGCCAATCCCAGGCAAGGCAAGGTCGCACACGAGCCCCCCACCGGCTGTCACTATTAAACGGTGTCACGGGATTTCTAGCGTTTCTCCTGGTGCGTCTAAAGGGGTTGTTCCCCAGACCCTCTTTTATCCTTACTCACGGGGTCTCAGATGTCAGTCAGGTTGGGATGATGCAATCGCTCAACCAGCCCACTCTGGTCATCCCCTGAGGGGCTTCAATGAATAGTACAGTACTCAATACACAATTCCGTCTCCAAGAGACAATGGCCGTTATCAATGGTTTTGTTTTGCTGAGGCCAGGACACATTCCAAACCTTGTGGATTCTCTCTCATTTCCTGGGTCCCAGACCCGAATTAATAGCGATCTTGCGATTCTCAAAAAGGAGGGGGCGACTTTGTACCCTTCGGTCCCTCAGAGTTGTGGCACATTCGTTTTTAACTGTTTGCCCCTCTTTAAGAGGAGAGGAATAAAATCATACAGTTGGTTTGATGAAATATTTGAATACTGATCTTTTTCTGATCACTTTTATGAATATTACATTTTTTAAAAATCGATGAGGATCTTTGCTATGAAACAAAAAATATCTATAACAGAAAACACTTAACTTTTATGGGCCCTTTTAGTTTAGCCGGTCTTAATCACAAATGATGTGCTTTGGAGGTCTGTTGACACCCGATGTGACGTACCAGGAAGTATTCAACAGCAGCTGGAAGATGGTTGTCTTTTTCCTGACTCTATAAGCTGTGTGGTTGACATTTCCAAATTAGGAGAATAGCAAAAACAAATATTCATCGAATTCCTTTAGGAATAAAATAGCTATAACTGAGCCCATTCTTTCAGAATGGGTAATGGAAAATACTGAGGTATCTCTCTGTTTACAGTATATTTTAACACTTCCATTTTACCGTAAATTCCAGTGTATAAGCCGAGAATTTGGTCCTAAATTTTAGTCCTAAAATTAGGACTTATACACAGGGTGCCAACTTTAGAAATACGAATACATGGAAGGCAGGTTGTATTTATTGGCTGTTTTTGAGTCAATTTCGTTCCACTGTCGTCGCATGAGTTTTTTGAATGATTTGTTTAAACTCACATCTGGTGGCTGGAGCATGGAGATCAAACCACCAGGGATGACTGCAATGTGCGTATTTTCAGCTTTCAACGCTGCTTTTGTCTCACCTGACAAGTGCGCTTTGAAGATGTCCCAGACAAGTAGTGACTTTTCTTTCCCAAAACCATTGGGACGTCAATGTCACACCTCTTTAACCCACTTCAAACAACTGGCTTCGTCCATCCAGCAGCGTTCTTGAATGTAAACAACACCCCACGGGAATTTTCTGAGCAATCTTTGTTTTTTGTCTCAACACAAGATCACGTCTATTCATAAATCGTGAGCACCAACTTCGCGTAGCTTTGAAATTTTCACTGACCTCATGGTGTTTCTTGGCCCATTTCAATGCTTGAACTCAAATCATTTCTCTGGTAAAGATGTATCCGGATGGTCACTGATGATTCACCCACTCTAAAACTTTTTCTTCCAGTTCCGGCCACTGGCGTGGTTTGCACAGTTCGTCTTTGGCATTTCCCTCAGCGTGTCCTCTACCTTTCTCCACTCTCTCACTTGTTTCTCATTTACACTAAACTTCTTAGCAGCTGCAGAATTATTCATTCCTTTAGCAAAATCAACAACCTTCAGCTTGAAGCCAGCATCATATCGCATTTGTTTTAATCTTTGGTACATGGTGGTCGCAAACTCAATACTGAGTAGACGTACTGATCCCGCCACCCCATGTTATGTTTTAACGAGATTACGATGGGCGCTAAATGGTTTCGCGGGGGTTACAATTCTGAGGATTCTTTACTATTGGAGACCTAATTCAAAATTTCCCTCCCTGATTTATTTATTGAGAATTCACTTATAACGCTCTACGATGTATAGGCCTGTTTTTTTTAGCACGTACTGGTTCACAAAATTTCCTGGTTCCAGATCCGGCAAAGCTGAGTACCGGCATGTGAGATCTTGTGATCTTTTCTGGTTAAATCAAAAACCTCTACAAAAGGGGTCGGCTTATACAAAGGTAACATGAAAATGTCACTTTTTTAACCTTGAAAATGGTGGGGGGGGGGGGGGGTTTGGCTTATACTCTGGAATATACGGTATTTCATGGTTTTTGACATTGATCCATGTTATCTATATTTTTGTCATTCTTTGGGAGGTTGTTATCATTGTTGCTAACTAGATGTTTATATATTTTTTGAAGAAGAATTAACTTACACAACTTAAGCTATTTTTGCTGGAAGTCTGTTGCGCATTAGCGCAATTCTGGAAGGAGAAGGTTCCATGAGACCGTAAGAATAGAGTTCGCCCATTTGGCCCATCAAATCTGAAATGCCATTACATCGTGGCTGATTTTTTAATTTCTCTCAACAATATTCTGCTGCCTTCTCCCTGTAATCTTTGATGCCCTTACTACATCAACAACCTATTTCCACTATAGTTATACCCAGTGATTTGGCTTGACACAGCTATCTGTGGCAAAGAATTCTATAGATTCACCAATTCACCACCCTCTGGGTAAAGAAATCCCTCCTTGTCTCCATTCTAAGGGCAATCGTTCCATTCTGAGGCTGTCTCCTCTGACCCTAGACTGCCCCCACTAGTGGAAACATCCTTTCTGTGTTCACTCTTATGTTTTCAATATTCAGTAGGTTTCAGTGAGATTCCCCTCCCATTATTCTAAACTCTAGTGAGTACAGGTCTAGAGCCATTAAATGCTCTTCATTAACTAATCCTTTAATTCCTGGGATAATTCTCAGGACCCTCTTCAATGCTAGTGCATCCTTCCTTAGCTCATCATTTTCCAAGTCTTTCCCTTTTTAAATTTTATTATTGCTTTGTTTTTTTGAAGCTCACTTTCTTTATTTATACTCTGTTCTGAATGAATAACATTTTTTCTCAACATTTGCTTCTCAAATGCTTCTCAACACTTTGAAGACCAGGATCATCATTCTTTTCCTTAATAGAGACAAATTTATTCTGAGCTTCACTGTGGACATCCTCGTATTCTGAGGCTGTGCTCTCTTCCTAGACTCCCCCACTATAGGAAACATCCTCTCCATGTCCACTGTACCTAGGCCTTTCAATGTTCAATAGGGTTCAATGAGATTACACCCTCATTCTTGAGGATGAGTTCGAAATCACTTCATACTTCTGTGAGTCATCCCATTGGTTTAATGTTTTTCTCAAAGGTAGAGTGCCCAAGTTCAATGCAAATTTCATTTAGTTTGTTGTCATTTTCAGGATACAACAAGAGTATTCTTGATTATTTCAGCTACGTTTTAGTAATGCTATTTCCTTACTAATGTTGGTTATATGAGCACATTCAGACATTTTGAATTTCATTCCCCATCTTCAATGATTTTCATTTCAATTAGCTTTTTTAATCAGTTATTAATAAGCAGCCTTTTGTTTGGCTGAATAACTTTTGTCATTTTGAGGCATAACTGCCTAAAGAAAAATGGTAAGTTCATATTGTTGGCAGTGTCACTGTTCCTTCAAACATTTTCTAATATTTGCCTAAATTCTCTTTAGCCCCAGGAAATGTTCATCTGGACCCAGTGCCTCTCCCCAGACTGCAAGAAGTTATTTTCCTGATAAAAAGTCATTTGCTGCAGAGATGTCCCCTGTGCATTCCATTTGTTCCCCTTCAGCAGGAAACCAGCTTACATCTAATAAAGGTAAGTTTTTTTTTAAGCTTGCAAACACGAGGAAATCTGCGGATGCTGGAAATTCAAACAACAACACACACAAAATGCTGCTGTGTTCCACCAGCATTTTGTGTGTGTTGTTTTTCTTTCAGCTTGTTTTTCTTGGATTCTTATTAACATTAAACTGTGATTATTTAGCTAGTGTGATTGCCATTGTTATTTTCATAAAGCTTGCATTACTTGTAATCAGAAGCTGCATTTCCTTGAGTAATATAAACTGAAGAAATTGTTATTTTGTCTTTTGAAGCAATAGAATCAATTATAGGCACTTTATATGTTCTAAAATAAGTGTATTTCTGTTTGTACTTAGGATCTGCTTGAAAGTTTGATTTCTAAAATGCTGCTCTTCCAAATGTCAGAAGGAAAGCAGATTAATGAAATATTTGCTTTTAATGCAATTGCTGGAAGTTTCTGAATTCAGAAATATTTTAGCATAGCTTGATCAATCAGCTGATGAACGTTACCAATGAGAATTACCCTATAAATTAATGTAAAAAAGGGGACCATTGCTGAAGAATAAAGAAACAAAATCTTCAAAACAATAATACTTTGAAGAACCTCAAACAGAAGAATGTGATTTCTGCCTGTTTCAGATATTACTTTTGAAATTGGTTCATAATAGGGAGCTAAAGCTGTGTTTTCCTGCTTTTTTGTATATCGTCTATATTTCTGTCATAACTGTTCATGCTGAGACAGATGTGATAATTTAATATTGTACATTGGACATATGCTGAAGCATATGACTTGAACATGATGAGCATAACTGAAGGCCTAGAGGTATGGATAATCACTGTATCGTACCATTACTACACAATGTTTTAAATTTTACAACCATCATTCACTGAGCACAGCTTTAAGAAGAAGTTTGTGAACCCTTTGCAATTATCTGGTTTTCTGCACTAATTACTCAGAAACTATGGTCTAATCTTCATCTAAGTCAGAATAATAGACAAACACAATCTGCCTAAACTGATAACAGACAAACAATTGTACTTTTCATGTCTCTTGAACACATTGTTTAATCATTCACAGTCCAGGCTGGTAAAAGTATATGCACCCTTCTACTTAATAACTGGTGGAACCTCCTTTAGAAACAGTAACCTCCGCTAAACGTTTTGTGTTGCTGCTGATCAGACTTGCACAATGGCGAGGATGAATTTTGACCATTCTTCCATACAAAACTGTTTTAGTTCATCAGTATTTCTGGGATACCTTACATGAACAGCTCACTTCAGGTCATATCACAACATGTCAATTGGGTTAAGGTCTGGACTCTGACTTACACATTCCAAAACATGAATTTTCTTCATTTAAAACATCCTGTTGTTGATTTACTCTTGTCTTTCGGATCATTGTCTTGTTGCAACATCCAACTTCTATTAAGCTTTAGCTGACAGACTACTACCCTGACATTCTCCTGTAAATATTTTGATGTAATTGTTGAGGAAACAATGAATTCAAAATTGTAAGCTGTCCTGGCCCTGAGGCAGCAAAGCAGCTCTAAACCTTGATGCTCTTTCCACCATGCTTCACAGTTGGGATGAGGTTTTGGTGTTGGTGTGCAGAGTCCTTTTTCCTCCAAACATAGTGGTGTGCATTTCTGCTAAAAAGTTCAGCTTTTGTTTCATCTGTCCATAGAACATTGTCCTATAAGCGTTGTGGAACATCCAGGTGGTCTTTTGCAAACTTGACATGCAGGAATGTTTTTTTTTGGAGAGCAGTGGTTTCCTCTGGTGTGCTTCAATGAACATAATTCTTGTTCGCAGTTTTTCTTACAATGGACACATGAACAGAGACTTTAGCAAGCTCTAGAGATTCTTGCAGGTCTTTTGCTGTTTCGCTTGGGTTCTTTTTCACCTCCTTCAGCACTGCATGTCATGCTCTTGGTGTGATCTTTGCAGAATGCACACTCCTAGGGAGAGTAGCAACAGTACTGAGTTTCCTCCATGTGTGGGCTATTTCTCTTACTGTGGACTGATGAACGCTTGGGTCTTTAGAAATGCTTCTGTAGCCTTTTCCAGCTTCATGTATCTCTACAATTCTTCTAAGATCACCTGAAAGTTGTTTTGATCGAGTCATGGTGCACATAGACAGATCTTTCTTGAGAAGAATGCAGGCTGTGTCATTTTGTTAGGGCAGGCACCTCTACAACAAAAACTTCCAATCTCATCTCTTATTGAAACAGCTGACTCCAAATCGCTTTTGTAGAAGATATTATTCCAGAGGTTCATACATCTTTTGAACCTAAACTGTGTTTGTTTAAATGGATACTTGGTATTAATGAGAAGTACAATTGCTTGTGTGTTACTAGTTTAGGCAGATTATATTTGTCTATTGTTGTGAGTTAGATGAAGATCAGACCACATTTGATGAGTGATTAATGCCGAAAACCAGGTAATTGCAAAGGGTTCACAAGCTTATTCTTGCAATTGTACTATCTTATAAAACACATTCCTTATTTTCTTCTACTAGTCACAGACATGTTAACAATAACCACAGTTTTGAATTCTTTCATTGAAGTACAATGTCAAGAATGGATATTCAAATATTTTAGGTTTCCTGGGGGGGGGGGGCGGGGGAGGAATAGTGGTGAAGCATTTTGCTGAATGGCAGTCTTTTAAGTTATTTGAGGTCTCAGTAGACGCACATGGTTATTATATTGATACAGTTGGCCCCCCTTATCCACGGGGGATTGGTTCCAGGGCTCCCCGCGGATACCAAAAAATGTGGATGCTCAAGTCAGTGGACTTTAGGACCCGGCAGAGCTCCGGAGCTTATTTAGTTTGGCTCAGTGCAGTGGACTTTAGGACCCAGCGGAGCCTGGGACCCACCATCCACAGTGATTCTGTCCCGGCAATCAATCACGATTGAGAATAAAGTGGAAATAATAAAGCGATCGGAAGGAGGTGAAACATCATCAGTCATTGGAAAAGTGTTAGGCTACAGTTGGGATAAGAATAATGGAGCACGTGGAGGCCATGCCTGGATGAAAGCTGCAATTATTACTAAGCAAATGCAGTGGTTTAATTATTCAAATACATACATTTGTTAAGTTTTATATGCATAGAAAGGTAAAATATATACTATATGCTAAGATAAACGTTTAACTAACTGACGCTAAATAGTACCAGATGTACCTGTTCCGTCTTAGAGGACTTACATTTTTCTTTCGATTTTTGATCCACGGTAACCTATGCACATCCTCCTGTATACTTTAAATCATCTCCAAATTACTTATAATACCTAATACAATGTAAATACTATGTAAGTATTTGTTATACTGTATTGTTTAGGGAATAATGACAAGAAAAATAAGTCTGTACATGCTCAAACAACAAGTGCTGGAGAGAGGACTAATGGGTTTTCCCGATCCGTGGTTGGTTGAATTCGCGCATGCGGAACTTACGGATAAGGAGGGCTGACTGTATTTATTTCTACCATGTTTGTTTTTATTTTATGGATGATTTTATGTTTTGTAAGCTATGGTTTACATAATTTCAACACTGACTCAAGGGTTCGGGGAAAATTTGTAAAATAATTCATTAAAATTTAAATCATAAAAATGGATATTAATATGTTATTTATTTGACAGGGAATGCTAAATGTTTCTTTTTCACTCTATGAATACCCTTTATAAAATGCTGAAGGGAAGTTTGCCTTATAAATTAAAAAGCACACATTGGTGTTTTGGCAAATGAAACTTTGCTAAAAGAAGAACAGTAGCTCATTTTGAAAAGGATGCCAGCCTGAGGAAATGTTTCAAGTGAATGAGTTGTAGCCATACTTCTTACTGGATTCCCTGCTATTTGCAGTTAATATAAAATTCCAGGACACAACAACACAATAAAAGGTGCAGATGCTGATCAGAAGAATAGTTGTTGTGAGGTTGGGGGGGGGGGGGGAGGGGAGAAGGGAGGGAGGAGGGGAGAGAGAGAGAGAGAGAGAGAGAGACTGATCAATATGCAGTAGTACTTTCTAAAATCTTTAAGTAGGTCATAGAATGAAAATCTGGGCAGGAGAGCTTTTGAATAGTTTGGTTAAGAGGTGGGAAAAAAATCAAGCATAAGAAGATGGGTGGATGTTTGGGACTGTTAATTTTTTTTAATTTGCATTCTTAAATTAACAGAGACAAGAGATTTGAAGGAGTATCACATTGCCAAGAAGGAAATGCCTAAAAAAAGTCTCTCATTTACCTCCTTTTTGGGAAAATCATCCCACAACAGGCAGTCTGAAGGTAAACAATCATTGTACTTCAATATATTTGAAAATATGTGATATAATTTGGTGGGGAAATCCTTACCTTTGGAATGTTTCTATTATAATGCTGTCTGTGAGCTTGATTTTACAGTTTAATTAATTTTAAAATTGGTCACCTGGCATGTTCCTTCTCATTCAATCAACAATCCCTAATTCTTTTATGTCTGTGTTTTGTTACACCTGCGTATTTCTGCAAAGTCTATGTAGTCTAATTGAAGAAATGTTAATTTTAGCCTGGTATTATTCTGTAAACTTTTGATTGCTGAGGTACATACACATAGTTTTTTAGGCAAGCTTTTTTTTAGGTTCCTTGTGTAAATACCTGTAACAAAAAAACAGATGATGAGGTAAAGTTGTTGCATTGCTCAAGTATAATCAGTTTCCATATTTTTAATGGAATTTTTAGATGCTAGTCAGCACTGTGTGGACTCTTGTAGGTTACTAAAGCAGTAGAGGCATTGACCATCCTTTAGGAAATTGAGCTACTCCATGAGTCAATGAGGAAGTATCTAAAAATATGCAATTTATGCAGATCCCTAAATTGGGTGGTAGCAATAATCTTTCATCAATTATTTGGTTTTGGAATGGTACAGTTCCAAAACAGTAATAAAGAAAATAAGGTGTAAATTTACTCCAGTTTTGGCTTTTTACTTAGTTTCTCTTTTTTGCCCAATAGAGAGATCATTCATATGAATTTAGATACAATTTAAATTGTTGTCTAAGCTACAGATTTTACACTTATTTCAGTACATTTTAAATGGTTTAAAGATGTTTTATTTGTCTTGGTAAATGTGTTCTTTGTCCTTTCTTTATTCCTTAGGTTCTCCTAGTACACATTCCATTTCCACTGGTGAGGGGAAGCAAGCATCCTGGTCCAAAGTTGATGTTGAGATGGCATCTGGAAAGTGCAAAAGACGGTTTGAAGGTGATTGATTAATTCAGATTCAGTTTATTGTCATTTATAAACCACCAATACAATGCAGTTAAAAATGAGACAACGTTCTCCGGAATGATATCACGAAAAAGCACAAAACAGACCGCACAAGAAAAACCACATAACGTTTGGTAATCTCCAATCCAGAGACCGGAGAGGCTGCTGCATATCGATATCGCGCTACCGTCTTAGCACGTTCCCCAGAAAGGAACTACAAACCCATCAGACAAACCTAAAGCTACAAGACCTACACAAAACCACATAGTTACATATAGTTCACATATAGTTTCAACAGTGCAGACAATGCCATAATTGATAAAAGACTAACTGCCAAAGACCACATAATTATAACACATAGTTTCAACAGTGCAAAGCAATACTGTAATCTGATAGAGAGCAGTCCATGGCACGGTTTAAAAGAAAGTCTCGAAGTCCCAACAGCCCATCATCTCACGCAAAAAGTAGAAGGAAGAGAAACTTCCTGCCATGAACCTCCAGCGCTGCAGCTTGCTGATACAGCACTCTGGGAACCCTGACCACAGCCAACTCTGAATCTGTCCGAAAACTTCGAGCTTCAGACCAGCCCTCCGACACCGAGCACCATCTCTGCCGAGTGCTTCGAACCCAACCCCGGCTGCCAAGCAACAGGCAAAGCCGAGGATTTGGGGCCTTCCTCCCAGAGATTTTTCCTATTGCACAGTCTCAGCGGCAGTGAAACAGGCACTTCAAAAGTTTCACCAGATGTTCTTCCGTGTTCCACACGTCCGTCTCCATCAAATCAAGATTGTACACGGCATCCTACATGACAGATTACAGATATTCATTCCAAAGTGGCCGCTGCGCGCTGCATTGCGCCGCCATCTTGCAGATGTTTTTCAAACTGCTTCAGAATCTTCAAGTCTTACAATTTGGTATCATCAAGTAGCATACTTCATCATCCATAGCTAAAATAAATGTAATCATTGACATTCCCCTTTGATGTTCAGAACTTAATGGTCTTAATTGCCATTGTAAGCTAATTCTGCCACTCTGGCTTGAATTTCCAAACTTCAAAAGTTTAGAGATACTTGGATGAAAACTAGCCACACATCCTACAGATTGAATAAGAAATGCATTTATTGGGCAGTTTATCAATTAGTTAGCTTTTATAGAGTTTCCTTCATATTTTGCTTAATTACAGACATTTAGTACATTTAGTGTTTTTTTTGTGGACTTTGTGCTTTTTAAGGTGCTGTTCTGGTGACTATGCTGCTCAGCCAGCCAGCTGGTCCTCGGAGTCTGGGGTTGAGACATCTCCTCACTTGCAGTTGTGAAGCTTTCACTGGGTTGGTCCAATACCATAGTTGCTGCAGCACGTGAGTATAGTTTGTTATAGATGCAAATGGAATTCCATAAGCCTTGACAAATTGTAGTAGTTTTAAAGTGTCAATTCAATTGTTGAATTTTATTGTGGTGAATTAATGCAAGCAGATCTTAGTAAATAATTTGTTAGTTTAATTTGAAAGTTGAATGATATTCATGTGTTGTATCTGCTGATTATTTTGCCAGACGGTAAAACTGGTTCTCAGGTTAATACTGACTGTAAATATACTGCTTTGATGATTCTTTGTGGAATATGAATAAAATTCAAATAAGGTAATCAGGCTTTTTCCTGAAGTAATTTCTTTTGAGGGTTAGGCAGATCATTGCAGCAGTTATCCTTTTAGTATCTTTTCTATGAATTTAAACAAGATTTTCTTGAGTACCAACCTACATTGCTGAGTTTTGTTCAGAGAATAATATTCATTCTGGACAGCTACTTGGTGCTTGAAATTCTCCTCAGCCTGGAATAGATTTGGAAAACTAGCAACATTTACAGCCAGCTTTCATTCTAAAGTATTTACAAATTTTGCTAGGTGAGTGAATTTGATTCTAAGCCCAGAATAGGCTTTTTTATATTCTGAGACCACTCAGTCCAGTCCTTACATTTAATAAGCTTTTCTAGATAAATGCTCCATATTGATTCTTTTGATCTGTCTCTCGTAGATATCTTTGCTTCCCTTTTTTTACTGCTTTCAGACATGCCCTTAAATTTCAAAAGCCATTCTGATTTTCAAACTATTTGGTTTGATGTAACTAATCTTATGTAAAATTTCTTTCCATCAAGTATTATGACGTTGTTTTATTTTGCCTATACTTGTTACCTTATTTTGAACAATATTTCTCTATTCACAGCAGCAACTTAATTATACCAATTCATTTTAAAATTTTTTCTATACTGATGGAAGTTAATAATACTCCAGTTTTCATTTAACTAGCACAACATTTTATCTCTAAGTAAAACAGAAAATGCTAAAAGTATGCAGTAGGTCAGGCAGCATATCGAGAGAGATGCAGTTAATATTTCAGGACAATTGCATTTCATAGAACTAGAAATGCATAACATTTTTAATTGCAGATAAAGGAAAGGATGGGAAAGAACAAATAATATCTGTGATACTCTCACAATGCTATAATTTTCTTTGAAAGATGCTTAAAAAAGATGGTTAATTGAAGCAGCAGCTTTTTTTTAAAGAACAGAGATCCTGCTGTAGTATCTTAACAACTCTTAATACAGTGATTTTGTTACATCCACTGGAGCTAACTTGTAATTGTGATCTTCAGTGACATTTGGAATTGGCCCCACATGTGCATGATTAATAGTCAGATTCATAGAAGAATGAATCACTCAATCAGTAAATATATGTATAGTAATTACAGAGGAAAGTTCACCTGGACTGTTCTGATTATGCAAAATTAAAAAGGCAGACAATATAAATGTGGTATAATAATAACTTTTCATCTTTGTAGTGACTCTTCCTCAACTGAGAAATCTTCTGATGTCAGGATAAAAGAAATGTCTTCAAATCTAAATAAACTTCAACAGTTAGCTTTGTGTGGTATTAACATGCTCATCTTGGACCAAGAATTGTCAGAAAAAAACTTGGACCCTGCAGAAATTTATCTTAGAAAACATAATGACATGCCTGGTGTAGTTCACCTTTTGCCACTAATAGAATATTACCTTGATACATATTGTCAAGCATTGCAAACTGAAAAAGGGGGAAGAAGTCCTTCTCAAAGCAGAACTTGCTGTTCATCCAGCTCTGGGGAGCTTACTGCCTCGAATATAGATGATCATTTGCATAATTGTGAAGACTTTGCACTTACAGCACTTGGAGTTCTGTATCACCTTGTATCACATAGTCAAAAGGTTGGAAATTTCTTACTGGTCCATAACTCCAGAGAAGGCACAGAAGGTGACTCTAACTTGGCCACCCAAATGCATAACAAAAGCATACCACCAGGTGAACATGATGAAGAAGAAGCAGGAATGTCGAAGCTTCAAGAAGAACAAACAAAGCCGCAGGAATCGGCTGGCTTAGAACAATCTCAGAATCACTTGTTTGACAAGTTACTCCAATTTACTGATCCTGTGGCTATAAGCATGTCTCATCGAAGAGAGAGTGTCCAGTGCCAAAGCTTAAGAGTTTTGAGGAGGCTTGCTGAACATGCAAATTCTTCACTCCTGCACAGGTAACAAAGGGCAGAGGTCTTGTGATAGATAATCTGGGACAAAATGTTGGTGAAATTCATCTGGGACAAAATGTTACAGATTTATTCCTCCTGCACTGAGTAGAATTAACGGTAAATATTATATAATTAATTTCAGCTTATCTGAATTAACTAGTGTGTTCTGGACTCCGAGTCTTGCTTCTTAATCCCAATTTATTATCTATTAACTTCTTCAGAAAGTCCACGCATTTAAGTTTTTCTGGCTTGGCTATGTTGCTTGTTGATTAACATGACTGTATAGACTTGGGTTGTAGGAAGTGTTAACTTTGTATGTCAATCAAGCATAGTATTAAACAGCATAAGTAACTAAACAAAAAAAACTGCAGATGCTAGAAAGTTAATTTAAAAATCAGTACTTTTTCTTATATTCAGCATGTCAAGCAACATCTGTATAGATCAAATCAGAATTAATGTATTAGATCAATAACGTTCTGTTTTGGTCTATATTCCTCAGTAGATTATCTGCTGAAGTCAAATGTCTGTATTTTAATTTTGAAATAGATTTTGAAAGAATTTTGCAATGTAATTTTTGGTGATTTTTATTTGTTTGCTGTTATAACTAATATTTGTAAATTTCCCAGTAATTATTACATCATGCTGCAGTGGAAACAAACTGCTGGAAGTCAACATTTTTAATCAGTTTGAATTCAATTTGAGAAACATGATTTAACATTTCATAAATTCTGTGAACCTTCCAGTGAAATGTTAAATGATGTTTAAGTTAAGCACATTAAATGAGGCAAGAGTAAATTTCCAATGGAAGGTATAAACGGGCACTCCAATGAGTGGGAAGGGAGCACATGTACTGAGGTACCAGCAGGTGGGATAGGATCACAGCAAGCATTCCCTTGTGAGCCAAATGCTAAATCATTGGGATTTCTAAGTGGTACACATGAAATATTCATGAGGACAGTACAATTTAACTAATAATTGAATATCCTAAGCAATATGGGTAGTCCTCGAGTTACGAACGTCCGACTTATGGACAACTCGTACTTAGGAACCGAGGAAGGAGAACGCCGTCCACCATTTTAAGTCAGATCACGACGCCGTCCACCATCTTAAGTCATTGCCGTTGACACTGTGTTGAGTGTATAACTTTGTATTAGGCTTAAATTTTTCTTAGCAAGATTCACCCTGACCCTGCCCCCCCCCCCCCCCTCGCCCCCGTTCCGGTCGGCTGGTGGCGCAGTGAGATCAGCACCGGGCTCGAGAACGGAGGTTCCCGAGTTCGATCCAGTGACAGACTGCTCCCATGCCGGGTTGATGTCGATCCAGTGACTCCCGTAACATCGTGCCGGGTTGATGTCAAGCTTGCAACTCGACCTCATAAAAAAAACACTGCAACCTCCAGTTTATATTCCCAGGTGTAATATTGTGTAGGATCAAATACCCAAACCCAGCACAGCCCCCACTTGTCCCATTTAACCTGTCTCAGTGCAGTGGATCTTGGGACCCAGCGAATCTCAAGAGCAGGCGAAGCTTGGGAGCCGCCGCCCGCAGTATTTCTGTTCCATTGACAGGAAGCGATCGCGATTGAAAATAAAGTGGAAATAATAAAGCATTTGGAAAGAGGTGAAACGTCATCGGTCATTGGAAAAGCGTTAGGCTACAGTTGGTCAACGATTGGAACAATTTTAAAGGATAGAAGATAAAGTGAGAATAATGGAGCATGTAAAAGGTCCTGCCCCGATGAAAGCTACAATTGTTACTAAGCAACGCAGTGGTTTAATTATTGGAATACATAGATTTCTTAAGTGTTTTATATGCATAGAAAGGTAAAATATATACTATATACTAAGACAAATGTTTGACTAACTGACGCTAAATAATACCGGATGTACTTGTTCCGACTTACATACAAATCTGACTTAAAGACAGACTCAGGAACGGAACGCCATAATATTATTAAAAAGGTTTGAAAAATGTTTATCCTCCCAACAGATAACTCTGTAAAGCAGTATTAACTGTCTTTCAAGCATTAAGTTGCACTATGTTTTGTGTGCTTTGCCTTTGGGCTTTGTATTCCAGAACATAATTTCATCTTTTACAGATGGAATTTGTCTTTTCAGCATTTTTCATTAGTCAAGGAATTTTCATTAAGTATTCTGTATAAAAGTAGGTTTTCAGGAATCTGGAGGGTTGCACTAATTTTCCTAATTCATTTACATTTGGTTGTATTTGGAACATTTTAAAGAAAACTTTAAGAACCATTATAACTAAGATGTTAATGGGATAGTTTAAATTGTTTAAAGCCTGTATTAGCCCTTGAGCTGGAGGTAATTTCCCAGTCAAGAAGGTTCTGTCTTTTGGTGGATTATCATTAATTTGTGATCCAACTCCAGTTACCTGCCTTTCCCTCAATACAGCAGATTCTCAAACATCAGTGAATCTCTGCACCTTGTGTTCCAAATGCCAGCATGCAGAAATGGTTCTGAACTTAATTCCTGAATCACCTAGCTTGAAGTATTAGTCTATAAATTTTATCCTTGACATCACGTAACATCTTGAAAACTCAGTCGCCCTTTCTCTGGAACACTTTCTTGATTTCTTCAACTTCTCTACAGCGTTTAACCCTTGGAGTCTGGAATTCTAGTAAATCTGTGCTATACTTCCTCTAAGGACTGTTATCTTGTAAGGTTTTCCAAAACAACGAATCAAGTTTATTGTCATTTAACCATATTCATGTATACCGCCAAACAAAACAATGTTCCTCCAGACCAAGATGCACAACACACACATCACACAAAGTTATATTGCTACAAATAAATTAATGATTAATAACATGAATTTATGACACAAGTTAAACAGTAAACATAACTTTGTGTGATGTGTGTGTTATATATACTGTGTTGTGGTTCATATGTGGTGAGACCTGGGTGGTAGCCGGGGGTTCAGTTGTCTCATTGCCTGGGGGAAAGAAACTGTTTCCTTTTCCTAACAATTGGATATAGGGATATTTGACAATGCTAAGGTCCTATGTATGCATTGGTCCTGATAAATATCTCTAATGGGTAGAAGAAAGACCCCAATGATTCTTTCAGCAGTCCTTCCAAATCTTTGTAGAGACTTGAGGTCAGATGAACTTTATTTAGAGGTTTGACTAGTTTTATGTCTTGGAATTCAATTACCTTTTTGATTTGTTTTGTACCTAGTCGTATAATTTTAAAGTTCAATCTTCTTGGACCTTTCATATCTATCAATCTTCATGGAATCGTAGTGAGATGTGGTATGGAAACAGCTTCCTGTCCTATCAAGTCTGCCCAACCATAACCATCTTATTTCTCTTTTTAACCTTAATCATACTTAGCACAGTTTTTATTTCTCCACATCATTAACTCCCCATATTCCCATTGTATCCCAGATTGTACCATTCACTGACACAATCACCAATGACCAATCAACCTACTTTTCTGTGATGTGAGAGGAAACCAGAGCATCCTGTTGAAACCTACATGGTCATGGGGGAAGGTGCAAACCCCACAAGATAATGTCAAAGATGACAATCGAACCTGGATCGCAGAAGTTGAGGCTGCGTGCCTTGTTCACTTAATGCTTTTTTAACAAAAATTGAAACCTAATGTTAAAAAAAATGAGTTTATTTAAATAGGAGTAGATGGTGTGTATGTATGTGTGTGTGTGTGTGTGTGTGTGCGTATATATTTTATTTTCTTAAAAAGTTTTTTGAGCCAGTTACAGAAAAATCTTGCTACTTATTCCTCATCTATTTTGCTACTTTATGAAAAACAGCATTTAGCAATAAAATATTTAAAGCAGGTGTACAGGATAAGTTTATTGCACAATAGGTGCCTGGGATGGGGTGGTGTGTATAAGGCTTTTAGATAGGCAAGTGAATCTGTAGGGTTGGAGGGATGTTGATCAGGCACAGGCAGAGAAATTTAGTTTAATTTCAAGATTCGACGTTTAATGTCATTTTCATTACACAGATGTAAAAGTGAACAAAATAATTGTTACTACAGATCTGATGCAGCACAAAAAAACAAGACGAGGAACACAATAATATAAATACATAAAATAACTGATATAAATACAGTGCCTATAAAAAGTATTCTCACCCCCCCCCCCCCCCCGGAAGTTTTCATGTTTTATTGTTTTACAACATTGAATCACAGTAGATTTAGTTTTGCTTTTTTTACACTGATCAACAGAACAAGACTCTTTCATGTCAAAGTGAAAAAAACCTCCACAAAGTGATCTAAATTAACTACAAATATAAAACAAAAAACAATTGATTGTATAAATATTTACCCCCTTTAATATGACACACCAAATCATCACTGGTGTAGTCAGTTGGTTTTAGAAGTCACATAATTACTTAAATGGAGATCACCTGTGTACAGTCACGGTGTTTCAATTGATTGAAGTAAGAATACCCCTGTATCTGGAAGGTCCAACTGCTGGTGAGTCAGTGTCCTGACAAAAACAACACCACGAAGACAAAAGAACACTCCAAGCAACTCTGTGAAAAGGTTATTGAAAAGTACAGGTCAGGAGATGAATATAAGAAAATTTCAAAGTCATTGAATACTGTTGTCAATCATCAAGAAATGGGTAGGACATGGCACCACTGTAAACCTACCTAGAGCAGGCTGACCTTAAAGACTGAATGACTGAGCAAGAAGGGCACTAGTGAGGGGGGCCACCAAGAGACCTACGACAACTCTGGAGGAGTTAAAAACTTCAGTGGCTGAGATCGGAGAGACTGTACATACAACAACTGTTGCCCGGGTGATTCAGTAGTCGCAGCTAATGAGAGAAAGCCACTGCTAAAAAATACACATACATGAAATCTCGGCTAGAGTTTGCCAGAAGGCATGTGGAAGACTCCAAACTCAGCTGGAAGAAGGTTCTGTGGTCTGATGAAACCAAAGTTGAGCTTTTTTTGCTATTTTTGGCATAAGACATCAAAACACACCATGCCTACTGTGAAGCTTGGTGGTAGGTGCAACATGCAGTGGGGATGCTTCACTGCAGTTGCCCTAGAAAGCCTGTGAAGGTAGAGGGTAAAATGAATGCAGCAAAATACAGGGAAATCCTGGAGGAAAACTGATGCAATCTGCAAAAGAACTGCGACTTGGGAGAAGCTTTGTTTACCAGCAAGACAATGTCTCTAAGCACAAAGCCAAAGCTACAGAGGAATGGCTTAAAAACAACAAAGTTGATATCCTGAAGAGGCCAATTCAGAGTCCAGACCTCAATCCAATTGAGAATTTGACTTGAAAAGGGCTGTTCACTCATGATCCCCAGCTCTCTGATAGAGCTTGAGCAGCTTTGTAAAGAAGAAAGGGGAAAAATTGCAGTGTCCAGATGTGCAAAGTTGATAGAGACCTATCCACACAGTCTCAAGACTGTAATTACTCCCAAAGATGCATCTCCTTGAAAGGAGTTAATACTTATGCAATCAATTATTTTGTGTTTTATATTTGTAATTAATTTAGATCACTTTGTCGAGATCTGTTTTCACTTTGACAGAGTCTTTTGCTGTTGATCAGTGTCAAAAAAAGCCAAATTAAATCTACTGGATTCAATGTTTGACGATAAGACATAGGAGCAAAATTAGTCCATTTAGCCCATTGAGTCTGCTCTGCCATTCAATAACAGCTGAAACCGTTTTTCCCCTCCTCAATTGTTGATGCTGTGTCCAGCTAAAATCCTATGAGTCTCTGCCTTAAATACATCCAACGATCTGGCCTCCACAGCTCCCTGTGGTAACAAATTCACCACCATTTGGCTAAAGAAATTTCTCCGCATCTATGTTTTAAATGGATACACCTCTTTTCCTGAGGCTGTGCCTACTTATCCTAGACTCCCTACCATGGGAGCAATCTTCTTCACTTCTAATCTCAACACTGATTCAGTTTGCAAGTTACACTTTAGGATACTACCAAAGTGTATGACCATGTATTTTCCAACATTGTATCTCATTTGCCACTTTCTTGCCTATTCTCCTCATTTGTCCTCATCTGTCTAAGTCCTTCTGCAGCCTAACTGTTTCCTCAACGCTACTTGCCCCTCACCAATCTTTGTATCATTTGCAAACTTGGCAACAAAGCCATTTATTCCATCATCTAAAACGACTGATACACAGCATAAAACACACCAACCTCCCACAGAATACCACTAGTCTCTACAACCCACCAGAAGAGTATCCTTTTATCCCTCTCCCTGCCTCCTACCAGTGCTCTAACCATGCCAGTAACTTTGCTGTAATACCCTGGGCTCTTGATAAGCAGCCTCACGTATGGCATCTTGTCAAAGGCCTTCTGAAAGTCCAAATATACAAAATCCACTGCAATCCCTTTATCTATCATACATGAAATCTCCAAAAGAATTCCAACAGGGCAAGATTTTCCCTGAGGGGAAACCATGCTGATTTTGCTCTGTTTTCTCCTGTGTCTCCAGGTACTCCATAATCTCATCCACTGAGGTCAGGCTAATTGGTCTATGCAGTTGGCCTTCCTTATCTGCGGGTTCCGTATGTGTGGATTCAGACAACTCCGGATAGGGAAAACCCGGAAGTTTGCTCTCCAGCACTTGTTTTTTGAGCATGTACAGACTTTTTCTTCTTGTCATTATTCCCTAAACAATGCAGTATAACAACTATTTACATAGCGTTTTCATTGTATTAGGTATTATAAGTAATCTAGAGATGATTTAAAGTATATGGAAGGATGTGCGCAGGTTACAGCGGATTGGGATTGGGAAAAAAAACTGGAAGTTCTCTAAGTCGGAACAGGTACATCCGGTATTATTTAGTGTCAGTTAGTCAAATGTTTATCTTAGTATATAGTATATATTTTACCTTTCTATGCATATAAAACACTTAAGAAATGTATGTATTTCAATAATTGTTGAAATACACTGTGTTGCTTAGCAATAATTGATTGTTGACCGACTGTAGCCTAATGCTTTTCCAGTGACCGATGGCATTTCCCCTCATTCTGATTGCTTTATTATTTCCACTTTATTTTTCATCATGATCGTTATTATTTTTGTGAGCAGAAACACTGCGGAGTCAGAGGTCTGCCAGATCCTAAAGTCCACTGCACTGAGACAGGTTAAATAAGGGACTTGAGCATCTGCATTTTTTGGTATCTGGGGGGGGTGCCGGAACCAATCCCCCGCGGATAAGGAGGGCTGACTATAATTGCCTTTCTGCTGCCTTCCTCCTTTCTTAAAGAGTGGAGTAACGTTTGCAATTTTCCAGTCCTCTGGCACCATGCCAGAGTCCAATGATTTTTGAGAAATCATTACTAATGCCTCCACAGTCTCTGTTGCTGCATCTTTCAGAACCCTAGGGTGCAGTTCATCTGGTCTGGGTGACTTATGTACCCTTGGGTCTTTAAGCTTTTTGAGCACCTTCTCCCTTGTAACAGTAACTGCACTCACTTCTCTTCCCTCACACCCTTCAACACCTGACACACTGATAGTGTCTTCCACAGTGAAGACTGACGCAAAATGCTCATTTAGTTCATCTGCCGTCTCCTTGGCCCTCATTATTATTTCTCCAGCCTCATTTTATAGCAGTCCTATATCCACTCTCATCTGCCTTTTACTTTTTACATACTTACAGCTTTTATTATCAGCTTTGATATTATTTGCTAGCTTGCTTTCATATTTGTTCTTTTCCCTCCTAATGATTCTTTTAGTTGCTCTCTGTAGGTTTTAAAAGCTTCCAAATCCTCTACCTTCCTGCTAATTTTTGTTCTGTTGTATGCCCTCTTTTCTTTTGCTTTTACATTAGTTTTGACTTCCCTTGTCAGCCACGGTTATACTATTTTGCTGTTTTTTAGATTATTTCTTCATTCTTGGAATACATCTATCCTGCACCTTCCTCATTTTCCCCAGAAACACATGCCATTGCTGTTTTGCTGTCATCCCTGCCAACATCTCCTTCCAAATTATTTTGGCCAACTCCTCTCTCGAACCACTAAAATTTCCTTTACTCCACTGAAATACTGCTACGTCAGACTTTATTTTCTCCCTATCGAATTTCAAGTTTAACTCAATCATATGGTGATCACTCACTCCTCAGGGTTCTTATACCTAAAACTCCCTAATTGCCTCTGGTTCATTACATAACAGCCAATCCAGTCCAGCTGATCCCCGAGTAGGCTCAATGACAAACTGCTCTAAAAATCCATCTTGTAGGCATTTAACAAATTCACTCTCTTGAAATCCATTACCAACCTGATTTTCCCAATCATCCGCATGTTAAAATCTCCCGTGACTATCATGACATTACCCTTTTGACTCACCTTTTCTATTTCCCGTAGTAATCCGTGGTCCATATCCCAGTTATGGTTGGGAGGCCTGTATATAACTGGCATCAAGAACCTTTGCAGTTTCTTAACTCAGCCCATGAGGATTCAACATCTTCTGATCTTACGTTACGTCTTTCTAATGGTTTGATGCTATTCTTTACTAGCAGAGGCACACCACCCCCTCTGCCTACCTTCCTATCCCTCTGATACAATTTGTAACCTTGGATATTCAGCTCCCAACTACAACCATCCGTCAGCCATGATTCAGTGATGGCCACAATATCATACCTGTGTAATAGTGCAACAAGATCATCCTCTTTATTTCTTACACTCCGTGCATTGAGATATATTTTGAGTGCTATATTTGCTATGCTTTTTGATTCTAATGCACTGATAATCACCCTGCTGGCTGCAATGTTGTCCTATCATCTGCTGCCCTCACTGACAGTCTGACTGCAGGCTAACTTTGCTTTTTTACCATCTGTCCTATCCTGAGTCCCTTCACTCTGGTTCAAACTCCACTGCCAAATTAGTTTAAACCCTCCCCAACAGCTCTAAAAAACCTGCCCATGAGAATATTGGATCCCCTCTGGTACAGGTGCAACCCATCACTTCTTTACAGGTCATACTTCCCCTGGAAGAGATCCCAATAATCCAAGAACCTGAAGCCCTGTCCCCTGCACCAGCTTCTCAGCCAATCATTTATCTGCCAAATCACTGGCAGATGTCACAGGTAGCAATCCAGAAATTACTCCTCGGTGGTCCTGCTTCTCAACTTTCTGCCTAGCTCTCTAAATTCTCTCTTTAGGACCTCTGCTTTTTCTTCCTATGTCATTGCTACTAATATGTACCAAGTCATCTGGCTGTTCTTCCTCTCCCGCCCCCCCCCCCCCCCCAAAATGCAATGGACGCGATCCAAGTCGTCCCTGACCCTGGCACTGGGAGGCAACATACTATCCAGGTGGTCTGTTCACGTCCACAGAGTCTCCTGTCTGTTCCTCTGATTATTGAGTCCCCTATCACCACCACTCCTCTCTTCTCTCTCTTTCTCTTCTGCACCACGGACCCATGCTCAGTGCCAGTAACCTGGTCACCGTGGCATTTCCCTGGAGGTCATCCCCCACAACATTATCCAAAACAGTATACCTACTATTGAGGGGAATGGCCACGTGCTAATTGCCCATTCACATTTCCATTTCTCCTGACAGTCACTCAGCTACTCACCTCCTGCAACTTTGGGGTGACTACTTCCCTGTAACTCCAGTCGATGATCTCACTCTCCCTTACAAGCCAAAAGTCACCCAGCTGCTGCTCCAAAACCCTAACCCAGTCTTCAAGGAGCTGCAGCTGGATGACCTTCTCTTCATTGTAAGAACAATAAAACAAGAAAACTTCTGGTTTAATACTTTTTATGGGCTCTGTAAATTGATTGTATGTTCATAAACTGATGGTAGGTACTGAAGTGTTCTAGTACATAAGGTGACTGACAGGAAATGATAAAGTAGTAGTGGTGGAGTGCATTAGTGGATGGAGGTGTTGATCAGCCTTACTGCTGGGTGAAAGTGGCTGGTTTTGAGTCTAGTGGCCCTGTTGTAAATGCTATATAGCCTCCTCCCTGATGGGAGTGGGACAAACAGTCCATGAGTAGGATGGGTGGGATCCTTCATGATGTTGCTTGCCTTCTCCTGGCATCTTTCTGTATATATGTCCTTGATATTGGGTAGGCTGGTGCTGGTGATGCATTGGGCATTCTTGACTGCTCCACCCCACACCCTCTGTCTCCCCCCCTCCCCCACACCCTTTGATTTAAACAAATTTTATTTGGACTTTCTGCCAGGTTTCACCATTTACTGAGCAGCCAAGTGCTACTGCGGTGCCTTTCTCCAGATTCTTCATGTTCCATTGTCCTGCTTGTTGTCCAGATCCTGGCAAATCTGGCAGATCATGTGGAACTGGCCTCAAGGTTTTGCTCACAGTCAGGTAAAAAAAAAGGTGTTCTTGACTAGTTATTTGGTTTTGCTTTTATTTTTATATCAAGTGCGTTGTTTGTAAACTTTATTGGATGAACATTTGTTGGCCTTAAAAATTGGTATCCCTTGGTCAGCTGCTTTATTTTACCCTTCAAATTTTTATCACAGCACTGAAATAGCTTTTTTTTATTTATCATGTCAGAAGTATACTATTTTACATGGTGAATGTTGGGTTTCAGTATATTTTTCTCTTTTAACCCTAATTCTGTAAGAATGCTACTTGTTAAGAAATTAAGGCCTTTAGATATGTAGTACTTCTGCAAACCCCATCTAAAGTTGGAAAATAATGCACTGAAAGAATGCCAAATAAAAAATATCAAATTTAAATTATCTTTGCTTTGGGTCTCCTTGGCCAGGTGTCGAGGAAATATTCAAAGTTTCTACCCTATTTTGGGTCATTCAAGTCGTTTCCAAGAATGCTTTTATCCTACCCTACATAGTGTATGCATAGAATTGGGTACCAGCTACAATGAAATGCAGCCCTGTGACGTGAGTTTCCCATAATTGCTGTGGTTTCTTCCTACCTTCCAACCTTTTTAGATTAACTGGTAATGTGAGAGAATTGTTAGGCATGTATGAGCTAATAGACTGCAGGAAAATAAGTTGGGAGGGAAAATGAAATTGATGTAATTGTTTGAACAGTTGTATAGATTGACATGTCTAAACAGTCTCCTGTATCATAGTGAAGTATAGAAACGAAGTATACAGCCAGAGGTCGTGGTACATATTGGTACCAATGACATGGGTAGGAAAAGGGAGGAGGTCCTGAAAACAGAATACAGGGAGTTAGGAAGGAAGTTGAGAAACAGGACCTTAAAGGTAGTAATCTCAGGATTACTGCCTGTGCCACATAACAGTGAATATAGGAGTAGAATAAGGTAGAGGATGAATGTGTGGCTGAGGGATTGGAGCGGGGGCAGCGATTTAGATTTCTGGATCATTGGGACCTCTTTTGGGGTATGCGTGATCTGTACAAAAAGGACGGGTTGCACTTGAATCCTAGGGGGACCAGTATCCTGGTGGGGAGGTTGGCTAAGGCTGTTGGGGAGAGTTTAAACTAGAATTGTTGGAGGGTAGGAACCGAACTGAAGTGATGGGGAAAAGGGAGGGTGGCTCAAATAGAGAAAGCTTGGAGACAGTGCAAAAGGGAGAATAGGCAGGTGATCGAGAAGGGACGCACCTAGACCGATGGTTTGAGATGTGTCTATTTTAATGCAAGGAGTATTATGATCAAAGCGGATGAGCTTAGAGCGTGGATCAGCACTTGGAGCTATGATGTTGTAGCCATTACAGAGACTTGGATGGTGCAGGGACAGGAATGGATACTTCAAGTGCCAGGCTTTAGATGTTTCAGAAAGGACAGGGAGGGAGGCAAAAGAGGTGGGAGCGTGGCATTGTTGATCAGGGATAGAGTCATGGCTGCAGAAAAGGAGGAAGTAATGGAGGGGTTGTCTACGGAGTCTCTGTGGGTGTAAGTTAGGAATAGGAAGGGGTCAATAACTCTACTGGGTGTTTTTTAAAAGACCACCCAATAGTAATAGGACATCGAGAAGCAGATAGGGAGTCAGATTCTGAAAAGGTGTAATAATAACAGGGTTGTCACGGTGGGAGATTTTTATTTCCCAAATATTGATTGGCATTTCCCTAGAGTGAGGGGTTTAGATGGGGTGGAGTTTGTTAGATGTGTTCAGGAAGGTTTCCTGACACAATACGTAGATAAGCCTACAAGAGGAGAGGCTGTAGTTGACCTGGTATTGGGAAATGAACCTGGTCAGGTGTCAGGTCTCTCAGAAGGAGAGCATTTTAGAGATGGTGATCGCAATTCTATCTCCTTTACCGTAGCATTGGAGAGGGATAGGAACAAACAACTTAGGGAAATGTTTAATTGGATTAAGGGGAAATATGAAGCTATCAGGCAGGAACCTGGAAGCATAAATCGGAAACAGATGTTCTCAGGGACACGTACCGAAGAAATGTGGCAAATGTTCAGGGAGTATTTGCGTGGGGTTCTGAATAGGTACATTCCAATGAGACAAGGAAAGGATGGTAGGGTACAGGAACCGTGGTGTACAAAGGCTGTTGTAAATGTAGTCAAGAAGAAAAGAGCTTACAAAAGGTTCAAAAGACTAGGTAATGATAGAGATCTAGAAGATTATAAGGCTAGCAGGAAAGAGCTTAAGAATGAAATTAGGAGAGCCAGAAGGGGCCATGTGAAGGCCTTGGTGGACAGGATTAAGGAAAACCCCAAGGCATTATACAAGTATGTGAAGAGCAAGAGGATAAGATGTGACAGAATAGGACCAATCAAGTGTGACAGTGGAAAAGTGTGTGTGGAACTGGAGGAGACAGCTGAGGTACTTAGTTAATACATCAAGTTGGATAAGTCACCGGGTCTGGACAGGATGTACCCCAGGCTACTGTGGGAAGCAAGGGAGGAGATTGCTGAGCCTCTGGTGATGATCTTTGCATCATCAGTGAGGACAGGAGAGGTTCTGGAGGATTGGAGGGTTGCGGATGTTGTTCCCTTATTCGAGAAAGGGAGTAGAGATAGCCCAGGAAAATTATAGCCCAGTGATTCTTACTTCAGTAGTTGGTAAGTTGATGGAGAAGATTCTGAGAGGCAGGATTCATGAATATTTGGAGAGGCATAATACGATTAGGAATAATTAGCTTGGCTTTGTTAAAAACAGGTTGTGCCTTACGAGCCTGATTGAATTTTTTGAGATGTGACTAAACACATTAATGAAGGAAGAGCAGTAGATGTAGTGTATATGGATTTCAGCAAGGCATTTGATAAGGTACCCCATGCAAGGCTTATTGAGAAAATAAGGAGGCATAGGATCCAAGGGGACATTGCTTTGTGGATCCAGAACTGGCTTGTCCACAGAGGGCAAAGATTGGTTGGAGACGGGTCATATTCTGCATGGAGTTCGGTGACCAATGGTGTGCCTCAGGAATCTGTTCTGGGACCCTCACTCTATGATTTTTATAAATGACCTGGATGAGAAAGTGGAGGGATGAGTTAGTAAATTTGCTGATGACACAAAGGTTGGGGATGTTGTGGATAGTGCAGAGAGCTGTCAGAGGTTACGGCAGGACATTGATAGGATGCAAAACTGGGCTGAGAAGTGGCAGATGTAGTTCAACCCAGTTAAGTGTGAAGTGGTTCATTTTGGTAGGTCAAATATGTTGGCAGAATATAGCATTAATGGTAAGACTCTTGGCAGTGTGGAGGATCAGAGGGATCTTGGGGTCTGAGTCGATAGGATACTCAAAGCTGCTGTACAGGTTGATTCTGTGGTTAAGAAGGCATATGGTGTATTGGCCTTCGCAACCGTGGGATTGAGTTTAAGAGCCGAGAGGTAATGTTGCAGCTATATAGGACCCTGGTCAGACCCCACTTGGAGTACTGTGCTCAATTCTGGTCGCCTCACTATAGGAAGGATGTGGAAACCATAGAAAGGGTGCAGAGGAGATTTACAAGAATGTTGCCTGGATTGGGGAGCATGCCTTATGAGAATAGGTTGAGTGAACTTGGCCTTTTCTCCTTGGAGTGACGGAGAATGAGAGGTGACCTGATAGAGGTGCACAGGATAATGAGAGGCATTGATTGTGTGGATAGTCAGAGGCTTTTTCCCAGGGCTGAAATGGCATATTGAGTTGTCAGCAAGTTGCATAGTTTTGTGTTGAGTTATCAATAATAAGCTTGCCCGTTCCAAAATATGTGTATATCGAATCTTATTTTACTTGGGGGCTTTGCATGTCAGCACACCAACAATTGTTATCATATGCCTACTTATCTTATATCCTGTTGGATACTGAGAAGATAGGTCAGTTGTTTATGTTGCTCTGGGTGGCAGTGAATAAAATTGCTCTGACTAACTACTCTGTGGGAATTATTACAATTTTTAGTTTTCTCAATTCTGATAATGCTTGAGTTTTGAAGAGTACATGAATTTAACACTGATAATTTTAACATGCCCCTGATGATAGGGTTTTAATCTGGAATATGCCTCAAAGATCCATGGATGTTAATTTTATACATCTTTTAAATTTTTGATTCATTTTTCTATTCCATCTATTCCCAGCTGAGTGGGATTGGAGATCAGATGGGAATATTGTGAAGGTTTCCCAGAATAATTAGACCCAACATTTTCCTTCTTTTAAAAAAATTACCTCTGTGAAGAGTATTTTATCGGAAAACCTTCCTGTGATTTCGAGGGGCATCAGAAACTATCATTTAAGTGATTTTTTTTTAGCCCAGTTATTGATGTATCTCATTCATAGTGTTTATGTGCGCATAATAGAGTCTCATCCACATTGAAGAACAAGTGAGGTAGGGTTTTCATTTTGAGTAACACCTCAGGTATGACTGAACTCTATCACTTGTCATTATAATTTCCTGCCCCCACACCAACAGCACCTTGCTCTTTTATTTAGAGCTTTGCAATCTAACAGATATAACATTTGTAATCAAAAATTTAAAATCATACACATTCTTATCAATATTTTGATCAGCAGTTACTGGTACTTTTTTCTCCTGTGAAGACCACGGATATAGGAGCAGAATTAGGCCATTTGGCCCATCCAATTTGCTCTGCCATTTGATCATGGCTGATCCATTTCCCCTTCTCAGCCCTAATCCCCTGCCTTCTCCCCGTATCCCTTCATGCCCTGACTAATCAAGTATCTGTCAACTGCTGTCGTAAATATACCAAATGACTTGGCGTCCACAGTGCCTGTGGCAATGAATTCCACAGAATCACCCCTCTCTGGCTAAAGAATTTCCTTTTCCTCATCTCCATTTTAAAAGGACACCCCTCTATTCAAACAACACACACAAAATGCTGGTGGAACACAGCAGGCCAGGCAGCATCTATAGGGAGAAGCGCTGTCAATGTTTCGGGCCGAGACCCTTCGTCAGGACTAACTAAAAGGAAAGATACTAAGAAATTTGAAAGTAGGAGGGGGAGGGGGAAATGCAAACTGATAGGAGAAGACCAGAGGGGGTGGGATGAAGCTAAGAGCTAGAAAGGTGATTGGCGAAAGTGATACAGAGCTGGAGAAGGGAAAGGATCAGGAGTTGGGAGGCCCAGGGGGAAAGAAAGTGGGGGGGAGCACCAGAGGGAGATGGAGAACAGGCAGGGTGATGGGCAGAGAGAGAGAGAAAAAAAAAATATGTCAGGGATGGGGTAAGAAGGGGAAGAGGGGCATTAACGGAAGTTAGAGAAGTCAATGTTCATGCCATCAGGTTGGAGGCTACCCAGCCGGTATATAAGGTGTTGTTCCTCCAACCTGAGTGTGGGTTCATCTTGACAGTAGAGGAGGCCATGGATAGACATATCAGAATGGGAATGGGACGTGGAATTAAAGTGTGTGGCCACTGGGAGATCCTGCTTTCTCTGGCGGACCGAGCGTAGGTGTTCAGCGAAATGGTCTCCCAGTCTGCGTCGGGTCTCACCAATATATAAAAGGCCACACCGGGAGCACTGGACGCAGTGTACCACATCAGCCGACTCACAGGTGAAGTGTCGCCTCACCTGGAAGGACTGTCTGGGGCTCTGAATGGTGGTGCGGAAAGCAGAAAGGTGGGGGGAGGGAAAGATGTGCTTGGTAGTGGGATCCCGTTTCAGGTGGTGGAAGTTACGGAGAATTATACGTTGGACCTGGAGGCTGGTGCGGTGGTAGGTGAGGACAAGGGGACCCTATCCTGAGTGGGGTGGCAGGCAGATGGGGTGAGGGCAGATGTGCGGGAAATAGGAGAGATGTGTTTGAGAGCAGAGTTGATGGTGGAAGAAGGGAAGCCCCTTTGTTAAAAAAAGGAAGACATCTCCTTCGTCCTGGAATGAAAAGCCTCATCCTGAGAGCAGATGCGGTGGAGACGGAGGAATTGTGAGAAGGGGATAGCATTTTTGCAAGAGACAGGGTGGGAAGAGGAATAGTCCAGGTAGCTGTGAGAGTCTGTAGGCTTATAGTAGATCTCAGTAGATAGGCTGTCTCCAGAGATGGAGACAGAAAGACCAAGAAAGGGGAGGGAGGTGTTGGAAATGGACCAGGTAAATTTGAGGGCAAGGTGAAAGTTGGAGGCAAAGTTAATGAAGTCAACGAGCTCAGCATGCAGGAGGCAGCGCCAATGCAGTCGTCAATGTAGCGAAGGAAAAGAGGGGGACGGATACCCGTATAGACTTGGAACATGGACTGTTCCACAAAGCCAACAAAAAGGCAGGCATAACTGGGACCCATGCGGGCGCCCATGGCTACACCCTTGGTTTGGAGGAAGTGGGAGGAGCCAAAGGAGAAATGATTGAGAGTAAGAACTAATTCTGCTAGATGGAGGAGAGTGGTGGTAGAGGGGAATTGGTTAGGTCTGGAATCCAAAAAGAAGCGAAGAGCTTTGAGACCGTCCAGGTGGGGGATGGAGGTATATAGGGACTGGACGTCCATGGTGAAAATAAGGTGGTGGGGGCCAGGGAACTTAAAATCATTGAAAAAATTCAAAGCGTGAGAAGTGTCACGAACATAGGTGGGAAGAGATTGAACTAGGGGGGATAAGATAGTGTCAAGGTATGCAGAAACAAGTTCGGTGGGGCAGGAGCAATCTGAGACAATGGGTCTATCTGGACAGGCAGGTTTGTGGATCTTGGGTAGGAGGTAGAAACGGGAAGTGCGGGGTGTGGGAACTGAGGTTGATGGCAGTGGATGGGAGATCCCCAGAGCTGATAAAGTTGGTGATGGTATAGGAGACAGTGGCCTAATGCTCCTGAGTGGGGTCATGATCAAAGGGTAAATAAGAGGAGGTATCAGAGAGTTGTCGCTGTGCATCGGCCAGGTAGAGGTCAGTACGTCAGACAACAACAGCTCCCCCCTTATCAGCAGGTTTTATAGTGAGGTTGGAATTGGTGCAGAGGGAGCGGAGAGCAGAGCATTCGGAAGAAGTTAGGTTGGAATTGGAACAGGGAGTAGTGAAGTCCGGTTATGTCCTGTTGGCAATTAGCAATAAAGAGATCCAGAGCAGGCAGAAGACCAGAGAGGGGTGTCCATGAAGAGGAGGAGGGTTGAAGATGGGAGAAGGGGTCATCGGTGGGGGTAGGAGAGTCCTTGCCAAAGAAGTAAGCTCGGAGACAGAGCCGGCGGTTGAAGAGTTCAGCGTCATGGCATACACGGAACTCGCTGAGGTGTGGGCGAAGGGAGACAAAGCTGAAGCCCTTACTGAGGACGGAGCGCTCTGCCTCAGAGAGTTGAAGGTCGGAGGGAATGGTAAAGACCCGGCGCGGATGAGAGATGGGATCAGAGGGGGGAGGGAGGCTGGTGGTGTCAGTGGAGAGGGAAGGGTTGGGGTGAGAGGAAGGTGGAGCCTCTGAGGGCCCAGGAGCTGACGATAGGATCTGAGGGAGAGGGGATGGCAGAGTGGGAGACGGGAGTCACAATTGCAGCATGTGAAGACTCAGCTTGGACTTCAAGGCTGGAGTCGCAGTCGGTGATTGCATAATCGCTTTGAAGCTGTCCATGGTCGTTGGAACCCGGGTTGATGGTGCTGGAGTCCGGGTTTTCAATATGCCCTGGGTTGCCATTGATGGTGCTGGAATCCAGGTTTTCAATACGCCCTGGGTTGCTGGGGCAGCCGAGATCGACAGCCGGGGCCAATCCATGGTCGTTGGAACACGCGTTGATGGTGCTGGAGTCTGGGTTTTCAATACGCCCTGGGTTGCTGGGGCAGCCGAGATCAACGGCCGAGGCCAATCCATGGCCATTGGACACATGCAGTGATGGTGCTGGAGTCCAGGCTTTGAACATACCCAGGTTGCTGGGGCAGCCGAGATCGACGGCCAGGCCCGGGGCTGCGATACGAAGTCCGTGCTCTGGGGTCTGCAGATGGAAGATCTTGCGATCCTTGCAGGATGTGATAAAGTCAAAGAAACGGCGATTGTGCACATGGATCCGACGGAGGATGAAATAACGGACAGGTCCATTGCAAACGGAGGAAAAGGTGTCCCGGAGGCGTGGAAGGGATTGTGATGGGGACGCCAGGTACCTTCTCATGGCAGAGAGTGTCGCCCTCAGACCTCGACGGGAGAAACAACGGGAGGCAGAGTCAATTAAATGTGAGTACCTGGGATCCTCAGAAGGTCCAAATTGAGAAGCTCGAAAACGGATCCTGAAGCCAACTGGAGTCAGTTGGCGGCAGAGACACGTTCCAAGGAAGGATATATGGCTGTAATAGAGGGTCTGGGTCAAAATATGATTGAAAAGTTGAAGAGCCAAAGGAATCATAGATAGGGAGCAGCGAGAGAGGGTTTCACTGAACTTCCGTCAAAGAGAAGATTTAAACTTCTTCAGTGTAGGCATCACTGGCAGAGGCTTTGCAGTACTGAATTTGAAGAGCAAACATGAAGAAATCTGCAGATGTTGGAAATTCAAACAACACACACAAAATGCTGGTGGAACACAGCAGGCCAGGCAGCATCTATAGGAAGAAGCACTGTTGATGTTTCGGGCCGAGACCCTTCGTCAGGACTAACTGAAAGGAGAGATACTAAGAGATTTGAAAGTAGTGGGGGGAGGGGGAAATGCAAACTGATAGGAGAAGACCGGAGGGGTTGGGATGAAGCTAAGAGCTGGAAAGGTGATTGGCGAAAGTGATACAGAGCTGGAGAAGGGAAAGGATCATGGGACGGGAGGCCTCAGGAGAAAGAAAGGGGGGGAGAGCACCAGAGGGAGATGGAGAACAGGCAGAGTGATGGGCAGAGAGAGAGAAAAAACCAAACAACTAAATATGTCAGGGATTCTGTACAATATCTTCAGCCACCTTTTTCAGAATTCTGGGATGACTTACCACACCTTTTTGGCTTGCATAATGATTTAGTTTGGATATGTAACCATTGCACATTTCACAGTGTCACATTTATATATTAATTCTGCCCATATTTGAATGCTTTTATGCCTGAAGAAGTCCTTATAAAAAGTTTCAGCCAAAAATGGTGATTCTTTCTTCCCTTCCATAGATGCTGCGTAACCTGTTGAGTTCCTCAAACATCTTAACTCTGTATTTCCAACATTTGCAGAATTTCCTGTATGTCTTGTATACCTGAAACTTTTTCCTGATTGCTAGGCCTCAATATACTATATTTTAACAGCTGTCAATTGTCAGCACAAGTGATTCAGTAGATGTTGGAATCCAGAGCAACACACACAAAATGTTGGAAGAACTCAACAGGTCAGGCAGCTCCATGGAAATGAATGAACAGTCAATGTATTGGTCTGAGACCCTTCAACAGGACTGATGATAATTTTTTTAACAACCTGATGACATGATCATTCATTTCTCCTTCCAGTATTTTTTTCTTTTTTTCCCTTCCCCTTCCCTCTTTTTCTATTCCCCACTCTGACCTCTTACCTCTTCTCCTCACCTGCCTATCACCTCCCCCTGTGCCCCTTTCGCTCATGTTCCACTGTCCTCTCCGATCAGATTCCTTCTTCTCCAGTCCTTTACCTTTCCCACTCTCTTGACTCCATCTATCACCTTCTGGCTTGTCCTACTTCCCCTCCCCCACCTCTGTATTCTGGTGTCTTCCTGCCTCCTTTCCAGTCCTGAAAAAGAGTCTGGGCCCAAAACATTGACTGCTCATTCATTTCCATAGATAATTCCTGACCTGGTGAGTTCCTCCAGCATTTTGTGTGTGTTGTTTAAGAGCCCTGTTATACTCTGCAACTGAAATCTAATAGACACAATTTTGTAAGCAGAGCAAAACGCACAGTTGCTATTGTCATTATCAATTGTGCCATTGGGATTTATTTAGTTGTGCTGGTGACTTATTGAAACAAACCACTGTTTTTCTTTTTTATTATCGTCCTATCTTAGCAGCTGAGTATTTCCAACATTTCTGTTATTGTTTCTGATCCAGCAGTAATGCATCAAATTGATTTATATAGTTATATATCCCTATTAATAGATTACTTTTTGTTCTTTGCAGCAGCGTGCCTGTTTCTTAACCTATACATATATGCTTCCTCCAGACCTGACAACTCTGCTTCAGATGGACTTTGGCTCCAGCTTGAACAAGAGGTCAGTTCCAAATCTGCATTTCCTTCTGTTGTAAAATTAATACTGTTTTAAGAAGTTGATAATTTTTAAAAATGTCCTACTTGGTATTTAGGGCAATTTTATTTTTTTTTACTCAGATATTAAAAAATTCTCAAATTTCTCCATTTCAATAGATTGTTCGATTCATCACCAAATTTGGTTTATCTCATTCTGGTGCCAGTGCTGTGTTGGTAGAACTAGACTGTCCATGCAATACTGAGGTAACCAATACAAAAAATATTGTTAATTCTTTACTCAACGTCTGTCATTTTGGTTTTAACTTGAACAGATTTAGGAGTTGTTCACAAATTTAAAAACTAATGATAATATTTACTAATAATTTAGGATGCAGTACATATTTAGCATCAGAATGAAGAAGCAACAGAACTTAAATTTTTGAAGTAAAATTTCAAAGGCCAAGCAATCCAGTCCTGACTCTGGATGTAGGACATGATTTGATTATGACTGATAACGATGTTGTTACGTATCCCGTAACTGGAGAACTTACCAGCAAAGATAGAGAGGTTCGTTGAAGTCTGATGTCACTATTTTCAAACGTTTTTATTTATAAAGGGGCACAAAAGTAAGGTTAATGCAAACATTCAGATAATGCACATCACCAATACTCAATCTAAAGCGCGGGTATAGTCATAATCATCATTAAGAAGTAATCTCGGCTGTTGTCTAGGGGATAATATTTTTGTCCATTGGAAATATAAAAAGTCATTCAGAAGTCTGCAGACTTTAGCCTTTCGAGGAATCGTTGGGTTTCACGTGTTTTAGAGGGATCGGTGAAAACGAAAAGAAAACTTGCCCGGGTCTTTATGAAGCCACTCCGTTAAAAATCAGGGGAGCGTTGGGTTCCCCGTTGTTAGTTCAAAGTCCTTCTCGGTATTATCAGCCACTCGCTCCCCAGGCAAAGGAGTTAGGAGCACACGTGGCGTTGAGTGGCTTCCAGCTCTCACGGGAGCGTTGAGCGAGCGAGTTCTTCTGGTGCATCGCTAGGGTACTGCCTCCTGCAGTCCGCTTTTATCTTTACTTGCAGAGTTGTATATGTCCATCAAAGTAGGGGGATGCAATCTTCACCCCCACATTGCCCGAGGGTGTCCATGTCCATGGTAGCTGTCACGTAGTAGGGACACACAGGTGCCTCTGAGAACAATGGCCAGAACTGTTGCATTGTCTCTCATTTCCGAGACCCGAATTAATAGCGATCTTGCGATTCTCCGGAAGGAGGGGGCTGCTCCCGCTCCTTCGGCCCCTCAGAGCTGTGGTACCTCCATAACACCACCCCTCTAAAAAACGGAGTTTTACAGTGTCTTAAATCTAACACAATACCCAAGCTTTTTCTCTTCACAGAATACTACCGTTATACATTCAAGTCAGTATCTAAATAGTTGACGATTACAGTGCCCCTTTCTTTAATATCTTAAAATCGCATACCGTACTAAAGTCTTGTAGCATCAGACTTCAATTCAATAATCATCTATTTTTTATTATTATTATTATTATTATTATTATTTTTCACAACAAAACTAAGGAGGTGTGACCTTAGCTTAGGTGCATTTACAAAAGTTTATGCGAACACTGATCATTTCAGTCGTTTTATGTAATCGGCAGGTCTCCAAAAGGGGCTGTCTTTATTATTCACAGGCTTTGGCGCAAACCCGTTCAACCTGCTTGACTGTTTAACAATGGCATCTCCATTAACCGTCACCTCTTTTGCGGCGAGCCCCCCCGTGGGGAACTTGTAATTTTTCGTGGTGAATTCCTGCCAGCCTCGTTCATCGGGGTTATTTTTGCAACACCATGCCCCAAACTTAGACCCTTTCCACCCAATTCTTCGATTTTACCCAGGTGGCTGGCCCTTTTATCAGTCCCCTTCAGGCTATTGGTGTTTGATTCGAACTCTTCGCTCAAGTAGCATGTCGAAGGCAGCCTTTTCACATCCCATCCTGGCATAACAATAGAGTGGGGGGCCCCGCTATCCCCCGGCTCACTCTGTGAGCGATCTGCCAGGTTTAAGATTTCTTCCTTCGATTTGGAAACTACAGACTTTCCGTTTCCTTCACTAACAATCCTCACCCCCCCTTTCTTAAATTCGGCGTTAACTTTGAACCCACCTTCGAGTACAAACACCGGGGAACTCACACTTCCCCCGGTAACCAAGGTTAACCCTTTTCCCACTGAACCAAGTCTATCTGACCCACAAGGACGGCTGCCCCGTTCCACTGAATCAGATCCCTCAGACTTCTTCTGAGCTCCATTACCAGGTTCAGCACCTCGTGCATCCCCATCTCGGACACACTCAAACGGGACATTGGCCTCTTCCAGGCTTTCAACAGCTGTACCTTTTTCAAATTCTAACTTCCCCCGATCCTCCCAGTTACTCTCTGGGCAGCTCCCACCCAGGGAAGGCGCAACCCTGCGAGCTGAAACAACCTCCGCGGCCTTTTCAGCAGACTCCTTCAAGGCAAGGGTATCCTTTCCATCTAGGACTGCCCTCCTCTCATTATCGGGAACACCTTTAGAACTCTCAAGTTCTTCAAACAATTCTGCCAAACCAGACAGATCATCCATGTCCAACTCTGGACCTTTTAACAGCTTTATCTGTTTCTCATCTTTATTTCCTACCTTTAGGACCTTTCTCTTTGCTAAGGGCAGATCTGTCTCCTTTCCCTTACGCCCTTTCACTTTACTACTCTTCGTCTTACCACCCTGTAAACCCTCGTGGCACAGGGTCAGCAAAGACGTCTCGGCCAAATCAAAACTGGCCAGATTTAAACTGCTCTCGTTCACAGCTGTCTCTCTCGACATGCTGCGAGTGACCGCGCCAGCGAGATGGTCCTTGGGCGCTGGGGTGGGGCCACCACACTCGCCGGTCAGCAGGTCGGCAGCATTGCTGACTAAACCTTACCCCCTGCTAAGTCGTTCCCCAGCAGGATGTCCACGTCAGCTCTCGGGAATTCTGAGGGCACCCCTATTTCAACTGATCCATACACCAGCTCACAATCCAGAATGACCTTATATAAGGGCACCATTTCTATCCTTTTATTTATTCCTTCCACCTTTACCATGCCCGTTTCCCAACCAAATTCTAGTACCTTTCGGCTAACCAGGGATAGTTCAGCGCCCGTATCCCTCCAGCTTCGTACGGGAACTGGTGTGTCTCCCTCCGTCACAGACACAGTTCCGTGTGACGGACAACTCCCAGAGCCTTCTCGTACTCTGTCTACCCTCGGCTCCCTGGTCGATTTGCTGATTATCACGGCACACCCGATAGGGACTGCAGCTTTCCCTCTTCCTATCTCCTTTCTCGGAACAAAGCATCGAGATGCAATGTGCCCCTCCTTTCCACAATTAAAACAGGTCAAACCTGGAACCCTCTGGCTGTCTTGCCTTTCCCCCCTCAACCTTACTGCTAGCTCCCGGTGGGACCTCTGCCTCACTCGTCGGACTTTCTCGATCGTTCCCACGGTCTCTCTGGGAACCTTTATTCGAGGAAGTCTTTGTCTTGTGGGTTAGGACATATTCGTCCGCAAACCTGGCAAATTCTGAAATGGACTTATCCGGCTTCTCATTCAAATACATCTGGATCTCCTCCGGAACACAACTTTTAAATTCCTCAATCAAAAATAACTCCCTGAGACGCCCATAATCCTCGTCCACCCTTTCCGCGGTGCACCAACGGTCCAAGAGCACCCCCTTTTCATGGGCTAGCTTGGTATACGTTTGATTCCACCCTTTCCTTAAATTTCTAAACTTTTGTCTATAGGCCTCAGGTACCAATTCGTAAGTTCGGAGAATGCCCTTCTTTACCTCATCATAATTCTCCGCTCCTCCCTCCTCCAGGGACAACGCCGCATATGCTCATTGGGCCTTCCCCTTTAACACACTTTGTAACAACGCCACCCACTGCTCTTTTGGCCACTTCTGATTTACTGCCACCTTTTCAAAAAGCAAGAAATAACTATCGACATCTGTCTTCTCGAACGGGGGCACCAATCTCAACTCCCTACTAACATTAAACCTCCGCTTGGTCTAACCCTTGATCTCTTCGCTCGTTCCTCATCTCAATTTCCCTGTCATGTTGCCTCTGTTTCTCTTTCTCTTCTGCTTCTAGCTCAGGCATGGGCAAACTACGGCCCGGGGGCCATATGCGGCCCGTTAAGCTTTTTAATCCGGCCCGCAGAACTTGATGAAATTATATTAATAAACCTTGTTAATGTTTTTTCCCCGCAATTCTGGCGTTTTTCCAATAGATGACGCACTCTATATACATTTATGGCGACCCATTTCCTGGCACATCCGAACCGGCTCACAATTAGCCAGCGTTCCGGCTAAGGGAGATAGCCTGCGGAGATTTGCGAGCACAGAGCTTTGGAGCCTCTGCGCCACGGGGGGCAGGTTGAGGGAGGCTTAAAAGTGAGGCTGGGGATTTCGAATAAAGTTTTTTTTCTTCGACTGCAGTTACCGACTCCGTGTCGTAATTTTAGCGCTGCATGTAGCACACCGCTACACATTGACCTTTGTTGAGGTGTAGCGTATTACTCCACATTTGCACTTTACTCTTTGTTCGTCTCGACCTATTTGTGTAAACAGGCGTTCAGCGTCATGAACATCAACAAAGCCAGCCACAGATCCAAGTTAACTGACCAACACCTCAGATCCATCCTGAGAATCGCCACAACAAAACAAAATCCAGACTTTGATGCGCTGGCTAAAAAGGGAGACCAACAACACTGTTCCTACTGAAATTAAAAATAAGTTTCTTCGTTGTGTTATGTAAAAAATGCATTTGAAAATATTTTTTTCAACGAGCCTTACATGTTCCATGTCATTTCTGTTAAGTAATGGACATGAGTAGTGCGCAGGTGCACGTACGTTCTCAAAATAAAAAATGCGCTCCAGATCAAATAACACGTTCCACATACTGGCGCGCTGTCACTGTTCTGTCTTTGTGCTGGTCGTTGTTGAGTTTTGGCACAGGGGACAATTGAATAAGAAGGAGCAGGACAAGTAGACCTGCATCTCCTACCGTTTTTGAAATAAAGACAGGCAGGAGGAGAGTGATGATGATAATATCTTGAAGGATAACAGAATTTTCAGTGCTTTAAAATAATAACTGTTACTATTAAAAAAAAAGCTGTATTTTATTCATTTAGTTTTCAGTGTTTTAAAAGTCATTTCAATAAATAGCTAAATACCATGGGACTTCAAAGACAGATATTTTGTTGTAATGCATTTGTTCATTTTCAATTGAAATTAAAGCACATGTTTTCTACATATCCCATGATATTTTATTTTCTCTTATGAGGTGTATTACCAAAACACTCCATCCATCTGCTCCCTGTCAAATTTTAGAACCCTTTGTGGCCCACAAGTCAAAAAGTTTGCCCACCCCTGTTCTAGCTTCTTTAGGTGAATTTCATGCTGTCTTTGCCTTTCTTTCTCTCTCTCCACTGCTTCCAGCTCTTTTAACTTAATTTCACTTTCCAACCTTAATTTCTCCACCTCTAACTGAACCGTCCCACTTGATGGTACCTCTTCAGGGATATCTCCCAATACCTCAGCTTCAAACACATTCTTCCCAACGTAATACTGAGTTATGGCTCTTCGTACCTCCCGCTTTTTCATGGACGACCTCACTTCTGCGAGGTTCAACCCCTTCGCTAAATTTAACAAGTCTGATTGGTGACCGCCTCTAGTGCCCCCACCGTCGGGTTTTGCATAAATTCACCCACGTCCATCTTTGCTGGTTTCCCGTCTGGTTACCCGCGTAACCAGATTCAAGTTTTGGATTTGCAAGCCCAATTCACTGGCCTCCCAATTTGGTGTCAAATCCCGAGACAAGAAACCCACTGTTGTTACGTATCCCGTAACTGGAGAACTTACCAGCAAAGATAGAGAGGTCCGTTGAAGTCTGATGTCACTATTTTCAAACATTTTTATTTATAAAGGGGCACAAAAGTAAGGTTAATGCAAACATTCAGATAATGCACATCACCAATACTCAATCTAAAGCGCAGGTATAGTCATAATCATCATTAAGAAGTAATCTCGGCTGTTGTCTAGGGGATAATATTTTTGTCCATTGGAAATATAAAAAGTCATTCAGAAGTCTGCAGACTTTAGCCTTTCGAGGAATCGTTGGGTTTCACGTGTTTTAGAGGGATCGGTGAAAACGAAAAGAAAACTTGCCCGGGTCTTTATGAAGCCACTCCGTTAAAAATCAGGGGAGCGTTGGGTTCCCCGTTGTTAGTTCAAAGTCCTTCTCGGTATTATCAGCCACTCGCTCCCCAGGCAAAGGAGTTAGGAGCGCACGTGGCGTTGAGTGGCTTCCAGCTCTCACGGGAGCGTTGAGCGAGCGAGTTCTTCTGGTGCATCACTAGGGTACTGCCTCCTGCAGTCCGCTTTTATCTTTACTTGCAGAGTTGTATATGTCCATCAAAGTAGGGGGATGCAATCTCCACCCCCACATTGCCCGAGGGTATCCATGTCCATGGTAGCTGTCACGTAGTAGGGACACACAGGTGCCTCTAAGAACAATGGCCAGAACTGTTGCATTGTCTCTCACTTCCGAGACCCGAATTAATAGCGATCTTGCGATTCTCCGGAAGGAGGGGGCTGCTCCTGCTCCTTCGGCCCCTCAGAGCTGTGGTACCTCCATAACAATGTAAAGAAAAGAATACTATACTTGATGTCACACCTGCAATCTCAAAATGTTCTCTAATATGAGCACGACACTACTGGTGACTTTACCTTTTCTGCTTGTAAGATTTTTAATTCTACCATTCACACAATTTTTAAGTGCCTTTTTTTCTTATAGTCAGTTATTTGATTTCCAGTGAATCATTTATAGCATCATTTTCAGAGCTTGAAACATATAAACCTCTTTGCTTCTGCAATGCATATTTTACTTGTTCCATTCATTGAGTTGTCACAGATAGATATGTTGATAGTTATAAAAGATTCATGACACTCAACATTCTTCCTTCATACTTGAGAAATCTAAAATTTGAAATGCTAAAATCATGTTGGAATGCTCTGTGATATTGGTTGTTTGCATATGATATAGCATTCATTGTAAATAAGTAAGAACTTTACATGGCTAAGTAGTAGTTACATAAGACAGGACCCATTGAGTGTGCTCCACCATTGCGTCATGTCTTTTTTGTTATTCCTCTCAACCCCATTTCCTTGCCTTCTCCCCGTAACCTTTGATGCCCCGACTAATCAAGAACCTATGAACGTCTGTTTTTAAATATTCTCCATGACTTGGCTGTATGGCAGTAAATTGCACAGATTCACAATCCTCTGTCAACAGAAATTCCTCCTCATTTCTGTTCTAAATGGACATCCCTCTATTCTGAGGCTGTGCCCTCTCATCCTAAACCCTGACACTATAGGAAATATCCTCTCTACCATCCACTCTATTTAGGCCTTTCAATATTTGATAGATTTCAATAAGTTTTTCCCCTCATTCTTTTAAACTCTAGCAAGTATATGTGTGAATTTTCTTATTTTACAGATATTGAAGACTTTAATAATTATGTTACACCGACAGTGGCTTACCATTCGACTATCCACACAGGATCTGCATTCACTGGGTAATCAAGCTGTAGTGCAGTTCCTGAGAGAAACGGTAATGCTGCTGCACTCCCTATCACAGAGGGACAAAAACTTTACAGACCATTGTTTTGTTGTATTGCACTTATATGATCAAGTTATGCATGGGATTAAAGCTATTTTTAAACAACTACCGGATCTGGAAGAAAATGAAGGTGAGAGATATTTTTCTTAATTCTTTTTAATATAACATTTTTTAATGCGAAGTATCATGGGGCACAGTTAGTAATTTTTTAAACTCTTTCATAGGATTTGGGCACAATTATCGAGTGTGTTAACATTTTTTCCCAACTGCACATGAGTGGGTGTTGTTGAACTGCCTCCTTGAATTGCTGCAGTTCATAGATTAGATATAGCAAAGTTATTTCTCATGGTAGGGGAGTCTATGACAAGAGGGCAAGACTTCAGGATTGAAGGACGTCCATTTAGAACAGAAATGCGGAGAAATTACTTGGCTGTGGAGGCCAAGTAATTGGGTGCATTTAAGGCAGAGATAGTTAGGTTCTTGATTAACCAGGGCTCAAAGGGTATGGGGAGAAGGCAGGTGAGTGGGGATGACTAGAAGAATCGGATCAGCCTGTGATTGAATGGCAGAGCAGACTTGATGAGCCGAATGGCCTACTTCTGCTCCTATATCTTATGGTCTTGTATGGTCGGGGGCTTTCAAGGTATTATTAGATTGGGTCAAAATTCTGGAATAATGTATGTCAATGAAGGAACTTCAGTATATTTCCAGGAAGGAATGTTATATAACAGATTTGTAAGTGATGGCATTCTCAGATGACATTGTAAAGTGTGTTTGAATGGGAGATGCTATCAGAGAAGCCTTGAAGAGATCTTGCATTGCATCTTGATGGTACAACCATCCCATCAGTTTCATTGTCATATTTGACAATGCATGATTCCATTTTATAAACTGAATTCCATGGAATATGTACTTTGTTTCCTAAATTATATTTTAAGATTGTCACCTATTCACTCTGTCAACCAGTAGGGTACCATGGTGTACCAAGGACACAGCAGTTTATAACTGCAAATTATTAGAGAACTCTGGGCCTTTGTTGAAGTGGGAGAAGTTAGGATTTATTGTTATTTAACTGCTCATAAGCTTTGTTTTAATAACTTTCTTGGAATCAATAAAAGTAATTTCTTGCATAACTAGCATAGTTAAGAGATTTTTTATTTTATTTGAAATAGTTCATATGCTATTTTAAAACATGTTATTAGACACTCCTTTGCTTTTAAATAACTTGAGTCATTTATATGCAATTTTATTTCAGAAATTGCATTGGAAGAGCTTTGTTCTCCTGAGCCTGAAGCTGAGTATCAAGGATTGGAAACCGAAGGACCTTAGAGCGCCATGTACAAAAATGGAAAATAAACCTTCTATAGTCTAATATAACTGAGGTTATCTTTCTTAAGTAAATTTCACAGCATATCACCAAAATCGTGATAGTAGGTTTTGCAGATGAAATAGGTGGAGCTATTTTTCTTTTTCATTGATTAACCCTGCTGGCTAATAACATGCATCCGACTATCACTATCAAAATGCTGGTAAATATCTTTTAGTTTTCTAAAATGCAGCTATACAATTTTTATTTTCTGACCATGCAATAAAAGTTTGGTTGTTTATTAACACGCATCAGGAAAATTAACTTGCAATGCTTTAACTGTCAAGTGGTTTGTGTTTTCTCTAGGAAACTACTGAACCTCAGCTCCAAGTGTTTGATATGCATTTTTATAATGTGTTGAAAATGTGCGAAGTTATTCTTTGGTTCTTGAATGATTAATTAAGGAAACTGAGGTGTCAAAATGGTATATTTTTGATTCCATGATAATGCTCTGGCAGTTCAGAATATTTACAGGTACAATATAACAAAAATGGAAAATGTTGAGATCACCTAGAAGGTTTGGAAACATCTAAAAGGAAAGGGAAAAAAATTGTTTCAGAATTAAATGACCAATTTGTTTGCAAAGCAGATGCAAGCTGACTTGAGTGCTTCTAGCATTTTCCAATTTTGTTTCAAATTTCTTGCATTCTTTGTTTGATTTGTGATAATTTCAACAACTAATGCCTCGAGTCATGGGTCCAGAACATGATTCAAGTAGGATTTCCATTGATTGATTCATACTTGAGAAATAAGAATGCTTATTTTGCAAAAGAGAGTACTCATGTTGATAGCTGAATTAATGTGTCCTGTGCTGGTCAGATGTGGGCAATTACTGCATCTTCAGATATGTAAAGTATTTTCCAGATTACCTATACAACTTTGTTTACAATAAATATAAAAATTATAAACATTTTGTTTTATTTTCATTCTGTTTCAAGATTAATCATGTTTTCTAAGCTTTTTACTCATGGAAAAGTAGCTTTTAAAAATTGGGTGAAAATGAGTAAAAGCAAAATTTTATGATAGAAAATTTGTAGTGTTTTTTGCAATTATCTTCGAATGTCAATTTGCAGGAACATTAATAATTACATTGTCACATCTTACATCTTCAGGCTGGTTTTGATTGTCTATCCCCTTTTGATTTTAAACCTTGTAAGTATCAATGTTAAATTAGAAACACGCGAAATTCTGCAGATGTTGGAAATCCAAAGCAACATGTAAAATGCTGGAGGAATGTTAGAACATTAGAAAGTCTTTGACAAGAACAGGCCATTCTGCCCAACAAAGGTTGCCATTTTCCCTATTCACATAGTGTGTTGAAATAACTTGTTGAATTTAGACTAGAAAGGTACTACTCTCTACTACACAACTAGGTAATTTGCTGCATGTGTCCACAATTCACTGTGCAAAGAAATGCTTCCTGATGTAAGTCTGAAATCTCCCCTTTAACCAGTCTCCACATATGGATTAATTTTGAAGTAGCAGCTGGCATCCACTTTATTTATACCCTTAATAGTTTTGGACAGTTCTATCATGCCTCTTGGGTCTCGGGTTAGTTGCAAGACTTTCTCATAGGCCCAGGTGAGAGGACCCTCCTGTGCGACGTGGCTACCAGCCAACTTCGCCCCATCGTCCCGGCAGCCTGGAGGCGGCGAGTTTTCGACTCCATACACGGTTTGGTGCACCCACCTATCAGGACAACCGTCCGGCTGGTCTCCTGCAAGTTCGCGTGGCACGGACTTCACAAGCAGGTCAGTGAATGGGCCAGAACGTGCGCGCAGTGCCAAACAGCCAAGGTGCAGCGGCACACTAAAGGCCCGCTGCAGCAGTTCGAACCCACCCACCGGAGGTTCGACCACATTCATGTGGATATCATGGGCCCCCTACCAGTGTCCCGAGGAGCGCGGTACCTCCTAACTATGGTAGACTGGTTCACGAGGTGGCCAGAGGCAGTCCCACTCACCGACACATCTGCCGATTCTGGCGCCCGAGCACTGATTGCAACCTGGGTAGCACGCTTCGGGGTACCGGCCCACATTACCTCCGACAGAGGCGCCCAGTTCACCTCCAGCCTGTGGTCGGCCGTGGCCAGCCTGTTGGGAACGCAGCTACACCACACAACTGCCTACCACCCACAGTCGAACGGACTGGTGGAACGCTTCCACCGTCACTTGAAGTCGGCTCTCATGGCCCGCCTGAGAGGACCTAACTAGGTGGACGAGCTTCCCTGGGTCCTGCTTGGAATTCGCATAGCACCCAAAGAGGATCTGCAAGCCTCGTCGGTCGAGTTGGTGTACGGCGCACCCCTGGCCGTCCCAGGAGAGTTCATACCAGCCCCAAGGGGGCAAGAGGAAGAACCCGCAGCAGTCCTGGACAGGCTACACGAAAGGCTCAGCAACCTGGCCCCCGTACCGACTTCACAGCATGAACAGACCCCGACCCATGTACCCAAAGACCTGCAGAACTGTAAGTTTGTGTTTGTACGAAGGGGCGGACACCGGGCACCACTACAGCGGCCGTACGAGGGCCCATTCAAGGTGATCAACAACAACGAGTCCACGTATGTTCTGGACATTGGGGGGGAAAGAGGAGGTTATCATGGTGGACTGACTCAAACCAGCCCATGTGGACTTGGCACAGTGGTAGAGGTTCAGGCACTGCGGCGCAGAGGCAGACCTCCCAAACAGAGTCCGACCCAGCCTGTGGACATTGGGGGGTGTATCGTTGGTTCTGGGGGGGGGGGGGGGGGGTGTTATGTGGCGACCCACTTTCTGCGCAGGCGAACCAGCTCACAAATAGCCCCCGCACGGGGGAAGACTTTGGTAATGCACCTCTGTCATCATTTCCGCCCGGAGGGGGCGGGCGCTAGAGATTAAATGCCAGCGCCGCGAAGTTTGAATAAACTATTCTCGAAACGACTTACCGACTGCGAATCGTTATTTCAGCACTGTGTGTAGCACATCGCTACAATATATTTTCAGAATGTAAGAGAATACATTTCAAATCATCATAATGCATAAAAGATATGTATTAGCTTTATTTATTGCACGTTATTGTCAAGTATAACCTTCTGGTCGCTGATTAGTGCAATACTCCAGAGATGGATTCTTGCTCTTAAATCTTGACCACACCTGTCCGTTATGATTACTGACCTTACCATCGGTTCAATATCCATAACTACATTGATGAGATATTTCAGAACTCTACCTTGTACCAAATTTGCAGTTTGGTATCCAATTGACTTTTGGCGTTCAAGCCAGTGTAAGATTATAACTATTTACAAAATTAATCACTACAAATTGTAAAGTTGTTTATTGGCATATTCACTCCTTTTATTGTTTTATCTGCCAAGATAAGTGACATCAGATGGAATTTAAATGTCTTTAAGTTCTGTTTCTTAAGTTATGTAAAAGTGAGCAGAAAAATGATAACAATGGCACTTATAAAATTAAACTTCCTTTATAAGGAATTAAACAACACATATTATTTTTATTAATAAGTGTGAAATCTATAGAAGGGTTGACAAATTTGTGGTGCGGTTTTCAAACCTCTTTGTTATTAATAACCATTTGAGCAGAAATTATCTTAACAAATAATTTAACAATAATTAACATTAAATTTAATTCCCAGATGATCTGTATTTGTGTTATTGTATAATCGTGACATTATGCATACAGCCTTGTTTGAAGATCCACCACACTGCACAACCAATTGTTGGTTTAACCCTTTGCTTTTTTGAAAGGACAGCACCTCTGACAATGATGAACTTCCTCCTTTGTGCAATCATTGGCTGGGTTCCATAACATGTTGTTCCAACCAGAAATTATTGCCCATCATTGTGGTGTCTTAACTGTGGAGTAGCCAGATTGTAAAGTTGTTCCAAATATTTCTTCTCTGACAATGAAATTTGTTAGTTTTATGATATGATCCATTATTCTCAAATTATTATTTCTCACAAACGTTGTGCCCAGTACATCTTTTCTTTTACTTGCTGCCATTCATTACAGAAGAGATTTTATAGAACGCAAGTGGTGTAGCAGCAACAGCAACCTCACATGCAACATCAGCAAGACCAAGGAATTAGTTGTGGACTTCAGGAAGGGGAAGTCAGAAGAACAAATGCCAGTCCTTATTGCAGGGTCAAGGAAAGGGTGAGCAGCTTCAAGTTTCTGGGTGTCCAAATCTCAGAGGATCTTACCTGGGCCCAACACAGTGATGCATTCACAAAGAGGGCACACCAACAATTATACTTTGTGAGGAGTTTGAGGAGATTTTGTATATCACCAAAGACATAAATTTTTCTATGGAGAACATTCGGACTGGTTGCATCAGTCTGGTACAGAGCCTCCAATGCACAGGATCACAAGGTAGTGCAGAGGGTTATAGACTCGTGCAGCTCCATCACAAGCAGAACCCTTCCCATTTCCGAGAAGGGTGGCATCCATCCTAAAGACTCACAACACCTAGAACATATCCTTTCTCTTTGCTAACAACAGGATCCTGAAGACTTTCAATGTTTTATGAACAGCAGCTTCAACACCACAAGATTTTTGAAGTCAAGTTTTGAACATTACCTCATTACGTATACCCTTTCATTTTACAACAATTTACTGTCATTTATCAGTGATAATAGATCTGATTCTGTAATTGGATTTGCCTCTACCACGTCCGCTGGCAACACCTAACAAAACCAGCACCCTTTGTGTAGAAGTCTTGCTTTTCAAATCTCTATATTTCTCTCGTTTCACCTTTAACATGTGTTTTAGATAACCATACCCTGGGAAAATACTTTCTCTGCCCCTCATCATTCTATAAACCTCTACAATTTTACTCTCCAGCCTCCGATGCCCCAGTGTTAACAAGTCCAAACAATCCGATCTCTCCTTATAACTAAGCCCTCTTCTAGACAACACCTTGGTCATCTCTCCAGCGCTATCTCTATTACACATCCTTCCTGAAGTATGATGACCAGAACTATACACAATACTCGAAGTGTAGCTTGACCAATGTATTACACAGTTGCAACATCAAACTCCAATTCTTGAACTCAGTGCCTCGTTCCAACAATGCAGGCATGATAACTGCCTTCTTCACTTCCTTATCCACCTGTGTTATTATTTTCAGTTAAGTATGAACATGCATCCTCAGGTATTTGACATGCCAAAATTTATTACCTCACAGTTATTTTGAGCAAATTCCATCTGCCTAACTTTCTGGAAGATCTATGTCCCTTTGTATACTGAGATAGTCTTCATTGACTTGAATCTATCAATTTTCATGTCATCAAACTTGATAATTAGACCACCCAAGTTTTCATCCAAGTCATGTATGACAAACAACCAGCACTGATCCCTGTGGTTATGACCACTGATGAAAGATTTCATTCAGAAAAACAACTGTTGGTTATGTGGGTTTAAAATATGGAAGAAAATGTTGAACTCGAACGGGTCATGGACAGTGGCAGCAGACAGATCAATTGTCTTTGTTCCTGCCATGTGCTTGGAAATGGAGGCTACCATTTTGTGAAATGGAGTTGCTTTGCTTTCTGTGTTTTAAAGTAAACACAATGATGTTTCAGTTAATCTGCCTGGCTGGAGATAATTTCCAAATTACAAGTTATTTGTGAGGTGTCTTTGATAATAACTTGCAGGTTTGTGAATGTTGGGGTTGGTGCCTGCCTGAAGTGATTTGATCTGGTTGCTGAAGAGAACAAAGAGTCAAATTACCAATTGTCACTTGCTGGGAAGAGGGCAATAAATGGATGCTGGCCTGGAACAGAGCCAATAAAACATCTTTAAGGTCAATCAGATGACCTACAGCCAATGACACTGGAATGCCATGTTTGAATTGGGAAGGAAGGAATATAAAATTGGACACTTCGAGTGTGCTATCAGTCACACTCGAGACCCACCATTGCAAGGAAGAACCCCCATGCCAGGGACTGGGTGAAGAAAGGATCAATCATCTGGCCAATGGAGATGCCCTATTTCATTGTTATCAATGGGAAAAGTGGTCTGGGTTGGTATTGGTACAGAGGGAGCAGCAGAATTCATATTCTAAGTTGTTGGCCCAGGGTCAACATAGTTATGTCGTCGTTTGTACAGAGCCAATGAAGTGTGAGCTTCAATTAATTATGAGTTGTGTAGTGAATTTCCTAGTCCTGTTGATGAACAGTCAACACAAACCCCCACTACCACTCTGCCTCCTATCACCCTGCCAATTTTGGATTTGGTTTGCCAGCATAATGTGGATCCAGTGTGGATATACAGTAGATCCATCTTAGTAATTGGATCTGTTAGTTATAGAAGACTATACTAACATATGAAAGTAACACTAAAGATGGTTAAAAATATCCAAAATGATAGCCAAACCTGCTGCCTTTCAGAGCCACAAGCAGCATGTTCAACTTTGAAAAGGTGCTTTTTTTTCTATTAATACATACACTTAATTTTAAAAATACGTTACTTTGTCACATCATAGCTAAATACCTCGAGCACTGAAGAACTTGGATATAATGATGAACCTTTAATTGATCTGAGGCAAAAGAAAAGGCACAAATGATTTTTTTTGTCGTACCTGAGAGCAACACCTGATCTATTACCTATGACTCGTGTTCTGGGCAGCTAAGCTCTGCACAGGTTTAAGTTTTTGTAATGTTATGGTGCAATCTAATTGAGATGTTATAAACCAATAAAAAAAAACAAGTTTATACTGTATGGTTAAACTGTCAGCCATGAGATTAACTATTTTGCATATATATATTGGAGGAAGAGAGTAGGATGATGTTTTACAAAATGATTTTGTGATCATTCTAAGGTATCATGTTCGGTGAGGTATCATAAGTCATCATTCTTGCATAAATCAATGATATTTCTAGAGGAAAGATCTCTACTATTTAGGAAAGTGATTTTTTATTCAGAAATTCATTCTGTGCAGTTTTGGTCACCAAATTACAGGAAGGAGTGCAGAGATGTTGCCGGGACTTGAGAAACTAAATTACAGAGAAAGATTGAATAGGTTAGGAGTTTATTCCCTGGAGCATAGAAGAATGAGGGGAGACTTGATAGAGGTTTATAAAATTATGATGAGTATAGATAGAGTGAATGCAAGCAGGCTTTTTCCACTGAAGCTAGGGGAGAAAAAAACCAGAGGACATGGGTTAAGGGTGAAGGGGGAGAAGTTTAAAGGGAACATTAGTGGTGGGCTCACAGAGAGTGGTGGGAGTGTGAAATGAGCTGCCAGACATAGTTGTAAATGCGGGCTCACTTTTAACATTTAGAAAAACTTGTACATAGATGAGAGGTGTATCGAGGATATGGGCCAGGTGCAGGTCGGTGGGACTAGGCAGAAAAATGGTTTGGCACAGCCAAGAAGGGCCAAAAGACCTGTTTCTTTGCTATAATGTTCTATGGTTCTAAATTGCAGGGTATTTAAAACATTCTTAGCCACAGGTGAGCTGCCAGAGGATTAGAGGATAGCCAATGTTGTTCTGTTGTTTAAGAAAGGCTCTAATAATAAGTCAGGAAATTATAGTTGACATCAATAGTGTGTTCTCAACACTACATTCCCCTCCAACTATCTTTGTATCATCTACAAATGTGGCCACAAAGCCACCAATTCTATCATTCAGATCATAAGCATATAATGTGAAAAGAAGTGAATTCAACACCAATTCCTGAGGAACACCACTAGTAACCAACCAAGAAAGTCCCCCCTTTATCTCCACATTTTGCCTTCTGCTTGTCAATCAATCTTCTGTTCATGCTAGTAACTTTCCTGTAATACCATGTGCTCTTACCTTGTTAAGCAGCCTTATATGCAGCACCTTGTCAAAGGCCTTCTGAAAGTCCAAGTGAACAACATCCATTGACTCGCCTTTGTCAATCCTGCTTGTTAATTACTTCAATAATTCCACCAGGTTAGTTAAGCAAGAACTTCCCCCTGATGAAACCATGAGGCTTCGGCCTATTATGTACTTTCAAGAACACTGAAACCTCATCCTTAATAATCTAACATCTTGCAAACCACGGAAGTCAGGCTAACTGGCATATAATTTCCTGTCTTTTACTTTCCTCCTTTTTTAAAGCACACAGTTATATTCGTGCTTCTCCAGTCCACTGGAAGCATTCCAGAATCTAGTGATTCTTGAAATACCACTAAGAATGCCTCCACAATCTCTTCGGCCATTTCTTTCAGAACCTTGGATTATAGTCCATTTGGTCCAGATGACTTATTTACCTTTGGCTGCCATTGCAACTTAATATTCTTAATAGTGACTTGCTGCTCACTTTTGACACCTGACTCTCGAATTTCTGGCATGATGCTGATGCCTTCCACAGTGCAGAATGTCACAAAGTACTGATTCAGTTCATCTGCTATTTCTTTGTCCACCATTGCTACCTCTTCAGCGTCATTTTTGATTGGCCCTATGTCCACTCTTGCCTCTCTTTTACCCTTTATATGTCTACAGAAATGTGATATCCTCTTTTATAATATTGGCTACTTTACCTTCATACTTTAACTTTTCATTCCTTGTTGCTTTTTTAGTTGTCTTCTGATGGTTTTCAAAAGTTTCCCAATCCTCTAGCTTCTCACTAATTTTTGCTATCTTTTATGACCTCTTTGTCTTCTCTTGCCAGCCACGGTTGCCTCATTCTCCCTTCAGAATACTTTTCTTCTTTGGAATTGACCAATCCTGCATCTTCCAAATTACTCCCATCCATCGAGGTTCTGCTATCATCCCTGTTCATGTCCACTTTCAATTAACTTTGGTCAGCTCCTCCCTCATGCCTCTGTAATTCCCTTTACTCAGCTGCAATAATCAATGCATCAATATTAGCTTCACCCTCTCAAATTGCATGGCAAATTCTGTCATATTATGAACACTGCTACTGAGGGTTCCTTTAAGATCATAAGATAGAGAAGCAGAATTAGGCCATTTTGCCTATCAAGCCTGCTCCACCATTTCATCATGGCTGATCCAATTTTCCTCTCAGCCCCCAATCTCCTGCCTTTTCTTGTATCCCTTCATACCTTGACCAATCAAGAATCTGTCAAGCTCTGCCTTAAATATATCCAATGACTTGACCTGCAGCCATCGGTCTCCTGGACCGGCTTCACTCACCTCAGCTCTGAACTGGCTCCATGGCTGTGGCCTTCAGCCATCAGACTCACAGACAGCTTCACTTGCCTCAGCAGTGAACTGATACTGCAACTGTGGCCTGCAGCCATCGGGCTCCAGGACTGGCTTCACTCACATCAGCAGTGAACTGGCTCCATGGCTGTGGCCTGCAGCCATCAGGCTCCTTGACCATCTTCTCTCGCCTCAGCACTGAACTGTCACCATGACTGTGGCCTGCAGCCATTGGGTTCCTGGACCGGCTTCACTCACCTCATCAGTGAACTGACTCCATGACTGTGGCTCCCGGAATGGCTTCACTCACCTCAGTGCTGAACTGACTCTGCACCCGTGGCCTGCGGCCATCGGGTTCCTGTACCAGCTTCACTCGTATCGGCTGAACTGGCTCTATGGCTGAGATCTGCAGTCGTTGAACTGCTGGACTGGTTTCACTCACCTCGGCTCTAATCTGTCTCCATGGCTGAGGCCTGTGGCCATCGGGCTCCTGAACCGGCTTCCTCACCTCAACAGTGAACTGTCTCCATGACTGTGGACCCACTTTCAGTGCATCTGCAGTTCATGTCTATGTGTTATTTCTTTGCTTATCTATTGTTTGCACAATTTGTTTTTTCCCCAACATGGGTAATTGATGGTTTCCCTTGTGTGGGTTCTTTTTAAATCAGTTCTTTTGTGTTTCTTTGTTTTGTGGCTGCCTGAGAGAAGACAAATCTCAAGTTTGATAATTTGATAATTGATACTTTGAACTTTGAATAGATGTACTTTGATTATAAATATACTAGAATATAGGAGCAAGGATGTAATGCTGAGGCTTTATAAGACAAACACAAGGAAATCTGCAGATGCTGGAAATTCAAGCAACACACACAAAGTGCTGGTGGAACACAGCAGGCCAGGCAGCATCTATAGGGAGAAGCACTGATGAAGGGTCTCGGCCCAAAATGTCGTCTGTACTTCTTCCTATAGATGCTTATCTATAACCTGTTGTGTTCCACCAGCATTTTGTGTGTGTTGCATTATAAGGCATTGGTCAGACCACACTTGAAATATTGTGGGCAATTTTGGGCCCCTTATCTAAGAAAAGATGGGCCAGCATTGAAAAGGTTCCAGAGGAATTCCATGAGAATGATTCTGGAAATGAAAGTGTTAACGCATGAGGAGCCTTTGTTGGCTCTGGGACTGTACTCACTAGAGTTTAGAAGAATGAGGGGATCTCATTGAAAAGTATTGAATATTGAAGGGCCTAGATAGAGTGGATGTGGAACGAATGTTTCCTATTGTGGGTGAGCCTAAGGACAGAGGGCACAGCCTCAGGATAGAGGGACATCCAGTTAGAACAGAGATGAAAATTTCTTTAGCCGGGGGTGGTGAATCTGTGGAATTCATTACCACAGATGGCTATGGAAGTCGAGTCACTGAGTATATTTAAAGTAGAGATTGATAGGCTCTTGATTGGTCAGGGTGTGAAAAGTAATGGGGAGAAGGTAGGGGAATGGAGGTTGAGAGGGATAATATATAAGCCATAATGGAATGATGGAGCAAACTTGATTGGCCAAATGGCCTAATTTTGCTCCTTTGTCTAATGATCTTAAAATCTTCCATCTATGTTGATTATTAACACAAACTGTATGTTTCGATGTACTTGTGATGAATAAAAATCCCAGCTGTTCTACCTAAACTGAGAGCTAGAAATCTAAACTATTTTACTGTACTATCCATGAAATGGAAATAAAAAGAACAGATGCTAGAAAACTGAAATAAAACAGAAAATGCTGAAAACACTTTATAGGTCAGGCAGCATTTGTGAAACACAATGTTAATTTTAAAGATCCTTCATTAGAACTTAACCGAAACGTTGCTCTGTTTCTCTTTACGTGGGTGTACACTGACATACTGAGTACTTCCTGCATTTCAGAATGAGAATCAGAATCAGGTTTATTATCACCGGCATGTGTCGTGAAATTTGTTAATTTAGTAGCAGCAGTTCAATGAAATACATAATATAGAAGAATAACATAAAATAATAATAATAATAATAATAATAATATCTGAATAAGTAAATCATTTTATGATATACATATATTGAATAGATTAAAACTGCAAAAAAGCAAGAAATGATATAAAAAAAGTGAGGTACTGTTCATGGGTTCAAAGTCCATTTAGGAATCAGTTGGCAGAGGGGAAGAAACTGTTCCTGAATCACTGAGTGTGTGCCTTCAGGCTTCTGTATCTCCTACCTGATGGTAACAGTGAGAAAAGGGCATGCCCTGGGTGTTGGTTTAATAATGGACTCTGCCTTTCTGAGACACCGCTCCCTAAAGATGTCCTGGGTACTTTGTAGGCTAGTACCCAAGATGGAGCTGACTAGATTTACAGCCCTCTGCAGCTTCTTTTGGTCCTGTGCAGTAGCCCCTCCATGCCAGAGACTGTCAGAATGCTCTCCACGGTACAAGTATAGAAGTTTTTGAATGGACTTATTGACATGCCAAATCTCTTCAAACTCTTAATGAAGTATTGTTGCTGTCTTGCCTTCTTTATAACTGCATCGATATGTTGAGCACAGGTTAGATCCTCAGAGATCTTGACACCCAGGAACTTGAAATACTCATTCTCTCCACTTCTGATCCCTGTATGAGGATTGGTATGTGTTCCTTCGTCTTACCCTTCCTGAAGTCCACAATCAGCTCTTTCGTCTTACTGACATTGAGTGCCTGGTTGTTGCTGTGGTACCATTCCACTAGTTGGCATATCTCACTCCTGTACGCCCTCTCATCTCTATCTGAGATTCTACCAACAATGGTTGTACCATCAGCAAATTTATAGATGGTATTTGAGCTATGCCAAGCCTCACAGTCATGAGTATATAGAGAGTAGAGCAGTGGGCTAAGCACACACCCCTGTGGTGCACCAGTGTTGATCATCAGCAAGGAGGAGATATTATCACCAATCCACACAGATTGTGGTCTTCCAGTTAGGAAGTTGAGGGTACAATTACAGAGGGAGGTACAGAGGACCAGGTTCTGTAACTTCTCAATCAGGATTGTGGGAATGATGGCATTAAATGCTGAGCTATAGTTGATGAACAGCATCCTGACATAGGTGTTTGTGTTATCCAGGTGGTCTAAGGCAGTGTGAAGGGCCATTGAGATTGTGTCTGCCGTTGACCTATTGTGGTGATAGGCAAATTGCAATGGGTCCAGGTCCTTGCTGAGGCAGGAGTTCAGTCTAGTCATAACCCACCTCTCAAAGCACTTCATCACTATAGATGTGAGTGCTACTGGGTGATAATCATTAAGGCAGCCCACATTATTCTTCTTAGGCACTGGTATAATTGTTGCCTTTTTGAAGTAAGTGGGAATTTCCACCTGTAGCACTGAGAGGTTGAAAATGTCCTTGAATACTCCCGCCAGCTGGTTGGCACAGGTTTTTAGAGCCTTACTGGGTACTCCATCGGGAGCTTCCGCCTTGTGCGGGTTCACTCTCTTTAAAGACAGTCTAACATCTGCCCCTGAGACAGAGATCACAGGGTCACCGGGTGCAGCAGGGATCTTCACAGCCGTAGTTATATTCTCCCTTTCAAAGCAGGCACAGAAGGTGTTGAGTTCACCTGGTAGTGAAGCATCACTGCCATTCATGCTATTGGGTTTTGCTTTGTAGGAAGTAATGTCTTGCAAACCCTGCCAGAGTTGTTGTACATCTGATGTTGCTTCCAACCTCATTTGAAATTGTCCCTTCACCCTCTGCAAATCGTACTTGGCTTTTTGGTATGGGCCTGGGTTGCCAGACCTGAATGCCACAGATCTAGTCTTCATCCAGTGATGTACCTCCTGGTTGATTTTCTGTTTTATTATTTCTTTTATCCAACTATTATTCAATATTATACTAAACATTTAAGATCAGGTGTGTCCACTAGATTAAATACGGTGCTCCATAGTTAATTGTGCTGTTTGATCTTTGTATTCTGGTTTTTGGTCTAGACATGAACCAGGTGAACTAGGAATGGCACTACAAACGTTCCAGGCCAAGCCCACAACAAAAAAATTATATTTATTTTTTTATTAGTTTTTTAAATACATTTTACAGATTAAAAAACCCCAAATCACAATGAGGAACATTAATACAGTGCAAAATTAAGCATACAATGACAATATGATACAGAGAAAGAGAATTTAAAAAAAGCACCTAAATTGAAGACAAGTAAACTTAGTGTCCTCCCCAATCCCACAACACAAAAAAAAACTCCAGACCAACCACAACACAATATAGAGAATATAAATCAGGACAATCAAACTCCCAGACTGTGAATACACTCAGCAACAGAGGATAATAATGCCTACTACCAGAAGAAAAAAGGAGCTGAAAGCAAGGGACCGAAAAAAAAAACCCTAGTCAAGAGGAAGGTTATGAAAGTACTCGATAAAAGGTCCCCAGCCCTTATGGAACTTTAGATCCGAATTAAGAACTGAATAATGAATTTTTTCGAGGTCCAAGCAGGCCAGAATGTCGTTAAGCCATTGAGCATGAGTGGGCGGGGCAACATCTCTCCATCTGAGGAGGATCAAGCGTCTAGCCAGGAGAGAGGCAAAGGATAATATTCCGCATTTGGTCGGACTCAGACGTAAATCTGTCTCGCCCCAGAAACTGAACAAAGCAATTAAGAGGTTCGGTTCTAGGTGCTGATTCAGAATATACGATAACGTAGTGAAGACATCTTTCCAAAATTTCTCCAAGCTAGGACAGAACCAGCACATATGAATGAGAGAGGCCTCGCCCCTCTTGCATTTATCACAGAGCGGACTAATGTCAGGGTAGAATCGAGATAGTTTAGATTTAGACATATGGGCTCTATGAACAATCTTAAACTGTAAAAGGCAATGGCGAGCACAAAGAGAGGTTGAGTTAAGTGATTTGAGAATCAAGTCCCAGCTATCATCAGATAAGGAGGTATTTAAATCATGCTTCCATGCCATTTTAATTTTATCCCCAGGGACACGTCGTAAGGCTGCTAATTTATCTCGAATAAATGATATTAAACCTTTACCTAGTGGATTAATGGAAAGAAATAAGTCCATAGCATTTTTTGCAGGCATTTCAGGAAAGTTAGGAATTAAAGGAGCAATAAAGTGTCTAATTTGGAGATATCTAAAAAAATGAGCATTGGGCAGATTGAACTTAACAGAGAGCTGCTGAAAAGAAGCGAAGCGATTATCAATGAAAAGATCTTCAGAGTGTCTAATGCCCTTCCTATACCAAACATGGAATGCTGAATCGTACGTAGTAGGTAAAAAAAGGTGGTTATGTACGACAGGGCTGGAAACGGAAAAACCATGGAAACCATAGCATTTCCTAAACTGAGCCTATATACGCAAAGTGTGTCTAACAAGAGGATTAGCTATTAATCTGGACAGACTGCTAGGGAGTGCAGAGCCAAGAAGTGCAGAGATAGATAATTTTTTTAGTGGAGCTCAACTCCATTGCCACCCAATTAGGGCACTCGGGTTGGCCATGGAAGAAAGACCAAAAGGTAGCACAACGTGTATTAGCTGCCCAATAATAAAAAATTATATTTATATACAAAAGAACAAATGGAACCTAGTTGTTCGAATCCTGTGGTCTGAATTGGTATCAGGTCATACTTTAAACATTTCTTGCTGCATACACTTGTGCACTAGGCTTAGCATTAATCATGAAAAAGCTTAAAAATGTAAGACACAGCCAAAATATAGATAACCACTTATAAGTACAACAGTGATATAAGAAAAAATTTACTTGGGAAGTGAAAAACATGCTCCATCAGGATAGTTAATCTCTATCATTAACTATCAGGATTTGGAAAGGGTTTGCATTTATCAATGTGTGTCGACCCACTTCCCAGCGCACTCGAACCGGCTCACAGTGTGGCATGCGCTGGCATAGAGGCCGGTTCCAAAGAGGGTGCCAAGCCTGCTTCACCAGCAAGGGGGAAAAGCCTGTGTGTGGGACGGGACTGTGAATACGCGCCCCCTACAGCATTCCCGCCCGGGGAGGGCGGGATCAGGAAGGCTTTAAAGCGAGGCCACAAAGTTTGAATAAATTTCTTTTGCAACTGCAGCTCACCGACTCCATGTTGTCATTGCAGCACTGTGTGTAGCACACTGCTACAATTGGTGACCCCGATGGCCCAAACGATATTTGGACCGAAGATAAATGACGCCGCATCTGTTCATGCAGTTTCGTTAAAACTGCCAAGCTTCTGGACGCTGCGACCTCACCTATGGTTCCAGCAAGCAGAAGCCTAATTCCACGTTCGGCAGATAACCTCAGAGAACACACATTACTACTACGTGCTGAGCTCCCTCGACCAGGAAACAGCGGCCCAGGTTGAGGAGTTCATACAGTCTCCCCCAGCGGACGGCAAGTACACAGAATTCAAAGCCTTGCTCATAAGGACTTTCGGACTCTCACGGCGCGAGCGAGCTGCCCGCTGACTGCACCTGGATGGTTTGGGAGACAGGCCACCATCGGCTTTGATGAACGAGATGGTGTCCCTGGCCGGAGGTCACAAGCCCTGCCTCATGTTTGAGCAGGCATTCCTGGAGCAGCTGCCCAAGGACATACGCCTGCTGCTGTCCGACGCGGATTTCAGTGACCCCTGGAAGGTGGCGGCCTGGGTGGACATGCTGTGGAACGCCAAGAAGGAGATTGTGGCATCCGTCGCACAGATCACCAGGCCACGCTCCCAGCAGCAAACCAGACCAGGCCTGGCCGCAGAGCATGCTAACCCCAGAGGCAGGGGTGAGGTGGCCAACAAACAATGGTGCTTCTAACCACCATTGGTGGGGCGCAGAAGCCCACCACTGTAGCCCACCCTGCAAGTTCCCGGGAAACACCAGGGCCAGCCGCTGCTGATGGCTACGGTGCTGGACATCGGGATAGGCTCCTGTATGTCTGGGACAAGCGGTCGGGAAGCCACTTTTTGGTCAATACCAGAGCTGAGATCAGTGTCTTACCTCCGACGAGTTACGACACCCGCAACAGGGCACTGGGTCCCACCTTGAGGGCCGTGAACGGCAGCACAGTAAGGACCTACGGCATCCGTACGATGTGGCTACAGTTTGGCTCCAGCCAGTTCACGTGGGACTTCACACTGGCCGCCGTAGTCCAACCGCTCCTGGGCGCGGATTTTTTGCGGGCTCACATCCTACTGGTCGGCCTGCCGAGGCAGAGACTGGTCCACCCCGAGACCTTTCAAACATTCTCCCTGGAAGAAGCCCGGTTGCCAGTCCCTCACCTCGACTCCATCATGCTGTCCGACAACGACTTCACCAGGGTCCTGGCGGATTTCCCATCGGTTCTGGCACCGCAGTTCACAGCGGCCATGCCCCGACACGGCGTACAGCACCACATCCCGACCCAGGGGCCACCCCTCCACGCCCGTGCTCGGCAGCTTCCCCCGTACAAGCTCCGCCTGGCGAAGGAGGAGTTCCAGAGGATGGAGGAATTGGGGATCATCCGGCGGTCCGACAGCCCATGGGCCTCCCCCCGCACATGGTGCTCAAAGCAACAGGAGGCTGGAGACCATGTGGCGACTACTGCAGGCTGAACGAGGCTACCACACCGGACCGCTACCCCATGCCGCACATTCAGGACTTTGCAGCAAACCTGCAGGGCACACTGATCTTCTCCAAGGTAGACCTCGTCCAAGGCTACCATCAAATCCCGATGCATCCGGACGACATCCCCAAAACGGCTCTCATCACCCCGTTTGGCCTTTTTGAGTTCCTCCGCATGCCGTTCGGCCTGAAGAATGCCGCACAGACGTTCCAGCGGTTAATGGACGCGGTGGAACGCAACCTGGACTTCGCTTTCATCTATTTGGATGACATCCTCATAGCCAGCAGCAGTCGTCAGGAGCATCTGTCCCACCTCCGTCAACTCTACGCCCGGCTGAGTGAATATGGTCTAACAATCAACCCAACCAAATGCCAGTTCAGGCTCGACACCATTGACTTCCTGGGCCACGGGATTACTAAAGATGGGGCAACCCCTCTGCCCGCCAAGGTAGATGCGGTCCGCCATTTCCCCCGACCCAACACAATCAAAGGCCTTCAGGAATTCGTGGGTATGATCAATTTTTACCACCGCTTCCTCCCTTCAGCTGCCCGAATCATGTGCCCCCTGTTCGCCCTGATGTTGGGTAAGGGCAAGGACGTTACCTGGGACGAGGAGGCTGCAGCCGCTTTCATTAAAACCAAAGAAGCCTTGGCAAACGCCGCGATGCTAGTGCACCCCAGAATGGACATCCCTACTGCCCTCACAGTGGATGCATCTAACACGGCAGTCGGTGGGCTGCTGGAACAACTCATCGAGGGTCGCTGGCAACCCCTGGCGTACTTCAGCAAACACCTACAACCACCCGAGCTCAAATACAGTGCTTTTGACCGGGAACTGTTGGCACTATACCTGGCAATCCGGCATTTCTGGTACTTCTTGGAAGGTCGGCCCTTCACCGCATTCACGGACCACAAACCGCTTACCTTTGCGTTCACAAAGGCATCTGACCCCTGGTCGTCCCGCCAGCAGCAACATCTGTCCTACATCTCTGAATACACGACGGATGTCCAGCATGTCTCAGGAAAGGACAATGTCGTGGCGGACGCTCTCTCCCGCCCTAACATCCAAGCCCTGTCCCAGGGGGTAGACTATGAAGCACTGACAGAGGTGCAGCAGGCAGACGAGGAGATCCCCAGTTACAGAACCGCAGTCTCCGGTTTGCAGCTCCAGGACCTCCCCGTGGGCCTGGGTGAGAGGCCCCTACTCTGTGACGTCACCTCCGGCCAACCCCGCCCCATCGTCCTGGCAACCTGGCGGCGGCGCGTTTTCAACTCCGTTCACAACTTAGCACACCCCTCCATCAGGACAACCATCCGGATGGTCTCCAACAGGTTTGTTTGGCACGGACTCCACAAGCAGATCCGTGAATGGGCCAGAACGTGCATGCACTGCCAAACAGCCAAGGTGCAGCAGCACACCAAAGCCCTGCCACAGCAGTTCTACTCCACCCGCCGGCGTTTCGACCACATTCATGTGGATATCATGGGCCTCCTGCCAGTGTCGCGAGGAGCGCGGCATCTCCTGACTATCGTGGACTGGTTCACACGATGGCCAGAGGCGGTCCCGCTCACCGACTGCACTTCCGAATCTTTCGCCCGAGCACTGATTTCCACCTGGGTATCTTGCTTTGGTGTACCAGCCCACATTACCTCTGACAGAGGCGCCCAGTTCACCTCCAGCCTGTGGTCAGCTATGGCCAGCCTTTTGGGGACACAGCTGTACCACACAACTGCCTACCACCCACAGTAGAATGGCCTGGTGGAGCGTTTCCACCATCACCTGAAGTTGGCTCTCATGGCCCGTCTCAAAGGACCTAATTGAGTGGACGAGCTTCCCTGGGTCCTGCTCGGAATCCGCACGGTGTCCAAAGAAGATCTGCACACCTCGTTGGCCAAGTTGGTGTATGGCGTACCCCTGGTCATCCCCGGGGAGTTCATACCAGCCCCAAGGGGACAAGAGGAATAACCCACGGCAGTCCTGGTCAGACTATGTGAGGGGCTTGGTAACCTGGCCCCCATACCCACTTCGCAGCATGGGCAGAACCCAAACTGCGTACCCAAAGACCTGAAAAACTGTAAGTTTGTTTTTGTACAACGGGGCGGACATCGGGCACCGCTACAGCGGCCCTGCGAGGGGCCGTTTACAGTGATCAGAAACAACGGGTCCACATTCATACTGGACATTGGGGGGAAGGAGGAGGTTTTCATGGTGGACCGACTCAAACCGGCCCATGTGGACGGCGCAGCCAGTCAAGATTCAGGCACCACGCCGCAGAGGCAGACCTCCCAAACAGAGTCCGACCCAGGCTGTGGACATGGGGGGGTGTATCGCCAGTTCTTGGGGGGGGGGGGAGTTATGTGGCGACCAACTTCCCAGCACACTCGAACCAGCTCACAAAGCGGCACACGCCGGCATAGAGGCTGGTTCCAAAGTGGACACCAAGCCTGCTTCACCAGCAAGGGGAAAAGCCCGTGCGCGGAACGGGACTGTGAATACGCGCCCCCTACAGCATTCCTGCCCAGGGAGGGCGGGATCAGGAAGGCTTTAAAGTGAGGCCGCGAAGTTTGAATAAATCTCTTTTGCAACTGCAGCTCACCGACTCCGCGTTGTCATTGCAGCGCTGAGTGTGGCACACCGCTACAAATTTGCTATTTTTATTTACTGCAGTTAGATCCAGTGTGCTTGAATCTGGGCTAAAGCCAACATTTGAACAGCAGTGGATTCAATTACAGGATTATTCATTGTGATTCAAGCAGAAGGCTCTTGAAATACTCAGCAAAGTGGGCACGGTTGATGGAGAAAGAAACACTTTAGTATGATGAGCTTTCACTGTAATGTGACATACAGTAGGTGTACTGTGACATGGGACCCTTCGACCTGCACTGGGTCCAGAACCCTCAATACACCTACTATCCATGTACCTATCCAAACTTCTCTTAAATGTTGAAATTGAGTTTGCATGCACAACTTGTTCTGACAGCTTGTTCCACACTCTGAGCGAAGATGTTTCCTCTGATGTTCCCCTTAAACTTCTCACCTTTCACCCTTAAGCCGTGATCTCTGGTTGTAGTCCTACCCATCCTCAGTGGAGAAACCCTGTTTGCATTTACCCTATCTATAACCTTAATATTTTGTATACCTCTATCAAATCTCCCCTCAATCTTCTACGTTCTAAAGAATACAGCCCTAACTTATTGAATATTTCTGTATAACTTGGGTCCTCCAAATCTGGCAACATCCTTGTAAATTTTATCTGTACTCTTTCAACCTTGTTTACATCTTTCCTGTAGGTAGGTGACCAAAACTGTACACAATGCTCCAAATTAGGCCTCACCAACGTCTTCAACATAACATCCCATCGCCTGTACTTAATACATTGATTATGAAAGCCCATGTGCCAAATGCTTTCTTTACAACCTGTATCACTCCTTTCAACAAATTATGTACCTGTATTCTCATCTCCATTTGTTCTACCACACTCCTCAGTGCCCCACCATTCACTGTGTAAGACCTACTCTGGTTGGTCTAACCAAAGTGCAAAAGCTCACACTTATCTACACTAAATTCTATCTGCCAGGTTTCAGCCCATTTTCCAGCTGATGCAGATCCCTCTGCAAGCCATGATAGCCTTCCTCACCGTCCACTACCCTCTCCCACTCCTACCCCCTCCCCAGTTTGGTGTAATCCACAAATTTGTTGATCCAGTTAACCACATTATTATCCAAATCATTGATATAGATGACAAACAACAAAGGACCCAGCACCATTCCCCGTGGTACACTGCTGGTCACAGGCCTCCAGTCAGAGGCAACTCTCTAAGACCACTCTCTGGTATCTCCCACAAAACCAAGGTCTAATCCAATTTACTATCTCATCCAGAATTCCAAATGACTGGACCTTCTTGATCAGCCTCCCATGTGGGACGTTGTCAAATTTTTTACTAAAATCCATGTAGATAACATTCACTGCCTTACCTTCATCCACTTTCCTGATAACGTCCTCAAAAAACTCTAAATGATTGGTTAGACGTGACATACCACACACAAAGCCATGCTGATTATCCTTAATAAATCCATGTCTATCCAAATACTTATATATCCGGTCCCTCAGAATACCTACCAATAACTTTCCCACACTTGATGTCAGACTTACGGGCCTATAATTTCCTGGTTTATGTTTAGAGCCTTTGTTAAATAGAGGAACAATACTGGCTATCCTCCAATCCTCTGGTCCCTTCCCTATCACTAAGGGTGATTTAAATATTTCTGCAAGGATCACAGCTATTTCTGCACTTGCCTACCATAGGGTCCAAGGGAACACATTGTCATGCCCTGGGGATCTATCCACCCTGATCTACCTCAGGATGGCACACACCTCCTCCTCTGTAATCTGTACAGGGTACTGCCTTGCCTCACTTTTATAGACTCTCCTGAGTAAATACGGGTGCAAAGAATTCATTTAAGAATCACGGCCCTATCTGTTTTGGCTCCATATCATTCTGGTCTTCCAGAGGACCAACTTTGTCCCTTACAATTCTTTTGTTCTTAACATACCTGTAGAATTCCTTAGGATTCTCGTCCACCTTGTCTGTTAGAGCAACTTTCTTTTAGTCTTCCTGATTTCTTTCTGAAGTGCTCTCTTGCATTTCTTGTATACCATAAGCACCTCATTTATTCCTACCTACCTGCTATGCACCTCCTTTTTAAAAAAATCTTAATCAGGGCCTCAATATCTCTTGAAAACCAAGGTTCCTTACACTTGTTATCTTTAACTTTTATTCTGACAGGCACATACAAGTTTTGTGCTCTCAAAACTTAATTTTTTGAGGGCTTCCCAGTTACTGTACACCTTTACCTGAAAACAGCCTGTCCGATCTGCACTTGCTGGATCATTTCTGATACCATCAAAGTTGTCCTTTCTCCTATTTAGAATCTCAATCCAGACCTATCTTTTTGCATGAATTGAACCCTAGTACAGAGTAGGAAGGCAAATGGAGTTCAAACAGCTTCATTCCAGTAAAATGGAAGGAATGGGTAAAATTTGTCCAGATAACATTGTAAAATGTTATTTTCTAAATCAAAAGATTTTCTCAATAGTCCATTACACCACCTAGCATTGTAAGGCTGCTTTATCTGATGCAAACACTCAACTTGAAGCAGGTGATTAACATTCTACCAATGAACTTTTATTTTGATTATGCAATTTCTAAATCTGCACTATTTTCTGGATTTGCTGCCTTATTTTGTGATAGGTATTATAATATTTAAAGTTACATGTGAGCACTAAGTGAGGCCAATTATTTAAAAATGATTTCTGAACTGTTTGGGAATTTCAGGTCGACAAGTCTAATTGTCTTCGATCTGAAAATTGGCCAGCCTGAATTTGCTCAATTGTCCTTATTACTATTATTTTCTGCATTGAAATTTGAATGACACCTTTGTACTAAAATGAACCCATCTTCCATAGTACAATAAATAGTATAGATAACTCGCAGTGAAATCTGCAATATATGTGATTAGATTACAGATTGTCATTGCATTAATCCATAACATTTGAACAATAAGAACTAATTGGTGGTGTTTTTGAGAAACCAGTTCATTCAGTTCTTACTTTGAATGTTGTATAGCTGCTCTTGTTGAAAAGGAGCCTGCTGGGATTCAGCCCTCAAGTGGCTTATGCAGTTGGAATAAATTTATCTACACTTACTCCACACAACAGTAATTACAAACTTAAGTGGTCTTTAACAACTGTTATACATTTCTTATTTTAAAAGGTTACAAAGGTTTAAAAGGGAAAAAAAATCGACAATTCGACAATGACAGGAAAAATCTTGGATTTAAGTGTAGATTTAGTCAGTTATTTTGAAGATTATTTGTTTCTTCATAGTTGTGGGTGGTGACTAATACAGAGTTTACAGCAAAGCATGTAACTAGTTTCCTGTCGTCAATTGTGTAAAATCTACTCAACATCTTTCATGAACTCCAAGAATTCTGCAAAAGAACAGAATAAAATATTTAGTGTCAAATTGTCAATTTTTTTCTTCAAAGTTTCTGAAAATGTGCAAGGTAGAGACATAGTGTGATAGCAGGCTTCTCGGACAACAACTGCAATGACTATCAGGTACCGCTTCCAGATCTTCCCTCACGCCAAACCCCCTTCCACTACCTGTGTACACTAGGGGCAATTGTAAAGTACCCATTTCATCTATGAACCAGCACATCTGAGACAAAGAGGGAAAACGGAGGAAATCCTTGAAGTCCAAGGAGAAGGTGCAAATTACACACAGACAGCAAGTTGAAGTTGGGTCACTGGAGTTGAGAGGCAGTATACATTCATTTCAGAACAAAGTATTCACACTTTTTTAAAAAAAATTCATCATGTGATAAAGGTTAGTGATTAAAAAAATTATTGTAACATTTCTGAAATGTTTTCTCTTCTGGGGAGGTATGACTTATTCAAAAGTGACGGGTTGCACCTGAACCCGAGGGGGATCGATATTCTCCTGGGCAGGTTTGTCAGATCTGTTGGGGAGAGTTTAAACTAATTTGGCAGTGGGGTGGGATCTGGAGTGAAGGGACTCAGGTTAGGATTGATGGTAAAAAAGTAAAGGTAGCGTGCAGTATCAAAGGCTGAGTATCAAAGAATTAGGGATGCAGAATCAGAAAGGATAGCAAATACAGTACTCAAGGTGCTGTGTCTAAATGCACATAGTATAAGAAATAAAGTGAATGATCTTGTTGCAATATTACAGATTGCCATGTGTGATGTTGTGGCCATCGCTGAATTGTGGCTGAAGGATGGTTTTAGTTGGGAGCTGAATGTCCAAGGGTACATGTTATATCGGAGGGATAGAAAAGGAGGCAGGGGGAGGTGTGGCTCCACTGGTAAAAAGATGTAAAATAGGATCAGAGGACGTTGAATCCTTGTAGGTTGAGTTAAGAAAGTGCAAGGGTAAAAGGACGCTGATGGCAGTTATATACAGGCCTCCCAGCAGCACAGGCTACAACAGGAAAGAGAAAAGACGAGTCCAAAGGACAAAGTTATGATAGTCACGGGAGATTTTAACATGGAGGTTGATTGTGAAAATCAGGTTGGTAAATGATGCACCATCAATAACTCACACTGAGACGTAAGGTGAGATATCGGCTTTTATTGACTGGAAGAAGGAACCAGGAGTGAGTGTCCATCATACTATGTCCTGGAGACTGAGGCCGAGCGTCAGGCCTCAGATCGCCTTTATACAGGGGCCTGTGGGAGGAGCCACAGGAGCAGTCAGCAGGGGCGTGTCCAGACAGGCACATAGTTCACCACAGTAAAGGATCTCAAGAGAGTGAGTTTTGTTGAATACCTAAGAGACAGCTTTTATAGAGCAGTTTGTTGTTCAGCCTACTAGGGGATCAGCTATACTGGATTGGGTGTTATGTAATGAACTGGGGGTGATTAGGCAGCTTAAGGTAAAAGAACCCTTAGGAACCAGTGATCACAATATTGCTCCTTGGGGACCGCGTTAGATGAACTGGAGATGCAGCTCGATTACCTTCATCTGGTCAGGGAGAGTGAGGAGGTGATAGAGAGGAGCCTCCGGGGCCTTGGGAGACAGATAAGTGGGTAACAGTCAGGAGACGGAAGGGCAGGAGTCAGATGCTAGAAAGCACCCATGTGGCTCTACCCCTTAACAATAAGTACTCCTATTTGAGTACTGTTGGGGGGGGGGGGGTGGGTAGGCCGACATGGGGGAAGCAACAGTGGCTGCACCTCTGGCACAGAGACTGGCCCTGTGTCTCAGAAGGGTAGGGAAAGGAAGAGGATGGCAGCAGTGATAGAGGACTCTATAGATAGAAGGCCAGACAGGCGATTCTGTGGATTCAGGAAAGAAGCACAGATGGTAGTTTGCCTCCCAGGTGCCAGGGTCCGGAATGTTTCAGATCGCGAACATGATATCCTGAAGTGGGAGGGAGAACAGCCAGAGGTTGTGGTACATATTGGTACCAATGACATAGGCAGGAGGTCCTTAAAACAGACTCCAGGGAGCTAGGAAGGAAATTGAGAAGCAGGACCACTAAGGTAGGGATCTCAGGATTACTGCCTGTGCCATGTGACAGTGAGTACAGGAAGTGAGTAATGAGGTGGAGGATAAATGCAAGGCTGAGGGATTGGAGCAGGGGTCAGGGATTCAGATTTTTGGATCATTGGGGCATTGATCACCTCTTTTGGGGCAGGTGTGACCTGTAAAAAAAGGACAGTTTGCACTTGAATCCCAAGGGGATGAATATCCTGGCAGGGAGGTTTGCTAAGGCTACTGGGGAGAGTTTACACTAGAATTGCTGGGGGTAGGAAACAAACTGAAGTGATGGAGGAAAAGGCAGTTGGGGATGACAAACAGAGAAAGCTTGGAGACAGTGTGAGAGGGAGGATAGGCAGGTGATGGAGAAGGGACGCGCTCAGACCGATTTTAAGATGTATCTATTTTAATGCAAGGAGTATTGTGAACAAAGAGGATGAGTTTAGAGCATGGATCAGTCCTTGGAGATATGATGTGGTGGCCATTACAGAGACTTGGATGACTCAGGAACCAGAATGGTTACTTCAAGTGTCAGGCTTTACATGTTTCAGGAAGGACAGGGAGGGAGGCAAAAGAGGTGGGGGTGTGGCACTGTTGATCAGAGATAGTGTCGTGGTTGCAGAAAAGGTGGACGCCATGGAGGGATTGTCTACAGAGTTTCTGTGGGTGGAGGTCAGGAACAGGAAGGGATCAATAATTTTACTGGGTGTCTTTTATAGACCACCCAATAGTAACAGGGACACTGAGGAGCAGATAGGGAGACAGATTCTGGAAAGGTGTAATAATAACAGGGTTGTTGTGGTGGGAAATTTTAATTTCCCAAATATCGATTGGCATCTCCCTAGAGCGAGGGGTTTAGATCAGGTTTGTTAGGTGTGTTCAGGAAGGTTTCTTAACACAGTATGTAGATAAGCCTACAAGAGGAGAGACTGTACTTGATCTGGTATTGGGAAATGAACCTGGTCAGATGTCAGATCCCTCAGTGGGAGAGCATTTTGGAGATAGTGATCACAATTCTATCTCCTTTACCATAGCACTGGAGAGAGATAGGAACAGACAAGTTAAGGAAACGTTTAATTGGAGTAAGGGGAAATATGAGACTATCAGGCAGGAACTTGGAAGCATAAATTGAAAACATATGTTCTCAGGGAAATGTACGGAAGAAATATGGCAAATGTTCAGGGGATACTTGCGTGGGGTTCTACATAGGTACCTTCCAATGAGACAGGGAAAGGATGATAGGGTACAGAAATCGTGGTGTACAAAGGCTGATGAAAATCTAGTCAAGAAGAAAAGAAGAGCTTCTGAAAGGTTCAAAAAACAGGATAATGATAGAGATCTAGAAGATTATAAAGTTAGGAGGAAGGAGTTTAAGAATGAAATTAGGAGAGCCAGAAGGAGCCATGAGAAGGCCGTGATGGGCAGGATTAAGGAAAACCTGAAGGCATTCTACAAGTATGTGAAGAGCAAGAGGATAAGATTTGAGAGAATAGGACCAATCAAGTGAGACAGTGGAAAAGTGAGTATGAAACTGGAGGAGATAGAGGCACTTAATGAATACTTTTCTTCAGTACTCACTATGGAAAAGGATCTTGACGATTATAGGGATGACTTACAGTGGACTGAAAAGCTTGAGCATGTAGATATTAAGGAAAAGGATGTGCTGGAGCTTTTGGAAAGCATCAAGTTGGATAAGTCACTGGACCAGATGAGATGTACCCCAGGCTACTGTGGGAGGTGATTGAGGAGATTGCTGAGCTTCTGTCAATGATCTTTTCATCATCAACATGGACAGGAGAGGTTCTGAAGGATTGGAGGGTTGTGGATGTTGTTCCTTTATTCAAGAAAGGGAGTAGAGATAGCCCAGGAAATTAGAGACCAGTGAGTCTTACTTCAGTGGTTGGTAAGTTGTTGGAGAAGATCCTGAGAGGCAGGATTTATGAACATCTGGAGAGGCATAATTATATATAGGCATCCGTTAGTCTCATAGTTTTGCACCTTGGAAGGTTTTCAGGATGCAGGCCTGGGCAGGGTTGTATGGGAGACCGGCAGTTGCCCAAGCTGCAAGCCTTCCCCTCTCCACGCCACTGATGTTGTCCAAGGGAAGGGCACTAGGACCCAAGCAGCTTGGCACCGGTGTCGTCGCAGAGCAATGTGTTGTTAAGTGCCTTGCTCAAGGACACAACAAGGTGCCTCAGCTGAGGCTCGAATCAGTGACCTTCAGATCATTAGACCGATGCCTTATCCACTAGGCCATGAAGATATTGCCTGAGCATTGTCTGCTCAGTAATGGCTTCATGATGTACTAGGAGATTGTTTAGTTTGTGGAATCTTACAAGAATGCCTTCAAAAATAGCTCCTAACTAAAGCACAACTTACATTTAAAAGGGCAGTTGAAATCGTTGTTTCAATGGAAACCGCAGACAGATGAAACTGAATTGCAGCCAGGAATGAAAGTGACCAAAATTGAAAAGCCAAAGCAGAAACGGACCTGGCTGTCAGGAACGGGGCCGGATGGACCCAAATGCACGACGCAGACACTGAAGTACTAGGGGGACAGGATGGGGATGCCATGGCATTTAAGGGTTAATGAAGGCAGGGCTGGGTCCAAGAGTTCAAACGAGGCAGGCAGAAGGATCCCAGAGTTCAGACGGGGCAGGCAGGAGGATCCCACATGGCGGGCCACAGGGATCCTGGGCAGGGCCGCCTCCCAGGCAGAAAACACAGAGGCCTGGGCCAGTCACAGACACCTGAGCAGGTGCGGGGCACAACCCTTAGGGAGCAATAGGTGGAAGGGGCAGAACCCCCGCCAGGCAGCAGCAGTCCAGCCGGACCTGCCTGATAGAGGCATTGAGTAGGAAGGGGCAGAGCTCCCACTGGGCAGCAGCAGTCCCACCCAACCCACCCGACAGAGGCAACAGGTAGGAAGCTGGGTCTAGGGTAAGCTACAAAACTACAGTGATCCACCGGGTACATTGGTAAATTGGGAAAGGCAACTGACAGCGTGGCAGTGCAAGCAAGCAGAATAAGGCAGGACAGCAGGACCAACGCAAGGAGAGAAGCAGGGTAACAAGACCAACCAGATAGAGCATATACAGAACAGTCCAGCAACCAGGGCAGAACCAGATACAGAACAAAATAACCACCAATCCAGTCTCTGTCCCACGGCCCCTTATAAACACCTGCAGCCGAATTGGCCACAGGTGTGTCTCCTTGATCCAGGCTGATCTTAACAGGTTCAAAGGGGCCGGGAGGGACAGCTGCAAGACCCAGAGTCCGGAGTACTCGGACCAGATCGAGACCCGGAACGCAGATTCTGGACCGGACCGGACCCTGACCCTGGCTGAACAAATTGTGTTACTGTTGTGGCAGGGGCTCACATACACCAGACCAATGCAAATTTAAAGGCAAGACTTGCAGAAGATACAACAAAACAGGACGACAAATACAACAAAAAGATGTTGGCCAGCCAAAAAATAAATGGACTGCACAGGAAAGAGAAAAAGCTAAGAAGTCAAGTTGCAGTTTCAAAAAGAGAACTAATCTGCATGCTGTTGATGAAAAATCTGATAATGATGAGAGTGACACGGGTCTGTGAAGCCTTGAGATTTACAGTGTGAAAATTAACAATGGATAGGCAATATAGCCTATGCCAGAAATGAACAGCAAATTAATTAAAATGGAATTAGACACTAGTTTAGCTGTTTCAGTCATTAAACAAAATGAGTTCAAATGACATTTCTAAGATATTGAACTGAAGCCTGCAGATATCAAACTAAGAACTTACATTGGAGAAAAGATAACTCCTGTGGGAATGATATTTGTAACAGTGAAATACAACCAACAAGCCACATTGAGCTTGTATGTGGTAAAAATAGAAGGCCAGCATTGGCTGAGACAACTACAACTTGATCGGAGATCCATCCACTATTTGCATGCCACATTCCCTGCTATGAAGCCAACTGAAAGTGAATTAAGACATATTGGATGATGCCACAACTATCTGAATACTGATCACCATGAACAGTTACCCATCAGAGGTCAAACAGGTGCTGGTGCCAACCTCTGTGCCTCTGATTGGAAAGCAGTGGTTCAACTACAACAGTTTTTTAGGAAACATATCTGAGAAAGCTTCTAGCATGTTAATCAGGTAGTTACTTGTGAAATGTGGCTCGGTTTTACATTGGGAATGAGTTCAGGGAGCTTCAGGAAAGCTGCAAGCATTTGGCTTTTGTCAGTATAAAGAACCAGAATCTACTCTGTGCACTCAGGTTATTGTAGGAACTTCAACTAGGAAACAAAAAGCTGCTTGTGAAAGTAGATGCAAAGACCAAAGCCAAAATGACAAGAGTCATCAGAGATATGAAATCAGAGGATTTGCTAGATGATGTTGGGGATGAGGAAACAAAGAGGAGAGGGAGCAATAGAAAGATTAATGAGTATACTCCAATGAACTAAATGGACTTTTCCAAGATCAAGATATATAAACTCGAAGAAGAAAAAGGTTGGTTACTGCTGTTATAGCCAAAGTGGTCGTCTCAGAGCAATCTCCTGCAAACACCACGGAGGATGTCTCAGAACAGAGATCGTTTCATAGCCACAAGTCTCACCTGTCAAAGAGAGTGATTCCCCTTGCCAAGAAAGACATTATCCCACAAGAATAAGAAATCCTCCACAGTGGTTATATCTTTAGGGATAATTAAAAATTTACTATGCTGTGGATGTCTGTATATAGTAGATGTATTATGTAGTATACAGTGTTGGAGTATATAGCTAAGTACAGAGGAGTGTTGTGTATTTAATATTTACGTAATGTTTGAGTAATCACATATATATACGCACATATATTGTTTGATTAAGCACTCTTGTTCATTTAAATTATGGGTTATATGTATAAATATATGAATTGCATATATCATCACGCTACCACTTGATCAAAGCATGCCTTGCTTAAAGTAAGCTTGAAGTTAGACCCGCATTCCCAGGCTCCCATGGCTTCCTCCTTTGAATTAGTTGAATATTTTGAAGTTTTATAACATAATACTTTCATTTTAATTTTTCCCAGTCAAGTTTTATGAATATGCAGATTTTATTCCAGCACAATCTGATCACTGTGTAAAGAACAGATTTTCATTAATATACTGTGCAAAAATGGAGTAGTGACCTTGAGAGCAAAAGTCTCAGGCTTATAGGGACCGTAGTGGTATATGACATTTGCACAGTACTGTATACTGGTATTATGTTTCAAGTTATCAAATAACACTTAATACTACTGAGCTAATACAAAGCAAAGTATTCTTATTTCTATTTTGCAACCATCCTCCTGTCTTAACCAGTAAACAATACTATGCATAAGTCTTAGTCACCCTAGCTATATAGATATCCAGAAGACATTTGCACAAGACTGTATTAGGATACATAATGTTATACAGTTTTGGCCTTGAGTCATAGATATTGAAATCTCATTTTATTTTGATAGATTATTGAATGAGATGATGCAACGTAATTCATAACTGTACCATCTTCATCCACTTCATCAATCATCTCCTGTAGCTCCTCTGGTGTTGGGTTCTGACTCAACATTCACATTACTTTACCCAGCTCCTTGGTACTAATGCAACCATCTTCAGCGTCTTGCACAAAAATATCAAAAGCTGCCTTGAATTCTGTAAAAGGAAAAACAAAAAAGGCATTAGGACCATCAAATTCAACTATTACGTTGAACTGCTTTTAATTTTCTTTAACATTTTATGATCCCTTACCATTCTTCTGTTCCTCAGTGAGCTGCTCAACCTATAGTCCAAAAACACAATGAGTTCCGTAGGCATGATTTAAAATAAAAATCTAAAGTTAGATGTGTCAGTCCATCTGTTACTCAAACTCTCATCTATATCATTGTCAAGTTGATATTCAACTCTTTTGATGTCCACTAAGTTGTTCCTTAGTTGGAATATCAAGTGCATATGGTCATCACAGTGCAGACTGATGGAAAGGTAAAGTTATGAAATTATTGTTATAAAATGAAGTTAGTTCGTCATTTCCACCATGAGGAGTTATCTGGTGTCCCTATTCCAATCACTTCCACAACTCTGGGATTCATTCTCCGCTGTTTTAATGGACCTATCTGCTACTTTATCCTCTGCCAGATCCACACTTTCAATCGCCAGTTCTTTGACTTTCTCATGTCCTGCAAGGTTTGGAAGATCACCTGTCTATAGACCACAGAACCTGCCTCTCCTGGCAGGGCTGGACATCTCCAGAACGTGATCTCTGCTGCTAACCTCAACGGTTCTCATGAGTCAGGGCAGATTCAGAACGCAGACTCCACCGCCATCAATGTAGGTTTCAATAACCTCAGACACCTCTGAAGGCCAATTGCGCAACTTCCAACTCCTACTCCAGTCTTGACCTACTGCACCTCCAGACCAGGACTCTATGCACTGCCACTGAAACCCCATCTCCCCTTTCCGCACCACCATTCAGCAATCATGCCTCTCTCAGTTCATACCACTAGCTCTTGGGCCCTCGGAGACTCCATCTTCTTCTCACCCCACCAGCCTCAGATGTTACCAATCCTCTTTCCCCCTCTGATCCCAGCTCTCATTTGTGCCAGGTCTTCACCTTCCTCTCTCTGAGCCAAAATGTTCTGTCCTCAGTGAGGGCCTCATCTTTGTCCCCCTGTGCCCACACCTCAACTCCCTGTGAGTTCCGCGCCCGCCAGGACACTGAGCTTTTCTTCTGCCGCCCACGTTTCTATGCCTAGTTCTTTAGCAATGACTCTCCACCCTGCACCGATGACCCCTTCTCCCATCTGCAATACTCCTCCTCTTCCTGGACACTCTCTCCTGGTCTTCTGCCTACTCTGAACCTTCTCATTGCCAACTGCTGACGGGACATCAACCGTCTCCACTTCCTCATTCCAACCTCACTCCTTCTTAACACTTGGCTCTCCACTCCCTCTGCACGAATTTTAACCTCATCATCAAACCCATGGATAAGGGGGTGGTGGGTGCTGGAGTAGTCTAGCATACTGACCTTTACTTTGCTGAGGCCCAGCAACAACTTTCAGACACCTTCTCTTACTTACCCCTCAAATAGGACCCCATGAAGGAGCACCAGGCCATTGTCACCCACACTATCACTGGCCATATTAGCTCTGAGGATCTCCTATCCACCAGCATCAACCTCACACCTCCCATTTCTACCTCCTACCCAAGATCCACAAACCCACTTGTCCAGGAAGACCCATTGTTTCAACTGGTTTCTGCCACGTTGAACTCATATCTGCATACCTCAACTCTATCTTATCCCCCCCCCCCCCAGTTCAGTCCCTTTCTACCTACATCTACGACATTTCACACGCTCTGTATCTTTTCAATGATTTCAGGTTCCTTGGCCCCCATCATCTTATTTTCACTATGGATGTCCAGTCCCTCTACACCTCCACCCCCCACCAGGAAGGCCTCAAAGCTCTCCACCCAACCATTTCCCCTCCACCACTATTCTCCTCCACCTGACAGAACTGGGCCTCACTCTAAATAATTTCTCTTTTGGTTCCTCTCATTTCCTTCAAACAAAAGGAGCCTTCAAGTCTACACTGGTGACCGTCCCACACTTTTCCTCCGCTACATCGATGTCTGTACAGGTGCTACTTCCTGCACCCATGCGGAGCTCAACGACTTCATCCACTTTGCCTCCAATTTCCACCCTGCCCTCAAATTTACCTGTCCATTTCTGACACCTCCCTCCCCTTTCTTAATCTCAACGTCTCTATCTCTGGAGACAATGATGTCTGTCATAAACCCACGGACTCTCACAGCTACATCAACTATACCTCGTCCCACCCTGCTACTTGTAAACAAGCCATGAGGTCTGTAATTAGTGGAACTCCTCAGGGATCTGTGCTGGGACCTCTGCTATTTGTAATGTATATAAAAGACCTGGATGAAAATGTACATGGGTGGATTAGTAAATTTGCGGGTGTTACCAAGATTGGTGGAGTCATGGATAGTGCAGAAGATTTGCAGATAATATAGCACAATGCAAACCAGGTGCAGACATGAGCAGAGAAATGGAAGATGGAATGTAACTCTGATAAATGTGAGGTGTTGCACCTTAGTAGGGCAAATGCAAGGACACAGTACACTGTTAAGGGCAAGATCCTTCACAGTGTTGCTGAGCAGAGAGATCTTGGTGTCAAGTTCATAGCTCCTTGAAAGTGACTACAAAGGTCAATAAGGTGGTTAAGAAGGTTTATCGAATACTTGCTTTTATGCCCTACTATAGGAAGGATGTTGAGGCTTTGGAGAGGGTGTGGAGGAGATTTACCAGGATGCTGCCTGGTTTAGAGGGCATGGGCTATCACAAAAGGCTGGATAAACCTGGATTGTTTTCTCTGGAGTGGGAGAGGGTGAGGGGAGATCTGATAGGGGTTTACAATATTATGAGAAGCACAGATAGAGTGGAGACAGAGTATGTTTCCCAGGGTTGAAATGTCTAATACCAGAGGGTATGCACTGAAGGTGAGAGGGCATAGGTTCAAGAGGGATATGAGTGGTAAGTTTTTTTACTGAGAATGTGGATGCCTGGAATACACTGCCTGGTATGGTGGTAGAGACAAATACATTAAAGGCTTTCTGTCATGGTCCGGTCCGTGAAGTCTGTGTTCCAGTTCACAGTCCCACCTCCCAGTGATGTTGTGGGGGTGGGACTGGACTCTCTGACGGTGGTGTCTGAAAAGAGGATGCTGTCCAAGTTGCATGTCATCTTGGACAATGTCTCCCATCCACTCCATAATGTACTGGTTAGGCACAGGAGGACATTCAGCCAGAGACTCATTCCACCGAGATGCAACACTGAGCGTCATAGGAAGTCATTCCTGCCTGTGGCCATCAAACTTCACTGCTCCTCCCTTGGAGTGTCAGACACCCTGAGCCAATAGGCTGGTCCTGGACTTATTTCCACTTGGAATAATTTACTTATTATTATTTAATTATTTATGGTTTTCTATTGCTATATTTCTACACTATCCTTGGTTGGTTGACTGTAACGAAACCCAATTTCACTCAGGATCAATAAAGTCTGTCTGTCTGTCTGTTTCAGTTGGGCTTAATCACAGCACCTGATTCTCATATTGGGGCTGGAATATAAGTGGCTCTGGGTTTGAGCGTGGTTGCTGATTTGTCTTGTTGGTATCCTGTCCTTGCCTCTTTGGGGTAGGTCAGGCCATTCTTGCTATTACCCTATGGTGGGATCTGTCCCTTCATGTCCTAGCCTCAGTTCCGTAATTTAGGCTGTCTATGCTGTTACCCTGAGGCTGGACTGTTCCCTTCCTTCCCTCTGAAGCCCTGCTGGCAGCCTCGCCTGTGTCCTTGCCTGTATTGCTGTCAAGTTCAGCCACTGGAGTGAGACCAGAGCCTTGCCACAACAACAGAATGAACTATCTATCGTTGAGCTTGGAACTGTCTCTTTGTGTCCCTGTGTTTAGTGTCTGTGTATGAGTCCTGGCCCGAAGGAGGGGTCCTGACTCTGTGTAAAGCCCTGGCCCTACATCCTGTTCCCAAGGAGGGGTCCCAGCTCTGTGTTCTGTGTTCCTGTGCTCCAGTCCAAGGCTCTATGGAGGTTCCATTCCATGTCCAAGTTGTAGCCTAGGCCCTGAGTCCTGGTCTCGTCCAGGGCTAGTGTTTGTGTCCAGCTACGCCTCTCCCCGCTTCTGCTCTGCTCTCCCTTGATGTAGGCTCTGCGTTCCTGCTGTCCCTCGACCCGGGCTCTGCGTTCCTGCTGTCCCTCGACCCGGGCTCTGCGTTCCTGCTGTCCCTCGACCCGGGCTCTGCGTTCCTGCTCCCCCTCGACCCGGGCTCTACGTTCCTGCTCTCCCTCGACCCGGGCTCTGCGTTCCTGCTCTCCCTCAACCTAGGCTCTGCGTTCCTGCTCCCCCTCGACCCGGGCTCTGCGTTCCTGCTCTCCCTCGACCTAGGCTCTGCATTCCTGCTCTCCCTCGACCTGGGCTCTGCGTTCCTGCTCTCCCTCGACCTAGGCTCTGCGTTCCTGCTCTCCCTCGACCCAGGCTCTGCGTTCCTGCTGTCCCTCGACCCGGGCTCTGCGTTCCTGCTGTCCCTCGACCTGGGCTCTGCGTTCCTGCTCTCCCTCGACCCGGGCTCTGCGTTCCTGCTGTCCCTCGACCCAGGCTCTGCGTTCCTGCTCTCCCTCGACCCGGGCTCTGCGTTCCTGCTCTCCCTCGACCCGGGCTCTGCGTTCCTGCTCCCCCTCGACCCGGGCTCTGCGTTCCTGCTCCCCCTCGACCCGGGCTCTGCGTTCCTGCTCCCCCTCGACCCGGGCTCTGCGTTCCTGCTCTCCCTCGACCCGGGCTCTGCGTTCCTGCTCTCCCTCGACCCGGGCTCTGCGTTCCTGCTCTCCCTCGACCCGGGCTCTGCGTTCCTGCTCCCCCTCGACCCGGGCTCTGCGTTCCTGCTCTCCCTCGACCCGGGCTCTGCGTTCCTGCTCTCCCTCGACCCGGGCTCTGCGTTCCTGCTCTCCCTCGACCCGGGCTCTGCGTTCCTGCTCCCCCTCGACCCGGGCTCTGCGTTCCTGCTCCCCCTCGACCCGGGCTCTGCGTTCCTGCTCCCCCTCGACCCGGGCTCTGCGTTCCTGCTCCCCCTCGACCCGGGCTCTGCGTTCCTGCTCCCCCTCGACCCGGGCTCTGCGTTCCTGCTGTCCCTCGACCCAGGCTCTGCGTTCCTGCTGTCCCTCGACCCGGGCTCTGCGTTCCTGTCTCTCCCTCGACCCAGGCTCTGCGTTCCTGCTCCCCCTCGACCCGGGCTCTGCGTTCCTGCTCTCCCTCAACCTGGGCTCTGCGTTCCTGCTCTCCCTCGACCCAGGCTCTGCGTTCCTGCTGTCCCTCGACCTGGGCTCTGCGTTCCCGTCTCTCCCTCGACCCGGGCTCTACGTTCCTGCTGTCCCTCGACCCGGGCTCTGCGTTCCTGCTGTCCCTCGACCCAGGCTCTGCGTTCCTGCTCTCCCTCGATCTAGGCTCTGTGTTCCTGCTCTCCCTCGATCAAGACCAAGTCTGAATTTCATGTCCTCATCCAGCCCTGGAATCCCGTGTCCTACCCCCACGTCTAGTCCTGTTGCCTTGCCACGTCTTGTCCTCGCCTGGATCCGGAGTCCGAGCCCAAGTCAAGACTTGGGCTCGGAGTCCTTGTCCAGGTTCCTAGTTCCTCATCCGGGTCCCACTTTCCTACTCTAATCCTAGCCCATGCCCTGTCTCCTAGTCTTGTCCAGGGCCTGTGTCTTGTCCAGCGTCATTTCTTCCCCATTTCCCTTGCTTTCTTGACACACCTAGTCCTCTCCCTAGTACTTCAGAGTCTGTGTCTTGCGTTTGGGTCTGTTCCCAACACCCACCGTATGACACTTTCAAGAAATGTTTGGATAGGCACATGGATGTAAGGAAGACTTGGGGAGATGGACATGGTGTAGGTAGGAGGGATTAGTGTTTGGGTGTTTTTGATTTGATTTTTAGCTAGCTTGGCACGACACTATGTGCTGAAAGGTCTATTCCTGTGCTGTTCTATGTTCTATTATAATATATCTAGTGTTTACTCTTACATTTCTGCCATTTGTATCATTTCAGTTTACTGATTTCTTGTCAAGTTGTGTACTGTCTCAGTTTCCTTTATGAGATATGGGATTCACCAGCATATACAGAATTTACTGGACATCCATCACTCACTTCAATAATAAGAAAATGCTTTGAGAGGCTGGTCAAGGACTTAATCTGCAGCATGATACCACCCAAACTGGACCCCCTACAATTCACCTACTGACACAACCAAATGACAGATGACTCAGTAGCCACAGCTCTACACACCGTCCTTCCACATCCGGAGAAGAAGGATGCTTATGTGAGAATGCTGTTCTTGGACCACAGTTCAGCATTCAACACCATAATTCCATCCAGGCTCGACAAGAAGCTCAGAGACCTCGGCCTTCACCCTGCCTTGTGTAGCTGGATCCTGGACCTCCTGTCAGATTGCCGGCAGGTGGTAAGAGTGGGCTCCCTCATCTCTGCCCCTCTGCCCCTCAGGGCTGTGTCCTAAGCCCCCTCTTTTACTCTCTGCATACCCATGACTGTGACACCACCCACAGCTCCGATCTGCTAATGAAGTTTTCTGACAGCACTACTCTGATTGGCCTGATCTCAAATAATAATGAGGCAGCCTACAGAGAAGAAGTCATCACCCTGACACAGTGGTGTCAGGAAAACAACCTCTCCCTCAATGTCGCAAAAACAAAGGAGCTGGTTGTGGACTACAGGAGGAATGGAGACAGGCTAACCCCTGTTGACAGCAATGGATCTGGGATTGAGAGGGTGAGCAGCTTTACATATCACCCAGGATCTCACGTGGTCTGTACATATCGACTGTGTGGTGAAAAAGGCACAGCAGCGCCTCTTTCACCTCAGGTGGTTGAAGAAGTTTGGTGTGGGCACCCAATTCCCAAGAACTTTCTATGGAGACACAATTGAGAGCATCCTGACTGGCTGCATCACTGACTGGTATGGGAACTGTACTTCCCTCAATCACAGGACTCTGCAGAGAGTGGTGCGGACAGTCCACTGCATCTGTAGATGGGAACTTCCCACTATTCAGGACATTTACAAATACAGGTATGTAAAAAGGTCTTTAAGGATCATGGGGGACTTGAGTCACCCCAACCACAATCTATTCCAGCCGCTGCCATCCAGCTGACAGTGCCGCAGCATAAAAGCCAGGACCAACAGGCTCCGGAACAGCTTCTTCCACCAGGCCATCAGACTGCTTAATTCATACTGATACAATTGTATTTCTGTGTTATATTGACTCTTCTGTTGTACATACTATCTATTATAAATTACCATAAAATTGCACATATAGATGGAGACGTAACAAAGAATTTTACTCCTTGTGTATCTGAAGGATGGAAGTAATAAGGTCAATCCAATTCAATTGAGAAGATGCCATTGAGCTGGCTACAGTTGATGTGATAGATTCTCATCCAGTATAGTTAGTGGGAAGTTAGCGGTTTACACCCAGCAGCAATGAAGAAAAGGCCATATGCTTCCAACTCAGAATGATGATTCATTTTGGGAGGTGCTGTTGAATAAGTTTTCATACTGCAATATATTTTCTTGGCTGTAAATCCTGTAGCCATGTTTTGTGAATGCAATGAATATGTAAAGTGCAGATCAGATGGGCAGCTTTGTCCTGAATGACATAGAGCTTACTGATATTTTATGGAAAGATGAAATGAGAGTATTTCATCACACTCCTGTTTGCGGGTCGTCCCACATTGTGGTTGTTCAGGTTTTGGAAATTAATCTGTACAAATTTCACAGATCACACTGCAATATTTTGAAAGATCATATACAATTCACTCAAGGAATTAATATGAAAAAACTAAAATATGATGTTTATTATTATTTCAAATCATGTTTTTGGCACATGAGCAGATGATGCAGCTGGGCATTATGGAAAACTAAGAGTAGACTGTTTTCTGGAACACAGTACCCCACCCACCATCACAATTTGAGAGCCTTTGCAGATGCTGGAAATATATAGGGAGTGTGGAAGAGACTATCTGGCAGAGGGCATCCTGCTTCTGATTGCGCTTGGCACTGGCTTCTCTCCACCAGCATCCCCATCCCACTCAGGATATTGAGAGCAGGGGTCCCTGCAATGATTATGCTGTTGAACAACAAAGGAATATGGTTAGATTCTCTCTTACTGGAGATGATCCTTGTCTGGTATTTTTGTAGCACAAGTGTTAATTGTCTCATATCTGCTCATACCTAATTGCTGTTGGAACCTGTTCCATTGTGGGGCTTTGCCAAGAACATTCCTCCAATGACATCCTGGGCTGAAGTAATTGACCATTGCCTTTGTACTAAATATAATTCCACTAGTATAAAGTTGTCCTCTAGACAATTTTACAATGTCTAGATGAAGTCAGTTTTGGTCAAATATTATCTAACTAAGAGGGTATTCTTTTCCTCTGGAATTCAATTTGTTCATATTTAAGTCTCTTAGTGAAATCCAACTGAACCAGTAAGTGATGAATCATTAATGTATAAATATCATCTGTTAGCTCTGTTGAATGATATTTTCCAGTACTTTGCTAATGGTCGAGACCGAACCAAGGGAACTTAATTAGATATAGTGGATTTGCCTTTTTTGTGGAAAGGATATACACTCAGTGGCCTAATAAAGTGGACACTGGGTTCATGGCCCTTTACTGCTGTAGCCCATCCACTTCAAGGTCACCATTCTGCACACCATTGTTGTAATGCAAGCTTGTATGAGTTACTGCACTACCTGTCAGTACCTCCAGCTGAACTCTGTCTTTTTGTGTTTTCCCCCTTGCTGTCAGTCTGTGGTTTTGTACTGCCAGGTGCTCCTGTCCCCACTCCTGCTCTACTCCAGCCCCTGTATCACTGAGTACTCCGTCTCTCATGTTTCTCATTATTACCTGTATTGCTGCCACCTGTGTCTCATTGTGCTCCACCTATCATCTGCCTCTCTGTTTATTGCTCAGTGTATCTCAGTCCTGTGTTTTCACCTGTTTGTTGCCAAATTGTACCAGTGAATTTTCCTGAGCCTTTCCAGCATTTGTATCTGTACTCTCTCAGTCTGATTATTGACTCTGCCTGTTTCCCAATTCTAGTTTTTGGATTTCTCTGGATGCTTTGATCTCTGCCTGAACTTTGACACTGACTTTGTTTGCTCCTCAGGATTTATTACTCAATTAATATTAGCGTGTGCACAGTAGTGGGTCTACGATTGGATCCCTGTTCCAATGGCCTGACACCACCTAGAACCTTGCACCAGTCTGGCCACTCCTCTGACCTCTCTCATTAACGAGTCATTGTCACCCACAGAACTGCCACTCATTGGATTTTGTTTTTGGTTTTTTTGCACCATCCTCTGTAAACTCTGGAGGCTGTTGTGCTGATGCACCATCAACAACTCTCTGAGACGTGAGGCGAGATATTGGCTTTTATTGGCTGGAAGAAAGAACAAGCAGCAATTGGCCACCACACTACATCCTGGAGACTGAGACTGGGGCGGAGTCCCCAATCGCCTTTATACAGGGGTCTGTGGGAGGAGCCACAGGAGCAGTCAGCAGAGGGGCATGTCCAGACAGGTATATGTAGTTCACCACATATGCATAAAAATCCCAGGAGATCAGCAGTTTTTGAAATACTCAAACTACGTTTCTGGTACAACAATGATTCCATGGTCAAAGCCACTTGGGTCACATTTCCTCCCCATTCTGATATTTGGCCTGAACAACAATTGACCTCTTGACCATGTCTGCATGCTTTACTGCATTGAGTTGCTGCCACCTGATTGGCCGATCTGATGTTTGTATTAATAAGCAGGTGTACTTAACAAAGTGGCCACTGAGTGCATTTGGGCAAGTTTCCAGATTGTCGGCATGAATGCCCAGATGCAAAGCACATCATCTAACACAAGTATTTAGCACTATAGCCAGGATGTTGGCCGATCCCTTAGCTTTTGCAATGCAAGATCACTCATCCATTTCCTGATTATCACATGCAACAAAAGTTAGAGATTGGCAGGTATGATGCTGTGGGCATCTCCAAGTTGTGGCTGAATGAAAATTATAGTTGGGAGTTTAACATCCAAGAATACACATTGTATTGAAAGGACAGGCATGTAGGCAGAGGGGGTGAGGTAGCTCCAATGGTAAAAAAATGAAATCAATCCTTAGAAATAGGAGACATAGGATCAAAAGATATAAAATCCTAGTGGGTAGAGTTAAGAAACGACAAGAGTACAAAGACCCTGATGGGAGTTATATACGGGCCTCTGAACAGTAGTAGGATATTGGCTACAAATTACAATGAGAAACAGAAAAGGCATGTAAAATGGGGGAAAGTTGTGATAATCATGGGGGATTTCAATATGCAGCTAGGTTGGTGATGGATCCCAAGAGAAGGAATTTCACAAGAAAGGAAATTATAGGCCAGTTAGCCAGACTGCACTTGACGTTGGGGTTGATTCTTAAAGACGAGGTTTTGGGGTACTTGAAGGCACATGATAATAAGGGCCAAAGTCAGCATGGTCTCCTTAAAGGAAAATGTTGCCTGACAGATCTGTTGCAATTCTTTGAAGCAATAACAGGTAGGATAGACAAAGGAGAGTTGGTGGATCTTTATTTGGATTTTCAGAAGGCCTTTGACAAAGTACTGCACATGAGGCTACTTAACAAAATAAGTGCCCATGGTATTATGGGAAAGGTATTAGAATGGATAGAACAAACACGAGGAAATCTGCAGATGCTGGAAATTCAAACAACACACACAAAATGCTGGTAGAACACAGCAGGCCAGGCAGAATGGATAGAAGTTTGGCTGACTGGCAGGAGGCAAAGAGTGGGAATAAAGGAGGCCTTTTCTGGTTGGCAGCGGTGACTAGTGGTGTGCTGCAGGATCACTTCTTTTCATGACGTATGTCAATGATTTGGATGAAGGATTTGATAGCTCTGTGGACAGATTTGTAGACAATATAAAGATATGTGGATAGGCAGGTAGTGTTATGGAAGGATGAAGACAGATCGGGGAAATGGGCTAAGAAGTGGTAGATGGAATATAATGTAGGGAAGTACATGCTCATGCACTTTGTTAGAAGGAATAAAGGCAGGTTTTGTAAATGGGGAGAAAATATAAAAATCACAGTTGCCGAGGAACTTGGGAGTCATTGTGCAAGATTTCCTAAAGGTTCACTTGAAGGTTGAGTCAGTGAGTAAGGCAAGAGCAACATTAGCCTTCATTTCAAGAGGAGTAAAATACAAAAGAAAGGATGTATTACCGAGGTTTTATAAGGCATGGGTTAGACACACTTGGGGTATTGTGAGCAGTTTTGATTCCCTTTTGTAAGAAAAGATGTTCTGGCATTGGAGAGAGCCCAAAGGAGACCAAATCCTGGAATCAAAGTTTTAACATGTGTATGAGGAGTGTTTGATGGCTCGGCCCCGTATTTGCTAGAGTTTAGAAGAATTGTTGGGGCAGGGGGGTGGGGGTGGGAAGAATCTCATTGAATCCTAATCAATATTGAAAAGTCTGGATGAAGTGGATGTAAATAGGATGTTTCCTATAGTGGGGGAGTCTAAGACCAGAATGCGCAGCCTCAGAACTGAGGGATGGCCATTTAGAACAGATGAGGAAGATTTCTTTAGCTAGAAGGTGGTGAATCTGGGATTCTTTGCCAGCGATGGCTGTGCAAGCCAAATCATTGGGTATATTTAAGGTGGAGGTTGATAAGTTCTTGATTAATCAGGGCATCAAAGTTATGGGGAGAAGGCAGGAGAATGGGGTTGAGAGGGTTGTGACGGATTGGCAGAGCAGACTTGATGGGCTGAATGGCCCAATTCTGCTCCTAGATGTTATGGTCTAAACATTGGCTAAAGACTATGTTGCGTATGTGATCTGGATCTTGGGAGGATTATAAACAAACTCACTCAGTACTTCAGGTTGAACATACTTGCACAAACTTATCCTTGAATTCACTACATGTGCTGGTCTCTAGCATCATTATGGATGGAGATATATTTGGAGTTTCCTTCATCTTTAGCTATTTAATGCCCCCCCCCTGAATTCACAACTGGATGTGGCAGGACTGTGGAACTATTACCCAGTCTGTTATTCTATGATCATTCAACTCCCACAGTTACTATTAATTTCTCACTTCTGACACCTGTTCCATTTCCTGCGGCTGATCTTCTTGATCTAATCTTGATGACCTTTGTCTTTATTCAGAGATTCTGTAGGTTGTCCCAAATGCACAGTCTGGCTGCTACTGTAAGATCTGCACCACCATCACCAAGGACCCCACAATCCAGGTCATGGTGTTCTCTCACTGCTGCCATTGGTAAGGAGGTAGAGGAGCCTTTAGTTTCACACCACCAGGTTCAGAAACAATTATTTCCCCTCAACTATCAGGCTCCTGAACCAGAATGGATAATTTCACTGGCCTCAACTCTGAACTGATTCCACAACCTGTATACACTCACTTTCAAGGACCGGTTACAACTCATGTTCTCAGTATTATTGCTTTTTTTATTTACACATTGGTTGTCAGAATTTATGTATAGTTTTGTAAATTCTATTGTATTGCAAATGATGACAAGAAAATTAATCTCAAGTTAGTAAATGGTAACATATGTATTGATAATAAATTTTACTTTGACTTCGAATTAACTGTCACATTGTTTCTGGATTATTTGATACAGGCAGAATCTTTACTCTTTGATGGTTCTAGAATTGTCAGATAATCCAAGGTATGTTTGAGCAATGCCTAGAACTGAATATAATACTAACTTCAGAATGTTTATTGTTAGATAGCATGTCACATAAATCACAGCACATTGCAGTAGTTAACACTATCCAAGTACAAGATACAAGAAAAGCAGCTTTTATTTTCATCTTCATTTAGCTTTCTAAGTGCTGAGAATTTCTTTGTCAGTAATGGAGATAGATGTTGGCTGTTTGAAGATCTGGTGATAAAACTAACGCGACTCTGAGCAATCTGTCCAAACTTTTCAAACGTTGGAAACAGCTGTGAGGTGGTAAAAAGAGCGGCAGCTATTGTCTTTGTTAGGCATCGCATCCAAGTCGGGATGCTTTAGGTACGAATAGGTTCCTAACACACTTGCACACACAAAAAAAGTTCCTTTAAAGTCCTGTTTACATGTGGCCTTGGAAATACTACTCCTTGTTATTTATAACAGTGTAAAAGACAAGACAACTGTGGAGGACAACAACAGCAAATACTACGAATAGCTTACTTTTGATCCAAGATTTTGACTGAGACACACAAATATCCTTGAAGTCCTTATCTGAGCCTTGTGGGTGTTGTGGAAGTTATCGACAAAATAAACGTCTCCTGCGACCCAAAATTAGCTTTACCCCAGTACAACAAAATCTCCTTACATTCCTTCAAGGGTAGAGTAAGTACTACAACAAAAGAGCTGCTAAAATTAATGGAGAATACATTCCCAAATATTAAACTGTAAAGATCTTGTTCACCTGCAAGAAACTAAACGCAACAGACTAACATTTATGAATGAATCGCTCCAAACCTGGCCTGCTGAGTTCCTCAGAGTTTTGTGTGTCCGTACAAACTTCTGTTATTTTTCCCCACATCTGACCGTTTTATAAGTAGCGATTTTACAACAAAGATTGGAGCCACCTGCCGATTGTTTTATATTCCCCGCCTCTAAAATGGAACAAGACGATGTCAAGGCACCCCACGTTTGACTACAAGGAGTTTATTTTGAAAGCACGCTGTAACTACGTGTAATTTACTTTTCAGCAATCGATGAACCTTCCTCATGTGTAACATCGGACAACTTTTTAAGCTATGCATAATATCGAACACAGCCCGGGATTGGATTGAAAGTGATGAAGACAAGATCCTGCCGCTCATGATCCCTTGCAATATGGTGAAGAGGGAACAAGTATTGAGGGTTTTATAATTGACTATTTTTATACATTTAACATCAAATTTCATAGTAAAAGAGGAAATTTTATTATGCTCAAAATTATTGGAATAATTGGCTGTCTGGGACAATTTAAGGTAGTTAGAATTCATGTAAATTTAAGTTTTAGTTTATTTGTGTATTACGATTTATAGAATATTTTTATAAACCATTGTTTAATCATGCAATTTCTGTCCTAGTATAGATTGGTGGTAAAATACATTTGTGTAGCTTTTCCCATAAGGGTATCTAATGATTTGTGCTTCAGAACAACTTAAAATTGAAATTGATAAATTGAACATCTGTAGCCAAATTTAAGAAACTGTGCACTCACCGCCGCTTTGTAAATATCTTCCATGATCGTGGATGGATGTAGTGATGTCGATGGACAGAGAGACAATGGTTCCAGATCATCTTTTATATTGAGGTCTAAGTTCCAGGTTTACCACACGCCGCACTTTCCGTTCAATCCGAACAGCGTAAAATCACTGACGATTTGCCAGATAAGAATTTAATGTCACAAGAGGCATAATTAAACTGGCTTCTTGCCCTTTCATCTCCACTCGCCTATGCAGATGTCATTGGGGACAAAACAAGGTGTCCTGCTAAAATTTTACTGATAACTCAGCGCATGGGACAGCCATTTTCTAAATATTCTGGATCATAGTGGGATTTATTCAATTTATTTATTTCAATTTATTCAAACAATGAAGTTCTTTTTCTCTTGTGCTGTCTTGTTAAAAATGTGATTAAATAAAATAATGATGAGTCTTAAAATTCGAAGTATATATGTTTTGTTTTACAATACTAAGACAAATGTATTTATAATCAGCATACAATACTGCTTTATGCAGTTTATTTTCTTTGGTCCTTTATGTAAATATGGCTATTATCATTGAAGTATGTGACCAGGATTTATGCTAATAAAATATTTTGCACCAGTTAGGTTTGGTTTGGATTCTAGTGGGTCAGTTTTACGGAGGTTGTATTTGTATCATTGCAGTTTATGTTATACATTTGAGATGCAAAGTCACTCTTATAAAACTTCGAGTTTTCATTGGCTTAGCACAAAGCAACACTTGGATTCAAACTTGATCTTTGGTGTTGTCAGTAGGGAATTTTATGTTCACCCTGTGGTCACATGGATTTCTCCAGTGCTCCGACTTCCTCACAAAGACGTGCAGGTTGGTAGGTTGCCTCTAGTGGGTGAGGGATTGGGATCAGGGGGAAGTTGATGTGAAAAGAGGAAGAATTAAAAAATGGGATTAATATAATAATAATGTGAATAATGGTTGATGTATTTTTAAAATCACAATAAACTTTATTCTTAATAAAAATATTATTTATAAGAATAAAATCTACAATTCCTTTCCATTCTAACCTTCATAGTCAGTGCATTAAGTAGTGTTCTATTACATTCTTTAAAACCAATTTAAGTTGCCACTCATGTTGCTCCCTGGGGTGGTAGGCTACTACAATTGGCAGGACTCTGGTAGCTATACATTTAAGAGTTCTATTTCAAAACTGGCACAAGCCGCATTAGGGCAGTTTCTTTTGTCAGTCAGTATGAGGATGTATGTTCTCAGTGTCACCTCATGGGTATGCAGTGTTCCTAGGATTTTATGCCTAATGCTTGTTTTTAGCTAGGTCTGGTGTTACACTTTGTTTCGCAGATGCACATTTGGTATTATGAGGAATTTTAATCTCTTTGTATTTATAACTTCTATTTTTTGGGATAATTTAATTAGCATTTTCAATGTTTTGGATTGTAGTTTTTGGCTTTGGGGATTATTGCTTCATTTGGGCACCTCTGTTGTCTTATTGGTCCTGAATTGTGGACCTGTACTCTTCCAGGTTGAAGAAGAGGGCGAGGAACATCATACAGGACTCCTTCCATCCTGCGCACGGACTGTTTGAACTGCTTCCATCTGGTAGGCGCTTCAGATCCCTCCAGACTAAGACTGATAGGCACTGGAGAAGTTTTTTCCCTACTGCGGTCACTTTGCTGAACAGTTAACTGCTGGTTAACTGTCGGCTAACTATTACTTGGATTGCACTACTTGTATGTATAATCTATATTTTCATTTATATTTATCATTATTATTGTTATGAGCAGAGAGACAACATCTGCCGGAAGTACATTCCTTGTGTGTGCACAGGTACTTGGTGATTAAAGTCTGATTCTGATTTCTGTTCTTGAGATCCTTAGTAATCTTTACAAAAACTACTTACAATTATGTTTTCCTGACTCCCCATTCTAGACATGGTGGATTGCATCATCTTTGCAATAGCTAGTTTCAAGAGCTGTTGCTCCTGATGCCTTCAAATATCATTCTTTAATACAACTTATTTAAATCTTCCAGAAGCTTCTTGTTCTTCCCATTCAGTGCTGTTGCTTCATGTTCATCTACATGCCAATTAATGGCTTCATATAGCACCATCCTTCTCATAGCACTCTTAAGCAGGTACCAAATGAACAACTCTGTTCTCATTACATTCTATCTGATCACTGAATACACTCCTGATGTCTTGATGAATGTATAGCTAATCCATTGTCCATGTCTTTGGTCCTTATCCAGAACCCCTATTCAGCTGACTCCTTGGTGAATCTCTTCAGAGCATGTTGGGATATCTGGCATTTCATTTCCATCTAGAAACTTTTCTCAATAATTTCTCACCCAAGGGCACACTCATCTCTCCAGCAAAAAGAATCAAGAAAACAACAAAAATTAAACACCAGCACTGAGAAAGTGAGCTTATTTTAAAGGTGAGAAGTAAATCAGAAAAAATACAATTCTGATACAAACTGGACTAAGTTTTATTACATTTTGTGGAGAATAAATTGTAAAGCATTCAAAACATTGGATTGATAGGAAAGTATCAACTGATTTGCTAAAAGATTCATTCATTTGTGCATACAATTAGCAAAAGGTAAGTTAAATGATCAAAGCATGTGGAATTCTGTATTATGGAATGGTTCACTTTTTACAATTCAGTTTGGAATCTGAGATTTCTGACAAGGGCTGCTCTTATGACTTATTGCTAATTGTCTTTGAGAGGTGGTCAGTCATCTTGAATTGCTTCAGTTCTTCAGGTGAAAGCACTGTTGAATCAGGAGTTCAAGGATTTAGACCCAGCAATGGTGACAGACTGGCAACATACTTCTAAGTTGTGATGGTGATAGAGGGTCACTTGCTTGTAATGATTTTACTTTTTGTGTGCTGCCCTTGCTCTCCATATTAGTAGTGATATTGCAATTAAGAGGTGAGCCTAATGAGTAACAACAGTGCAAATTGTACATAGTTCAGTGTTTTCTGTGTCCGCTTGCATGAAGATGGATACAGAATTTTATTTCATTTCTCTTTTATTTCCTTATCCCTCTATGTTTTTACCCATCTCCTACCACAGTCTACCTACCCACAAACCACCCAAATGCTTGTATTTAAAGCTGATGTAGGCAGATTAGAAAATATATATATTTTTTACCTCTTATCTTCATTGTTCCCTTCACTGGAATAATGATTGCAAGCTTCAGGACATGTTGGGTAGATAAAGAGCAACTTGTCCACCAAGGCTGTGTGCAGGATTGTGGATGAACAATCATAGCAAATAGTCCTTCCTCTTCCTATCTTTCATGACAACCATGTAATATTTGCAAGCAAGGAAAAATGAAAATCTTGTTAATATGAATAAAGTAAAAATCTGTAGAATCATACTTGGCCAATTGAGGATTTGAATGGCCAAGAAATTAGATGTTAGGTTAAAAGACATTTCAGTCCCTTGCTTTCAGCTTTTTTTTTGGTAGTAGGCATTATCTTCTGTTTTTAATTGTATTCACAGTTTTGGGGGTTTGAATGTTCTGATTTATATTTCCTACATTTTGCTCTGATTGGTCTGGAGTTTTTTTTTCTTGCGGGGGTGGGGGTGGATACTAACTTTACACAACTTCAATTTTGGTGTTTTTTCAATTATTATATTCTGTATTAGATTACCATTGTATGTTTATCTTGCACTGTATTAATTTCCTATTTCATTCATGGGTTTTTTTGTAGTGTTGTAGAAAATGCATAAAAAATCAATTAAAAAAAAAGACAGTTAGGTTTTATGTATGATCACTGCATCTCCAAGGAACCAGTCTAGTTCCCCCTTATGCGTGTATGAAGAACCAGTACTTTCTCCGTAGTTAGCAATGTATTTCAGAATTTACTGGAATTTCAGTTCTCTGTATCCATTCTGTTCTAATAATGGTGACATGGTCCGGATCAGTTCCCCTTAAATTTAGTTAGGTCGCGTTATGATCCAGTCCATTGACTCTTTGTTCCCTTCTAATTCCGTTTCACATGTCCCTTGAGCTTGGCAATTAAGGTGATCTACTCCTGACCCGAACCAGCAGCTTATAAGCCCCTGGCTTTAGCCATTCGGGGCGAGAGTGTTAGGAAGCATTAGCAAGTCGCCGTTGCTATCACAAGCCAGAGTTATCCAGCCCACATCGGAGCACCAGTGATTCACCTTCCTTCGCCAGAGTGGGTCTGGACAAGGTCAATCTGCCAGGGGTGAGTTGAAGACGTAGTCCTGACTCGACGTTCATGCCCCTTGTCCGTGTCTATCCCTCAAAGAGTCCTGGCTCGGTGCCTGAGTGGAAGGCGGAGTCCTGACTCGACGTTCATGCCCTGTGTCCATGTCTGTCCCCTTTAAGAAGAGTCCCAGCTTGATGTCTGATCTGGAGGAGGAGTCCTGGCTCAATGTTCCTGTCCTGTGTTTTGGTGTCCATGTTTCAGGCTGTGGCAATCCATGGTGTCCACATTTCTGGCTGCGGTGAATTAAGGTCCTAGACTCCTAGTCCAAGGTCCACGGCTGTCCATGTTCCCATTGTCCAAGTCCAAGGGCCATGATGATCCATGTTCCCATTGTCCAAGTCCAAGGGCCTCGGCTGTCCATGTTCCCATTGTCCAAGTCCAAGGTCCGCGGCTGTCCATGTTCCCATTGTCCAAGTCCAAGGGCCTCGGCTGTCCATGTTCCCATTGTCCGTCCAAGGGCCACGGCTGTCCATGTTCCCATTGTCCGTCCAAGGGCCACGGCTGTCCATGTTCCCACTGTCCAAGTCCAAGGGCCGTGATGATCCATGTTCCCATTGTCCAAGTCCAAGGGCCATGATGATCCATGTTCCCATTGTCCAAGTCCAAGGGCCATGATGATCCATGTTCCCATTGTCCAAGTCCAAGGGCCTCGGCTGTCCATGTTCCCATTGTCCAAGTCCAAGGTCCGCGGCTGTCCATGTTCCCATTGTCCAAGTCCAAGGGCCTCGGCTGTCCATGTTCCCATTGTCCAAGTCCAAGGGCCACGGCTGTCCATGTTCCCACTGTCCAAGTCCAAGGGCCGTGATGATCCATGTTCCCATTGTCCAAGTCCAAGGGCCATGATGATCCATGTTCCCATTGTCCAAGTCCAAGGGCCATGATGATCCATGTTCCCATTGTCCAAGTCCAAGGGCCGCGATGATCCATGTTCCCATTGTCCAAGTCCAAGGGCCGCGATGATCCATGTTCCCATTGTCCAAGTCCAAGGGCCACGGCTGTCCATGTTCCCACTGTCCAAGTCCAAGGGCCATGATGATCCATGTTCCCATTGTCCAAGTCCAAGGGCCATGATGATCCATGTTCCCATTGTCCAAGTCCAAGGGCCATGATGATCCATGTTCCCATTGTCCAAGGGCCATGATGATCCATGTTCCCATTGTCCAAGTCCAAGGGCCATGATGATCCATGTTCCCATTGTCCAAGTCCAAGGGCCGTGATGATCCATGTTCCCATTGTCCAAGGGCCATGATGATCCATGTTCCCATTGTCCAAGTCCAAGGGCCATGATGATCCATGTTCCCATTGTCCAAGTCCAAGGGCCGTGATGATCCATGTTCCCATTGTCCAAGTCCAAGGGCCGCGGCTGTCCATGTTCCCATTGTCCAAGTCCAAGGGCCGCGGCTGTCCATGTTCCCATTGTCCAAGTCCAAGGGCCATGATGATCCATGTTCCCATTGTCCAAGTCCAAGGGCCATGATGATCCATGTTCCCATTGTCCAAGTCCAAGGGCCATGATGATCCATGTTCCCATTGTCCAAGGGCCATGATGATCCATGTTCCCATTGTCCAAGTCCAAGGGCCATGATGATCCATGTTCCCATTGTCCAAGTCCAAGGGCCGTGATGATCCATGTTCCCATTGTCCAAGTCCAAGGGCCGCGGCTGTCCATGTTCCCATTGTCCAAGTCCAAGGGCCGCGGCTGTCCATGTTCCCATTGTCCAAGTCCAAGGGCCATGATGATCCATGTTCCCATTGTCCAAGTCCAAGGGCCATGATGATCCATGTTCCCATTGTCCAAGTCCAAGGGCCATGATGATCCATGTTCCCATTGTCCAAGTCCAAGGGCCGTGATGATCCATGTTCCCATTGTCCAAGTCCAAGGGCCATGATGATCCATGTTCCCATTGTCCAAGTCCAAGGGCCGTGGCTGTCCATGTTCCCATTGTCCAAGTCCAAGGGCCATGATGATCCATGTTCCCATTGTCCAAGTCCAAGGTCCACGGCTGTCCATGTTCCCATTGTCCAAGTCCAAGGGCCATGATGATCCATGTTCCCATTGTCCAAGTCCAAGGGCCGCGGCTGTCCATGTTCCCATTGTCCAAGTCCAAGGGCCATGATGATCCATGTTCCCATTGTCCAAGTCCAAGGGCCATGATGATCCATGTTCCCATTGTCCAAGTCCAAGGGCCATGATGATCCATGTTCCCACTGTCCAAGTCCAAGGGCCGCGGCTGTCCATGTTCCCATTGTCCAAGTCCAAGGGCCATGATGATCCATGTTCCCATTGTCCAAGTCCAAGGGCCATGATGATCCATGTTCCCATTGTCCAAGTCCAAGGGCCATGATGATCCATGTTCCCATTGTCCAAGTCCAAGGGCCATGATGATCCATGTTCCCATTGTCCAAGTCCAAGGGCCATGATGATCCATGTTCCCATTGTCCAAGTCCAAGGGCCATGATGATCCATGTTCCCACTGTCCAAGTCCAAGGGCCGCGGCTGTCCATGTTCCCATTGTCCAAGTCCAAGGTCCCCGGCTGTCCATGTTCCCACTGTCCAAGTCCAAGGGCCATGATGATCCATGTTCCCATTGTCCAAGTCCAAGGGCCATGATGATCCATGTTCCCATTGTCCAAGTCCAAGGGCCATGATGATCCATGTTCCCACTGTCCAAGTCCAAGGGCCATGATGATCCATGTTCCCATTGTCCAAGTCCAAGGGCCATGATGATCCATGTTCCCATTGTCCAAGTCCAAGGGCCTCGGCTGTCCATGTTCCCATTGTCCAAGTCCAAGGGCCGCGGCTGTCCATGTTCCCACTGTCCAAGTCCAAGGGCCGCGGCTGTCCATGTTCCCACTGTCCAAGTCCAAGGGCCATGATGATCCATGTTCCCATTGTCCAAGTCCAAGGGCCGCGGCTGTCCATGTTCCCATTGTCCAAGTCCAAGGGCCATGATGATCCATGTTCCCACTGTCCAAGTCCAAGGGCCATGATGATCCATGTTCCCATTGTCCAAGTCCAAGGGCCATGATGATCCATGTTCCCATTGTCCAAGTCCAAGGGCCGCGGCTGTCCATGTTCCCATTGTCCAAGTCCAAGGGCCATGATGATCCATGTTCCCATTGTCCAAGTCCAAGGGCCATGATGATCCATGTTCCCATTGTCCAAGTCCAAGGGCCATGATGATCCATGTTCCCATTGTCCAAGTCCAAGGGCCATGATGATCCATGTTCCCATTGTCCAAGTCCAAGGGCCATGATGATCCATGTTCCCATTGTCCAAGTCCAAGGGCCATGATGATCCATGTTCCCATTGTCCAAGTCCAAGGGCCGCGATGATCCATGTTCCCATTGTCCAAGTCCAAGGGCCATGATGATCCATGTTCCCAATGTCCAAGTCCAAGGGCCGCGATGATCCATGTTCCCATTGTCCAAGTCCAAGGGCCATGATGATCCATGTTCCCACTGTCCAAGTCCAAGGGCCGCGATGATCCATGTTCCCATTGTCCAAGTCCAAGGGCCATGATGATCCATGTTCCCATTGTCCAAGTCCAAGGGCCATTATGATCCATGTTCCCATTGTCCAAGTCCAAGGGCCGCGGCTGTCCATGTTCCCATTGTCCAAGTCCAAGGGCCATGATGATCCATGTTCCCATTGTCCAAGTCCAAGGGCCATGATGATCCATGTTCCCATTGTCCAAGTCCAAGGGCCATGATGATCCATGTTCCCATTGTCCAAGTCCAAGGGCCGCGGCTGTCCATGTTCCCATTGTCCAAGTCCAAGGGCCATGATGATCCATGTTCCCACTGTCCAAGTCATGGCTGCGGTAATCCCAGTTCCCTGTTTCCAAGTCCCAGGTCCGTGGCGATCCAAGTCCCTAGTCCCCTAGTCCAAGGTTCATGTTCCTCTTTGTCCTCCTTGATTTCCCAGTTTTCTGTGTAGTGAGTAATAAACACTATTTTATTGTACCTAAGAAAGACGTGTTTGTGTCCTGCGTGTGGGTCCTCTTCCAGCACCCTTGTCCCCACCTTGTGACAAATGGATCTTCAACTCACTCTCCTGGTCTCAATTATAGTAAAAGGGTACCACACCGACAGAAAATTATATTACCTGTAATCAAGCACAGTTGGCTACTTAACAAAAATACTCATGCAATTTTGTAGTTTTTTTTCAAAAATATGAAATTAGTGATAATTTTTTCACCAATATAGTATATTTATCACTAATCAAGTTATATAATTATTACAAAAATATTCTTAACAGTAGCAGAGTACTTGGACTAGTTAGGGATCAGGTTATGATGCAAGGTTGGGCTAAGTTCTAGTAAAAATGAACAATTACTACACTGATACTTACAGTGATGGAAATAATGCAAAGCTATACTGGCATAAGTCAAATAGGTTCCATTTGCTAAATGTACAAATGTTTAATCAATACAGTAGCCAAAATCTAGGGTAATAATTTAAAAGAAGCATAAAAGTAAGTGAAATGGGGACTACTTCTGAAGAAAAAGATGCATTTTGGATAAAATTGAGATTTACTGTAATACCTTATACATCTTAGAATTATTATCTATCCTTTGTAAGCTGATGACTGTCACCTACTGAATATTTGTGTTATGTTTATGCAGATATCATTTCAAAATAAGCTTCACAATATTGAGACTCTTACTTCTGCAGGAAACATTAGATATTTTATTTTATTTGAGATACAGAGCAGAATAGGCCTTTCCAGCCCTTTGAGCTGACTAGCTCAGCAAACCCCCAACAACGGGGTATTTTACAATCAACAATTTACCTACCCTTATTCCTTCAGTGGTTTGAATGGGCATGACTGCGCAAGCGTGTGGAGCTTGGCCAGTTAGAACAGCCGGAAGAGTTTAAAAGAAAGACAGATTTACAGAGCGGGCGTCGGAGGAGCGCACGGCGGAGTAGTGGGAGACAGACAGAGTAGGAAGACTTTGGCTCAACAGGGCTTAGGTGATAAGGGGTCAAGGCCAGGTAGGTTATCTGTTTAAAATAACGACAGAAAGTATGTGTGAGAGGCCGGTTTTCTGTGCTCGGTGTCAGATGTGGGAGGTCCTGGAGACTCCCAGCCTCCTGGATGACCACATCTGCACCAGGTGTGTTGAGCTGCAGCTCCTTAAAGACCACATTAGGGAACTGGAGAAGCAGCTCGATGATCTTCGTCTGGTCAGGGAGAGTGAGGAGTTGATAGAGATGAGCTATAGGCTGGTAGTCACCTTAGGAGACAGAAGTGAGTAACAGTCATGAGGGCATGGCAAGAAGTAGGTACTAGAGAGTACCCCTTGACAATAAGTACAAAATACTCTGCAGATGCTGTGGTAAAAGCAACACACACAACACGCTGGAGGAACTCAGCAGGTTGGGCAGCATCCGTGGAAACGAACAGTCAACGTTTCGAGCTGAGACCCTTCCTCATAAATTGGAAACAGATGTTCTCAAGGAAATGTACGGAAGAAATGTGTTAAATGTTCAGGGGATAGTTGCGTAGAGTTCTGAGTAGGTATGTTCCAATGAGACATGGAAAGGATGGTACAGAGCAAGATCCGTGACATACAAAGGCTGTTGAAAATCCAGTGAAGTAGTAAAAGAGCTCTCAAAAGGTTCAAAAAACTAGATAATGATAGGAACCTAGAATATTGTAAGGCTAGTAGGAAGGAGCTTAAGAATGGAAATAGGAGAGCCAGAAGGGGCCATGAGAAGGCCTTGGCGGACAAGATTAAGGAAAACCCCAAGGCATTCTACAAGTACGTGAAGAGCAAAAGGATAAAATATGAGAGAATAGGACCAATCAAGTGTGACAGTGGAGAAGTATGTATGGAACCGGAGGAAGTGGTGGAAGTACTTAATGAATACTTTGCTTCAGTATTCACCATGGAAAAGGATCTTGGCGATTATAGGGTTGACTTGCAGCAGACTTGAAAAGCTCGAATATGTAGATGTTAAGGAAGAGGATGTGCTGGAACTTTTGGAAAGCATCAAGTTGGATAAGTCACCAGGACCGGATGGGATGTATCCCAGGCTACTATGGGAAGCAAGCAATGATTACTGACCCTCTGGCAATGATCTTGCATCATCAATGAGGACGGGAGAGGTTTGGGAGGATTGAAGGGTTGCGGATGTTGTCCCCTTATTCAGGAAAGGGAGTAGGGATAGCCCAGAAAATTATAGGCCATTGAGTCTTAGTTCAGTGGTTGGTAACTTGATGGAGAAGATCCTGAGAGGCAGGATTTATGAACATTTGGAGAGGCATAATATGAGCAGGAATAGTCAACCTGGCATTATCAAAGGCAGGTTGTGCCTTACGAGCTGATTGAAATTTTTGAGGATGTGAATAAACACATTGATGAAGATAGAGCCGTAGATGTAGTGTATATGGATTTCAGCAAGGCTTTTGATGTACACCATGCAAGGCTTATTGAGAAAGTAAGGAGGCATGGGATCCAAGCAGACATTGCTTTGTGGATCCAGTACTGGCTTGCCCACAGAGTTGTTGTAGATGGGTCATATTCTGTATGGTGGTGTGCCTCAGGGATCTGTTCTTTGAGATTTTTATAAATGACCTGGATGAGGAAGTGGAGGGATGGATTAGTAAATTTGCTGATGACACAAAGGTTGAGGGAGTTATAGATAATGTGGAGGGCTGTCAGAGGATACAATAGGACATTGATAGGATGCAAAACTGGGCTGAGAAGTGGAAGATGGAGTTGAACCCAGGTTAGTGCAAGGTGGTTCATTTTGGTAGGTCAAATATGATGGCAGAATATAGTATTAATGGTAAGACTCTTGGCAGTGTGGAGGATCAGAAGGACCTTGGAGTCCAAATCTATAGGATACTCAAAGCTACCAAGCAGGTTGACTCTGTGGTTAAGAAGGCATATGGTGCATTGGTCTTCATCAATTGTGAGATTGAGTTTAGGAGCCGAGAGGTAATTTTGCAGCTATGCAGGACCCTGGTCAGACCCCGCTTGGAGTACTGTGCTCAATTTTGGTTGCCTTACTACAGGAAGGATGCGGAAGCCATAGAAAGAGTGCAGAGGAGATTTACAAGGACTGGATATGAGAATAGGTTGAGTGAACTCAGCCTTTTCTCCTTGGTGCGATGGAGGATGAGAGATGACCTGATAGAGGTGTACAAGATAATGAGAGGCATTGATTGTGTGGATAATCAGAGGCTTTACCCCAGGGCTGAAACAGCTAGCATGAGAAGGCACAGTTTTAAGGTGCCTGGAAGTAGGCACAGAGGAGATGTTTTTTCCTGTGTAAGTTTTTTTTTAAATAAACGCAGAGAGTGGTGAGTGTGCGGAATGGGCTGCTGGCGGCAGCAGTGGTGGCGGAAACAATAGGGTCTTTTAAGAGACTCCTGGATGGCTGCATGGAGCTTGGGTGATGGGTAAAGCCTAGGTAGTTCTAAGGTAGGGACATGTTCGGCACATCTTTGTGGGCCATAGGGCCTGTGTTGTGCTGTATGTTTTCTATGTTCCATATTTCTCTGTTTCTACCCAATACGTCTTTGGACTATGGGAGGAAACCCTCCCATTCCATGGGAAGGATATATAGAGACTCCTTACAGACGATGCTGGGATTGAACGCACAATTCTGATGTCCCGAGCTATAATAGCATAGTGCTAACCGCTATATTACTCAGGCACGCTGCAGTAACATGAAAGAATGGTTATTAATAATTTAACCTTGTTTTGTTTTGACTCCATTATGTACTGTATAACAAGGAAACACACACAACTAACGTAAGATCTGATTCAGTCAAGCAATGCAAAAGGCAAACAATTTGTATAAGTGCAGTTTGGGAAAAATAAGGTGTTTGTTCCTTTTGTGAGAATACTGTATACCTTAAAATATTCTGCTGAAATTCACAAAAGGTTGAGTACTAACACCCAAAATGATAGCAAGATGTGCAGAATAGATTCAATTTTGTCTTTTTTTTTCTGATTTAGTTAGTCCCATTGTGAAAATATCTGAGTCAGCAGATGATCCTACATTGATTCAATTCCTGATGACTTCTAGTGGAAAACATCACCATTGTCAAAGAGCTTGCTAACATTTGCCTTTGTCACATCTGTAGGCAGTGCAGACCAAATTCCTCAACACGCTGCATAATAATGTTTTTCATAATTCTCTTTACAATTGTGACCACTAGCCTTTCTTCTTTGGTCTTTTTTCATTTAATATTCTTCTCAGATCCTATTTCAGCTTGCTGTTTTCTAGAGAGTGGGGAAAGTCCACACTCTCTTATCTATCCTTGTAACTGTTGTCCCTGCTCTCAGGAACCTTTCTCATAAACCTTTGCTGCATGCTCCATGTAGTGAGGTGACCAGAAATGAAATGTTGAAGCCAGACCAATGTTTCATAAAGTTGAGCATGGCTAGTTTTGGATCAATTGATATTTTGAATGATGGCATTCCTCAGAATCAGATTTAATATAACTGTAATATGTTGTTTATATATTACAGTAAAAATAATTAAAAACTAAATTATGATAATAAATATGTTTTAAATATTAAATTAAATAAGTGATTCAAAAAGAGTAAAAATGGAAAAAGTTAGGGTTTATTGCCCATTCAGAAATCTGATGGTGATGGTGAAGAAGTTGATCCCAAGTTGTTGCATGTCTTCCTGTACTTCCTCCTTGACGATGGCAGAGAGAAAAGGGCATGTCCTGGGTTATGGGTGTCCTTAATGAGAGATGCCTCCTTTTTGAGGTATCACATTTTGAAGATGTCCTCAATGCTGTGGAGTCTAGTGCCCATGATGAAGCTGGATTGATGGATGTGCAACTTTCTGCAGCTTTTTCCCGATCTTGTGCAGTGGCCCATCTAAATCAGTCAGCGATGCAAACATTTAGAATGCTCTCCACAGTACATCTGCAGTTTTTGCAGTTTCAGGTCTCAGAATCTCACACCATAGGAAACATCCTTTCCACATCCACTCTATCAAGACCTTTCACCATTCAATAGATTTCAATGAGGTCACCCCTCATTCTTCTTAATTCCAGTGAATACAGGCCCAGAGCCACCAAATGCTCTTCATATGACAAGACATTCAATCCTGGAATCATTTTCGTGGACCTCCATTGAAGCCTCTCCAATTTCAACATATACTTTCCAAGACAAGGCATCCAAACCTGCTCACAATACTCAAAGTGAGGCCTCACCAGTACTTTATAAAATTCCAACTTTACATCCTTACTTTTATACTCTAGTCTTCTTGAAATGTATGCCAACATTGCATTTGCCTTCCTCACCAGACTCAACGTGCAAATGAACCTTCAGGGAATCCTGCACAAAGGTCCCTTTACACATCAGTTTTTTTGTACTTCCTCTCTAGTTAAGAAAATAGTCAGCCCTTTCATTTATACATCCAAAGTACATGACTAATCACTTCCAAAAACTGTATTCCTTTTTGTTGCCCATTCTCCTAATTTGTCTAAGTCCTTTTATGGCCTCCCTACTTTCTCACAAGCATCAATCCCACCACCTATCTTCATATTGTCTGCAAACTCTACACAAAGCCATCAATTCCATCATCCAGATTATTGATTATAACAAAGGAAACGGTCACAACAGAAATTCCTGTTGAACAGTATTAGTCACCAGCAGTCAATCAGAAAAGTCTTCCTTTATTCCCACTCTTTGCCTCCTACCAATCAACCACTGCTTTATCCATGCTAGAATCTTCCTTGTAGTACCATGGGCTCATAGCTTGTTAAGCAGCCTCATGTGTGTGTCAGGAGGGGTCAGTTGCGGTAGGACTCTGGTGCAGACCAATGAATGTTCTTTTACCAGGATTTTATTAGCAGCCACAGGGGCAACAGTCTTTCAACACCAGGAGGCAGGCACAAAGCCAGAATGGCAGGCAGAGGTCTTACCCGGGAAAGGCTGTCTGGCGAGGGCAGACAATTACAGGTGCTTCAGGCAAGAATCAGGTTCCAAACAGGCAGAATCCAGAAGCACAGAATTCAACAATTTCCATTAGCAGTAGCCACTGTAGCAGACTGGAACAACTCAGTTCAGGACTGGGACGAACAGTCAGACAGTGTGAGTCGAGGCAGGGTTTAAATGGACCGGGTAATGAGCAAGAGCAGAAACAGGTGGGTGCTATTGAGGAGATAAGTGGGTAATTGGCGAGAGTCCAATTAGGGAAGGGACTGGTTCAAAGCCCACATGGCCAGGTGAAAGAAGGTAGAATTTAAGGGCTGTCATGGTCCAGAGCTATCAGCAGAGCCCCTCTGACCCAGTGTTCAATGCCAAAGGCCTTCTGAAAATCCAAGTACATAGCATCGACCATTTCTCCTTTGTCTACCATGCTTGCTACTTCTTCAAAGAATTCCAAAATATTTGTCAGACAGGATTTTGAGGAAACCATGCTGACTATGGCTTATTTTATCATGTGCTTCCAAGTACCCTGAGACCTCATGCTTAATAATCAACTCTAACATTTCCCCAACCACTGGCCTATGGTTTCTTTTCTTTTGCCTCTCTGTCTTCTGGAACCAATCCAGAATCTAGTGATTCTTGAAAGATCATTACTAATGCCTCCACAATCTCTTCAGCCACCTCTTTCAGAACCCTGGAGTGTACAGCATCTTGTCCAAGTGACCTATCTACCTTCAGATCTTTCAATTTCCCAAGAACCTTCTCTGTATATATGTTTACTTTACATAATTCATGGTCCCTGCTACCTGGAATTTTCTCTAGTGGGTTATTGATAAGTTTGTGGCCTGAGGCAGAAGGAGTCAATTTTAGAAAAACTAACACATTTATTTTTCAAAATGGCCCCTCCTACATTTACACACTTAGTCCAGCAGTTGTGGAGCATACGGATCCCTTCTTTGTAGAAGTTGGCGTCTTGGACCTCCAGAAGTGGTCCACAGCAGAAGTGATTGATAAGTTTGTGGCCTAAGGTAGAAGGAGTTGAGTTATACATCTCTCGTTCCATGCATGTGCTATTCAATACTTTGAGTGATTATGCAGAAAGTTTGAAGTTAATAGCTCATCTCCTTCCACCGTAAGCCATGAACTTATCAATCACCCCTGCTGTGGACCAGTTCTGGAGGTCCAAGACGCCAACTTCTACAAAGAAGGGATCCGTATATTCCACGATCGCTGGACTGTGTGTAAATGTAGGAAAAATAAATGTGCTAGGTTTTCTAAAATTGACTCCTTCTACCTTAGGCCACAAACTTACCAATCACCCCTCATGTGTATTTGAAGAAACTTTTGGTATCTTTAATTTAATTGGCTAGCTTACGTTCATATTCCATCTTTACCTTCTAAATACCACACACAAACTGCTGGAGGAAGTTAGCAGGCCAAGCAGCATCTATGGAAAATGGTACAGATGATATTTCTGGTCAAAACATAGACTATACACTTCTCCATAAATGCTGCTCAGTTCCTCCAGTATTTTGTGTGTGTGTGTGTGTGTGTGTGTGTGTATTGCTTAGATTTCCAGTATACGCAGATTTTCTCTTATTTGAAATTGGTTTACCTTCTCAATTACATTTTAGTTGCCTTCTCTTGGTGTTTAAAAGCTTCCCAATCCTCTAACTTCCTACTAATCTTTGTTCTATTATATGCCTTCTCTTTGACTTTGATGTTTGCTTTGACTTCTCTTGTTAGCCACGGTTGTGTCATCTTTCCTTTAGGGTACGTCTACCTATGTAGATATCTTGTGCTTTTCGAATTGCTTCCAGAAATTCCAACTGTTGCAGCTCTGCCATCATTCTTGCCAGTGTTCTTTTTCAATCAATTCTGGTCAACTCCTCTCTCATGCCTCTGTAATTCCGCTTACTCCACTGTAATATTGATACAACTGACTTACACTTCTTTTCAAATTTCAGTGTGAATTTGATCATATTATGATCACTTTCCCTTAAAGGTTCTTTTACCTTAAGCTCTCTAATCAATTCTGGTTCATTGCACAACACCCAATCCATAATAGCTGATTCTCTAGTGGGCTCAACCATGAGCTGCTCTAAAAAGCCATCTCATAGGCACTCTAGGAATTCCCTCTCCTGTAATCCAGCATTAACCTGATTTTTCCAATCTACTTGCATATTAAGGTCCCCATGACTATTGTAACATTGCCCCTTTGGCATGCATTTTCTATCTCCTGTTGTAATTTGTAGGCTACAATCCTTACTACTGTTTACGGGTCTGTATATCACTCCCATCGGGTCTTTTTACCTTTGCAGTTCCTTAGCTCCATCCACAATTATTCAGCACCTTCTGACCCTATGTCACCTCTTTCTAATGATTTGATTTCAATTTTTACCAACAGAGCAACACTGCCACCTCTGGCTTGCTGCCTATTCCTTTGATACAATGTGTTGTTACGGATTCAGCAACAATAAATATATACGTGAGGCATGGTTTGTTTATAACAAATAAAACATTTATTAAACACTGAAAAACAAACCCCAAAAGTAAACAAACAACTAACGCAACCAGAAATCAGCTGCTGTGCGGCAGCTTAAACAGTCCTTAAAGGGATAAAGCGAAAACAGTTCTTAAAGTGATGTTGCAAAAACAGTTCTTTAAAGTAGTACTGTGAAAGTTCAAAATGCTTAGTCCATGAAAGGAGAGACTTTCTTAGACGATTTAAATTCTCTTTCACGTCGTGTTGTTGCAGTTCCCAGTTGGACCATACTTTTCCCGGAGAATTTATGAAGATGAAAATGAGACGGCTTAAAGGCACTGACCTTTCCTTGATGAAACTGTGCATCCAACCCTTTCTTCTCTTATCGCAGGGGTTAACACGGGCACAGCAAACGAATTCCTTCCGAATGAGGATCAAACAAGGTCGAACCTGTTTCACTGTTGAAATCGACTTTCCTCGATCTTTTAGCTCCTGAACTCCAATCTTCACTGTTTTTTAACTGGCAGTATTATAAAGAAACTGCCGGAAATGACCTTTTAAACTTTAGGCATTAAATAAAACTCCACCTTTCAATGGACCTGTGTCATAATATATGACCACGCAGTAGCATGGAGTCAAAATGGCAAATCCAGCCATGAACCGCCCCTCCTCACAGGGAGGGGTCCTCCTTTTATACCCTGTGGAAAACTGTCACATGATCTCTACTGGCGGGAAAATTACATCACTCCACCATCACAAGACCATTACCTTAGGTCCAGTATAGCTCCAACACCACTGTCACGTGACAAGTACAAGATACCCACGGGTACGTAGCAGTGTATCCTTGAACATTAAGCTCCCAGCTCTAATCTTTCAGCTAATGCCTACAACATCATATTTGCCATTCTGCAAGTTCATCTACTTTATTCCGTATATTATGCACATTCAGATATGATTCTTTCAGAGCTGTGTTCACCTTCTTTGATTTTGTTGCCCCATACTCAATCTTTTGATTCCTAACTTTGTCTGAGGTCTTCACTACTTCTCCATTAACTGTTCTGGCTCTCATCCCCCTGCAACTCTAAACCCCACTGTGCAGCATTAACAAACCTTCCCACTAGGAAATTAGTTCCCCTCCAGTTCAGGTGCAAACCATTCCTTCTGTACAGGTAGCATCTTCCTTGGAAGACAGCCCAATGCTCCAAAAATCTTACACCCTCCCTCCTACATCAACTCCTTAGCTACATATTAAATTGTATAATCTTCCTAGTTCTAGCCTCACTAGCACGTGGCTCGATAGCAATCTTGAGATCACAAACCTGGAGCTCCAGTCCTTTAACTTAGCATATATGTAATTCCTTATGCATAACCTTGTCACTCGTCCTACTCATCTCTTTGGTACCTAGAGTTGAAGTCAGAAGTTTACATATACCTTAGCCAATTACATTTAAACTCAGTTTTTCACAATTCCTGACATTTAATCCTAGAAAACATTCCCTGTCAGTTAGGATCACAACTTTATTTTAAGAATGTGAAATATCAGAATTATAGCAGGGAGAATGATTTATTTAAGCTTTTATTTCTTTCATCACATCACAATCAAATTACTGGAGGAGATTCACCAGGATGTTGTCTGGAATGGAGGGATGGATTTATAAGGATAGATTGGATATTCTGGGCTTCTTGCTTGGACTTAGGAAGCAGAGAGGCAATGCTATAAAGATTTATAAAATTATAACAGGTATAGATAAGAACAGGTGGCGAGAATCTTTTACCTCAGGGCAGGGGTGTCTGGAACTTGAAGGCTGAGATTTAAGGTGAGAAATTTAATGGTATTCTGAGGGGTAGGTTTTTCACACAGTGGGTGGTGCTTATCTACAAACCCCATTTCCAAAACAAAATGCAATAAAGACAAAAATCTGTGATATGTTAATTCACGTGAACCCTTATTTAACTGACAAAAGTACAAAGAAAAGATTTTCAATAGTTTTACTGACCAACTTAATTGTATTTTGTAAATATACACAAATTTAGAATTTGATGGCTGCAACACACTCAACAAAAATTGGGACAGAGTTAAAATAAGATTGAAAAGTGCACAGAATATTCAAGTAACACCGGTTTGGATGACTCCACATTAAGCAGGCTAATTGGTAGCAGGTGAGTTATCAAGACTGGGTATAAAAGCAGTGTCCATCAAAGGCTCAGTCCTTGCAAGCAAGGATGGGTCATGGCTCACCCCTTTGCGCCAAAATTTGTGAGAGAATTGTTAGTCAGTTCAAAAGGAACATTTCCCAACGCAAGATTGCAGAAAATTTAGGTCTTTCAACATCTACAGTACGTAATATTGTGAAAAGATTCAGAGAATTCAGAGACATCCCAGTGCGTAAAGGGCAAGGTTGGAAACCGCTGTTGAATGTGCGTGATCTTCGAGCCCTCAGGCGGCACTGCCTAAGAAACTGACATGCTACTGTGACAATTATAGCCACCTGGGCTCAGGAGTACTTTGAAAAACCGTTGTCACTTAACACAGTCTGTCACTGCATCCAGAAATGCAACTTGAAACTGTATTACGCAAGGGGGAATCCATACATCAACTCTATGCAGAAACGCCGGTGAGTTCTCTGGGCCCGAGCTCATCTCAAATGGACCGAAAGACTGTGGAACCATGTGCTGTGGTCAGATGAGTCCACATTTCAGCTAGTTTTTGGAAAAAAGAGGCGTCGAGTTCTTCGTGCCGAAGATGAAAACGACCATCCTGATTGTTATCAACAAAAGGTGCAAAAGCCAGCATCTGTGATGGTATGGGGGTGCATCAGTGCCCACAGCATGGGTGAGTTGCATGTATGTGAAGGTACCATTGACTCAGAGGCTTATATTAGGATTTTAGAGAGACATATGTTGCCATCAAGGTGACGTCTCTTCCCAGGACGTCCATGCTTATTTCAGCAGGTCATGTCAGACCACATTCTGCACGGGCTACAACAGTGTGGCTTTGTAGACACAGAGTGTGTGTGCTTGACTGGCCTGCTGCCAGTCCTGCTCTATCTCCTATTGAAAATGTATGGCGCATCATGAAGAGGAGAATCAGACAACGGAGACTACGGACTGTTGAGCAGCTGAAGTCTTATATCAAGCAAGAATGGACAATATTTCCAATTGCAAATCTGCAATTAGTATCCTCAGTTCCAAAACGATTAAAAAGTGTTATTAAAAGGAAAGGTGATGTAACACAATGGTAAACATGCCTCTGTCCCAACTTTTGTTGAGTGTGTTGCAGCCATCAAATTCTAAATTTGTGTATATTTACAAAATACAATTAAGTTGGCCAGTAAAACTATTGAAAATGTTTTCTTTGTACTTTTGTCAGTTAAATAAAAGTTCACGTGAATTAACATATCTCAGATTTTTGTTTTTACTGCATTTTAGAAAATATCCCAACTTTTCTGGAAATGGGGTTTGTAGAAAGAGCTGCCAGAAAAAGTGGTAATGGTGGTACAATTACAATAGTTAAAAGGGTTTTGGACAGATACTGAGGCTACATCCACATTAGACTGGATAATTTTGAAAACACCGGTTTTGTGTAAAAACGATAGGCGTCCACACTCTGCGTTTTTAAAAATATCTCTGTCCACATTGTAACGGAGATTTCGGCGAATTTCCTCCTACTGCACATGTGCAGGACACATCTACCAAAAACAAGTGACGTGTCTGGTGTCGAATCTCGTCGTGAAAGTGCACGTTTGTGTAGTTACAGACTAGAAAAACTTAAAACGATGGACAGCTGTTGGCTCTCGCGCAGGGGAACTTAAAGGTAAAAAAAAACAAATACTGGAGCGTACGGAGGCAATCGACAGGGAGTTCGTGGACAGATTGACCTAGCTGATGCCAAACATTGAAAAACTGACTAACTGTTGCATTAATAAAGCACCTTGTTAAATGTATAAAACATGTCTGCATCACTGTTATCTTATATTTCCATACAATGTTACATTAGGCTGTTACACATCTATTGTCAGAGAAGTACTTGCATAAATAGGTAAACCACCTTCATACGAGCATGGACAGAAAACAGAGCGAAGTGAGTATACATACTTATTCAGTAAGTTATGGGTCAAAATATTTAGTGAGTACACTTCTAACTCTTCTGGCAACAGTCTCATTGCCGTCTGTTCTGAAACTGTTAGGTTGTGTTCAAGAAAACAATGAAATAGCGTGCTGCCGTCTGACAATGTTTTCAGGTTTCTCTGGTTACCCCATCCACACTGCTCTGGCCAATCTGGCGTTTTTAAAATTACACACTTTGGGGAGTGTTTCTGAAAAGCTCCAGTTTCGGGGGACAAAAATGCCGTTTTAGTGTGGACGGAGGGTAAAAATGAAGAGAAGAAGCTTCGGTTATGGATTTATCCAGTGTAGTATGGACGTAGCCTCAGATAGGAATGGCATAGGTAAATGTGATTAGAGTAGCTGTCATCAAGATCATCAAGGATAAAGTGGGTGGAAAAGGCCTAATTGATTATATGATTCTATGACTCTACACACATTGGATATAAGGTTACATGCAGTAACAAAATGTCCATACAACTCACTCAGGTTCAGTATTGGAGAAATTGAATTAAACGCATGTCAGCTTACGTTAAACTTTCATCATAGTTTAGTTTGACCCCAAATGGAATATTGTGAACATTTCTGGTTTCTTTCAGACGTTAAACCACTGGAGGATGTGCCAATGGATTTACTAGAATTATACCAGACAGAAAAGATATGCCTATTTAGGGAATGAAGAAGGTAGCTGCCTTTCTTCAAGGAAATGAGATAACCTAATAGAGATACACACACACACACACACACACAAAATGCTAGAGGAACTTAGCAGATCAGACAGCATCTATGGAGAGGAATTAATAATCGATGTTTTGGGCCAAAATCCTTCATTAAGACTGGAAAGAAAGTGGGAAAAGCCAGAGTAAGAAGGTGGGGCAGGGTAAGGAGTACAAGCTAGAAGGTGATTGGTAAAGCCATGTGAGAGGAAGGGAGGCAGATATGGGGGGGGGGTGTGAAGTGAAAATCTGGGAGGTGATGTGGAAAAGTTAAAGGACTGAAGAAGAAGGAATCTGACAGGAGAGGAGATAGGACCATGGGAGAAAGGAGGGACAGAGAGAGAGAGAGAGAGAGAGAGAGAGAGAGAGAGAGAGAGAGAGAGAGAGAGAGAGAGGTGATAGGCAGGTGAGAAGAAGAGGTGAAAGGGGAGCTAGATTAGGAAGTGGAAGAAGAGAGAAAGGGAAAGGGGAGAAATTGTCGGAAGTTAGAGAAATTAATGTCCATGTTGTTAGGTTGGAGGCTATCCAGATGGATTATGAGGAATTGCTCTTTCAACTTGAGGGTGGCTTCATCTTATCATGAATTATGACTAAAGACTGAATAGGGTGGGACTGTTTTTGAGCAAAGGAGATTGAGGGGTGACCTTACAAAATCATGACAGGCATGTATAAGATGGACGATCACCGACATTTTCCCAGGGTTATTGAGTCTAAAACTAGAGGCATAATTTAACATGAAAAGGGAGGGACTTACAGGTGATGTGGGGCAAGTTTTTCACACAAGTGAATGTGAGTAGGTGGAATGAATGACCAGAAGGAATGGCACAATAACAATGTTTAAAATACACTTTAATAGATTCATGGATTTAAGGGATACAGACAAACTGAAGTCAAATGGGATTAGTTCAGGAACGCACCTTGGATGGCTTGGAGGATTTGGGTTGAGCTGCCATTCTTCCATGCTGTATAACTCTATGGCTCTATATCAAGAAATGGTTGATTGCAGACTTATAACACTGTATCTGTACTTGAGAACTCAATCTGTCTTTAGCCAAGCTGTTCCAGTAAGTTACAGTAAAGCTATCGTGGGCACCAAGGTAGCGTAGCGGTTAGCATGATGCTTTTACAGCTTAGGGTGTTCTGGAGTTCAGACTTCAGTTCTAGTGCTGTTCTTTATAGGGTCTCTTTACGTCCTCCCTGTGGAATGTATGGGTTTTCCCCAGGTGCTCGAGTTTCCTCCCACAGTCCAAAGGCCTACTGGATAGGCTAATTGGTCATTGTAATTTGTCCAGTGATTAGGTTAAGATTAATCGGGGCTGAGGTGTTGCTGCAGTTGCGTGGCTCAAAGGGCCGGGCCTCCTCTGCACTGGATTGTAAAATCAATAGAATAAAATACTGGCGTCTATCCAATATGGTGACACTCTGATATCTAACTATCTGGAAATTCAGGTAGTGCAGCATCTGGTTCACAGGTGATGATTCATGTGCTTTCCTGAAAATGACTGGGCTCCTGGTTTCTATGTTTCCTGAAATTTACCAAGGCTCTGGTTCCTGTGCTCCAATAATAGTTTGTCATGGTTCCACTTGGCCATTCCCTTTTAACACTTCTTTCTCCCTGATCATGCCCCAATTTCAGTCAATTGCTGCTAGTTGCACAATTACCGTACATCTGGCCTTCATCAGCCACTAGGAAATAAATACGAGGATGACTCTATCACAGGTTGCCAGTTTGTTGGTCAATTCTCATGTGATACTTTGTTCCCTGTTCCGATTAGAACCGTTAGTTCTAAGTTCTGCTCTAGTTTCTAGAGAATCCCTGTGAATCCCGTCTCCTTGTCAAGATCCCTCTGGTTTCCTGCTCTACGTTCAGGTCTACGTCAGCCTCCCCAACTGAGTTGACGTGCCAGTGTCCTGCCCTTGGGTTCTCCTCTGTCGCCTCCATGTAACATAGTCACTGGGGCTGCATGTTCCAGCACTCCCTTTAAAAGCAAATGGCTCTAATTTCTGCACACTCATTAAATTTGATGGGACACTGGAAAATGATTACAATACCATATAACATCTAAGAAAACCAATTTAAGATTTGATGGGATATTAACATCCAATGATCCAGAAAATCAGCCGGTCTGGCACCCTCAAATTCCCGAGGGTGTCCAAGTTTGGTCAACTATCTCCCATCCAATTGCAGGATATCCAATCTGGATACCTAGTCTACTCTCAATCTCCAGTCAAATGATGGAGGGTGATATTAACACTGCAGGAGTGCCACCAACTCACCTTTCTTTTCCAGATTTATTATTACTGACCTATGTCAGGAAGTTTGTTGTTTTGTATAGCAGTACAAGGCAAGACATAAAGAAATACAACATGTTACAAAAGATAAATAAATAATGCAAAAGAGGATTAGTGAGGTAGTGTTCATTGGGTTCATAGATTGTTTTGAAATCTGATGGCAGAGGGAGGAAGCTATCTTAAAGCGTTGAGTATTAGTCTTCTAGCATCCATACACGCCCCCGCATGGTAGTAATGAGAAGAGGGCATATCCCAGATGGTAGGGGTCCTTAATGATGGATGTCACCTTCTTAAACACTGCCTTTTGAAAATGTCATCAAAAAGGGTAGGGTTGTGTCGGTAATGGAGCTGGCTGAATCGAAAATCCTCTGCAGGCTCTTTCAATCCTGGACATTGGTGCCTCCACACCAGCCAGTGATGCAACCAGTCAGAATGCTCCCCATGGTATATCTGTAGAAATTTGCAAGAGACTTTGGTGACATAGCAAATATCCTCAAACTCCTAATGAAGTATAGCCACTGGTGTGCCTTCTTCATGATTGAATTGCATCAATAACTTGCTTACCACTGCCCCTTTTGGGTTTCACCAGGACCACTCAATTCCAGCACAGCTGTATTTGGACCAAAATATGATTCCCTTGGTGTGGTGAGAGGGACTACTCTTGATAGCTGGGCAGCATTCAACCTAGCATGCTATCAAGAAACACTGGTAAAACAATGGGTATCAAGGTGAAAACTCTCTTAAAAACGAAGACAGAATTTAATTTGCACGAAACAAGATGGTTGCTTATGATCAAACAACCCAAAACTCATTCTGTAAGTCAGTGCCCTGGGCCAAACATCTTTGGCTGTGCTCTTCCTCCCATCATAATATCAGAAACGGGGATGCTTGATAATGATTATACAACGTTAAATTTCACTTGGTACTCTTCAATAATCTTCATGCAGCAAGATCAAGGCCAGGATTGACAACACTTGCAAAACAGAAACGCCAGGTAACGGCTATCTCCGACAAGGGAGAATTTGATCATGACACAGGAGATGTTGGAAGTCTTCAGCACCACACACAAAGTGCAACACATCGGATCGGGCAGCGCCTGTGAAGGAAACAGACCAGTCGACGTTTCCCTTGACATTCAACAGCATTAAGGCCGCCACGCGACGCCTCGAGCGCGAAGCAGCCGTGACGCGAGGCGAGCGCGTGACGCCGCGCGTGGACGCCGGCGCCGCAGTGCGCGCGCCTGTCAGTAAAGTTGTGTCGTTGTGAAGGCGCAGGCAAGATGGAGGTGGTTTGGTGCAGTGGCTGAGAAGTGGGCAGGGGCTGCAGCAGGGGTTTTTCTGTTTTTTCCTTTAACCGCGTTCTCTTTAGATGCTGCCAGGAGTAGAATGGAGGCGGGACAGCTTACGGAGGGGCCCTTGGAGGGTAAAGAGATCCGCATCATCGGGACGGAGCTGGTGGAGAACTACACGGTGAGCGAGACTTCTTCCTGGGGTCGGGGAAGGCGCAGTACATAGGGGCTTGGGGTAATCAAGGGGCGAGGGAGAGAAAGTTACATAGGGATAAAGCGAAATCGAAGATATTCTATGATTTGAGGCTGAAAGGAATCTTCTGCTCCGTCACTCTCGGCGTCCAATTGAAACGCCCTACGTTAAGGGCATTGGGAAGTCTGTCGGACCTGCTACTAAGCTATGGTTAATCAAAAAGAAGCAGAATTAAACAAAATTAGTTCAGCCCTGCAGTAAAGTGTTCCAGATATTTACAGGTTGTTTTCTGCACAGTCGCGTTAACTGCAATTGTAATATTTTGTAAATTGACGAGGGTTATTAATAGCAATATCTATCAATCACCGAAGGCATTTTCCTCAATTTTTTTTTACATCCTGGCACGTAGGTCACAATGAAGAAATTAGTCCGATTTGTATAATATCTTTATTGGATGAGACAACCAAGGCTGTGTTCTCTGCCTTTTCCTAAGGATGCACACCATGGAGTAGAATAGGATTTGATCACATGTGTCCATCCCATTGAGTTACTTAGTTTCATTGCTGATTCATAATAATTATTTGATTGACATCTTTGAATAGTAATTGGGGTAATGTTTAAGTCTCTGGTGTGATTTACCTCACCACCTTGGCTAACTCCATCATCCTAGGCAAGATTGCTGCAATTAATAGTACAGTTATATTCTGGGTAGCAAATAGCAAAGAGTGCTCTTTGGTTCTGGTATTAATTAGTTTGTTTTCTGGCCCTACAACTGTGAGAGTCTTTGAGTGCAGCAAATTTCTGATAATATAGCACTCTCAAGACTTGGTGATGTTGGACTATTGGATTTTACTATAATTAATACCCAAATACCTTTTCCCCAATATCTTTATGTTACTCAATGGTATGATTCCCCCCCCCCCTCCAGTGAACCACAAGTTCAGAGTGAGCAGGAAATGCAACACAGTTTCAGTTTTGTGTTTCAGTTCTTCAAAACAAGCTGTCAGTTTTAAGTTTTAAACACAATGTAGTGAACTAAAATTTTATTTTGGAAATCATGGCATTTTAAGTTTATAGGTGTGCAAGGAAGCTCTGTAGAATGTTGCTTAAGATTAATGAAAATGATAAATTTCCTCTAGGAATTGGCTTTGATGATTTCTTGTTTTGTGGTGTCTGTTTGGAGTTGTGCTCACATTTGTTTGCCTGATGTGGGAGATGAAGAATGAAGATCCAAACTTAACATTGTGTATCTAATTCATTAAAGGCAACTTCAGTCAGCCTTTTTTTTTGTAGTTGATGCAGTCCAGGCTTCCCAGAGTTACATTGTTGTGATGCAGTGCATGCATATTGTGGAGCAAAACCTCTGGTAAAACACAAGAACAAATAAAAAGTTGAAGCTAGAGTTGGCCATTTAGTGCCTCCTCTCTGTGCTGCAGCTTCACTAAGATCATGGCCAATCTTTTATTTCAAAGCTACTTTTTTGCAAAGTTTTGGAATATGGTTTCTGTGTTTATCCAAAAATCTATAGGTTTATGTCATGAATAAATTCGGCTTGCAAGCAGCTTTTGTAGAGAATTTCTTCTTTGACTGGAATAATAGATGCCTTATTTTGAGAGTACTCCTAGTCCTAGACTATAAAGCCAGAAAGTGCTGTCAATCGCAGGTCAGGCTGCATCTGTGGAAAGAGAAACAGCTGAAGTTTCAAATCAAAGCCCCTTTGTCAGAATTTCATCAGGTCTGATGAAGGGCTTCAACCTCAAATGGTAGCTCTGTTTCTCCTCACACAGATGCAGCCAGATTTGCTGAGTACTTCCAGTATTTTCTGTTAACTTTTTAAATTTACAGCACCTGCAATTTTTTTTCATATTTTCCCCGCATAGTCATGAAATGTCATCCTTAAAATTGCACAATATTATCTTGTTTTTCTTAAATACACACACCAGAAGACACCCCTGACCCCATACCCTTCATGCAAGAAATCAATCTAATGACCATGAGGTTGTTTTGAGCTGCAGCTTCTAAAAGAGGAAAGAAAAAATTTAAAAAAATGTTTAGGGAGATGATTCTAGAAGTTGTACATTTGTAGTTCAAGGCATGGCCATAAATGTTTTGGAGCTTAAATCGGGGGACTAGAATTGAAGTAGCATCCATATCTAGGAGTAGTATGGGGTCAGAAGATATTAAAGATGAGCAAGATTTGAAAACTGGCATCATTTTAAATTTGTGGCATTTGATTACCTAGGTTCCAGAATAATAATTTTTGTGTGAATGAGACTTGGTTTGCATTAGAAAAGAATTGTGGATGATCTCAGTTTAGTGTTAGAAAGGAAGCCAGCCAGTTAATGAATGGAAGACCCTGACCTGGAGTTATACTGATTTTTGGTTCTTTGTGGGAATGGGGCCTGCTCGCAGGACCTCACAATTGGTCACTTTTTGAAATACCATGGACATGGCCTGGGAAGACCAGGGTGCTGGATTTTCATGGCTTTGGAGACAGGCTGGTGCTGTTAACTGATGTGTTGTGGGAGAACATCGAAGATCGCAAGTAGCGAGCCAAGAGACTCAAGTTCTTTGGGCACAGAGCTTGAAAAAGCAATGCAACAGATTTTTAAAACTGTAAGTCAGCGAGTTGTTTGTTATGTCTCCCCTCTTGCTGTGAAACCGGGACACCTCTTTTTCCCTTGTTAGGGAGAGGAAGAGCCTGTGTTATGTCGAATTACTGGGTGAATGAGTAGTGTTTGGGTTACTGCAAGTCTGTGTCTTTATTGATGTTTTGCTGCGTGGTTGAGTGCTCAGTGGAGGGTGCTGATGCTTTTTTTGCTGGTGGGGGGGTTGTTGCCTTGCTGCTGCTTGTATGGGGTAAAACTAGGGGGCCTCATTTGTGGGGGCACTCTCTGTTTTCATGGATAGGCATTGGCTCGCCTAACTGCAGCTTGCGAGGATCCCTACTCTCCCAGGGATGGAGCCTTTGGAGCTTTTTTGGCATTTCTGTAGCTCTGGGTTTTTACAGGATGAGGTTGGTAGCCCCAGGCCCAACCCTCCTCCTTTTGCAGCCAGGCTTGGGACTACCCATGGCAAGGTTAAGATTTTTCTTGGGTTTCTTTTGTTGTTTTACATTCCAGTTCATTATGACTGGAAGCTAACAAGGAAAGTAACAGCTAAAGTGTCAACACAACATTTATATGATTGGGGCAGCACTCTTTGCCTGATTTCCATTATGTGAGGCACTGAGGTGATTTCAACCCAACCTGTATCTTATCTTTGTAGACAACAGATCATTATTTTTTTGTCCCTAACAGCATGGAGCAGCTGTTAACTCAGCCACAGCAGACTGCAGAGTGTAAAATGAGGTGTTTGTAATGTGACGGTTTTGTATCACGAGATCAATACTTGAAATGTTATTCACTGCGGCATTTTGCATTTTCACTTTTCTGAGTTTACTTACATATTTTGAGTTTGACTTGCCAGATTGTATTATCACCACTTAATTTATCTGAAACAAATTCTTGATTAATCAGAAATTTATTCCAACTTGAAATTAATGATGATTGAAGCCATTAACTTTTGTTCTTAACACAAGCACCATTCACTGAATCCACTTCTCTCCTTGCCAGTTCTGAAGCTGAACCAAATTCAAGTTTGATATATTTAACGTCTGGTTTTGTGTTGCTGCCATCATTGAGAGCCCATCCCCCAATTACTCCAGCCTACCTCATTCATTTGGGTGAAACACAAATGTTTGTTACTTTAAAATTTGACAAGGTCCTTATTCTACCATTTTTAAACTTGAGGTCTTTTAATACTGATTACTTGAGTGCCTTTCACTCATCATCCTTTGCTTACCTATTACAACTACCATTTAGAAAACTGAGCATTATCAACACCCTAATAAATTATTTTTGATTAGACCACTATTCATGATGGAAGTAGGCATTTGGTTGATTCATTACTGTGTATCGTGGTTTATTAAGTGAAGCATTCCATTGATTTTTTTTTGAGTGTGCAGATTTCATTTTCAAAGGTTTGAAAGTTACATTTAATGTCAGAAATGTAAACAATATACATTCTGAAATTTTTTTCTTTGGAAACATCCACAAAAACAGAGGAATGCCCCAATGAATGAATGACAGTTAAATGCTAGAACCCCAAAGACCCCCCCACTTCCCCCCCACACGCACAAGCAATAACAATGCAACGACTGCTCCTCCTGACCAGCAAAAAAGCATCAGCACCCTCCACTGAGCACTCAAGTGTGCAGTAAAGCATCAGTAAAGACAGAGCTACTTGTTCACCTGGTATTTGACATATCACAATCTGTCCCCAGCCCACACTCTTCCTTCCTCCCTCCCTTTCTCCCCCTACAAGGAAAAAACAGGTGTCCCCTTCTCGCAGCGAGTGGGGAGACATAATAAACAACTCACTGATTACAATGTCAAAAGTCTATTGTGTCGTTATTTCCAAGCTCTGTGCATAAAGATCTCAGGTCTCTGGGAACACAGCCAGCTTGCTGCTTTCGATCTGTCATCTCCCACAACACACCAATTTCCTGTGAAGGCACCGATCTTGAGTCTGCCTGCCTCCAGAGCCACGAATTTCCAGAATCCTGAAGGCGCGCTAGTCTTCTAGGCCGCGTCCTTGGTATATTGAACAGCAGCTGGTCATGAGGCCCCGAGAGTGGGTCCCATTCCTGCAGAGAATTGAAGTCAGAATTGTTTAGGGAATAATAAGAAAAAAAGTCTGTACATGTTCAGTACAGACACAACCATCGTAGCTCTTCTGGGAACGCTGATGCTGCCTCGGCATTAGTCGATGCTGATTCTTCCGTGATCTTTAATTTCTTAAGGGTGTAGCGCTTTACGTAGCTAGCTAGCCAGCCATCCCTTACCAGGCTTAAACTCCTTCCTCTCGCTAACAACACAAGTAGCGAACAATGCTCAAACAACAAGTGCTGGAGGGAGACAGGATCTGTGAAATGGCAGGAGGCTACAGCATGGTATGCCTACACATCACTTCATTCGTGTGGATTCAGCGTAGTGCCTGGCGTGTGGCAAGTTTTGCTTTTTTGGAACTTTATGGAATTTTTTTTTTCACGTTTTTGATCTGCAGTTGGTTGAATCCGCGGATGCAGAACCCGCGGATACGGAGGGCGGACTGTACTTATATCATGTGGGAATTTGATAAAACAAGAAATTAAACACATTCCATAAAAGTTAATTGCATAAAGTGCTGATGCTTTGTAATAGTTCAACTATATTTTGTTGATGATTTTCATTTGCACTCAGTGTCTGAGGTTTCTCGCTGAAGTATCCAACAACAATCAGCTGGCATTAATGGTTTCCAGTTGCCCTGATACTGTTTCTGTATGACCACAATGTCAAAGGTCAAATTTAATGTCAGAAGTGTATACAATATACATCCTGAAATGCTTTTTCTTCACAAGCATCCTTGAAAACAGAAAGTGCCCCAAAGAATGAACGATATTTAAATGTGAGAACCCCAAAGTCCCTCCAACTCCCCCAACAGTAAAAAAAATCATCAGTACCATCACTGAACCCAAGCGTGTGCTTAGCAAAGACACAGACCATAGTTACCCCAAAAGTTTCGCATTTCATCCAAAATTCAGCGAACCACGGGTTCTCTCTCTCCATGGCAAAGGAGAGGAAAGTGTCCCCTATTTTTACAGTGAGTGGGAGACAAAACAACCTGCTGGTTTATGATCTTAAAAATCCATTTGGTTGCTTTTTTCGAGCTCTGTGCCTGAAGATCGCAAAGACCTCAGGTCTTCAGGCCCACAGTGAAAGATTTTCTGGCCTCCCTGACTACACGTGAGTCTCCTGCCATGACACTGATCCTTAATCCGCCCGTTTCCAGAGCTTCGAGATCTTAGGCTTCTGAACATGATCGAGGGTCTCAGGCTAAATCCTTGGCATGTGGAATAGTGGCCAATCATGGAACCCTGAGAACAGGTCCCATTCCCATTAAGAACCAAAGCCTGCATGTAACTCCAGGTTAAGGTCTTCAAAAGAACCCTGAAAGGGAAAAATAAAGATATTAAAGGTAGAAATAGAGCTGTTTCTGAAAATGCAAGGAAAGGAGTTGCCATTAGGTGCTATCATCCCTCATAAGCTCTGCCCTGGTGTCCTGGTGAAACCTTTCACTGTGCTTGTCACTGACAGTGCTAAGACTTGCAGGCAAGAAGTCTAAATGGAAATGCAGAAAATGAATCTTTAGCAACGCTTTGCACTTACTGGTTTTGTATGCTTGAAGCATCCAGAGGATGAACTGGTTTTCAGCTCAGCACTTTGTGTCAGCCAGGATCACTTATCTGAGACTGTTCTGTCTGCCTGTGTCTGACTCGTCACCCCCTCTTCTCACTATTACATTAGGTGTGAGATGCAGGGGTTGTGAGTGGCTTATCAGTGCTGAACTGGTTCTGTGGCTGTGGACATTCTTTCAGAGACTCTGTGGTTCATGTTCTGTGTATTTGTTCACCTTATTGTTTGCATGATATGTTCTTTTTTGGACATTGGCTGTTTTGACATTTTTTGTGTGGGTTGCCTTGTGAATTGTTGTGTTTCCTTGCTTTGTGGCTGCCTGCAAAATACATATTTTGAACTTTTGTTGCTACTGGATTATGGACGTCAGGTTTTTAAACCAATATTTTGTGGATTAATGATTATATTTCTGGGACTTTGAAGGTAATTTGCACAAGGAGAGGGGAGTACCACCATCTCCTTTTAGATGGTGTAATTATGAATTTGATACGTGCTTTTGAAGACACAGTAAGTTAGTGCAGCATGTTTTGGAGATTGTGTACATTCCATTTTGCACTAGTGATGGAAGGAGTCTGTATATCATGTGATAGATTGACTATGGTGTTATTGCTCTTACTTTTATCATGATTAACTTTGTCTGAGGCTGAATGCTTTTTATGACTTTATTCTGGTTCTGTGCTCCCTTTGCTAATTACTTTTTAAGAATTTGTTTACCGTCCTTTTGAATGACTGAGAATAAATGAGATAAAAGGTGTGATAAATGCTGTGGTTATCAATTGGCTCTCACCAATGAAAGTATTATACATTCTTAGGTATATATCATAGAAGTGAAAGTTGGGAACCACCAATGGACAGTTAAACACCGCTACAGTGATTTTCATGAACTGCATGAAAAGGCAAGTTTTTATTAATTATAGAACACTTGTGTTGTTTTTGTGGGATTCCTTCTAATCACTAACTGCATGAGATCTGCTAAATTTTCTGCAAATCAAGCCATACTTTGAAATCCATTTTGTGAAGAGGAGTACTTCAAATGGATGTGTGGCAAGTATACGGATCTTTTGCTTTCGTCTGCTGCTTCATGGTTTTAGAATTCAGCTGATCAACAGAATAGACTCTTTCATGTTAAAGTGAAAACATCTCTACAAAGTGATCTAAATTAATTACAAATATAAAACACAAAATAATTGATCGCATAAGTATTCACCCTTTAATGTGACACACCATATCATCACTGGTGCATCCAATTGGTTTTAAAAGTCACATAATTAGTTAAATGGAGATCACCTGTGTACAGTCAAGGTGTTTCAATTGATTGTAGTAAGAATACACCGATATCTGGAAGGTCCAACTGCTGGTGAGTCAGTATCCTGGCAAAAACTGCACCATGACGACAAAAGAACACTACAAGCAACTCTGTGAAAAAAGTTATTGAAAAGTACAAGTCAGGAGATGGATACTAGAAAATTTCCAAGTAACTAAATATCCCTTGGAGTACAGTTATTTCAATCAAGAAACGGTAAGAATATGACACACGAGGAAATCTGGAGATGCTGGAAATTCAAGCAACACGCACAAGAATATGACAGAGTTAGAAATCTGCCAAGAGGCAGGCTGTCCTCAAAAATTGACAGACCATGTAAGAAAGAGGCTATGAAGAAGGACACCAAGGACAACTCTGGAGGAGTTACAAGTTTCAGGGACTGATGTGGGAGACAACTGTTGCCCTGGTGCTTCACCAGTCACAGCTTTGTGGGAAAGTGGTAAAGAGAAAGCCACTGTTGGGGGAGAAAAGCTCTCATGAAATCTTGGATAGAGTTTACCAGAAGGCATGTAGGGGACTCTGAATTTAGCAGGAAGAAGATTCTATGGTTTGATGAAACCAGAAGCTTTTTGGCTATCAGACTAAACACTATGTTTGGTGTAAGCCAAACATCAGCAAAAACACACCATCCCTACTGTGAAACATGTTGGAGGCTGCATCATGCTGTGGGGATGCTTCACTCCAGCAGGCCCTGCAAGGCTTGTGAAGGTAGAGAGTAAAATGAATGCAGCAAAATACAGGGAAATCCTGGAGCAAAATGTAATGCAGTCTGCAAGACAGCTGCAACTTGGGAGATTTGTTTTCTAGCAAGGCAAGGACCTTGAGCACAAAGCCAAAGTTCCACAGAAATGGCTTGAGAACAACAAAGTTGATGTCCTGGAGTGGCCAAGTCAGAGTTTAGACCTCAACCCAATTGAGAATTTGTGGCTGGACTTCAGAAGGGCTGTTCACTCATGATCCTCATGCAATCTAACAGAGCTTGGGCAGTTTTGTAAAAAAGAATGGGTGAAAATTGTAGTGTCCAGATGTGCAAAGCTGATCAAGACCTATCCACACAGACTCAAGGCTGTAAATGCTGCCAAAGTTGCATCCACTAAATTCTGAATTGACGGTTGAGTAATCATTCAATAATTTATTTTGTGTTTAATTATTATCATAAATTTTGTAGTAATTTGTTTTCAATTTGACATGAGTCTCTTTTGTTGATCAGTGTCAAAAAGCCAAATTAAATCTACTGTGATTTGATATTGTAAAACAATTAAAAACATAATAACTTCCAAGGCGAGTGAATACTTTTTATAGGCACTGTTTATTATAATTGATGTGCTTTTTCCTTTTCTTCTGCAAAGATAACCATGGTAAATATTTCTCAATTCAACTCTTCTCCCTTCTCTGGTAAGTGTTTTGCACCTTGGAGCTGATGGCTGCTTCTATTCACCAAGGTGGTGTATTTTATGTGATGTCATGTACTGAAATACTAATGATTTTTGTAAATTACAAATATTTTCCTTTTTTTCCACAGCTGACTGCAGGAAAAAAGATAGATAAGAATTTGCTTCCACCAAAGAAGATTATTGGCAAAAATTCCAAGACATTTGTAGAAAAAAGGCAGAAAGAATTAGAAGTTTATTTGCAAACCCTTCTAACAAAGTTCCCTTTGGCTGCCCCAAAAGTCATGTCACACTTTCTGCATTTTGATCTATATGTAAGTTTTAAAATTATGCCACAGTGATATATAGTGCTCTTGTATGTGTTCTTGATATTAAATATTCAGTCTTGCACGAATCTAGAGTTAGCTTGACTGATGAGATTGTGTATACATTCCTTCCCCATCTCCCTCAAAGTAAGTACCTTGTAAAGCTTTATAAAGGAAAGTCCTTGTTTATTAACAGTTGAAGATAGTGTAGGGTTTTGATGTAACAAGGAATCAGTTTAATTGGTGAACAGTTTATTTGCAAGGTGGAGGAAATCAATTACAGGATCTGCTCGTGGTAAAAGCAGAATAACTTCTTCAGAAAAATGCAGTGAGGGAAAGATGTCTTAACTTGTGTGAATAAAATCTACCTGCCATTTTCTTCTGTTGAGCTACAAGGCTTCTTGGGAATTATCTGATCTTCACCAGAGCTAGCTAAAGTGTGCTGGTATGTGCAACTTCAAGATGATTTGATGTATGTTAGCATCCCTTGAAACCAGCCACTCAACTTATTGCAAATGATTGTTATTCTGTATGTAGTAATTTGTTATAACTTAATGGCTTGGTTTACTACATCAGAGGGTGGGTAAAAGTGCACTGCAGTTGAGGTTTGGCTGGGATATCCCAAATGGAGTAATTTATGGTAATTTCCTTCTCTGAATAGATCTAGTTTGTTTGTGTTCATCTGATAGTTTTATCTGCTTTAGAACTACTGATTATTTTAACTACTTTATTCTTTTGTATTAAAAGAACAGCTTCAAATTATTAATGTCTTAAGATGACATTTTGTTATGTTTTCTCTGGATGACTAGTCTGGCCATTTGCATGAATTGTGTTAATTGTCCAAATTTACTTGTAAAGTCAAAGCACAACTACCTGTATGGACAAGTGCAATGAAGAACTTATTTGTAGCAGCATCTCAGTCACATAACATCATAAACAGTATTCACACAATAAAACATCATAAACATAATTTTTACAAGCAAACACAATTGGAACAAAAAAAGTCCATTTGAGTGGAAGTGTTCAAAGTGTTGTGATTTTGGTTTTGGTGGTTGATTCAAGAGTAGTCAAGGGAAGTATTTGTGCATGAACCTAGTGGTGTGGGTTTTCTGGCTTCTGTACCTTCTGCCCAATGGTACTTGTGAGAAAATGGCATGGTCCAGATGGTAGAGATCTTTGATGGATTGGATTATATTAGATAGGATTTGTAACATACATCAAAACATGGTGAAACACATAGTTTGCGGCAAAACTAGCACACTGTGCTGGTGGGGGGGGGGGGGGTGTGTGCAGCCCACATGTTTTGCTATACTTCTGCCAGCGCAGCACTCACTATCTGTAACTTCAATGCTTTTGGAATGTGGGTGGAAACCGGAGCGCCCAGAAGAAACCCACATAATCACAGGGAGAATTTACAAACTCGTTACAGACAACAGTGGGTATCGAACCCTAATCTTCTAATTGATATCTGGCACTGTAAAGGCTTACGCTAATCTCTATGCTACTGTGCCACCCTAAGGATATTGCCTTTTGATTTGTCACCTCCCATGGATGCTTAACCACGATGGGGGAGTGATACACATGATGGACTGGGCACAGTCCATTACTATTCGAAATTTCTTGCTTCCTTGTGTATTTGAATTGCTGCAAATAAATCAGGGTACTTTCATTTCTGCATCTGTTGAAGTAGAGTGTTCTGTGACAAGCCAAACCTCTTAAGGAAAGTTTGCCAGCAGTTTAATTTCTTATGATTGCTTCTATGTGCTGGGTCTAGGTCAGCTCATCTGATAGATGTACACTCTTGATCTAGGTTATAGTAATGCAAATAGTTTAATTTTGCGCTCTTGATTTTTTTTTAAAGGAGATAAATGGTATTACTGCTGCCCTTGCTGAGCAACTGTTTCACAAAGGTATGGTGTTTCAGTTTTAAAATTTTATAAATCCTTGAAATTTGTCAGAGCAAATCTTAAAAGGTCATCTGTGGTATGCTATAGGATTGCAATAGTTTACTTGACTAATAATTAAGGAGCACGTATACTGAAGTAAAGTAGCTTTAAAATATCGCTAAAATGTAAAGGACTTTTTTAGTTACACGGTGTAGCTTTAAGATTCTAAGAAACAATCTTTTATGTGATAGCTGAAATTTTGTAGTGGTTATGAGGGGGGGGGGGGGGAAAGGGAAACAATTGTTTGGAATTTGTGCCTGCCTGTTGTAGTTGCCAAATAAGTAATGTGCTTGCCACACATGAAGTATTCTTTTCTAATCTTCAAGTCCTCTGGATCTCAGTTGTGCTTACAGTAAGAATGGCAAATATTTTCTTTTTAAAAAGGGTGGAAGGTGCACATTGTGTAGGTATACTGAGGTAGAAGTGAAATTTAGGAGCAATTACTACTCTCCTATGTACATAGCTAAAGAAAAGAGAGCAGGTAACTTTAATTGTCAAAGATCAGTTTGGTATTTTCATTTTAGATTCTGTTGCAGAGAAGCTCATTTGTTTAGGCAGGCTTTTTGAAAAGGAGGGAGAGATGTCTTTGAAGAATTAGTTTTTTTTTGTTACGAACCCCGTAACTGGGTGTCTTACCAGCAAAGATAGTAGCCGTTGAAGTCTGATGATACTATTTTTAACAGTACTTATTAGTAAAAATGCACAAAAATAATATCAATGCAAATATACAGATAATATATGTCATCAATACTAAATTTAAAAGTGCGGGTATAATAATAATGAGAAATAAGCTCTATCGTTGTCTAGGGAATAATGAATTGTCCGATGTAAGTATAAAGTTCAGTTCAGTTCATACAGGCTGCCGTCGTTGCTGATCACCATGTGGCAGTTGTTGGAGAGAGAGAGAGAGAGAGAGAGAGAGAAACTTGCCGACTTTCCTTGTTACGATCTTGATCTGTATCCGTCCTTTAGCTAGTCCGTTCCGTGGAGGACTCGTCACCCAGGCAAGGATGGACACACACACAAGCCCCCCCACCGATCTCATAGCGTTTCTCCTGGTGCGTCTGAGGAGGTGTATCCTCACTCACGGGGTCTCAGATGTCAGTCAGGTTGGGATGATGCAATCCCTCAACCAGACCACTCTGGTTGCTCCCTGAGGGGTTTCAATGAATAGTACAGTACTCAACACACAATTCCTTCTCCAAGAGACAATAGCAGTAATCAGTGGTTCAGTTCCACTTTTGTTAGGAGACATTCCACTTTTTGTGTATTCCTGCATTGTCAATAACAACTGCCTTTTCTGTTATCCTGCGTCTCTTTCTCATTACTGACATGATGTGTATCTCTCTCATTTCCTGGGTATCAGACCCGAAATAATAGCGATCTTGTGATTCTCAAAAAGGAGGGGGCGACTTTGCACCCTTTGGCCATCAGAGTTGCTTCACATTCGTAACATTTTAGTCAGAAAACCAGAAGTTCATGTCTAGACCAAACACGTAATCGGCTTTGCATTTTTTCCAAAGTGTTATTTATCTACAAATGCCGTAAACTTTTTTTCAAATGTCTTTTTTTAAAAAAAAAATAGGTGAACAGTTGCTTTTGGCAGGTGAAGTATTCTGTCTGAGACCATTACAATTGTATGCAATCACTCAACAACTGAGACTGGCCAGTCCCACCTGTGCTAGTGGAGATGCCAAGACTGATCTTGGACACGTCCTGGACTTTGCTTGTAGACTTAAATATTTGAAGGTAAAATTTCTTTTCCACTGAAAGCATTTAAGTATCACATTTTGATCTGTATTTCATTGCAGTTGTTTCATGTTAATTTGTTGGTTCTAAAGTATGCTTTGGTGTAACTAACAATAGATTTCATGTTTTTGATACAATTTTGGAAAATGTTTACTTCAAAATAATCTCCATGGAATAATAGAAAACCTATTTGAGGATCACGTTAAATAATTTTGTTCTTCCTCTTCCATAGTAGTTGTTTTTTGGGTAAAGTGCTATTTAACATCTCTTCCCAATTACCTCTCCGCCTGAACTTGATACTTAACTGTGATAAAGGGCCTGCTTCCTTGCACTTTGATCTAGCATTCACATGTGAGCTACAAATGATCGTTTCAGAAGAATATTAGAATGTTGAAGCCTATACATTGAAAAGTCTTTATTTTTAACAGATAACAGGCACTAGAGGTTCTGTGGGTAATAGCAATATTCAGGAACATCTTCTTAAATTTGATTTGTCGATTTTCAAGTCTGTTCTTCAGATTGAGGTTAGTAAGACTATTGAGCTTCAATGTGTATGTTTTGATTCCATGTAATGTTTGCCAGTTTAACAAAATAACAGCAAATGTTTTCTATTGCACCATGACCAGCAAACTCTGGGGCAATATGCATAATCAGTTTTGTACAATAACCCTTTGAATTCTGTTCATGGAAAGAACCAGACTCCATAATCTTGTAGTTAAAAGATTCGAATAAAAAAAAAATCTACTCAACGCTATTTGACTATCCTTAACTGGGAAGATTATTAATGGAGATGATTCAATTTACATTAATCCACTTTGTTGTTGTATAATCATAGTTCTATACTTCCAAATAAAGTTACTGTCAAATTGATTCTTAGCTTAATTTGGAGAAAATTGTACCCTTTTTGAAAATATAGGTTTAGTCTGTACATTTGAGGGTAATTGATGGTCATGATTTTCAACATGCTTTCAGATACCAGCATAAACACTAATATATTTAACAGACTAGTACTGATTAGAAACAATGATTTTTTTTTGGGTAGAATTTGACATCTTTTGATTTTAAATTTTGCTTCTTATTTCAATTTATTTGAAAACTAGTGGAATAAATAGCACATTTAATATTTGAAGTAATTTCCATTGTATTACTATAAAATTTCAATCTTGATTTTACTGTTGTCTTATAGATAAGTAATTGTGATGCTGAACAAATTATTGGACTTCCTTCTCTGAAGCACTCATTAGCTACCATGACTGTGTCTTTTTCAACTGCTTCAATGAAGGTAACCTTTAATATATTTGTCACATTTCCATTTTGGTTGGAAAGGTATGTGGTTATAAAGCAATATAATCTGTGAACTTTGATTTTTTAGCATATTAGACCATAAGGCATAGGAGCAGAATTAGGCTATTTGGCCCATCAAGTTTGCTGTGCCATTTCATCATATCTGATCCAATTTTCCTCTTGGCTCCAATCTCCTTCCTTCTCCCTGTATCCCTTCAGGCTCTGACCAATCAAGAATCTATCAAGCTCTGCCGTAAGTAGACTTAAAGACTTGGCCTCCACAGCTGTCTATGGCAAAGAATTCTACATATTCACCACTCTCTGGCTGAAGAAGTTCCTCTGTATCTCCATTTTAAAAGGACGTCCTCTATTCTGAGGCCTCTGGTCTTAGACTCTCCCATCATAGGAAACATCCACTCTATCAAGCCCTTGACCATTCAATAGGTTTCAATGAGGCCACATCTCTTTCTTCTGAATTCTAGGAACACAGGTACAGAGCCATCAGATGCTCTTCATACGACAAGCCATTCAATCATGGAATCATTTTCATGAACCTCCTTTGAACCCTTTCCAGTCTCTGCATATCCTTTCTAAGATAATGGGCGAAAACCTGCTTCCAGTACTCCAAGAGAGGCCTCACCAACTTTATAAAGCTTCAACATTACATCCTTGGTTTTATATTCTTTAATATGACACACCAAATCATTATTCCACTGGAAGGCTTGTGGAGGTAGAGAATACAATGAATGCAGCAAAATACAGGGAAGTTCTGGAGGAAAACCTGATGCAGTCTGCAGTCAAGAGAATTGCAACTTGGGAGATTTGTTTTTCAGCAAGACAAGGACTCTAAGCATAAAGTCAAAGCTACACAGGAATGGCTTAAAAACAACAAAGTTGATGTCCTTGAGCGGCCAAGTCAGAGTCCAGACCTTGATCCAATTGAGAATTCATGGCTGGACTTGAAAGGGGCTGATCACTGACTATCCTCGTGCAATCTGACTGGGATTGAGTTGTTTTGTAAAGAAGAATGGGGAAAAATTGTGTCTAGATGTGCAAATTTGATAGACCTATCCACCCAGACTCAAGGCTGTAAATACTGCCGAAAGTACATCTACTAAATACTGATGTGAAGAGGGTGAATACTTAGGCAATCAATTATTTTATATTTGTAGTTAATTTAGATCACTTTGTAGACACGAAACAGTTTCTGTCGATCAGTGTCAAAAATGCCAAATTAAATCCACTGTGATTCAATGTTGGAAAACAATAAAACATGAAAGCTTCCAAGGTGGGAAGAATTTATTATTTTTTTATATAGGCACTGTACCTAAAAACTTGACCCCCACAGATGCCTGTGAAAGGAATTCCACAAATTCACCACTCACTGACAAACCATTCAATCCTGGAAGCATTTTTGTGAACTTTTGAACTGTCTCCAGTTTCAGCACATCCTTTCTAAGAAGAGGCCCAAAACTGCTCACAATACTCCAAGTGAGCCCTCACTTTATGAAAGTGCTTTATAAAGTCTCAGCATTACATCCTTGCTTTTATATTCTAGTCCTCTTACAATGGATGCTAACTTGCCTTCATGACCACTGACTCAACCAGCAAATTAACCTTTAGGGAATCCTGCAGAAGGACTCACAAGTCCCTTTACGCCTCAGTTACATGTATTTTCTCTCCATTTTAGAAAATAGTCAACCCTTTTATTTCTTCAACCAAAAGGCATGATTGTACACTTCCTGACACTGTATTTCATTTGCTATTTCTTTGCCCATTCTCCTAATTTAAGTCCTACTTCCTCAAAACTACCTGCCCCCATTCCTAGCTTCATATTATTTGCAAACTTTCCAACAAAACCCTCAATTCCACCATCCAAATCATTGACATGTATTGCAAAAAGAATAAATTCCAACACAGACCCCTGTGGAACATCACTAGTCACTGGCAGCAGGCAGAAAAGGCTTCCTTTATTTCCATTTTTTCACCTCCTACCAATTAGCTACTGCTTTATCCTTGCCAAAATCTATCCTGTAATACAATGGGTTATAGCTTGTTAAACAGCCTCATCTGTGGCACCTTGTCAGAGGCGTTCTGGAATATCCAAATGCACATCAACGGATTCTCCTTCATTTATCCTGTTTGTTACTACTTCAAAGGATTCCAACAGATTTGTTGGTCGGGATTTTCCCGTGAGGAAACCATGCTGACTATGGCCTACTTTATCATGTAACACTTAAGTACCCTGAGACCTCATCCTTAGTAATCAACTCCAATATCTTCCCAACCACTGAAGTCAGAATAACTGGCTATAGTTTCCTTTCTTCTGGCTCTCTCCCTTCTTGAAGAGTGGAATGACATTTGCATTTTTCCAATTTTCTGGAACCATTCCTGAATCTAGTGATTCTTGAAAGATCATTATGAATGCCTCCACGATCCCTTCAGCTACTTCTTTCAGAATCTGGTCCAGGTGACTTGTCTACCTTCAGATCTTCCAGTTTTCCAAGAACCTTCTCTCTAGTTACGGTAGCTTTAAACACTTCATGACCCCTGATACCTGGTAGTTCCACCATCCTGCTGCTGTCTTTCACAATGAAGACTGGTGTAAAATTTCACTACGGAAAAGGATCTTGGCGATTGTAGGGATGACTTACAGTGGATTTAAAAGCCTGAGCATTTAGACATTAAGAATCTAAAAAAAGATCCTGAGAGGCAAGATTTATGAACATTTGTAGAGGCCTAATATGATTAAGAATAATCAGCATGGCTTTGTCAAAGGCAGGTCATGCCTTATGAGCCTGATTGAATTTTTTGAGTATGTGACTAAACACATTGAAGGTAGAGCAGTAGATGTAATGCATATGGATATCAGCAAGGCATTTGATAGTTACCCCCAATAAGCTTATTGAGAAAGTAAAGAGGCATGGGATTCAAAGGGACCTTACTTTGTGGATCCAGCATTGGCTTGCACAGAGAAGGCGAGGAGTGGTTGTAGACAGGTCATATTCTGCATGGAGGTCGGTGACCAGTGGTGTGCCTCAGGAATCTGTTCGGGGACCCCTTCTCTTTGGGATTTTTATAAATGAGCTGGATGAGGAAGTGGAGGGATAGGTTAGTAAATTTGTTGATGATACAAAGGTTGGAGGTGTTGTGAATAGTGTGGAGGGCTGTCAGAGGTTATAGCGGGACATCGATAGGATGCAAAACTGGGCTGAGAGGTGGCAGATGGAGTTCAACCCAGATAAGTGTGAGGTGGTTCATTTTGGTAAGTCAAATATAGTGGTAGAATATAGTATTAATGGTAGGACACTTGACAGTGTGGAGGATCAGAGGGATATTGGGGAGTGAGTCCATAGGACACTCAAAGCTGCTGCACAGGTTGATCCTGTGGTTAAGAAGGCATATGTTGCATTGGCCTTCATCAACTGTGGGATTGAGTTTAAGAGTTGAGAGGTAACGTTACAGCTACATAGGACCCTGGTCAGACCCCACTTGGAGTACTGTGCTCAGTTCTGGTCGCCTCACTACAGGAAGGATGTGGAACCCATAGGAAGGGTGCAGAGGAGATTGACAAGGTTGTTGCCTGGATTGGGGAGCATGTCTGATGAGAGTAGGTTGAGTGAACTCGGCCTTTTCTCCTTGGAATGGCGGAGGATGAGAGGTGACCTGATAGAGTGTATAAGATGAGATGATGAGAGGCATTAGTTGTGTGGATAGAGGCTTTTTCCCAGGGCTGGAATGGCTAGCATGAGAAGGCGCAGTTTTAAGGTGCTTGGAAATGGGTATAGAGGAGATGTTGGGGTAAATTTTTCACCCAGAGTGGTGAGTGCATGGAATGGGCTGCTGGCGACGGTCTTTTAAGAGATCCCTGGATAGGTACATGAAGCTTAGAAAAGTAGTGCTGTGGGGATCCTAGATAACTTCTAAAGTAAGTACGTGTTCGGCGCAGCATTGTGGGCTGAAGGGCTATATTGTGCTCTAGGTTTTCTATGTTTCTAAAATAGTTATTCAATTTGTCACCATGTTATTGTCCCCCATTACTACCTCTCCAGCATCATTTCCTAGCGTTGCGATGTCTACTATCACGTCTCTGCTACACATGATTTATCTGAAGAAACTTTTGGTAGCCTCTTTAATTTTATCGGCTGGCTAGCTTTTGTATTCCTTCTTTACCACCTTAATGTTATGGTAGTCATGGGAGATTTTAACATGCCAGTCGATTGGGGAAATCAGGTTGGTAATGGATCTCAAGAGAGTGAGTTTGTTGAATGCCTACAAGATAGTTTTTTAGAGCAGTTTGTCGATGATCCTACTAGGGGATCAGCTATGTAATAAACCGGAGGAAATTAGGGAGCTTAAGGTAAAAGAACACTTGGGAGCCAGTGATCACAGTATGATTGTGTTCAACTTGACATTTGATAGGGAGAAAGTAAAGTCAGATGTAGCAGTACTTCAGTGGAGTAAGGAAAATTACAGTGGAGTGAGAGAGGAGTTGGCCAAAGTAAATTGAAGGAGCTGCTGGCAAGGATGTCGGCAGACCAACAATGGCGTGCATTTCTGGGAAAAATGAGGAAGGTGCAAGACATGTGTTTTCCAAAAATTTAGAAATACTCAAATGGTAAAATGTCACCCTTGTGGCTGACAAGGGAAGTCAAAGCTATTGTAAAAGCAAAAGAAAGGGCATACAACAAAGCAAAAATTAGTGGGAAGGTAGAGGATTGGAAAGTTTTGACTACTTAGCAAGTTAAGACAGGAATTACAGGAAAGTTACTAAAATGCTTAGAGCATTGGCTGATTGGTAGAAAGCAGCGAGTGGGAATGAATGACCCTTTTCTGGTTGGCTGCCAGTGACTAGTGGTGTTCCTCAGGGGTCGGTGTTGGGACCACTTCTTTTTGTGCTATATATCAATGATTTAGATGATGGAATAGATGGCTTTGTTGCCAAGTTTGCAGATGATATGAAGATTGGTGAAGGGGTAGGTAGTGTTGAGGAAACAGGTAGGATACAATAGGACTTGGACAGATTAGGAGAATAGGCAAGAAAATGGCAAATGAAATATAATGTTGGAAAATGTATGGTCATGCAGTTTGGTAGTAGAAATAAATGTGCAGACTATTTCCGAAACGGGGTGAAAATCCAGCAATCTGAGATGCAGTGGGACTTGAGAGTACTTGTGCAGAACACCCTGAAGGTTAACTTGCAGGATGAGTTGGTGGTGAGGAAGACAAATGCCATGTTAGCATTCATTTCAAGAGGTCTAGAATACAAGGGAAAGGATGTGTTGCTGAGTCTCTATAAGGCACTGGTGTGGCCTCACCTTGAGTGTTGTGAACAGTTTTGGGCCCCTCATCTTAGAAAAGATGTGCTGGCATTGGAGAGTGTCCAGAGGAGGTTCACTTGATTGATTCCAGGAATGAAAGGGTTATCATACAAGGAATGTTTGATGGCTCTGGGTCTATACTTGCTGGAATTCGGAATGATGGGGGTGGGGGTGGGATTGAAACCTTTTGAATGTTGAAAGGCCTAGACAGAGTAGATGTAGACAGCATGTTTCCAATGGTTGGAGAGTCTAGGACAAGAGGTCACAGCCTCAGGATAGAGGGGAGCCCTTTCAAAACAGATGTGGAAAATTTTCTTTAGACAAAGGGTGGTGAATTTGTGAAATTTGTTGCCATATGCAGCTGTGGAGGCCAGGTCTTTGGGTGTATTTAAGTCACAGATTGATCGGTTCTTGATTGGACATGGCATCAAAGGTTAAGGGGAGAAGGCCAGGAACTGGGGTTGAGGAGGAGATGGAAGAAAAGAAAGATCAGCCATGATTGAATGGCGGAGCAGACTTGATGGGTCAGATGGCCTAGTTCTGCTCCTATGTCTTATGGTCTTAGGGTCTTAATTACTTTTTTAGTTGACTTGTATTGGTATTTAAAAGTTTCCCAATCCTGTAACTTCCCACTAATTTTTGATGTACAGGTTTCCCCTGCTATCTGAAGGTAGAGCGTTCCTGTGAAACGGTTCGTAAGCCGGAATGTCGTAAAGTGAATAAGCAATTGTTATTTATATGGGGGAAAAATTTGTGAGCGTTGCCCGACCCAAAAAATAACCTACAAAATCATGCCAAATAACACATAAAACCTAAAATAACAGTAGCATATAGTAAGAGCAGGAATGATATGATAAATACACAGCCTATATAAAGTAGAAATACTTTTCTGCAATCATTGCAGCACTGTCTAGCGTAGCGGAAGCAATCTCTCCAGTAACTTTTAAGCTATGAAGCTGCCAAATCATACCAAATAACACATAAAAATACATAGCCTACATAAAGTAGAAATAACGTATGTACAGTGTAGTTTCACTTACCGGAATCGGGAAGACAGCGAGCACACTGATGATGGGATGTTAGGCTGAGTCGTTGGAGGTTGGGGTGCTTGGCAATTTTTTGACAATAAATTGCAGTTTCATCACAGTTAAACACTTGCTTATATGAATAACCACCTTCTGTAATTTTCTTCAGTTCTGCTGGGAACTTTTCGGCAGCTTTGGTATCAGCTGAAGCACCCTTTCCAGTAAACTAAGCTATGAAGCTGCCCTCAGAAACTGATCAAACCACCCATGACTAACTTTAAATTCCACTTGCAACACTTTCATCACCATCATCCAGTGCTTTCTGTTTCAGCTTATTAGAAAGACTGACTGATTTCTCCTTAAGTATAAGATAACTTAATGGAACACCACGCTTTGTACACCCATCAATCCACTCAAGCAATAGACTTTCCATTTTTTCCATTATTGGGTGCTGACTAGGAGAGATCACTTTGCTAGGAGCAGAACCAACAGTAACATCGGCAGTTTTCAAGATTCTTTCTCTCTGTGTATAAATAGTGTAAATAGTTTAATGCGCGGACAATGTCCTTACTTCGTTCACCACGATTAAAACGCTTAATTACATCTAGCTTTATGCTGAGCATAACACCCTTACGAGCTCTTTTAGGCTTTTCCAATACCTTAGAACTCATCTTGCTAACGGATGCACAAAATAAATTGAGATAAAGCACAGATGCTCAGAGGCACGTGTTTAAGCTATGGCGGCTAGAATGCAGTTCCGGGGGAGGATCTTGGCTGCTCGGGGTGCACACTGCTTTTTTTCATAACAGTGAAAACACCATCTGTTAGCGAAAACAGGTAACTAATAGGTCTTTTGAAACAGTGAGGTATCGTAAAGCGAATGTTCAAAAAATGGGGGCAACCGGTATTCTATGCCCTCTCTTTGGATCTTATGTTAATTTTTACATGTTAGCATGTTGTGTTATTTTCCCTTTAGAATACTTGCTTCTCTTTGGGATGTATGTATCCTGAGCCTTCCATCTTGCTTCTGGAAATTCCAGCCATTGCTGCTTTGCAGTCATCCCTGCAGTGTTATTTTCCAGTCAATTCTGCCCAACTCCTCTCTCATGCCTCTGTTGTTCCCTTTACTCCACTGTAATACAGATACATTTTAGTTGCAGCAAGTGGTAAATCTGAGGTGTTTGGTGAAATTATGTAAATAAATATCAAAAAATGTGGGGTTGAAAAATGTTATTCTTTTTAAAGAGATTGGTTTAATCTGTATGTTTGAGGGTGATTGATAGCAATGCTTTTCAACATAGTTTCAGATATTAGTGTAAACACCAGTATATTTAACAGTCTAGTACTGATTAGAGACAATATTTTTTGGTGCAAATATGAATTTACATTGATGTATACACACCGCTGTTTCCAGTGATGTGGCCCAAATCACCCTGAATTGATTGGCAAGCAACAGCATTTGTGTGCTTGATGCCATGCTGACTAAACAAAGTTATTCTAATTTTTTTCACAGCAATTAAGAGATTGCTGCTAAAAAATATTCAGAGATGTTCTAAAAGTTTCTTATAGTATGGTGGAAGAAATTGTAATAACCCCAACTTCTCATTCATGCCCACAATTAGCCTACCTGGCTAGCAAACAAATTCTACCCTGGTAGAGTCTGCACATGCAATATTAATCTTGTTGACCACCAAGGAGCGCACAAAAGTAAAGTGGAAACCGTTTACCTTTGATCCTGAGACATTGCCTAAGAGAAAAAGTGGCATTTAACTTGTTCTTTTAAATGGTCTGAAAGTGAATTAATGGAATAAATTACCAAATGATTGACAGATATTCATCAAGGTTTTCCTCAAGTGTAACCTGGTTATGCATTTCAGTAGGGCTTTGAAAATGTAAGAACAACTTATTTGTAAAAACAATTTAACCAGTTGACAGAGAGTTAATTACCAGTTATCCTCTCCGTTTATTGAAAATGGGATCCTTGGTGAACCCGAACCCAATTAATGTTCTGACCTTGATTTTCCTTTCTCAAGATGTTTTTTGGAGCTAAAGTATGGGTATCAACAAATGGCCTGTCTTGTGCATATGTGGGGACTGTAATCACTAAAGGTTTGCCCCAGCATAGGATGGGGAGAAAAGTCATTCTTCCACACTATCTTCTATATTTTGTTCTTTCTTTTTCCAATATTTTTATAAAGTTTTGTATACACAAATACAGAATTCATAAGGATTCATACATATCAAAGTAAAACAGCACAAAGAGTACTGTATATAAATCACACTGATACAATCATGGTATCCCATGATGATCAATCAAATAAAATAAATTGAATGATGAAATACAATATGGTTAATTATATTATAAAATAATCTATACCCCCTACCAAGATAAAGCTGGTTGGTTTAAAAAAAAATACAAGAGGGGGGAGAAAAAAGAGTACTTTACCATATAATGTTTTATTATAATAATAGGCCAGATCTATATTTTAATAACAATTCAAAGATTTTTTAAATAGTTCAGAAAGGGTCCCCATAATGTTTGAAAATCTCTCCTATATTTTGGACACCAATCCTGATTAGATGTTAAGCATGGGTTAAGTTGGAGTTCTGAAGTTGTGGAGCAACTATTTCTGAATCTGTTCACAACTCTCTTGCTTGATGAGAAAAACTATTTATACTTATATTAAATTTGATTTGCATCAGGAAATCTTTGTTTAGGTGGTATTAGCCTCCTATTCTAGCTTTGATGAGCTTGATTTATTTTAATTAGGATATTCTTGTGCCAGAAGCTTCTGAATTTGAACAGTGGGAAGTAGAGGGGATGGCATCTGAACGTCCAGTTGCTGCTATTATCCCACGATGGAATATGCTGACCACACTTGATATGAGTCATAACCAAATATCAAATATTGATGAATCTGTGGTAAGAAAAGATTTTTTTTCATCCATTTCATGTTGTCATTTTCATTGTCCAAGAGCAGACTATTGTGCTTGTATTTCAGTTGCACTGACCTTTCTCCTGATTGCAATTTACACTCCATTTTTATCGTTTGTTTTGACAAATTCTTCTTCAGTGTCTGACACATTAACAAACATTGTAATACTACTAAGCGATTCATGTCTCTTTTAACCACAAATTATTATGAACAGTCAATTTGAAAACTATTTCAAAATGTGTTTTCTGTTTTAAAAAAAAAATGAAATCGATGGGAGAAAAACTAGTGTAAGAAGCTACACTTTTACCAGTTAATATGACTTCTTCATAGTTATGACACTGTCAATCACATGCTTAGCACTTCCTTTATGATGTGTTGCTTTAGGGAGGCTATTGGTATTGTTAAGGATGCCAGCCACTCCAGTCATTCCCTTTATTTTTCTCTGAACCTGGGAGAAGATCTGGGAGCTTGGAATCATGGATCTCTACATTTAGGAACAGCTCTACTGCTGAACCAATTATTTCTTTCACACTGATTTACTGGTGGTGCTGCCACATTGGTTCTCTTGGTTATTCCACATTTATTTATTTTTGTTGCAATATAGTCTGCACCATTCTGCTGTTTTTGTTCTTATCATATTTATTGTAAATTATTGCCATTGTAAGGAAAGAGTTACATGTGATTCTTCCTTGGTATATGCTAAAATAGAAGTCTGTATGACAAACTGGTGTTAGCCTAGAAGTGGGATTATTTTGAGAAAGTTATAGGAATACAAGTTTACAGCCTTGAGAATAGATAATGATGAATACATGTTTGTCTGAGGAAGGTGAGATCATTGTGTAGGTATCAAATGGGAAAATACTAATGTAAGGGGCTTTGAAGGGTATAAAAGAGGTACTTTTTGCAAAAGGGAACTCTGGGTCAAGACTAGTGCTAGTGCTAAGAGTTAGAGTGAGAGAGAGAAGGCAATGTGAAAGTTTGTCAGATATGTGGTTGCCTCTAGCATTCTGCAGATCAGCTCATTTAGTGGATGAGGTGTATCAGTTTGTTTTCTATATTACTACCTCACTATGCATTTTTCTTTCTGTATTTCATGTTTCATAACTCCCAATAGAGTGATTTCTTGTGTATGGTGCCTTCTTTACAAATACTACTTTTCGATTCAGCAAGATGACAGAACAAATTTTTAAACAATCATTAGAACCATGTGCACACTCTGGGCTTCATGTAAACCATTATTTAATTGCATCCTGCTATAGATAACAATATCATTGTCTATTATAGTTTAATTCAAAAAGGCCGAGTGCGGAATTAACTGAATTCAGCAATTCAGACTTTTCAGAAAGTTAATCTACCAAAGTCAAACCCACATTCTTGTACACAGTGTAACATTGATACATAAGAATATTTGCAATTGTTAAAATTGGAAAGATCTGAATGCATACTGCTGTGATGTCACATCACAGCATTATTTTATGTGCCCAACAAATTCTATTGTAGGTGAAGAATTGCTAGTTAATTGTGTACTCTTGCTGATTGTATTAAGAGGAGCTCCAGGCTGCTGACTGATCTGTGTTTGTCTAATCACCCATAATAGTTCTTTCTTTTTACAATATTTTTATTCAGAAGAAAAAAAAAGATTTACAGAGTGCAACACATAGATACATCTCAACATAACTTGTGTACATTCATATATTGTAATAAAATTGATCAAAATGTTATAGCATAACACATAAAGCTATACCACTCTGTAATCAAAAATTTAAAGACAAGTCGTACATCATAAAATAAATTTTTTATATAAAAAAAGTCAACCCCCTACCAACTACCAAAGAAAAAAGCTGATAGATGACAATGGATAATTAGAAAAAAAACATTCACTTAAGAAGAGAAGATAAAAATATACATAAAAGTCTGTGCACTGTTAAACTTTATAAATTGGAAAAGTAATTTAGGAAAGGTCCCCAAATATCACAAAAAGACTGTTTTGAATTTAAGACTGAGCAGCGGATCTTTTCTAAATTTAAATAAGACATAATATCACGTAGCCATTGAAGATGTGTAGGAGGGGTAGACTCCTTCCATTTAAGCAAGATTGCTCTTCTTGCTAAAAGAGAAGTAAAAACTAAAACCTGTAGGTTAGGAGTATTTAAAGTTATGTCTTCATTTGCAATAATACCAAACAAAGCAGTAAGGGGATCTGGGCAAATTGGACCCTAAAAAGTTGAGAGAAGGTATGAAATACTTCCTGCCAAAACTTTTCAATTGTAGGGCAAAACCAAAATGTATGAATTAAAGAGGCATCAGCAGAGTTGCATTTATTACAAAGTGGAGAAACATTCGGGTAAAAACTGGAGAGCTTCTGTTTAGAAATGTAAGCTCTATGCACCACTTTAAATTGTAGAAGAGAGCGACGAGCACAGAAAGATGATTTGTTAACCCGTTTAAGAATTTTATTCCATCTATCATCAGAAATCTGACAATTTAGGTCATCCTCCCAAGCTTTTTTGTTATTTTATCTAAAAAGTCTTGTCTAGAATCAATCAACAAGTTATAGATACCGGTAATAGAACCATTAACAAAAGGTTTTAAATTTAAAAGATCGTCCAGTAAATTTTTACCAGGACCTATAGGAAAAGTAGCTAATTGGAAATGTAGAAAATCTCTAATTTGAAGGTATCTGTAAAAATGTGTTTTTGGGAGTGCAAATTTATTTGACAATTGGTCAAATAAAGCAAGAGATCCTGAGATAAACAGGTCCCAAAGACACTTAATATCTAATTCATCCCAATCTTTAAAGACTTTATCAGTCATGGAAGGGATAAAAAAAATAATTAAGGAGAATGGGAGATGATAATGAAAAATTTGCTAAACCAAAAATTTTTTAAATTGAGACCAGATCCTTAAAGTTTGCTTAACAATTATGTTATCTGTTTTTTTATTTGTTGAAAAAAGAGTATGATCCAAGAAAAGAGGCAATAGAGGGATTTTTTTACAGAATTAACTTCTAAGGAGACCCAAGATGGGCAATCTTTACGATAAATATAATAGGACCAGAAAGTAATATTCCTTATATTGGCAGCCCAATAGTAAAACCTAAAATTGGGTAGTGCTAGTCCACCCATCTCTTTATTTCTTTGTAAGTAAACTTTACTTAAACGAGCTTGTTTATTATTCCAAATATAAGAGGTTAAAATTGAATCTAAAGAATCAAAGTATGTCTTAGGAATAAAAATAGGTAAGGCCTGAAAAAGATATAAAAATTTAGGAAGAATCTTCATTTTAATCGAATTAATTCGGCCAATTAGGGATAAAGAAAGAGGGGACCATTTAGAAAGCGTCTTTTTCACATAATTCAATAAGGGGTTTAAGTTTTCTTTAAATAATTTCTTGAAGCTTTTAGTAATTGTTACACCTAGATATGTAAATTGACTTGTAACAACTTTGAACGGAAATTTGGCATTTGATGACATTAGGTCTTTTAAAGGAAACAGCTCACTTTTATGTAGGTTCAGCTTATATCCTGAAAAAGAACTAAACTGGGAGATTAAAGAAAGAACCAAAGGTAAAGAAGTTTCAGTGTTAGAGATAAAAAGTAAAATATCATCAGCATATAATGAAATTTTATGAGACATACCTTCCCTTAGTATACCAGAAATCTTAGATTCTCGAAGTGCTGTTGCTAAGGGTTCTATAGCTAAAGCAAAAAGTAAAGGACTAAGAGGACAACCTTATCTAGTTCCCCGCTGTAATTTAAAGGGCTTAGAAATTTGGGAGTTAGTAATAACCTGAGTGGTAGGAGACAAGTAGATTAATTTAACCCAACGAATAAAATTAGGCCCAAAATTAAACTTTTCTAAGGTCTTAAAAAGATAATTCCACTCAATCCTATCAAAGGCTTTTTCTGCCTTTGTTAACTAGGGGAAGCTGTCTTGGTTGTCAGTAACTAGACAGAATGCACTAGTTTTCCTTTTCAGTAGTAACAGATCCACATAGGCCTGGCTTCATAAGGAACTTGGATGAATATATAATTTTACATTTCAAGTTACTTATAAGATATGAACAGTAGTATAGACTTGGATGTTGGTGCACAGTGGTGTACAGTCAGAGATAACAATTCCAGTTTTATAATGCAGTTGGATTTGGCCTTTTAAAGGGGATTTAGAAGTTTGCTGCTTGAACTTAGTGCAAGGAAGTGCAAATATACAGTAATAAACAAATGGAAGTTGATCTATTAATTAAAATTTCAAGTTGTATAATGGAAGGAGTTAATAGCACTTAATCTGTTATCAAACAACAAGTAAATGATATTTTTTCTGTTCTATTCCTCATCTCACCTATCTTAACACACTTTTAAAGGAAATCGAGTTTGCTATAGTCTCTTATCTGTTGGCATGAATAATTCTAGTAGATTATCACTGTATTGCATGCATTGAATTAATAAAATGGGTAACACATTTTTATAATAAAGTGCAGGTCTTGCTGCCAAGCAGCTGTTGCCATTCTAATAATAGATTGGAAGTACCTTAGTGCATTAATTCTGACTCTTCTCAGTGTAAAACGTGGCCAAAGGTTTGCATTTCTTCATCCTTTGAAACATTCCTGAGTGCTTAAGCCAGAGTTCACAAGCACCACTACAACTTGTTTCAATAACCAAGGTCGCGTAATGCTATTACAGCTCATGGCATTCCAGAGTTTGGAGTTCAATTCTGGTGCCAAACCAGAAGTTTGTATGTCCTCCCCATGGAGTGCACGGGTTTTGCCTGGGTGCTCAGGTTTTATATCTCAGTCCAAATACGTACCAGTTGGCTTAATTGGTCACTTTGTCTCCTGATTAGGTTAGGGTTAATTGGGTTTGTTGGAGTTTGTGTGACATAGCTCAAAGGGCCAGAAGGGCCTACTCTATACTGTATTGTTAAATAGTAAATAAAATAATAGATCCTCTTGCTTTTTTTTAAAATTTGGTGTTGTGCATTAGTTTATAATTTTGTGTTTCTTTTTACTTACAGAGACTCATACCGAGAGTGGAATTTCTGGATCTAAGTTACAATGAAATAACAGTTATGGAGAATTTACAGGTAGATTACATGGTTATGTAGACCATGTTTCTGTGAAGTGCCAGAACTGCTAATTGCTACTTAAAAGTAACACACAAAATGCTGGAGGTACTCGGCAGGCCAGGCAACATTTATATGAAAGAGTAAACAGTCGACGTTTCAGGCTGAGGCCATCACAAGTGGAGAAAATAGTTGAGAAGGTGGGGGGAAGGGAGGAAGAAATATCAGGTAAGTAGGTGGTGGGTGAAACTGGAAGAGATGGAAGGGTGAAGTAAAAGAGCTGGGAAGTTGATTGGTGAAAGAGATAAAGGGCTGGAGAAGGGGAATCTGATAGAAGTGGACAGAAGGCCAGTGAAGAGGAGGAAGGGGGAGGTGATAGGCAGGTAAGGAGATGTGGTGAGAAAAGTGAATGGGGAATGGTGAAAGTGGGGGTGGTGGGCCATTACTGGATGTTAGAGAAACCTATGTTTATGCTATCAGCTTGGAAGCTACCCAGACAGAATATAAGGTCTTGGTCCTCCAATCTGAATGTGGCCTCATTGCAGCAGTAAAGGAAGCCATGGACTGACAGGTCAGAATGGGAAGTGGAGTGAAAATGGGTGGCCATTCTGCTCAGTGAAGTGGTCTTCCAATCTCCATCAGGTCTCACTGATGTACAGGAGGCCACACTGGGATGACCAGGTATGGTAGATGACCCCCAACAAATTCACAGATTAAGTGTCACTTTTCCGGAAGGACGGTTTGGAGACCTGAATGGTAGTGAGGGAGGAGATGTAGGGGCAGATGTAGCACTTATTCTGCTTGCAAGGATAAGTGTCAGGAGGGAGATGAGTGGGATGATAAATGGATAAGGGAGTTGCATAGGGAGCGATTACAGCGAAAAGTTGAAAGTTGGGGGTGGGGGAGATGTTCTTGGTGTTAGGATCCCATTATCCTGTTGGAGATGGCTGAAGTTATGGAGAATTATGTGGTGGACATGGAGGCTGGTGGGGTGGTAGGTGAGGACAAGAGGAACCCTTTCCCTGGTGGGATGGTAGGTGAATGGGGTGAGGGCAGACGTGCGAAATGGAAAAGATGTAGGTGAAGGCTGCATTGAAGGTGGAGGAAAGGAAGCCCTTTTATTTGAAAGAGGGGGACATCTTCGTTCTGGAATGAGAAGTGTCATTCTGAGAGCAGATGCTGTAGCGATGGAGGAATTGAGAGAAAGGGATGACATTTTTACAAGTAATGGCGGGAAGAGGTATAGGTCAGATAGCTCTGAGAATCAGTGGGTTTATAATAGACATCAGTAGTTAAGCTGTCTCCAGAGACAGACAGATTGAGAAAGGGAAGGGAGGTGTTAGAAATGGACCAGGTTAAATTTTGAAGGCAGGGTAGAAGTTGGAGGGGAAGTCGATGAGCTCAGCATAGGTGCAGAAAGTCGCACCAATGTAGTCATCGATGTAGCAAAGGAAAAGAGTGACACCAGTGTAGGCTTTGAACATAGACTGTTCCATGGAGCCTATAGAAAGGCAGGCATAGCTGGGACCCATGCAAGTGCCCATGGTGACATCTTTTGATTGAAGGAAATGGGAGGAGTCAAAGGAGAAATTATTAAGAGTGAAGACCAGTTCTGCCAGATGGAGGAGAGTGGTGGTGGAGATGAACTGGTTGGGTCTGGTGTCCAGAAAAAAGTCGGAGAGCTTTGAGGCCTTCCTGATGGGGATGGGGAATGGAGGTGTATAGGGACAGGATATCTGTAGTGAAAATAAGATGATTGGGGCCAGGGTATTTGAAAAATTGAAAAGATCAAGAGTGTATGAAGTGTCATGGATGTAGGTAGGAAGGGAGTGAAGCTGTGGGGGGGGGGAATAAAACCAGGGGGGGAGAAGGCACAGTTTTAAGGCGCTTAAAAGTAGGTATAGAGGAGATGTAAGGGGTAAGTTTTTTATGCAGAGAGTGGTGAGTGCATGGAATGGGCTGCCAGCAGCGGTAGTGGAGGCCGATACAATAGAATCTTTTAAGAGACTCCTGGATAGGTATATGGAGCTTAGAAAAATAGAAGGCTGTGGGTAACCCTAGGTAATTACTATAGTAAGGACATGTTCGGCATAGCTTTGTGGGCCGAAGGGCCTGTATTGTGCTGTAGGCTTTCTATGTTCTAAGTTTCTAAAACTGAGTTGAGGTATGAAGATACAAGTTCAGTGGGGCAGGAAGAAGCAGAAACAATGGGTCTATCTGGACAGAGAGGTTTATGGATCTTGGGTAGGAGGTAGAAACGGGAGTTCTGGGTTAAGGGAACTATGAGGTTGGTGGCAGTGGACGGGAGATCCAGAGTTGTGATGGAGTGGAAGACAATGGCCTGGTGTTCCTTAGTGTAACTGCTACTTGCACATGACTGGTTAACCAATAAAGTTGCCAGTGAAGCACATGCAAAATGCTGCAGGAGCTCAGCAACTCAGACAGCACATATGTTAGATGGCCAAAGTGTCAGACCGAGCCTTTATTCAGGACTCTGTGATAGCAGTGTTTTTTGTTTTAATTAGCAGGCAGTCTTTTCGTTTAAAGAATAATGGAAAAATATGATTTCTCTTTTTTTTTAAAAGAGGTAATACAACAGTATCTTGTATTTATTCAGTTTCTTTAATTTTAAGGGAAACTTATAAGAGGATGGAAAGATGCTCAGTTTTGGAGCCCTTTCCAGAGTTTAGCCTTAGAAAATTAACATGGACAGAATACTCAGAAAATTGAGCAATCATTAAATGTTAGTGTGTTTAGACTCTTGTAGGAATTTGACATTCCTTAGCATTTCTGTGACATGATTATTACTACTTTTTAATCTAATCATGGTGTTGCTGTATGAACTGTATGAAATTGCTGCATTTTCTGAAGAGATGCAGATCAAATTGAGCATTGTTGCATAATTAGGGGATACTTTCATTAGGATGAAAGGACACAGACAATCAGATTGGAAGATTGGGCTTAGGACATGCTGTAGTAGTGAGGTTCTGGTGTTTTGATGATTGGCATCCAACTGCCACTATTATGGGGCAATGACTGAAATTGAACTTTTTTTTCCCTGGTGTTCATTGACTTTGTCTCTTTGAGATTGCACTTCATTAAATGTTGCTTTGATGATGAGGGTAATCATGTGATTGAGTTCAACTTGAAATTTGATAAATTTCAAGAAGCTAAAATCTGACGTAGCAGTATTTCAGTGGAGTAAAGGAAATTACAGTGGTATGAGAGAGGAGATGGCTAAAGTAAATTGGAAGGTGATGCTGGCAGGGATGACAGCAGAGCAGCAATGGCATTAGTTTCTGGGAACAGTGAGGAAGGTGCAGGATAGATGTATTCCAAAACAAAGGAATACTCAAATGGCAAAATAATACAACCGTGACTGACAAGGGAAGTCAAAACTAATGTAAAAGCAAAAGAGAGGGCATACAACAAAGCAAAGATTAGCGGGAAGAGAGAATTGGGAAGCTTTTTAAAAATCTGCAGAAAGCAACTGAAAGAATCATTAGGAGGGAGAAGATGTAATATGAAAGGAAGCTTGCAAACAATATCAAAGTGGATAGTAAAAGCTTTTTCAAATATGTAAAAAAAAAAGTGAGAGATGGGAGTGGATATAGCACTGCTAGAAAATGAGGCCAGAGAAATAATAATGGGGGACAAGGTGATGGCAGATGAACTAAATGAGTGTGTTGCATCAGTCTTCATTGTGGAAAACAACTACCAGTGTGCTGGATGTTGAAGGGTGTGAGAGAAAAGAAGTGAGTGCAATTACTATTACAAGGGAGAAGGTGCTCAAAAAGCTGAAAGAACTAAGGGTACATAAGTCACCCAGACCAGATGAACTGTACCTGAGCGTTCAGAAAGAGGTAGCGGTAGAGATTGTGGAGGCAAGATTCAAAAATCTTGGACTGGAAAATTGCAAATGTCACTCCACTCTTTAAGAAAGGAGGTAGGCAGCAGAAAATAAATTATGGACCAGTTAGCCTGACCTCAGTGGTTGGGAAGATGTTGGAGTCAATTTTTAAGGATGAAGTTATGCAGTACTTGGTGACACAGGACAAGATGGGACAAAGTCAGCATGGTTTCCTTAAGGGAAAACCTTGCCTGACAAACTTGTTGGAATTGTTTGAGGAGATTTTAAGTAGGATAGCTAAAGGGGATGCAGAAGATGTTGTATAATTGGACTTTCAAAAGGCCTTTGACAAGATGCCACACATGAGGGAACTTGCCAGGTTAAGAGCCCTTGATATTACAGGAAAGTTACTGGCATGGTTAGAGCATTGGCTGAATGGTAGGAGGCAGCGAATGGGAACAAAATGATCCTTCTCTGGTTGGCTGCCAGTGACTAGTGGTGTTCTGCAACGGTTACTGTTTTGACTGCCTTCTTTTTATGCTGTATATCAATGATTTAGATGATGGAGTAAATGGCTTTATTGCCAAGTTTGCAGATGATATGAAAATTGGTGGAGGGGCAGGTAGTGTTGAGGAAACAGATAAGCTACAGAAGGACTTGGACAGATTAGGAGAATGAGCAAGAAAGTGACAAATGAAATACAATGTTGGAAAATTCATGGTCATGCAGTTTGGTGGTGGAAATAAATGTGCAAACTATTTTCTAAATGGAGAGAAAATCCAAAAAATCTGAGATGCAGAACACACTAAAGGTTAACTTGCAGGTAGAGATGGTGGTGAGGAAGGGAAATGCACTTTTAGCATTCATATCAGGAGTCTAGAATACCAGAGCAGGGATGTGATGCTAAGGCTTTATAAGGCACTGATAAGTCCTCACATTGAGTATTGCGAACAGTTTTGGGCTCCTCATTGAAGCAAAGATATGTTGGCATTGGAGAGTGTTCAGAGGAGGTTCACAAGGATGATTCTGGGAATGAAAGAGTTATTACAAGGACCATTTGATGGCTCTGGGTCTGTACACCTTAGAATTTAGAAGGATGAGGGAGGAAATCTCATTGATACCTTTCGAATGCTGAAAGGATAAGACAGAGTCGATGTGAGAAGGTTGTCTTCCATTGTGGGGGAGACTAGGACAAGAAAGCACTGCCTGAGGATGACGGAGTGTCCATTTAAAACAGAGATGCTGAGAAATTTCTTTAGTTAGTTGGTGAAGTTGTGAAATTTGTTAACACAGGCAGCTGTGGAGGCCAGGTCAGGTGTATTTAAGGCAGAGATTGATAGTTTCTTGATTAAACACGGATTAAACACGGATCAGAGGTTATGGGGAGTGGGGCTGTGGAGGGAGAAAAAGGATCAGTCATGATTGAATGGTGAAGCAGAATCAATGGGCCAATGACCTAATTCTGCTCCTGTTTCTTGTGGTCTGTGGTAATCGAGCTCTCCCTACATCAGGAATTTGGCGCAGGGGGCTTTCAAAATCTTCAGTCACTTTTTATAGAGTTTCTAATTTGTTTTCCTTCTCGGCTGCGCAATGCTTTAGAGTTACACAGCTCATAATTTTTGCACTGATTCATTTTGATTGTTATTGGTACAACACATTTTGTTGTTGCTGTTGGCACACAGTGCCTCATGGCTGCTGAATTTTGAGATGTGAGATCTGTTCTGAGCCCATCCCATTTAGCTCATGGTTTGCTGGGCTACTTGACAGAACAGTGAGAGTCCAGTACTTTTGGTGAATCTAAAGTTGTATATTAGTCAGACCAGGTAGAAAGTGTGAGTAATGAGGCAGTTTGGGTCAGAAGTTGTGATCTTGTGATAATGTGCTGAATGAGGTAGAAGAATATATGTGCTTAGAATTCAGGGTAGTTGGTCTGTGGGTATGTGAGCTAAGTTTATTAGACAGTTTAAATTAATTAAAAGATTTCTAGTCCTCATTATCACAAAGAAAGATGTCTAGCAAAATACCTGGTCACTAGTTTTTCTGTTTACAAATGAGTACTTATTGAAGAATAGCCACTGAACTTCCTGCATTATTTGATTAATTTGGACTTCTGCTTAATCAAATTCTTAATGTTCTTTCACGGTTTTCTTTCTTTTCAGCATCTTTATAATCTCATTCATTTGGATTTATCATTCAACAAGCTCACCTTATTGCAAGGTGTTCATACAAAACTTGGGAACATCAAAACTTTGAACTTGACAGGAAATCAATTGGAAAGTCTGTCTGGTCTGAACAAACTTTACTCATTAGTTAACTTGGATCTTGGCGACAATAAAATATCACAGGTAATTTTATATGTTTGATATATTTGTGTAAAATATTGTAAATGCTCCCAGCAGTTTGGGCCTGTGCTGAAATATTATATTAAAAATTGGCCTCTATAGTTTATGAAAACAGTCAAAGTTTTGGAGAGGAGCAGAAAAAATTGTTAATAATTATGTGGTAATAATGGCAAGAAGAACAAATTATTCCCCTTGGAGGAAAATGGGTTAAGTGAAAGTCTGATGAATTTAAATTCACTTCCTGATCTGCCAGCATTTATTGCTTGTCCCTAACTGGTCTTGAAGAGAGTCATGAACTGTCACTGTAAACAGCTACTCTAGGTCCAGTGAAGTTGCTGTGACATTAAAGTTAGGGCTCGAATTTCAGGATTTAGATCCAGGGAAGTGAAGGGCTGATAGTTTATGCTTGTGTTGTGATGGTGTGTGATTTTTGAGGGTAAGTTGCAGCTGGTTGTTGTTAACCTTTTTCTTGGTAGTAAGGGTTTGCAAGCTGCAGTCAAAGAGCCTGGGTGGGTAATATAGTCCATTTTTATGGTTGGCATACACTGCAGCAACCAGGCACTGGTGGTGGAGGGAATGAAAGTTTGATGGGGTGCCAGTCAAATGTGTTGATTTGTCCTAGATGGTCCAGAGCAGCTTGACGAATGTTGCTGCTGCACTTGTCCTCGCAATGAAAGTTATTCTATAATTTCATAATTTTTCTTATAGATACCTTGTAGCGAGTGATGCCAGGCCATGAAGTAAAAGATTGTGTAATATGTTTCATCTGGAGCTATACTGTATGTTCACTGCATTCCATGATGCCCAAGTTTGAGCTGCTGCTTCTGAATCTATTCCGTTTAGAATGTTAGTAGTGCCACACACCTGGAAGGAAGGAAGGACTTTGTCTCCAAAAGAGTTGTGCTGTGGTTACTTCTACCAGTTACTATCATGGATGGAGAGGTCTACCACAGAAAGGATTGGTGAGGATGAGGTTGTATAGGTATTATCCCAATTTTGATTGACGTAATACTTGCCACATGTCCAATCTGGTAGCTGGCCTTTAGCTGTGTCAATACAACCAAGCCACTCTTGGTGATAGACTGTGTCTCCATCTAGAGTATATTTTGTGTCCTTAGTATTTTCAGAGATTTTACTAAATGTGCAGTGATGAGGAGCACTCACTGATTTATGGTTAATAAGTAGGCTGAGGGTGGTAATTAAGAAGAGATTATTTTAGCCTATGTTTGACCTGATTCCATGAGATTACACTGGGTCTGGAGTCAATGCTGAGAACTCTGTACTACTGCCACCGTGCCTCCATTGCTCTTGATTCTGTTCTGCTGTTGGCGCAGGAAGTATCCAAGGATTGTAATGGAAGAATCTTGTTACATTAGGCATGTCTAGTCTGTTAATCAGATTAGTAAATTGACAAGAGTGCTGTGAAGTCTCAGTTACTGAGTGCAATTAAGATGGTGATGACTAGATTAAAATTTTAACAGATGTTTGGTTAGAGCAGGGAAGTGAAACTGAGTTAAAAGTTCAGGCATGATCTTATTAAATGATAGTGCAAGTAAGCAGGACCAAATGCAACACTCCTGTTTATCATGTTTAATACTGCAATGAACTTCAAATGTCAATTCTTGAAAAATCACTTTGAACTCAAGTTTGTTTTCTACCACAATAGAACATAGAATAGTATAGGCCCTTCAGCCCACAATGTTGTGCTGACCCTTAAACCCTGCCTCCCATATATCCCCCCCCACCTTAAATTCCTCCATATACCTGTCTAGTAGTCTCTTAAATTTCACTAGTGTATCTGCCTCCAGCATTGACTCAGGCAGTGCATTCCACGCACCAACCACTCTCTGAGTAAAAAAAACCTTCCTCTAATACCCCCCTTGAACTTCCCACCCCTTACCTTAAAGCCATGTCCTCTTGTATTGAGCAGTGGTGCTCTGGGGAAGAGGCGCTGGCTGTCCACTCTACCTATTCCTCTTAATATCTTGTGTACCTCTATCATGTCTCCTCTCATCCTCCTCCGCTCCCTTAATCTCTGATCATAATGCATACTCTCTAAACCAAGCAGCATTCTGGTAAATCTCCTCTGTACCCTTTCTACCTGTGAGGCAACTTTCAGGGATCTGTGGTCATGTACCCCCAGATTCCTCTGCTCCTTCGCACTACCAAGTATCCTGCCATTTACTTTGTACTCTGCCTTGGACTTTGTCCTTCTAAAGTGTACCACCTCACACTTCTCCGGGTTGAACTCCA